>NC_085141.1:7712118-8454618 GCF_024139115.2 Armigeres subalbatus | reverse complement strand
GTAGTTGTAGTTGTAGTTGTAGTTGTAGTTGTAGTTGTAGTTGTAGTTGTAGTTGTAGTTGTAGTTGTAGTTGTAGTTGTAGTTGTAGTTGTAGTTGTAGTTGTAGTTGTAGTTGTAGTTGTAGTTGTAGTTGTAGTTGTAGTTGTAGTTGTAGTTGTAGTTGTAGTTGTAGTTGTAGTTGTAGTTGTAGTTGTAGTTGTAGTTGTAGTTGTAGTTGTAGTTGTAGTTGTAGTTGTAGTTGTAGTTGTAGTTGTAGTTGTAGTTGTAGTTGTAGTTGTAGTTGTAGTTGTAGTTGTAGTTGTAGTTGTGGGTGTAGTTGTGGTTGTAGTTGTGGTTGTGGTTGTAGTTGTAGTTGTAGTTGTAGTTGTAGTTGTAGTTGTAGTTGTAGTTGTAGTTGTAGTTGTAGTTGTAGTTGTAGTTGTAGTTGTAGTTGTAGTTGTAGTTGTAGTTGTAGTTGTAGTTGTAGTTGTAGTTGTAGTTGTAGTTGTAGTTGTAGTTGTAGTTGTTGTTGTTGTTGTTGTTGTTGTTGTTGTTGTTGCTTTTTAGTTGGGCCATTGCCCAACCAGCGGAGGCCCAACTAAAAAGTGACCCAAGTATTAAGATCCCAACCAGCGAATCCCGACTGTATACCATTTGTCGTCAACAGAGTTTGTTATTGACAAACGCACCTCGTAATAAGCCTTTGTCAGAATCCAAACACAATATGACAAGAATCATTTGTTGCATGCTCTGATAGGGTTAAGGCAGGTATTTTCGTCTTTTCGTCTTAGTCTCGAAAACCAATAAAGGAGACACTTTTTTGACAAACTCATTCGTATCAAATCTTAAGCTCAGGAGATACGTTCTGCTATAGTGGAGCTCTAGCGAATGGATGTTGCTTTTGATGGTTTTAGCCCCTATGACGATGGACGGAAATACCTGCCGTGTCCCTATTTCCGCGAATACGATGCTATTTTTGTAATCTTAGTTAGATTCTCGAATATTTCCATAAAAGCAGAAACTATGATAGCTTGAAACCGACATTTACTGTAGAGATAATGCAAAATAACGGGATGAAAAGTCAGCAACAAAATTGTCTTCTTTTTTGTTGCTGACAAAAAGAATCGGATCTTTGTCATTATTATCTCCGACAAAAACAAAGCTTTGTCGTTGGTTCTCTTTTGTCGCTTGTTTCGCAAGCGCATGCAAGAAAAATTGATTCCCTGGAAAGAAGGGAACAGCACAATCACCGAAAACCCAGGAAATGTTCCAAGAAATGGCAACAATTGAACAATTTAAGCTTAAATTACATTTGGCCAAATACAGGGGGGTGGGGGGTCAGGGGTGCGATTTCGTTGTGGAAAGTAGAAACAGAGGGTGAATGAGGTAGCTTACGTACAGCACGGCTACATGACATTCAATCCACTATCACTGTGCATTTCGCATTTCGAAGCTGCTACTTCTGCTGGGCAAGCTGACCGGACATTCCGCAGGAAGACGTCCCACGTGCTCGTGTACGGGGTTGTAACACATTCGATATTGGGCACTAGAGAGTGGGAATAACATCCGGGGTGCAGATTCAGTCAATTTATTTGTTTCGCGGCATCGGCATCGTATATCCACCTGAAACGTTGGTGGTGAATGCTTCGAAGACTAGGTAACATGTTAGTGGGTGGAACCAAGCGCAATAGCGCCCACAATAGTAAAAGAATCCCCCATTGAAATTTTAAATATTGTTCAGCCTCTCCGGTTCCAGTGGAATTTCCAACGTGTTTCATGAAATGTTTCTACCCAAGTGAAAATAACTTTTAACGACACAAGAATGGCGTGACCAGTGGCATCGTGATTATATTAGTTTAACTAAGTTAATTGCAGTCCACTCACGAAGGCAGTGCCAATTTTAGTCCGCCCATCGAGCGAACCCACCAATGACCTACGTATGCAAATCGAATGCAAACAGACCAACGGTCTGCATGCTATGCACCTGGAAGTGCATTCGAGTACCAGATTCATTCCGTTGAAGTTGTGATTGCTGTCGCCCAGCTGAAGGTCACGTAACGTGCATAAGTATCAATCAATTTTTACATCATTAGTCCTCATTTACTTTTCCAGATCACACATACAGTTGATGGAACAGGTGTTGGAAATACCCGTGAAGAAATCATCACGCGCCAACCCCGCGGTAATTTCCGCATTCATCCCATGCACAAGTTTTATCCCTGGTCAGCACATCCCCATCACTCTTACTGTCATCGAGACAGGCCGACAGAAAATTTGCTCGATCGGTATCAAATTGATTCGCACAGAGCGAATTGATCCGACCAATCATCGCCAGATGGTATTGACGCGAGTCAAAATGAAGGATTTGATTAGCCCTGGCAACAATGTTTCATATGAGATGGACCTGGCGATTCCGCGAATTTCAAATAATCACAAGAGGAAGAACGATAACGATAATCAGCAGCGGTATTGTCACGAGGTGCGGATATCTTTGACAATGACAGGGTTTCGAAAGCGCTATAGGTTGTGCATACCCGTTCGAATAGTTCCGGTGGGAAATAAAAATGGAACAATTTTGGAAGCTGATAACGATGTACTTTTACCGATGTACGCGTTTAAATAAAGTTAAATTATGTATTTTTTGACGAATGACTTCTAATTTATTTATTATATTTGATTGTGATGGACAAATGGTGATCTCGCTTGCTAGAGCCATACTAGCGCTTGCAGCTCCTAAAATGCAGACACTGCAATGTGGGGAACAGTAAGAGAAAAACTTACCCTAATTTTTTTGTTTACGGACGACCGATACTTTCGAACGATTCCGAGAATATCGGTGACTCATTCGCTTACTGCAAGCCGTACAATATACTTTTGCTAGTTCTGTGTAATATAGGTATGCATGCATATTTAATGATTTAGGTGTTTTTTTATTCAAGATGGTAACAGATTGTCAATCTTTCAACCCTTTTAGGGCGCTTTTTGCCTTTTTCGTACAACAAAGGCTATAGGATTACTCCAAAAAACAACTTTGGTTGATATATGGTAGATAACGTGGGCTGAACTCGAGAACGTTTTGGAGTACCTTGAACATCTCGTATTCAAGAAAATTGGGTTTACATTATGCGCATATGCTTATTGAACCAGATTGGGTATATTCCGATTGTAAAGATATTCCCAAAGACTTGGTTGATCTGGTAGATACAGTAGCCTGAACTCGAGAATGTTTTGGAGTATGAACATCTCGTATGCTAGAAAATTCAGTTTACATAATACGCATATACTCATTAAACAGCATTGGGTATGTAGCAACGATGAGGACATTTCAAAAGCCTTGGTTGATCTGTTAGATCCGTGCGCTGAACTCGAGAACGTTTCGGAGTACCTTGAACATCTCGTAATAAAGAAAATTCAGTTTACATAGTGCGCTTATGCTTTTTGAACGGGATTGGTTATAAGCCGATGATAAGAAAATAGCAAAAGTCTTGGTTGATCTGGTAGATACTGTGGGATGAACTCGAGAACGTTTTGAAGTACATTGAGAATCTTGTATTTCTGAAAATTGATAACTGGCTTGACGTTTAAGATGACTTAACCTCTTGGACTTGGACTTGAAAATCGAGTCAAGTACGAGACACTGAAGACAACCTTACTGTTGAAGTCGAAATACGTATCTGTCAAGGTACAATTAAGTGGTGGAATTGAATGGGATTGTACAAACTCGTCTTATGACAAGTGAAGTAAATTTTATTTAATGTCTAAAAAAAATATTTTATTTTGGGTTCCTTACTGTGGGAGCCCACGATTTTAGTGAAAAGTACCTTATATAAGGTACTTTTTTCTAACCGTGTAAGTTCGATAAGACTACAACTAGACAACGAAGCGACATTACGGTGTGTTTTCGTCGAACTTTAAGGTACAAGAAAATCGGCAGTCCCGTAAGAAATTTAACGTTGTCAAGGCATCCGCGACATGGACCTGATAGCCGAATTTGAAGGTATCGTTGCTTTGAACGAAGTTCTGAAGCCAGAAAGATGTTTTGTTACAAAAGTGATGTATCTAAACTTATTCGATATGGAGTGGATTGAAATTTTTAGATTGTGGATTACATTTAGCGCAGTCTGCAATCAAGTCACTTAAAAATCATATCCAAACTCAGAGGAGTTTTTCAACCAACTAAAATCCAAGCTGAAAACCTGATTAAACAACCTAACAAAAAAATAGTACTTTGATTGTAACTTTTGAGCTCATAGGGCTCCTTTCTAATATGAAACAATGAAACAACAATTCATGTCGAATGCAACTTGTTGCGAGTAAAGTACCCAAGTAATAAGTGAGTTTTTAAAAACGACATCTTTATATGGGTTTTTGTCCGGCATTCAGGTAACATGTGCTGCTCATTGTATCCTTCCAGCTTTTGCCACCTTCTGGATACTGGATACGGCGTAGAGTTGGGCGAGCTCGTGATTCATTCTTTTGCACCACATATTGTTTTCTTGCAGACTACTAAAGATGGTCATAGGCTCGCGTCTTACGAATACCCCGAGTGCTCGCAAGTCCTCCTCAAGTATAGTCTAAGTTTTACGTTCGTAGAGGACTTCCGGTCTTATGACCATTTTGTACATGATACATTTGGTGTTTTGGGTGGGTGTGAATCTTTATTTACTCACGTCTCATTCAGAACCTGTAGTAGGCTCGACTGGGGTCTCCAGTAGCCTTACAAGCAAAGGTTTAGAATTACCAATCCGGAGATTATTTGTTTATTTATTCATTTATTTATAATATTTAAAATCCAACTGACAGATGAAAACTCAATGAATAAAACTTAACCCCACTGGAAACGATCAGCGGTGCGGAAAAGATTGAGCATCCGTTGACGAAACACGTCCGAGGAAACATGAAAATCAAATAGGTCGAAAAACTTATTTAGTTGGTGGCTAATTGAACGAATGGGCTCCTATAAAGCATAGTCCGTGCTTCGTGAGTTCAGGTACAATACATCGCGTTGACGGAGTGGCCTCTCAGGAGCGTACAAATTTAGCTGAGTTAGCAGAGCAGGACATTCAATATCTCCTGTGAGTAGCTTCTCTGTAAAAGCGGCCTGAGCAATTGACCGTCTCATCTCTATTCGCAGAAGACGGCAACGTTCCACGTACGGTGGCAGGTTCATCGGGTCGCGCCACATGAGAAACCGAAGTGCATATCTAACAGACTTTTTTTTGAATAGTTTTTTTTCGGGCGATCCTGACGTGGACGTGGAATGGGCTTCATATGAACAGTAGAGGACTTTGAGACAAAATGGATCACGGAGCTCATCTGGAATTTTGAACATAAAGCCCAATTGTCGGTTGGCTCTGGCGATTGTGTCGTTGTAGTGAACTCGAAAGGTAAGCCAAGATAACGCCGAGATCCTTCAGGTGCTGCACTCGGGTAAGACTACTTATAGAAAGGCTACAGTCAAAGATGATCGGCATGTTCTTGCGGTGGTACGAAATGACGTTGCATTTTTCGATACAGGCCGGACTCGATTATCCGGAGGCTCGATTAACCGGAGGCTCGATTATCCGGAGAAAATGGCTCGATTATCCGGAGTAATGTTTTTACCCATCTTACAAAAATAGAAATATGTATTATCAGTGTGAATCCGTAACGTATCCAATATGTGCAAGACACCTAGTAATGATAGTGCCTTTCTCGCTTTCCTAAGGGACTGTTCACAAATTACGTAACGCTTTAGGGGGAGGGAGGAAGTCAGACCAAGCGTTACGGTCCGTACAAAAAATTAAACCTTCCATAAAAAAGGGTTGCGAGAGGGAGAGTGGGGTATCAAAATTATCAAATTCAGCGTTACGAATTTTGTGAAAGAACCCTAAGGGAACGGAAATCAAGAACATTCATAAAAATGGCCAATTTATGAATTTCAATTCAAAGCACCGATATTTTTTTAAGCATTTGTATCTATATTCTGCTGTAAGCATTGATATTGTGACTCATGCCACCAAATGGTCCTCTGGAATATCCGGAATGGGTTCGTTCACAAATTACGTAACGGTAAATTAGACGATTTTGAACCTCCATCCTCCCCCTCGTAATGCTTTTTGTATGGGAGGTTTAATTGGTTTGTATGAATCGTAAAATGGTTATTTCGCCAACAGTGGTCCATGTATAGATTCAAACACTGGAACTGGTGTACGCATAGTAACAACAAAAATTCCTTGTGTTGAGGGAACATCCATTAATTACGTAACGCTTAGGGGTTCCCTGAAGGGTGACAATCCATAAAAATTGTTTAGATACCTCATACAAAAAGTGTGACATAGGGGGAGGGGGATTGGAAATGGCCATTTTTTGCGTTACGTAATTAATGGATCTTCCCTTAATTATGAAATGAACATTTTAATTTTCTAAAGAATCACTCGGTGGCCAAGGTGATCCATGCACAATGTCATGCTCAAAATGTCGGACAATAACCCGGTGAAAATGGTTACTGATAGGGATCCGCAGGGACAAGAAAGCGAGGTGCACAGAGAGCAAGGTGGTTCGATTTGAGGTCCCTCCGTGGATATAAAAGATATTTTAGTTACTAGATAAAGATTGTCGCTTTGGTTCCCTTTGTTCTGCTGTCCGGAACATGTTGGGTACCAAGCTGTCAAATCGTATGGATTTTCCTTCTTTGACATTTATCTCCCCTATCCTCGCCAGCAGAAGATGTTCCGGACAGCGACGACAGCGACAATCTTTATCTAGTAACTAAAATATCTTTTGTGGATATGGACTACAAAGTTGGCGACGTGCAAATACTGACCGAGCTGAATGTAGACGAATTTTATATACTGCAGATGTCTTAGTTTGAATAAATCAAATGAAATAAATTCCGTTGTTAGAATGTCAAATGGTGCTATGCACTGAAATTAATTATTTTTTGTTCTATTTCACGGATGTTCCGGAATTTCCGGAAGGCCACATAATGTATAAGCCACAACATTAAGTGCATACTAATAATACAAAAACAAATTGCATCAGAAAAATCTTGGCGTTTTCATTTTTTTGGGTTCCTCCAGATTTCCCGATGGACTACACGGTGGTTAGAGGTGTGCGCCGTCGCCACCGACAGTTTATGGCAATCCCGTTGAAACTCCTCGCGAAACTCCCGCTTTTTGTAAACACTAAGAACTTTTAATGAAAATTCTAAATAATATCCTTCGAAATCTTGAAAACACTACCGTTGAAATTCTGAGTAAATTTCCTTAAAAATTAGGAACATCTTTTTGTAGAATTTAAAAGAAAGAAAGACTTTCTCCTTACTAGGGCGGGAATCAAACTCACACTCCATGGCTTGCAAATACGCTTAGACGACTGACGTCACTAACAATGCAAATTCCAGAAATTTCCCGGGTAAATTATAAAGAATTTCCTTTGGGAATCTCGAAGAATTACCTGCGTAAATTTCCAAGGATTTCCTGTTGAAGTCCACAGAATTTCACGTTGAAATCAAAGTTTTGACGGGGAAGGGCCGTTTGTAGTTCGGTACAGGTCATTTGACTGAAAAGTCGTCTAATCGAATAGGTCATTCAGCCAAAAAGGCTTAGATGGTTGTATGATAGAAAATGGCCATTTGGTCGAAATGAACATATGGTGTTGTTTGCTCGAGCTGCCGAAAAAAAATCGTTTGACCGAAAATGCTGCTTGGCAGGACGAGGTGACATAAGGTCGAAAACGGTTTGCGACGTACGGGTAAAGATCATACGGCCGAACTGGTAATTTGGCCGAAAAAGACGTTTGCTCCGACAGCTCATTTGTTCGAAAATGGCGTTTGGGTGAATGGGTCAACGTTTTTCCGCCGTATAATCCGATCAGCGATCAAAAATCACAAGGAAATTCTATTAAATTTGTGACATAGGCAAACTCCTAAACAATTTCCCGTGAAAATTACAATGAAATTCCCTTTAGAGCAATTCCTGTTGAAAATTCGTAAAACTTGGAAGAATCTCCTGAGACAGCTCATTAGATTTTTCCGGGGAAATTAAAAGGATTCTCCCGTTAATGTTATGAACGTAATAAAAAAATGGCCAAGCCATCGCCGGCCAAATTTATGACAAACGTTGCCGCCGACGATTTTTGGATCGGCGCAGACCTCTAACGGTAGTCAGAATCCATGAACGGATCAACGGGATATTTAGATGTTATATAACCAAAATAAAGATTATTTGAGCAAAAGTTAAATTTTCAGCAACAACAAAAAAATGGCTCGATTATCCGGAGTGAAATTTTTTTCAACACTCCGGATAATCGAGTCCGGCCTGTACTTAGACACAACAAATTACGCGAACACCAATCTGCACATATGTTGTAGCTCCAAGCAGTCCGCGTCACATTTTAATATTTTGTAAATTTTCGTGTCATCTGCGTAAAATAAGCGACAGTCGGCAGGTAGCAACAGTGAGACATCGTTTATGAAAAGCAGAGGTCCAAGATTACTGCCCTTCGGAACTCCGAGTTGTTGCAGAATGTTTCCGAAACCTATCTTAATCCGTCCCGAGCAGTTCATCAGGTTTGATTCTCGATCCGGTCTAGGATGTTTTCGAGTTGGAAACATTCCCTACTCCCTGGGTATAGTGTACCTATTCATTGTACTTGCCATACAAAATGCATACCCCATTGTATTTTGAAAGCACAAGGTTGACATTCGTTACATGTCGTGAAAAATGTCTGCTCTCGATGCAATTAAACTCTACGGTAGTGAACTGAGTAGTGATAGTGATAGTTCGGAAGGTGATTTTTATGGGTTCGATTATAATAATCATCAGAACGAAATAATCAGAACGAAAAATTCCTAAAAGTGTCTCGCACGTGGGCGTTATATCTCGATTCTTCACACACGGAGATGGAATCTTTTAGTCGGATTGATGACTCGAATATGATTGATAACCAGTCGGTGGAGGATGTAAGCAGCAGTGCAACTCTGGATTCCAAAGGAAGCTATTTCGCAGAGCAGCGCAGAAGAAAACGAAAGCGAACAAAGAAAGAACAACGTAGAGCTGTTGTAGCAAAAAAGCGCAGAGCTTCTCATCCACCGAAACTCGATCTATGCGGTTGCAGAAAAGGTTACCCGAATAATGTATCGATGGAAGATCGCATCGTATATACATCGAGCGTTCTGGAAGCTAAACGTCGCAGGACAATCAGCGAGAGACTGAACCGAGTATCCGTTAGAACCAGAAGCACCCACCCAGCAACACTCGTATCGGTTTTCTCTTGAGATGGCTGACAAATGAGTCATGCGAGTTTGAAGAATAACATTTTCTAACATCGTTGGTTACGGAGAAAATTGTGGGTAAGAGATCTCTGGTATTATAAATATTTACATGAGATCAATTATAGATTCTTTTACAGAAATATGATTTATCGATTTATCGCCTCGTCTCTGATGAGATGAGGACAACATTTCAGTCAAACCGAAAACGCGTGGCAAATAGCACTAATCGCAGAAATGTTGTAGAAGCATACATCCTCTTGTATAATCCTACAATATCCCACTACATATTACGCAGAGGAAAATGTATGAGCAGTATCAAGAGACTCATCCTGATTTGAAAGTCAGCTATACCTTTTTCTATAGATTTAAAAAAGGTCAATATATCTATCGTCAAGCTCAGTCATGAGCATTGCGAAACGTGTGTTGCTGCCAAAGGACATCAAAATTTTATGTGATATGAAGATGAAGAATCTGAGTGAGTATGGATGCTCTGTTTGTGGTAGGTACAAAGACTACAAGCGTCTGAAAAATGAATCTCGCGCAAAGTATAGGAAAGATGGTGACCCTGTCTGAGACAAACGAAATAGTTCTAGCTGTTGATTTACAAAAGGTAAGCATTTCTTTCAATTACCTAAAAGCTAGAACGAAAGAACTCTTTCATCCTTTAGGTCATTCAGCTACCTCGTTTGGATAGTTTCAAGATGATCATGTTTCTGCAACGTCTTCTGGCTTTTAATGAGACTTTTGCGCCAGTTGGGGACTACGTCAAATCCAACTCAGTAATAGCTTGCCTATGGAATGAAGCTGTCGCACAGGCAGGTTATCGAACACCTTGGAAACTATCGCAAACTAACGTTCTGGATAGATAATTGTTCCGCCCAAAATAATTGGGGGCTTTTCCTTCACTTGATATTGTTGGTTAATTCTCGAACAATGCAGGTGAAGGAAATCACCCTCAAATTTTTTGAATCAGGGCACATCTTTATGGCTGGGGATTCATTTCACGCTGCCGTGGAAAAATCCATACGTCAAAAGCCACCAGTTATATTCCCGGAATTCACTGATGCTGTATTGCGAGCGAAAAAGAATGTTGTTGTTTTGAACATGGAACTTTCTAAATTTATTCAAACTGCCTTCAGCGTCCGCCAGCACACTCTCAATAAGTTACAGAAACGGCCGTACATCGATTAAAAGAATTGTGAAGAAAGGAAGTTTCGAACTGAAGTACAGTAGTTCTGTTCTTTGTGACCAACCAATCCATCGTTGCACATTGTTTTATAAGAAACCACTCAAGCAAATCACTGCCCCTGGATTCGATTTGACAAGCTCTTTAAAAATACAAGAACACCCTGTTGGACTGGAGATCAATTGCAAAAACACGCTGCTGAAAGCTATTTCTCCGCTCATCGGAGAGGATCAAAAGTTATTTTGGCAAAGCTTACCCGTCAACCAAGATTGTTCTTAATTCTATTGAATTTTTAGGTTAGTTTTTGTATATAATGAAATATACGTTATTTAACAATTCTCGGCTAACTGTAATTCATTTTTCAATATTTTACTGCCATTATTACATTGTAATACCAGTTGAAAATCTTAAGATACGAATGTATAGACAAAGGGACTGATATGCGAGTACTTTTAATATGGGAGACGCACTGTTTGATTTTTTTCGCACTTCGTCAGAACAAAGTATCAATTTAAATTTTTTTTTTCGAGAGTAGGGGAAATGACGGCTTTGGCAGGTTTTATTCTATTATTGTCTATTCTATATTAACACAGAAGTGATAAAAAATGTAATGGGACTGATATGCGAGTACCGGCAGTGCCGTCCATCAATCAGAGTGTGGACGATTTGTAATTCTGATACAGAAGGCTGTGCTGGGAGTAGGTGCTGACTCTTGGAAGCGGAGGAATCCATAATAGTCGTAGACCATTTTACAATCTCTCAACGCATTATCATTCAAATAAATTCACTATCTTTCCATTACTAAAACTGAGTTCATCTAAAAGATTTTTAAGGTGTTGAAAAAGGACTTAATGACAGCAGATAGAAAATCAAACTTTATAGCTGAAGCATTTTAGAATCTAACAATATTGTGAATAGACTGAATATAGCAAACGTACGTTGTTAAAAGGATGTGATACTCAAAACTGGAAAAAATGCAAACGATTTAAATTACATAATGTCTTTACTGCTCGATCTGTCGCTTTTAGTTTGTATAAATTAATATTCATTAATTGGTTGGTAGGTCGTTTCCAGTTTCGTGTGTTTCTCATTTTGCACATTATGATTTGACATTGTTACTTCTCTATCATCAGACTTAAACAAATAATTTAATAAACCTAACGATTTTTGTTCTGGCATTTGTTTGACGCTCGGTAGATTTAGTCTATATAGGTAATAATTTCCTTCTGACATGTCCTTACTTTAAATTATGTAATTATTTTACACCAGGTTTCCACTACTAACACACCATTTATCACATAGAAAAAATCAATTCTCGCCTTCATTTTGTCTTCTGTAGGAAGCTGCTTCTCACTTCACATTCGGATACGTCGGCAGTTCTACGACTTCGATTTTATCGTTAACTTTGAACGATGGGAACAGTCCCACCTGACCGGTTCGCACGTTCTTGCCCTTGGAGAACCCATCCCAATGGTTACCCGCCACCCCGATCATATCACCCTTACGCATGTGGATTTCGTCGTGATTTTTCGGATTATGGGGCAGCACAACCTCTCGGTTGTGTGCATTCTGGCCACCGTAGTAATAAATGTCGTCCAGCGATTTAAAACGGTTCGAGGCATCCGGATACATCGTTTGCATGATCTCGTACGCTACTCGACATACCTGCGAGCTGAAGGTACATACGAGATAGTCACTCAACGAGAGCAGATGGATGTCCAGAATAATGCCATTCAGGGAGGAATCGGTGTAGCGGGTGGATACGGCGGCTACCTTGGCCACATCCGGGTCTCCAATGACCTCGTACTGTGGATACTTTGATTTGGCTTCGTCAATTACCTAGAAGACAGTTGAGGAATATAAAACAATCAGCTTCGCTAAAAAGTTTTTTTTTCTTTCAAAATTATCAATTAATCATGCATTTTGACCTCATAAAGTACAATAAATAATGAATCGCTCACTTCGAGCTTGCTTACAGCGGCACACTAGGAGTTAACTTTCTGAAATCAGTATGGCAAAAGGCATATATGGTTCGATTTCTCAAAATTCAAGTAAAGACACCTTCATCCAAAAAATATTTGGTAGGCGTAATAGCAAAAACTTTGAAACAAGATGATCTTGTAACTACGCTGTCAAACAAGGATATGCTCGATGGAGTTCTTGAGCACTGCGTGGACTATGGACTACTTGGACACTGCTCACCTGATAGCAGCCTTATTCTTTTGCCTTCTTCCGAGCAAATGCATACTTTAAAAAAAGGGGTCATCTACTCTTTTTATTCTGTGCAAATGTGTACTTTAAAAGCTGGAATCATATACTTTTTAGCTTACTCCGGGCAAATTCTTCTAAAGATGGAATCATATATTCAAACTTTATTCAACCCATTTTTTTAACGATTATGCCAAACGTCCACGAGGTACCCAACACATTATGCCAGATGCGGGTTATGCAGATTGGAATCATCCCGGCGATAACGCAAGCTGCATCTTGCGCAATGGTTCTATTCGCATTTGCAACTTGGATGGTCATTACACAAAACACGCTGTTTCAACTTCTTGCGGTTACGTTTCGTCTTGAACGCAGCTCTCTAGGCTGGAATACCGTACATTAGGGTGGCTCAAATTAGTATGGAAAAAACTTTTTTCAATTTTTCTGATGGGCCGCCCTCTTATTCGGTTCTATTTGATGCCCTGATGCTCTGGACAAAATTTCAGCCAAATCGGTCAACGTTTGGGCGGTGCTAAACTCGTTGGAAGTTTATATGGAAAAATGTATGCAGAAACATCCAAAAACAGTGAACTGCAGTTGGACGGCACAACTTACGATGAAGAACTATGATACTCATTCAGATCTTGAAGAATTTTATACAGAATGTTATGCAGAAAACCGCGAGAAGATTAGAGTTTGCCCGGCTAAGTTATTAGCATTTTTCTGAAGTGGGGTTTGAGCAAATTTCGTTTCTTTTACCTTTGAAAAGAAATAAATTCACCCCTACAACACTCCAGTAAAATGCTAATATCTTTGCCTAATAAACTCTAATCTTCTCGCGGTTTTCAGCATAACATTCTGTATTTAATTCTACAAGAACTGAATGAGTATCATTGTTCTTGATTGCAAATTGTGCCGTCCAACTGCAAATCACTGTTTTTGGATGTTTCTGCATACATTTTTCCATATAAATTTTCAACGAGTTTAGCACCGCCCAAACCTTGACCGATTAGGCTGAAATTTTGTCCAAAGCATCATGGCATCAAATAGAACCGGATAAGAGGGCGGCCCATCAAAAAATTTGAAAAAGTGTTTTTTTGAGCCACCCTACCCTGCATCCTCAGAATCGAGGATGATACTGCCTCCAAAAGACGTCTACTATTGCCTTTGGGACCACCGACGTTCGGCATGATCCTTACTAGTGCACTGATCGCATTGCCTTGCCTTGCGGAATACACACCTCAACTAGAATCGACTTCTGCTCTGAATACGTGAAAACAGAATCCGATTCCGGCAGTAGCTCTGATGAATTCTACACTTAAGTAGCCAGGGACCCACATTTCGTGAAGCGCAACGGCGAGGCTTCCCAGCTCTGCCGTAATCTGAAAAAGTGGCGTATACGCCAATTTCCAAAAATGGTGTTAACGAGTACTACACGTAAAAAAATTTAATGTCCGAATCTGAACCGATCGGCGTGAAAATTTATATGCAGAGGTTTTTGGGGTCGGGGAAGGTTCTTAAGATGGTTCGAGACCCCTCCCTCCTTTGGAAAGGGGGGCTCCCATACAAATGAAACCGAAATTTCTGCACAACTCGAGAACCAATCAATTTTAGGCGAAACGAAGTTCGTCGGGTCTGCTAGTTATTAATATTTCTAATACTTTTTTGCCAAAGCAGGCACTTAATGACATGTATAAGAAAAAACTTATACATCGCATTAGTCACATACATTCGGAAACTTATACTTTTCATTAACTTAGGAATGTTATTAGCTTTTTGATATGGGATCATTCATTAGGTGGCATAATGAAGAGTATAAGTATTTTCGAATGGTTTTTTGCCATAACATATAAGGTTATTTTTTTTACGTATACTCATCGAGCTCTTTAACAGAAAAATGGAAAACATGCATGTTGTAAAATGGCTGTTACGTCACTTTTCCAGATTACGGCAGAGCTGGTGTGTGCTAAAAATGTTCCACCCGGATAAATCCGGCCCCTAGCTTAGGTAGTGTGTGGCCTAAAACCGCCGAACGAGCAATCCGTTGATTTGATCTCTTGTGTGTGCTGTGTTCTCTAGCGTACAACTCCGGGTGTGCCAAAGTCATGACAAAGTCATGGCCTGCTATTCACTGGTCAATGTTGGCAACCGAACCGTTATACGGATGATGTTTACATGTCTGTCATCAATGCACGCCCACGGATTGCCCAATTTCTATTAAATCTCACCCTCACATTCCCCTTCTTCTCTCATAAAAAAAGAGAAAAAAACATTGACTTGCGGTTTTCATAAAACAACTATTTACATCATTTTTTTCAAACATTTTTTTTACATTACAGCCAAATTTAATTTTACAATTCAGTATCCAATATCCGTACTCAATTCCCATATTCAAAAGCATCTTAATTCAAATATTTCAATCCTACGTTTGATACGATTTTCCAATCCATACGCAAGTGCATATTTACTAAACAAATTAATCCAGCCTTTTTTCTGAGCCTTCTAAACTGTCAACTTTTTTTATGTTCCTGATCCTCTATCTGTATTCCTTCTTTTTTTTTGCAAATATATCCAGCATTGCCATCCAAAACCAAATAGAATTCGAGCTGGCAGACCATATACAATACAATTTTGATGGCCTTCCAACAAGAAAAGTCAAAACAATATCGGTGGCTCTCCAAACATACTCTGTATTGGTCCTTCAAGCTTAAGCCAATCAGTCCGGCACTCGCACAAAACACCTTTGAAATTCAAATTTGAAACGTTGTGTTCTGCTGGTTCACCGCATTAACGTTTCTTTGACGCGAACAGTCCGCCCCTCTTATACACAACCATCAAAAGCTGCAACAACCCGATACTCATCCAGAGCCAACTGTCATTTTTGTTGACTTAGCTTTGCTGCGTCGCAGCATGCGTGAAATAATAAAAATGACAGTTGTGCGTTTCTTCCGTATCGAGTGGTGTGCCCCCGAAAACGCTAACACTTTGAAACTTGGATTCCGTCAGGAGTGACCTCAAGTCAAACCGATAAGAAAACAAATAAATTATTGCAGCGCTCTTCTAGAACGTCTTCGACGTCACAAGCCAAAACTGATGGGCAAATCATTAAATCCGGTGCTCTACCACAGCAGCTTATCACATCACATATCAAAAACGATAAAAAAATAAATCATTTATGCTGGCGCTCAATTTTTTTTTAAGTCGAAACCGTTGAGAAAACAACATATTTTTCAATCCAGAGTGCCTTCGACATCACAAACCACAACCGACCAGCAAATCATTCAATCCGACGCACTTCCAGAGCGTCTTTGACATCCCAAGTCAGAACCGATGGACAAATCATTCAATCCGACGCTCTTCCAGCAGAGCGTCTTCGACATCACAAGTAGAAACCGATGAGACAATCATTCAATCCAACGCTCTTCCAGAGCGCCTTCGTCACTAAGTCGAAACCGATGAACAAATCATTTAAGCTGATGCCGCGCTCTGGAACGTGGTTACTTCGGCTCTTCCAGAGCGTCTTCGACATCACAAGTCGAAACCGATGAGAAAATTATTCAATCCGACGCTCTTCCAGAGCGTCTTTGACATTACAAGTCGAAACCGATGAGAAAACAAATAATTTATTCCGGCGATCTTCCCTGCGACAGCACAAGTTTAACCCGAAGAAAAATATGTCCCAGTCACGCCCACAGGATACTTAAAGAACAATAATTTCCAACCAGGAACAGCCCGACGAGGAAAGAGACAAAGTCATGG
This sequence comes from Armigeres subalbatus, assembly GCF_024139115.2. Lineage (NCBI taxonomy): Eukaryota > Metazoa > Arthropoda > Insecta > Diptera > Culicidae > Armigeres > Armigeres subalbatus. Next base: position 8,438,230 of record NC_085141.1, on the reverse strand, counting down.
CCTGCTATTCAGGCTTCCCAGCTGGTGTGTGTGTGTTTTTTAAAGGGTTGAAGGCCATTAAAAATCTGCGCGACAGACACCTCGAAGGCGAAATGTTCCACTAAAAATGTTCCACCCGGATAAATCCGGCCCCTAGCTTAGATAGGTTGGCCGACTCGATATGCTCTGCTAAGGTTATTCAGATTGGAATCATCCCTGCGATAACGCAAACTGCCTCCGACGAAATGGTTCGGTACGCACTCCCGACTCGAACAGCCATTAGACCGAACACGCTGTTCAACTTCCTGCGGTTCCGTTTCGTCTTGAGCGCAGCTCCCCAGGCTGGAACTCCTTACCTCAGTATCGAGGATGACATAGCTTCCAGAAGACGTCTACAAGTGCTGCTTTTCGGGCCACCCACGTTCGGCATGATCCTTGCAAACGCGCTGACCGCCTTTTCGCAAGAATAGTCGACATGGGTGTTGAAATTCAACCGGTCATCGATTATCACCCCTAGATGCCTCAAAGCCCGCACGGACGGTATATTGCGCCCTCCTACGGCAATCTGCATCCGCTGGATCCTTCGGCAGTTGCTGACTAGCATCACTTCTGTTTTATGGTGAGCAAGCTGCAGCTTGACTCCATTCATCCAGTTTTCATCTGCGTCGGTCGTTTCCGCCACCAGCATTTCTACTTCTCCTAGCGACTTTCCGGTTATCGTAAGGACGACATCGTCCGCGAATCCGAAGATCTGTTTTGAGCAACTTCTGTTTTAGAACTCCGTTGTACATAATGTTCCACAGCGTTGGGCATAGTATGGAACCTTGCGGAACACCCGCCGTAACTTTGATCGACTTCTGCCACGAATTCGTTTCGTAAACCAGAATCCGGTTCTGGAAGTAACTCCTAAGGACTTTACACAGGGACCCGTTAGTTAGGGACCCGCATACCGTGCAGCGCTGCGTCGATGGCCTCCCAGCTGGCACTGTAAAAGCGTTTATGATGTAAATCGTTACTACAGCACATAATCGATTGCCGCACCTCTTCTTCCGCACGCTTTCTCCCTGAAATTCCAACGACCGTCCTGATTGCGTCCACCGTCGATCTGCATTTTCGGAATCCGAACGTCTTTTCCGATAAGCCGGTCTCGCCCTCCGTGAACTGTGTCATCCGATTAAGGATAATCCTTTCCAGAAGCTTCCCCAGCGTATCCAGCAGGCCTATGGGCCTATCCAGTTTTCCGCGAGCGGTAATGGCCGCCAGCTTGCCTGCGGGTCAGTCTCTGATTTGACGTTTCTGGAGGTCAACTGCACCCACCGCTCCGAGAATTTTGTCCAATGTTGCATATAAGAAGGTGCTGATTCAGTGAATTCAAGCCTTTTTATATACCACATTGATCAAAATTCTCGAATGGTGGGTGCAGTTGACTTCCAGAAACGTCAAATCAGAGACTAACCCGCAGGCAAGCTGGCGACCATTATCGCTCGCGGAAAACTGGATACGATGCGGGATTCCCCGGCTGTTTCCCTGGTTTCGGCAGCAGCACTAGTTTTTGGATCTTCCACTTTTCCGGAGAGTAACCATCTGTTAGGCATTTCTGCAGCACTATCCTGAACAAATCTGGAAACGCCAGTACCGCAGTTTTTAAGGCCGCGTGTAGAATTCCATCCGGACCAGGAGCTTTCTACATCTTCAGACCTTTCGCCACTGATGACAGCTCGTCGATGGAGACTTGCACACCTACAATGGTTACTCCGTCTTTATCTGCATACGGTGTTGGCGGCCACATCGTTGAATCATGCTGCGGGAAGAGACCGTCATCGATGATCTTCAGCTTGTCCGGACACATTTCCGCTGGCGTCGCTGGATCCCTGGACACGCTGCTATCTCTTCGAAATGTACTAACGGTACCTTCGTTGCACAGCCTGACGTCCAGCTTCGCCAAAACCTCCAGCAAACTGTATCCTCTGAGGTTAGTCAGTCTGCTTCTCCATTCTACTTCCCAAGCATTGAAGTTGCCTCCGATAATTACCGGTTTTCGTCCGATCAGCTCTCCGTGAGTTTGATCAGCATCCGGTTATACTGCTCCAAAGTCCACCTTGGGGGTGTGTAACAGCTACACACTTATTTTTTTTTTTTACCGGGATCTCAGCAAAATGTTAAACTTTTACCGAGTTTCGCACAGCCGTGCCCCAGCAAACATGTTTTTTGCCGAGATTTCTGTCAAAGTTGCTGAAAATCAGCAAATAATTTGCCGAGAATCTGCTAACAAACGTCATTTTTGCCGGGATATCAGTTTTTACTTTGCTGGACAGACGGCTGTGCGGATTTTTGCCGAGCTGCAGAATCAAAAACTGAGTGTGTACACACGAATTTGTTTCCTTGTTAAAAGGGTCCCCCCTCCGGGACGTTATCTTTACCTGTTGTAGATAGCCGCCTCTTGTGATCCCATGGGTGCCTTTGTAAACAGTGAGTTCCATGCAAGGGTTGACTCTGGTGCCTTATACCACCGTGTTCAGAGCCGGATCAGCGTAAATTAGGAATGGTGCATCTGAACCTACTACCCACCGGTATAGGTGACAGGTGTTGAGCGTTACCGGAGGCCTGCCAGGTTGTTTACTGGGACGGAGGCAGACGAACCATTAGTCTGCTTGCCATTTCAAAAAAAGTCATTATTTTTAACTCAGGATACAGAATAGCTCGACTGTTGGCCCATATACGCCTCATCCTATCTAAAAACCGAGAATGTCGTTTGCCGTGACCAGTATACCATAATCAGGATCTTACTGGTATTAATCCTGATGTGCCGATTGGCATTCCTGTTGGGCTTGTGTGCTTTGAGCGGAGCACGGTCGCTTTGATAGGGCCTGCTTGCAGACACATGCAGCTTTTTATAGAGGATCAACAAAGCCCACTGTCAAACCCTACCACATTTTAGACAGGCCCCCTTACTCGCAGTGGCCATGGGGATGGATCGTCAAGCCCATGTGTGTGTGAGTGTGAGTGAGTGCGTGTCTGTGTGTGTATGTAACTACATAGAAACCGCACAATCAGTACCGCATTTCAAACATAAAACGAAACTAACCTTAGGATCGTCACTTGCGATAAAAACTCGTCGTTTGTCGATTGCTTCCACCATTTCCACCTGGTCATAGTAATCATCAACTGCTTGCATATACTCGTCAATTCCGTGGAAGGCCGCCTCCGTCCCTACCTTATCCGTTCTTCTTATGTGAACCCTGAAATGTAATGAAAAAATAAAATTACCTGAAATAAACGAACCATCGAATGAAATACCCAACGATCGGCTTCTTGAAGCCCAGCTTCTCTATTCCATTTTCGAGCATTTGCTTTGTCTCGCCGGTTGGCTTGAGCAGGTACTTTAAAAATTGTCCAATCCACCACACGATGGGATCGCCGTGCAGTCTCATCAACCGAGGTGCCAAATCAGCTGGAATCGCTAGCGGGAGGTACGGTGGTCTTGGATTCAGAGAGTCAATTATTGGCACGGTAAGGACTTGCGTTTCCGGTGTGCCCGGCCAGCTGGCATGGGTTGCCCCATCTGCGCTCATGCAAGAATCTGAAATGGGCTGAAATACCTCTTCCCAACCGGCCTTGTGGTAGCGCCATCCTTTTGATTTGAGAACGAGCGTCCGCTCCGTTGCGTAGGCCATAATGAAGCAATAGACCACGTGATGCAGTTGGCATCCATAGCCACAGCCCTTGTTGAGCCGGCAGATTAGCTTGCGAGCAGAGTTGCAGTCCTCCGGGTTCTGCAGGTACGTAAGTCGCTTCTGGACCAGATCGCTGAGATCTTTGGATTCTTTGTAGCGCCAGAACTCATACCCATCAGTGGCGCGCATCTGACCGATGTCGTTCAGTATGGATCGTTTTTGTTCTGCGGCGAGCGCGAGGAAGTTTTCCGCCGGTGCATAGATTTCCGGTGTGTTCCGGCGTGCTGTTTTGGCAAGTTTTGCAGTTTCGGAATGTAGCAGATTCCACAGCTCCTGGGTGTTGCTGTAAACTCGGCGCCGCAGCTGTTCGTATTCCAGTGAGGGGACCCCTTTGAATCGACCGGCGCCAGCGCCCTGTATTTGCAGCTTGTTACCAAGTTCATCGACGAATTTCTGCTTCCGGTTGTACGACTGGTCACTGAGGTATTCGTCTATTAGGCCGCGCAACTCCTGGTCGACTTGCTTGGATTTTTCCAGATAGGTTAGGGCCTGGTTTAGTCGGCGTATCGCATCATCGCTATCACTGGAACCGCCGGTGTTGAGTTTGGAGTAAAACACCAGCACTAGTATCACCCACACCGAGATGAATGCTACGAGAACCCGAACCCAGGTGTTCAGGCCCATCAGCTGCCGCAGTATCATGGCTGAACGGCCCGAGCTGTAAAATGAAAAGAAACATAGTGTATGTAATTCAATGCCAATAAACACTATCACTACATACGTTGGCAAATTTCGTAGCATTTCATCGGTTCGTTATCACAGAAGGTTTTGGGACTTAATCACTACATTTTATGTCTAGAGAGTAAGGCATCCTGTGGAGAGGGGAACAAGGAAGATACACAATCCTACCTGAATTCTCATAGTGTAATGGAAGGTGTTGGAAGGTTAACTCAGGGCTTTCTGTTTATTAGGCAGACCTCGGGGTTATGTATGAGGGGGGGGGGGGGGGAAATAATTCGAAACGCTTGGGACAATAGACAATAGGCAGACCTCGGGGTTATTACGGGGGAGATGAGGGGTTGGGAATAGTTCGAAAGGAAGGTGGAGCAATTGGCTCATTCCGAACCTGTCGTTGTAGGCGGCCAGAAAGCACGACTTTTACCTGACGCAATTCCTGTCGAACCATCGGTTTTCCAGGGAGATTCGTACGGGCAGCATTTTGCCCCTTTTGCCCGACCTGTTCGAACTGCGAGGAGACACCGGAACACGTGATTTTTTACTGTCCACGATTCAGGACAGAACAAAGCGGGATCACAACTAGCAGTGCTCGTATTTTAAGCCCCGAAAACATCGTACACTAAGGGGTCGTTCAACAATGACGTCACAGGTTTTAGGGGGGGAGGTGGTCTAAGATTTTGTGACAGTACATACGTATACTAGGTATACAAAAATGCGTGACAGAGAGGGGAGGGGGGTCTAGAAATCTCAAAAAGTAGTAGACGCCATAGTTGAATCAGCCCTAATGTGCAAGAACGAGAATACGTGGAACGAGGTGGGCAAATCGGTACCGATTATAGAGAACACAGTAACACGGTCGTTTACAGGGAAGCTTCCGCCATCGGGGATCTTCTTATCGGGGTAGGATAGAGCCGTCGCCGAGGACTATAGACTTCGAGCTTAATGACAAGATTACAAAAGATTGGTTTCGGAGAAGCTTCCGCCACCGGGTAGCTTCTAGAGCAGGCTAGATCCATCGCCGGGGCTTAGGCCGAGTAGATCGTGACGCGTAATAGTACCGGTTTCAGGTTGTTGGAGCACAATTGAACCGGACGCTCCATTCGGAATCTCTGGAGCGACTTCGGCCGACTCTAGATCTGTGCGATTTAGAAAACAGGAACAAAGAGATGATAAGAGTGATGAAGGTTATTCAATATGCCTTACATGGAAGCGATTCGTCGGTTCGGAGGAAAATTCCAAAGCCGGGAAACTCTCTGTTGGAGTAGGATAGATCTGCCGTTGGGGATCATCTGAATAGTCCGCGATTTAGCTGGAAGCTAAATGGCTCAACGAGTGTTTAAGAATGACAAGAATAGTAAGCTGGGAGCTGAATGACTCTATGGTTTGAAAAGTTCAGCCTCGGGAGTGTTTCCGCATTTCCGCCACCGTGAAGCTTGTAGTTGGGACTAGGCCAAGTATATCGTGGCGCGTTGAATAATCTGTTATCGGTAGTCGAAGCGCCATTGAATCGGTTACTATGCTTTATCCGGAACCTCTGTGTTGTCGGATGTCGCTGGTAGTCCATGCTGTCGTGAAACAGACCTCAGCCGACTCGCTGATAGTTTCGCCGGGACTGGAATGCCGATTGACTATGGAACCCATTTCCATCACCAGCGAGAAGTGGACTAAGCTGAGCTTCTGTTCATGTTTGTTATGTACAAATCGATTGTTACATGGACTCCGGACGGACCCCGCCGAGTGGAGGAATCCCTGCTCAGGCGGAATCGGGCGCCGGATGGTGCCGTTTTGATTGCAACGAATGTTGCCCCAGGCTTGACGTTCAACATTCAGGTCACCGGGAATTATGTACTGAGCTTGCCTCCATGTTAGCTTGACGATGTCCCTCCGAAGTGCGGCCGTTGAACCACCTCCGGCTTTGATTTAAGTTGGAAGCATGGCAGCAGCAACTGACAGTTGATGTTGTGGCGAAGAGCGATGGCCACACAACATCCCCAGGTAAGCCGGTCGAGTTTAACGGTGCAAAAGACCAGTATGTTGACGTTCACCTCCGGTTCTATGTGAGTTTTGGGGATAAACGCCACGTCTGTTTTCTTTTCCTCAAGGAAATTTTTCAGCTTGATAGTTTTGCTCTTGTGCGAGCAAGCGTTCTTTGGTTCTAGTTGACCAAGCCCACACTTGCAGCCATTTTCAATAATGAACATGTCAAGAGTGAAGACCTAGCTGGCGCATTGCGCTCATTGCGCATCTACTTCAGACAGCTCTTTCGTATGACAGTTTGCATGGTTTGCTCGTTTCGAGTCGAGGTGGCAATGCCACTCCTGGTCTTCCGGGCTGGCTGGATAGCTCACCTCGCTGAGCGTAGGAACACGGTTCTTCTTCAACAGGGTTGTGGTGGAAACCTTCTTCCGGATTTCCAAAAACTGCGCCGGCTTTGGACAGACCTTGGAGCACTTGGGATCGGTCGCCTCCATCTTGTTGCAATGATCCGTTGGGTACGGGTTGAAACACTTGCTGCAGCGCGGCTTCATGCGGAATTTCCGGATGCCGCTCCCAAAGTCGATGCAGTTAGTGCACTGCGTGACATTGTTACAATGGTTTAATTTATAACGCCGATCAGCTTCAGATCCTTAGCTAGTGGAGTCGTGCTCCAAATGAACTAGGTAGAGGTCAAGGTAGAGCTGGTTGTGATATTTCCTCGCTTTGTCGTGACGGGCAATCCTGTGCATGGCCCCTGGTTTGAGGACACAACTTTCGGAATTAGTTTGGAGCTTTTCCTCCTTCAGTCGTCTTGCCTTGAGCGGCTTCCTGCCATGGTCATGTTCTTACACTTGTGGACATCGAGGAACGCTACGAAGGATCGATGATGATCTTTATTTGTCGGCATTACTTTCACGCCCTCCTGCAGAGCAGAAAAGTACATTTCACCCCTTTCGCGATCAGTTGGCGAATTGTCGGTTGCAAATCCGGTGGATCGCCCTTCACAAACTCAAGCGAACACTTTTCCTTCCGGTCTGGTTACACCTGTAGCAGTTGCGATTGCTGCTTCCGATAGATTGCCGACGTTATCCATTGGCAACGACGAATAGACGGTGCTTGACAGACGATGCTTGGATGAGTTTCCCTCGACTGCAATTGTGGTGTCCTTTAGCACCTTGCCAGCGACCGCCGTAAAAGAAACTAGCGAAAAAATGTTACCGATTGATGACCTGAGAGATAGAGAGGCCCGAAACGTACAACAATCTGATGTCCGTATTGGGGATGCATAAACGAGATTTGCAAGGGCTGTTCAGGAAATAAATCCGAAAGAGAATGAATCTCTCATATATCATCTATGTATGTATACATATACGGTATGTAGCATACCGTGAGAGATTTTTGTCGCAATCTGTTATAATAAAGAACTGATTCGGGAGGCCATAACTCGTGCTATTCTTGTTTTAAACGCTTCAAACGCTGGGAGCACTGGTTCTTATGATGCATTTCAACTTGTTCTGCACAGTTGTAAAGTCCCCAACACAAAATGAGCGAGAACAAAGCAAGAATCATCACTTCTCAGTGGGGGCTGCCTATCCGATTATGTTTTTTTCGCACTTGTATACAAATTTGATAAATTTGTTATCAAGGCTTGTTCGGAACAGTTTCCTTTCCTTTCTTTTATCGTTGTTCGTTATAAATTGAGAGCAATTTCTGCAAAGTTTGGTTCCGAAATAATTTCATTCATTTCATTTATTTAGTTAACATCTAAACTGATAACACTGAATCAACAATTTGACGCCACAATACACGGTTCGAGGCCGCATCTCTCCATCCTCGGATACGCCCCACGCTCGCCAAGTCGTTCTGCACCTGGTCTGCCCATCTCGCTCGCTGCGCTCCACGCCGTCTCGTACCTGCTGGATCGGAAGCGAACACCATCTTTGCAGGGTTGCTGTCCGGCATTCTTGCAACATGTCCTGCCCATCGTACCCTTCCGGCTTTAGCTACCTTCTGGATACTGGGTTCGCCGTAGAGTTGGGCGAGCTCATGGTTCATTCTTCGCCGCCACACACCGTCTTCTAGCACACCGCCAAAGATGGTCCTAAGCACCCGTCTCTCGAATACTCCGAGTGCTTGCAAGTCCTCCTCGAGCATTGTCCATGTTTCATGTCCGTAGAGGACAACCGGTCTTATAAGCGTCTTGTACATGACACATTTGGTGCGGTGGCGAATCTTTTTCGACCGCAGTTTCTTCTGGAGCCCGTAGTAGGCCCGACATCCACAGATGATGCGCCTTCGTATTTCACGACTAACGTTGTTGTCAGCCGTTAGCAAGGATCCGAGGTAGACGAATTCCTCGACCACCTCGAAGGTATCCCCGTCTATCGTAACACTGCTTCCCAGGCGGACCCTGTCGCGCTCGGTTCCGCCCACAAGCATGTACTTAGTCTTTGACGCATTCACCACCAGTCCAACTTTTGGTGCTTCACGTTTCAGGCGGGTATACAGTTCTGCCACCTTTGCAAATGTTCGGCCGACAATGTCCATGTCATCCGCGAAGCAAATAAATTGACTGGATCTGTTGAAAATCGTACCCCGGCCTACCGGCTCTCCGCATGACACCTTCTAGCACAATGTTGAACAACAGGCACGAAAGTCCATCACCTTGTCTTAGTCCCCGGCGCGATTCGAACGAACTGGAGTGTTCGCCCGAAATCTTCACACAGTTTTGCACACCATCCACCGTTGCTTTGATCAGTCTGGTAAGCTTCCCAGGGAAGCTGTTCTCGTCCATAATTTTCCATAGCTTTACGCGGTCTATACTGTCGTATGCCGCCTTGAAATCAACGAACAGATGGTGCGTTGGGACCTGGTATTCACGGCATTTTTTGAAGGATTTGCCGTACAGTAAAGATCTGGTCCGTTGTCGAGCGGCCGTCAACGAAGCCGGCTTGATAACTTCCCACGAACTCGTTCACTAATGGTGACAGACGACGGAAGATGATCTGGGATATCACTTTGTAGGCGGCATAAAGGATGGTGATCGCTCGAAAGTTCTCACACTCCAGTTTGTCGCCTTTCTTGTAGATGGGGCATATAACCCCTTCCTTCCACTCCTCCGGTAGCTGTTCGGTTTCCCAGATTCTGACTATCAGTTTGTGCAGGCAAGTGACCAGCTTTTCTGGGCCCATCTTGATGAGCTCAGCTCCGATACCATCCTTACCAGCTGCTTTATTGGTCTTTAGCTGTTGAATGGCATCCTTAACTTCCCTCAAGGTGGGGGCTGGTTGGCTTCCATCGTCCGCTGAACTGACGTAGTCATCTCCTCCGCTGCCTTGACTTTCACTGCCTGTACTCTCAGCGCCATTCAGATGTTCCTCGTAGTGCTGCTTCCACCTTTCGTTCACCACACGTTCGTCCGTCAAGATGCTCCCATCCTTATCTCGGCACATTTCGGCTCGCGGCACGAAGCCTTTGCGGGATGCGTTGAGCTTCTGATAGAACTTGCGTGTTTCTTGAGAACGGCACAGCTGTTCCATCTCCTCGCACTCCGCTTCTTCCAGGCGGCGTTTCTTCTCCTGAAAAAGGCGGGTCTGCTGTCTCCGCTTCCGTCTATAACGTTCCACGTTCTGCCGGGTACCTTGCTGCAGCGCGACCGCCCGCACTGCGTCCTTCTCCTCCAGAATCTGTCTGCTTTCTTCGTCGAACCAATCGTTCCGTCGACTTCGACCCATATACCCGACGTTGTTCTCCGCTGCGTCGTTAATGGCTGCTTTAACTGTACTCCAGCAGTCCTCAAGAGGGGCCCCTTCGAGCTCACTCTCTTCCGGCAACGCTGCCTCGAGATGCTGCGCGTATGCAGTGGCGACATCAGGTTGCTTCAGTCGCTCTAGGTCGTACCGCGGCGGTCGCAGTTTAACCATCACCAGATAGTGGTCAGAGTCGATGTTAGCGCCACGATATGTTCTGACGTCGATAATGTCCGAAATAATATGATCTGCAACAGTTTTGTTTTGACCTTTTGAACACATTCGTAGCAGACGGCAACTTTCTAAATCTCACGGATTCCACAATATCTATCTAACCCAACGAGTATTCCCATACACTATTAAATATTTAAGAACAGTGGAAATGCTGAAGAGCAAGGCAAGCCCAACTCCAGTCGCCAAGGAAGAACCATAATGAAGAAAAAGCCATGGAAGAATGATGTAAATAAAATAAATAAATCGTCGTCATACCAACCTTTTTATAATCGCTACTATTCTCTGTGTAATCCGTTCACTGCTCCGGATTAGGAACTAGTTTCTATTTAATTCTTAATACGATTTAGCTTCATATCGTCAACAATTGTACACTCCGTAGTTCCGAAAAGGTGACGTGTTTCTTTCTCCCACGTGTAATTGGTTTTATACCGCAGAGATTGTTAATCAGCCGCAACCTTGGGATTAAGAATATGCCCTGAGTAATCTATCTCGATCCATCCACTGTTTCCAACAACATAATCGATGCCAATTTGCTGCTTTTCGGTTAGCTCATTCTTCTTTCCTAACACACACTAAACCACCACTGGCCACCGGAATGATAGTTTCCAAACGCTCAGGTCCACTTCTGTTCACAGATATTATCGTCTGATGGAGATAAATAAAATGCAAAAGACCGTGAAAGTAAATAAGTTGAGCAAATCACACCACAACGCGAGTTAATTCGCATCCGCAACTACCCATTGTTATTTAAATATGATAAACAGCGCATCTACTGCCATCCCAATTCCATTCTGTATCTGCTTCTATTCGAATCGAACAGCACTTCACAAACATCACTTTTCCTCCAAATCTAATCTAATCGCTCGTAGTGCGACAGCTCCAGCAACGATGAATGGTCAATAGAAAAAAAAACATGTGCAGTTGCTTCCTCAATGAAATGAGAACATATTTTGATTAAAAGACTGTCTATTACGGGAACGATATTCTATAAACGGATTATTTTGCACTACTCCGTTATTCCCTCATAAAAATGCACAAAATCTGTAATACTGTTTGCTTGGCCAACGGGACTTCCACTCACTGATTGGCAACTATACGACTACGAAGCTATTTTCTTGTCGCACAAAAATCGTACAATCTGACAGATCACATCCATCAGCGTTTGTCCTATAGGAGTGAGGAGAGGCAAGCTAGAGGGAGGATAGAGAAAGACAGCTGTGAGGGCTGTGAGTGCTCGGTGTGCTTTGTAATTTGGACAAAAATTAAGATTATCCCTATAATTTTGAGTTACCAAAACATTTCAAAACACGGGAAATATTTATTATTCAATAAAATTCTTATAGCCTGTTCAGACTACAAGATTTATTCGAAAATATCGCTAGTAAAGGTAAAACCCAGAATGGAGGACTATCGAAGTTGGATTTTTCTCGCAATCCGTACGTTAAACCTAACTTCGCTAGTATTGCGCTGATTGCGCTAGTCTAATTGGGCTCTTATTAGACTAGCGAAGTTGGGTTTAACGTACGGATTGCGAGAAAAATCCAACTTCGATAGGTAGTCCCCCATTCCAGTTTTCAACTTAATTGAGTATTTATATGTAAATGTATTAATGACTATTGTATGTTCATAAAATTTTGATTGAATCCTTGATAGAAAGCTCGTGCTGTGCCTGTAGTGTTATAATACCAATCGCTTAATAATAATAATAATAATAATAAATATATGATATAGGTATATGATTTCGTGACGTCTTTTTAGAATTATGCCCAACTTTGATTTGATAGTAACTTTCCGTAATAGCCTGATTATATTACGAGTTTTATGACATGATAAAGAGTATTTAGAAGTCCAATAAGTTCACTCATCATATTTTCAAATAACCACGTATCGACTCGTCGACTCGTTAGTCCGGATCTCGCTAATTCGGAATTTTCCGGATTCAAAAGTATCAACACCCATTTAAACACATTATGCTGTCAGTTTTCAAATTAGTGCTGTGATTTTGTTTTGGTTGATTTGTATGGATTTGACAGTCGGATTAACGAGAGAAACCTCGATAGTCCGGCCATACATTTGTCGGATCAGCGGGGGTATAAGGCAATCCATGAGACAGCTCCGATCAGCTGACGATTTTTGTTTACCTTGATTTTTTGACAGATTCTGACCGGACTGACAGAACAATCCAAAGAAAATTGTTAAGCCCGGCTTACACCAGAAGTGAATTGCCTTCAACTGCATACACACTTTGTTTTGATTTCGATTGTCAGTCCCATCGCTGAATGTCCTCATGGATAGCCTAATACTGTAATCTGAAACCATTAAGCTTTCAGCGATCGTTTACGTACACGCACGTTTCACTCACACTTTTACTCGGTTTGTTTGCAACCACGAGCCGCTGTCACGGCAAAATCAAATTGCAACTAGGGATCCTATATTAAGAGATGTGCGAATACTTTTCCAGACGATTTAGCAACGCTGTAACTTTCGTAAACAAACGCTGCCAGCACTTACCGTGGCGCAAAATGTTGGAGCTCGAACATGACTTTGCGTATAATGGCATTTTCAGATTTCGTTAACTCACGTCCAACAGTGCATTATCACTAAAATAAAAGTGCAATACAAATGAATAAAGTACCATGCATAAACTAGACTACTTCAACTTGCCAATGTAAAACAAATTGTTTATTCGACAAAACTTTTCGTAAAATATTTTTCATTACAATCGCAATACTTTTCAATCCACAACAATAACAATGTTCATTTGGCTCAGATTCTGACAGCTCTCAATGCTCGATTGGCTCAAGATGGCCGCTTTCGCATATCTCTGAATGTAGGATCCCTATTTGCAACCACGAACCTGCGTTCGTGTTGGTGAGAAATGTCGGCGAGACGTCAAAAAATGAGAATGGGAACATCAAAATCGGTGAGTTACCATCATCGTCGTCATCATATCAAAATGGTTACTCACTGATGGTCAGATGGTGAAACAAAATCATCATCAATCAATAAGTAACAACTTTGTTTACGTTCGAGCTGATTTGTTGCATTCTGATTTTGCGCTCATTGGTTTAATTTAAAAACCACAGTTTAACGTAAATATTATACCAAAATGCTATCGGCAATGATAAAAGACCACCAGGCGAGGCAGGCTGCCAAAAAAGAGGAACAAGGTAAGACATTTGGGCGTTGCATTTCGAAAAACAAGATAGGTGCCATACTTCGTGTCTGTTTTGCAGAGCGTAGAAGAAAAGATGCAATCCTTTCCGCAAACGAACTAACGCAGAATCTGGTGGATCATCTGAATGTAGGGTGAGTTATACGTATTTTATAATATTCATTCCTTATTTATAATTTGGTAAATATAATTTATTATTTTAGAAAATTATATTCTTAAGCAGCATTATCATGCATTTTTTCATATGTTCAGCACAGGTTACACTTGAATCAGTAGAATGCACTGAATTAAAACAGCCTGTTATTATCAGTTATCCAGCATTTTACGTGCGGTAATGGCCGCCACAATTTTACTCATGTTCTGGTACATTCGATTTGACGTTTGAATTGTCGTTTTTGTGTACACGCCCAGAGACTGAGTGAAATTGTATTACCGTCTCTTTTTTGACGTAAACTACGTCTAAGGGGAAGACTCGGATACAGGGGGTCAAATGAAAATTTCAAAACTGGGGACCGTCACGAAATCATGTAAGATTTGTAACATTAATAGGTCCTTTATCTCTCAATGGATTTTAATGATTTATTTATCAATCGATTCGTAAACTCTCCACCAATTTGCCAGTAGTATTGAAACTATTGATTATCAACGCTAAACTATTGAAAAATTTAGTTCTTTCATGCATCATGCATCCCCTATACAGCGCGTTCCAATCCTTGGTAATTGCCTACTTTTAGGGTATTATCTATTATTGAACTGGGTTGTATCAATGGGGTGGCCCAGCCGCTAGACAGTGGAGTCGTAGAGTAGGAGATGCTGCTAAAGCTGGGTAGTATTGTCGTGGTTGTCGATGGTTCCTTCTCTTCTATATAGAGCGGAATAGTTGGTTCAGTGTACTATATTTGGTTTTACGTAGTTTACGTCGAGCGGTCGTCTCTTGTGTACAACCCCTAAATTTTTCTCACGGAAATCTTACTCAATTTTCGTAAAAAGTGGAACTACTCAAATTTGAGTAGTTCCACTTTTTACGAAAATTGAGTAAGATTTCAGTGAGAAAAAAAAAAGAGACGGCAATACAATTTCACTGTCTCTGAGTGATTTGAAACGAGTGTGTCAGACACAACCCAAACTTCAAACTGTTTCCACCCTACCAAAAACTAAGCTGGATTGTGGCGGCCATTAGCGTTCGTAGAATGCTGAATATTCAGTTTCTATTCATGAAATGATAATTCTTCAAGTAATAGCGCTTTTATGATTTTACGATACAGACGAAAAATGTCAAACTATTCTTAAATCAATTTCGATCATACACCAAAAGATTAATAGAATCATTAAATGCATGATAAAGTAGTTGTAACCTCAATGATACAGCATTTTTTTTTTGTTCGCAAAAAAAGGTCATTTTTGTATCATCCAAATTCCAAAAATTATAGAGGCTATCGTCAAAATTATTCATGGTACCTTGCCCGTCAAAAAATTCTATTGGCTCTATCGATTATTTATTTGTCAACTTTATTCAACTTTATATAGGGGGAAAGACGGCTTTGGCAGGTTTTTTTTCTATTATTGGCAGGGGGTTTTTGTCGACCAAATTTTATGAAATTTGGCTACAATATTCTTTAATATGCAAAAAATGTTTAGGCCAAATTTGAGCCTAGTCAGTCATTAAAAACCTCCTGCCAATAATAGAACAAAACCTGCCAAAGCCGTCATTCCCCCTATTATAGGTTTTTTTTTTAAATTTAAAACAATATTTTTTTTAAATAGGCCCGATTTTGAACGAACATCGGGTGAATTTTTCAGGCCAGTTTACACGTGCAGCATTTTTTCGGTTTTTGTTTTCCATTTTAAAAATAGTTAGAGGCTTAAAAAAATATGGGTTCTTTGGGAAAGTTGACCTTAAATAAGCCAAAGAATCGAATGAGACAATAAAACGAGATATGATAAATAAACCAGGCTATTGACATCCTATTGTTTATCTCATCGCCGGATCGTAGCCAGGATGTCCCGGGCTATATTTTTTTTTATATACTGCGTTTCAATGATGACAGCGGTCTATGTCCATTGATGATGATGACACCACGCTTGTCACCGGCTCGAAATAAACCAATCATAAAATGTATAATCGAAAAACAGTTTGTGGAAAAATTGATGCTTGATATTTTTAATGTGGGTACGTCTTTCTTTACTGCATTGGGTGTTTTAATTTTTGGTAATCGAGAGCGTTACGCTGAAAGGGAAGATCTCAAAAGTTGCTAGCGGTTGTTTTTCGATGGATTTTGAAGATTTATACAGGGTAAAATGCCCAATAGGGGACGCCCTAATAGTGGAATTTTGCTCTTCCTGGCACAAGGAGTAAACATCAACAATATGTTCATAGCATAACTTCGCGTGATATCAAGTTTTGCATCTCCTCCTCACGATACATACTTAAAACACTTAAATACTCGACGTTATTTGTTGAAATTAACAATTTAGAGTTTCACTGAATTTGCCCTATAGTAGACCCCCTGAGGGTCCATAATAGGAAATTGCTTCCCTATAGTCGACACTTCATTTGATTTTCAGGTTCCGTTTCGGGATGTTCTTCCCTATTATTCTCAATCCAGTTGAAAACCGAAATTGGGGGATAGCGAAGTTGGATTTTTCTCACTATCCGTACGCTAAACCTAACTTCGGAAGTGGTGCGCTGTTTTCATATCGCGAAGCGCTATTCAGCGCACCACTTCCGAAGTTAGGTTTAACGTACGGATTGTGAGAAAAATCCAACTTCGCTAGCCCCCAATTTCGGGTTTCTACTGGATTGAGTATATAAACCCCCCAAAATATTCGTATCATGGCCACTCTCGTGTTTATTTTTTACAAAATTGCCCCCTAGTGCATGCATAAAACAAACAGGCATTTAATTTGGTTTTAAAATTATATATGTTTGATTCAAGCGTATTATCAGTTTGCAAATAAGCATGCATATTTTTGAAGCGAATGGATGATATTTGTATCCGTGTTTTTCTTTTTATACCACCCATATCTGGGTGCTGCGGATAGAGCCGCTTTTCTGCGCTCAAGCGAGCAGAGGGATATTTTGAAATCACTCCCATAAACTAAATTATTTTGCAGTTACTTGACTGCCAAAGATTTCCCGCTCTTCGAATTTCTCTTTCCACGCTGCACGAGAGCGCACAAAGGCGCTAGACTCTACATGACTTTACGATTGTGTACATACATTGATGCTCCAATCAGCTGCTGAATCTCGTGAAATTTCGTAACGGGTCCTTTTTAATTGCATTCCCACTAATTTTCCACTCGAAATATAATGTGAGAATATTTGTTACAAAGAATACAAAACTCAAACAAAGTTTATTTTTATTTTTTCCCAAAATAATAACAATACTTCTCGATATTAGATCAGAAACGAACATAACCACAATCTTCAATGTTTGGCTCCGGCACAATAGAAAATTTTGGCTTCAGTTTGACAACCAAATCGATTCTATCCGCACCACCCAGACCCATATTAATATTTGTTATAAATATCGAACTTTCTCTTGCTTTATTTTTCATTTCAGCGTTGCTCAGGCATACCTAAACCAAAAGCGATTGGATGCGGAAGCCAAACAACTACACGTGGGAGCTACAAACTTTGCCAAACAAACGCAGCATTGGTTGACGTTGATTGAAAACTTTAACGGATCGTTAAAGGTATATATTTTATGAGTATTTCACACACACTACATTGTGACCATGTTGAAGCCACGCACAACTGTCCCTTTTATTATTCCACGCATTCCTCTTATATATGTTTTATTCATTTCAGGAAATTGGAGATGTTGAAAACTGGGCTAAAACGATAGAAAACGACATGAACGTCATTACAACTGCTTTGGAAATCGCATATAAAACCAGTCGGGAAAAGTAATTTAGAAAGGATTTATCGCTGCTGCGACTGTAATAGTGTGAGAATATAATTTATTAATATACTTATTATTTTCAATAAATCGACATATTCAAAATTTTGGAATATTTACGTACGTTGGTGTTTAAGACATGTCTTGAAGCTGAAAAACATGTCAAAAAATTCACAGTTATGTACCCAATATCTTAAAAATGACGAACAAGTTAGTTGCACTTTCTGTTAACAGTCCAAAAGGTACCTATAATAATTTGCATAAATGTAAATAATAAATTTAATAAAATTTCAATACAAAAAATAATGATCGAAGCATTACGCACCAATGGCTCACTGTGCGAACATCGTTGCTCACATTGCTGAACTTTCATACACCCATGAAAAGAGACTTGAAAATGACAAAACGGGAATGACAAGCACGCAAGAAATCGCACACTGAAAACCAAAACTACCCAAAAGTGGGTTGTTTGCACTCAAAACCGTGGTTTGGGCCAATAACCCAAATTTGAGTAAAATGACTTTTCTGGCACTAGGTAGTTTGCCTTTAATTCCATGTAAACAATTTACCCAAAGCTGAGTTTAATTTATCCAAAGCTGACCTTGATCAACCCAAAATAGAGAATATTGAATTTACTCAAATTTGGGTTATTGGGCTGAGCAACCTCGGTGAGGTGTTTGCATCTTGCTCTAGTTTTGATAGCAATCATGGGAAAGAAAGGGAAAACTACCCAAATTTGGGTAAATTTTTTCTGCGATATTCTCAATAGTGCGTATATTGAACTCAAAGTTTGGGTTGATTTATCTGTCCGTGCACCAGCCATCAAATCAAACGGTGCTCTCGTCGGGAGAAGACGTCAAAAAGAAAATCGTCGACGACACACAAATTGGCCACGGGAATTTCTCGTTTTTCTGTCGCTTCCCGTGCAAAGTTTCTCGTCAGTGTTTCGTGATGGATTTCGTCGGTCGGCGTGTGATTGTTCCTACGGTGTTCCGCAGCTGGAATCGATGGTAATAAGGACCTTCCAGCTTCTCGGAAGAGTGCTATAGAAAGTGCAGTCCGAGCCCAACCATCATCATCAGAAAATCATTTTTGTGGCAGCCTGAGGAGGAAGGAAAATACACCGTGAGTGTGCGGAAGAAAGGAAGGAAGCGAAAAATAAGAGAAGCAAAAAAAAAGTTTCTTTGGGGGACTGTCTGCTGATTTTTGTGCTGTGTGTTTTTGAGTGTGGGGCTGTCATTTTTTGATTAATCAAAACCAATAATATTTTGTGATATTTTGGGCCTTGAAGGGGCATGGATTGAGCCCCGAAAAAAGTGACCATATCCAGGAGGGTTGTGCTAGTTGGCAGAGTTTCAAGATTAGATAAGGCTCTCGAGTGCTAGGCAGTGATTAGGTGTTTTCTGAGTCAGCGCCAGGTATTGCGATTCGAAGGTATCGCAAGAGTTCCACCTGCCCACCTGGACGGAAGGTCGCAGGGTTCTGTTCCGTGAAGCGCTGGAGTCAAACGGAGATAAAATTTTGCACCATCAGCAGCAGCTACCGGAGCCAACGGTGGAGAATAGTGGCGAAGGTGGAGTAGCAGCTGCAGTGGGCGGAGGTGGAAGTGCCAGCAGTGGAAGCAGGGAAGGCCGCAAGAAGAAACCAGGTGGTGAGTAATCGCATTGTCTATCCTACCTGTGTCTACAGATACCTAAAACGTTTCTTAGTGGAATTAGCATTACGGAATCTTAGTCCACATACCCAGGGATGCCAGATGTTAAAAAGTATTTATTTCACTGTGAATAAACATTGAATTTATTTGTTTTTTGAAGCACTACATAATAAAAACTATTAAAATATTCGAAAAATTATAATTTTATTGCGTACGTAAATCTTTTAGTTTACACTGTGTAAACATCAGGTCACGAAAAAAGTATTTAGGATTTACAGGTAAAATTAAGAAATCAAAGGAAAACTAAAGCATGAAATAAATAAAAATCTAGATTCCTTGACTTAAAGCGAGTTAAAGACTTTTCCGCTTTACCTCCATTGGAGGCCCATTCCAACACGATGGTCCATAAACTAGCACACTACTATTCCATTTAATTCTACTACTTTATTTTACCTTTGACAGATACGTATTTCGACCTCAACAGTAAGGTAGTCAAGTATCTCATACTTGACTCCAGAAAATGATCGCACCTTATACTATTTATACTAGGCGTAGGGACTATCAAGGTATACATTAACTTATTCTACCACAGTGCTTACTTCTACTCGCTTGTTACGCTTAATGTTTAGATGTATAAACTTGAAGAGCCAGGAGCTACAATTTCCTTGATCTTTATTCAACAACCGCGTTTGTTTCTGTCGGTAGATTTCCAAGCTCTCGGCAACATCAAGTGACATTTCTTAAAATTTTAATGTTTGATGTCGTAGTTGAATGATTTTCCTGATATACATGGTCAGCTGTCTTAGATCTTCTCTAAAGATCTACTTGTTTGACCTACAAAAAATACGCTTTATTAAATATTTCTACTCTGTCTTTTGTGGAGCCCAACAAAGTCTTAAGTCTTAAATCGATGCCGAATTTTCTTTGTTCATAGCCTAGCGGGTTAGTGATGTGGGGACCGATACTTTCTTTACCGGTTCATCGATCAAGTTTAGTGTTGTGAGTTCGTTTCTCCGTAGGTTCCTTTTCTTCTTGTTGATGGTTGCTTGTATTGTCCTCTCCTTATATCCGATCTTAGGAACATAATATGTTGTAGCTCTTTAGTCTTTCCTGCTCCGTTAAGGGGCATCGTCGGCATCCTGTGCATCATATATTGAAATGCTGCCATTTTATGTTGATACGAATGATTCAATGTATTTGAGATGATTGGTGAGCTTTCTGTATAGATCTCGACGTCTAATGTTGCATTTGTTCCCTTGATGACCCTACTGGATCTACTATCCAAGAAAGGTAATTTACCTTCCTTTTCCTCCTTGTGGGTGAATTTGATGCCCTTATGCATGTTGTTTACAGCTTCCAAAATACCAAAATCCGGTTGATGATGCTAAACATGTTATCGACGAATCTCCATCATTTCTCGGGAAGTACTCCTTGTTCCTGTTGGTTGTCCTCCATGTTATTCGCCATGAATAGTTCGCCCAAAAACGGTGATAGCGGATTTCCCATCGGTGCACCCTTTGTCTGTTTGTAGAAGCTTCCAATGTTTTACTCAACAAATTTGGATTGAAAAACGCTCGTCGACATATGTTCCCAGTTGTCTTGCTCCACATTGCCTTGGCTCGGGAGTAGCAGGGACTGGGGTTAAGCAGTTGGTTGGTCGTTGGCCGTAAGCAGACTTTATAGAACCGACTGTGTGCCGCTTCAAAACCACAAGCCCAGGGAGTGTCTTCGGCACATCAGGGTTGATCCCAGTAAGATCCTGATTATGGTATACTGGTTGCATGTTATTGGACTTGGCTCCGGGTATTGAAATATTGTGTAAGCGCGGGCTGGTAGTCTGGTTATTCTATTCTCTTAGTAAGGCCGGGTGGCACCGATGGCGAATGGGCTAATAGTCAGGTTGTCTTCCGTCCCATAAAACCGTGGTGGGCCTTGTAGCACGCGGTACAATCTTGCCACTCAGTTGCCAGCTGAGTGGGAGTAGGCTCAGATGCTCTTTCCTGACTAGCGCTGATCTGGCTCTGAACACGAAAGTGTCAACCCTCGCATGGCCTCCCTGCATGCCGCAAGGTATGTATAGATAACCATGGGATCGCGAAGGCGACTACACCAGGATTCGATGGCAGCCGCAAGGGAGACCCAACAACCATGAAATCTACTAAAACTACCAAATCGACGAACGAGGGAGGAGTGGCGACTGGCGGCAGGGAGAATCCTTTCGCCAGAAGCAGTGGTCTTGAGAGGTCTTTCCAAAGATCGCCGGGGGAAGGCGATGGAGAAGCCCGTAGAGGGTCTGAGGAGGTGCCGGTCGAAATGAAGACCCGAGTCATCAATTCGGTGATGGCGAACCACGAAGAACGCGGTGGCCAGACGATGGAGGTGATCACGGATGTATCGGACGTGATCATGTCGTTCCTGGACAACCGTGTTAATTACAGCAAGGATCTCAAACTTGCTGTACAGGCGCTCTGTGCCCTAGTAGTGGAGGCCAAGTCCGAGTGGAGAACCCTACTAGAGGCCAGTAAGAGTGCGGAGCGAGAAATCCGCAAACTTACGAAGGAGCGGAAACTGGCGGAACACCAGGCGGAGAAGGAAAAAGAGAAGGCTGAATCGAAGATTCGCTGCCTGACCGAAGGGAAACGGTTGACGGAGAGCCAGACCGAGGAACTCCGCAGAAGGATGGCCGTGACAGGGGCGACTCCGAAGCTCAGTAATGTTACGCAGGAGGCGAACCTGAAAAAAGCTACCGAGAAGTCTGCAGCTCCTAAACGGGAAAGACTGGAGAAGGTTGAACGGAAAACCGGCCCTCCCAAGCCGGAAAAACCAGTACCGGGAGGAAGATCTACACTGGAGGGAGGTCGTGAACCCCAAGAAGGCGAGGAGGAAACGTCAGCAGGCCGCAAAGAGTACGGCAGGTGGTACGGTGCGCACCACTGCTAAGAAGGGTAGAGCCCAGGAGAAGTCGGGTGCGCTTTCCAATGGCAGTGGTAAGCGTAAAGATAGAGGCGAGGTGAATATCGTCAATACTGACGATAAAAGCTACGCTGAAGTCTTGAAGGCCATGAGAGTTAACGATAAACTCTCCAGCCTAGGAGGGGATGTCAACTGCATCCGAAGGACGCGGAAAGGCGAGATGATTCTCGTCTTGAAGCGGGATGCTGTTCAGAAGATTTCTGGGCGGGGATACCCCATCCAGGAGATATTATCATCACCTGATCATGAATGTTTCGTCATAGCAAAGGTAATCGGTTTTAACTTTTGTAGCTGCTACTGTCCTTCTAGGTGGAGTACAGTGCAGTTTACTAGGGTAGTCGACATTCTTTTATCGAAACTAACTGACTTAAAACCATTAGCAGGCGACTTAATGCGTGGACAGTGGACTGGGGATCCCGGTCCACAAACGCTAGAGGTCATACCCTGCTAGAGTCGCTAGCGGTATTGAACATAGTCCTGCTGAACGCGGATCGACAAAACTGATCTAGGATGGTGCACCTCGCAGTTCAACCCAGAACTCTTGGAGAAATCACTACGCTGGGAGAGGCGAACAACGGGATTAAGTGGCGATGAGTTAATCGATGTACTAATTCGTGCATGCGATGTGACGATGTCTAGGAGGACCAAACCTCCCGGAAATCGACAACCAGCGTACTGGTGGACAGACACAATTGCAGACTTTCGTAGAACCTGTCTTCGAGCTAAGAGAAGGTTGCGACGTGCCAGAACGGACGCTGAAAAGGTCATGAGACGCCGGGTGTTCCAGACAGCGAGCAGTGCTCTGAACTACGAGATTAAATGTAGTAAGAGAGCCTTCTTTGAGCAGCTGTACAGGATGGCGAACAACAATCCATGGGGAGATGCATACAGTATGGTGATGGCTAGGACTAACAGCATGCATCCTGAGAAAGCCCCGGAGATGTTGGTAAAAATAGTCGAAGGGTTGTTTCCGAGGCATTAATCATCGAACTGGCCTGCTACCCCGTACGAGTCAGTCGACGTGGTGCCGCTAGTGATTAACGAGGAGCTTATCGTAGCTGCAAGGAAACTTAAGCTCAATAAGGCACCAGGCCCGGATATTATTCCAAACCTGGTCCTTAGATACGCTATTCTCGCTGATCCAGATATGTTCAGGAGCTGCCTCCAAAGAATTCCTTTCGAACTCCCTGAAACATTTCTGTCGGAATCCCTGGTGGATTGCTTTAGAATCCCTGGAGGATCCCTTCGGTATGCTTGGAGAATTCCCTACGAAATCTCTGGAGATTCTCGTTGGAATCCCTGAAACATTTCCGTCGTAATCAGTAAAGGATTCTCATCGGAATCCTTGGTGGAAAGTTATATCCACTGACTACCGGCTAGAACCTAACGGCGATCCGTCACATATTCTCCTTTAAGTGTGCGGGACAAAGCCGAGCGCTACTACACTTAGACGTAATAGCCAATCAATTTGAGTCTTTGTAGCAATCATCAGTTGGTAAACAAACACACTTCGATACTGTCGGCTACAACACAAAGCACGTGTTTGAGAAATGAGAATAAAATATGGATTAGTGTGATTGATCCGCAATTGCCTTAGGTGGCTGGACCGATTTTATTACATTACCACTAAGATAACTTAATGAGGTGATAACATGTTCGATATTTTTTTAAAGCCTACAACTATGGCTATAGCACCCACAAAGCACCAGCCAAAATTTGAATAATTGTTATAGCTTCTTGTTGTCAGAATTTGTGTACTTGGGCGCACTGGTGACTGCCGAAAATGATACCAGTAGAGAAATTCGGAGACGCATCGTGGCTGGAAACCGTACATACTTTAAACTCCGCAAGACACTCACTCACTCATGTATTCTGAGCACCTCTAGGAGTACATAGGGCCAACGTAAAAGATTTCCATCCTGGGTGGCTACTCGCTTTAGCCTTGACCTGGGCTCATGTCAGATTCCTGTCGACTTCCTTTATTTCCTCGTCTCCGCTCTTTCGCGTAATGTGTGGCCGACTCACCTCCATTTAGGCTCTCGAATTTCTGACGATATCGGTTTTCAATGGCATCGTGATCCAGTTGTAAGGCCACCAGGCCCGAATTATAAAACGTAGACAACGGTTTTTACGTAATCCTCTGCAACTCGCAAAAGCAGCCCTAGCCTTCTTGATCCGTGGTCCTATGTCGATCTTGGTACAGTTTGGTACACGATAAATCGCACCCACCATGATCTCGTCGATTACGATGAGGAACAGTAGCGGAGATAGAATACATCCTTGCCTCACTCCAGCGTCTACCCGGATGGGGTCAGACAATGCTCCGTTATGCAGCACTCTGCACGTAAAAGCTTCGAATTGCGCTTTGATGAGGCCGACGATTTTGTCCGTCCTTTGCGTCGAAGGGGGCTCCACAGATTTTTGTGCTTAAGACGATCCCATTTTTTTTTCATTGTCAATGAAGACCATTGTCCAGAATGATTCCGAGCGTGACAATATGGGCCACACATGATCTTCCTGGGCGGAATCCTGCCTGCTGCCGTCGGAGAGTCGAATCTATTTGATCCTGTATCCTTGGATTCATCCTTGTTCCAATCAGGCGTCGTGAGATATCGTAGAGGAGGCGAATAGGGGAACTGTACCGGTTTTGGCCATGTTCCTAATTTGGCCAATTTGGCGAATAATTCCAAAAATAAAGCAATTCGCGAGGGTTTTATTAGTTCCAACAAGAGGTATATCCCTCACGATTCAAGGCTGCTTTCAACTGATCGATTATTTTGGAAAACTATGTAATTTTCAGGGTTGGCCAAATTAGGCACTAAGTTGGCCAAAACCGGTGCACTTCCCCTATGGCCAGTCGTTGAAGCTTTCTTTCCTTCGTCGGCCAGGGAGTACACTCACGCTCGCTTATCCCGTCTGCAGCAGCGTTTAACTTACTTCTCTAGAGCCGAATACCGTTGACGGGACTCGTTCTTGGCTGCTCTAGTTCTTGCCCGCTCTATCGCGGCCTTTGCTTCTCTACGTTCGGTTCCTCGATTTTCCGCCAGGTTGCATCCGTAATCCACTACTTCCGCTGAGTTCGCAGCTCACCCAGATTGTTCTTGCTTATTTCGATTAAGGCATTCTTGATAGCCGTCCACTGCTCTTCTACGCTGCCACCTTCCGTAACTTCCGATGGCCGAGTTCCAAGTGTTTCAATGAACGATCTCTTCACAGCTGTATTTTCTAGTCGGCAAGGGTTGAATCGCCATCCGACTTCCGCCGCTGAACCCGAATCGTATCTCGCCAATTAGAAGGTGATGGTCAGACGCGATGTCAGCCCTGCGTTTATTCCGGACATCAGGAAGGATCCGGCTCTATTTTCGGCTGATGCAGATGTTGTCGATTTAATTTTCAATTTGTCAACATGAGAGACCCACGTGAGTTTGTGTTCTGGTCGATGGGGAAAGAACGATCCTCCAATCACCATATCGTTATTGCCACAGAATTCTGCTAACAGCGCACCGTTTTCACTCATTTCTCCAAGACCATGACGTCCCTTGCTCATAATCCGTGTTGTTGGAGCCGATCTTCGCATTCAAGTCACCCCTTTTAGATCCTGATGTCACCTTTCGAAACTTTATCCATGATGGCATTCAGATCCCTGTAGAAATTATCCTGTAGAAATTATCCATTGGCGGGGAGCATTGTTCCCTCGATTACAGGAATATAACAATACCTGTCCCGATGGTAGTTTGTGTTCTCCAAAGTTTAGCCAACGGAATTCACTCAGTCCCAGGATTCCGAGCTTCATGCACCGTGCCTCGCTGGCGAGTTGCGTCAGCTTACCTTGCTGAGCTAACCTTAAAACATTCCTTGTTCCAATTCGGAAACATTACATGACAAAAGTCGTCGCCGTTATATCACTTCTCGATCCTTCTTCGTTGGTTTCTCGAACGGTTTATTAAGTTCGGGAGCAGAAGGTTGTTGGCCTAAGGTTCCTACCCGCCGGGATGAGGCTGCCATCTTAGATATAGCTTCCGGAGAAAAGTATTTCGTACTCGCTCGATCAATCGGGTCAAATTTGTTTAAAGTCCCAACCAACACCAGGACTAGGCTAGTGCGCTTTAAGCGGCACACGGTTGCTTTGATAGAAGGTGCTTGCGGATAATTGTAGCTTTTTATAGAAGTTCACCAGAGCCGGCTGTCAAACCCCACCACATCCTAGGCAAGTCCCCAGGTCGCAGCCTCTCACTCTAGCTGATGTCAGAAGGACAACAGTTCCCAGGCTATACTTCCAGCTAAGTACACAACCCTTAGCTGGCTGTCAGTTGTCATCAAAAGAACCGTGGAAGCGTGAGTATTGGAGCTTGTGAGTTATGACCAGAGCTATGTTTGACGCTCCTTCCCAGATGTCGCCTATCCTTTTCGCAGCCCAAGACTCCGCAAGACGCTTTGATCGAATAGAGTTCGCCGCCGTACCAAACTAACTATCTACAAATCACTCATTACACCGGCAGTCCTATATAGTAATCCGGTGAAAATGGTTCTCGGCAACGATCCGACGGGCACAAAAAGGCGAGTTGCGCAGCAAGCATGGCTGACGGATCAAGTGGAGGACGATTTCATTTGCGGATCCTCCGTAGACTACGTGGTTGGCGAGGTGCAGCCATGGACTGGCCATGGAAGGCCACTTCGGCCTTAGTCTGAGCAAATAAATAAATTATAAATAATCGCATCGTATGCGTAATCGACGTGGGTCGTAAAATTGAGCTTATCGTTGATCATCACACCTAGTTGGTTTAATAACCTCACGAACTTAACTGTGCAGGTTCCTAGTCAAATTTTAACCTGCTGCAACCCATGTGGATTGTGTACTACTATGACCTCCGTATGCTAACACAATTCGCCTAGAGTTGAGCCAGCTCTCCACTCTACTGATCGCATATGAAGCTGTAAGTTCGACATCCTCGCGTGTGTCACCAGTGAGCACATGTACTGCCGTGAATCGCATATCTGTCCCATATTTGCTGGGTTTCCTATTTATATGGGACAAATATGCGATTCACGGCAGTGTAGGTATTACTTCAGCTGCCAACCCATCTATTTTTCCCAAGTTTAATTTTGCTATTGATTCAAACAGGATATGATCTCTGGCATTGGTGAACCGTTTGGTTACCCACCACAAGCACCGGACTTTGGCCACTTAGTTTTGCATCAAGAGTATCTAATTTGTATCCTGATCCTTGTAAACTGATCTATCATCCCCCACTGTGGGCATGTATAGCAGCTGCTAAAGTAAACTCGATTCACGATTGCTATACTAAGCCCACATGATACGATACTGCCCGCAAGTCTAGAGTGATATATTTTTCTACTTTTTCGCAATCCAGCTGCCGTTTCCAATAAGGTTGCTGTACGGTTCGGACAACAGGTCTACATCCGTTTTATTCTCATTAACCGACAGTTGTGCTGCATCGCAATGGTTTAACTGTGCTACTTACCTGCCAGGGTCCATTTAGAGGCCGGAAGGCTTGTCCACCGAAATGATGTTTGTAGTCTACGGCAAGGTCGCAGATCAAACACCTCGGTAAGGCCTGGCAGGTGGGAGCTTTGTGTCCATCTACTCCACACCACGACATATCTTGCTACGATCGGGTCCTCACCAATCATACAGACTTAGGACTTTAGCGATGAGGCCTGCATAGCATTTTCGCAACCGAATCGTGGTGTCCTGGATTTCGACCCCACACTGATCTCTTAGCGCGTTCACCAGGTCTACATGTTCGGTTATCTTGTCCAGTTATCTGCAGTGAAGTACCTTTGCAGTGGGCACAACAAAGTTGTACCGACAGGCTATATGGTCCTTTCGGGTCGGCAGCCTGCTCGTACTTACATAATTTAGAAGTTTTTCCGTTGACAGCCATGCGTAGTCAAACCTCCACAGTCTAGCTCTTTGCCCCTTTTCCTCAGTAAGGAGACAAATACTCAGTCTAGTCTCCTTAGGGCCGATGCCCACAAAGCATTTTTTCAAGCTGCGTTCACGAAAGGTACCCAGCATCAAATGTAGTCGTGTACACGTAACGTGTGCATTGCGTGGACGCAGGGAGAAATTGATTTGGAAAATGTATTGGAGATAACCACTTTCCCTTCGATGGGACTCGAACCCATGACCCTACAGTACGCTGGACTGGTGCTTTAACCAACTAAGCAACTAAGCGTCGGCCTTCGCAACCTAGCGGCTACTGAACGAGCTCGAGATTCCCAAATTGGACGCATAGTACATATTCACATATGAGTTTTCATAACATTGTAATTTAACGTCCAAGCCGGGTGGTTTAATCCCCGGAAATAGGCAATTAACTTTGATTGAATTAAATTTTGTTCAATAGATTTTCCCAGTGTTTTTGTTTTTTTTTGTACCCTAATTTTATTCAACTCCAGCTCTATTTTTACTAATTTTAGGAAGTTTTGTCTTCACAATTACCCAAAATTTTTCAATCGGTCGAAGTTCCGGTGAATTTGGTTCATATTTCAGTTTATATTTTGTTCATATTTTGACACAAATTTAACTCCGTTAGCTCGGTACCACTCCAACACGTTAAGAGCGTAGTGGCAGGACGCCAGATCAGGCTAAAACAGAGTTGATACGTTGTGTTTTCTTATGAACTAGCTCATTTGTGGGCGCAGTAGCGCCCGTGGCAAATTTTTTTTTTTCAATATAACTAATATAATAGCATTAAAAAAAATCAAAATTTTCAACGTCTGTCGTCTGTAATTTTTTTCATCAAATGCTGTGTCTGGTTGTCTAAGGTTGTCACTCGTTTTTTTTCTGCATCTGATAGTAAAAAGAATCGAAGTGTCAAATATTTTATTTTTTGTGAGAATTTCCCCGCGTGCTACGGTGGTTGGCAAGGCACCGGATAGACAAACAGGGTCAAACCCGACGATCTTTGTTTCGCCTAAAATTGATTTATTCTCCGATTGATTCTCGAGTATGCTTCATTTGTATTGGAGCCCTCCTTTCCAGAAGGGGGAGGGGTTTTGAATCAACACAAAAACATATTTTCCCTTCCAAAACCTCTACATGCCAAATTTGGTTCAAATTGGTTGATTAATTCTCAAGTTATGAAGAAATTGGTGTTTCATTTGTATGGGAGCCCCCCTTTCCAAAGGGGGGAGGGGTGTCGAACCATCTTAAGAATCTTCCCCAGACATAAAAACCTCTGCATACAAATTTTCACACTGATCGGTTCAGTAGTTTCGGAGTCTATAAGGTTCAGACAGACAGAAATTCATTTTTGTGTATATAGATGGTAAAAGACGCTTCTTGAGGCACTCTTCGTTGATTGTTCCGGAAGTACTTCATCGCATCCGCAAATCATCTGCCTTCTTTGCAAATTTTGATAACTTCTTCGTTCGGAAATCCTCCGGAATATCGAACTTAGACTTGGCAACGAAATTTCCTTGCCCAGGAGGTTGACGGAAGTCAGCCTTGACGTAGGTTTCATCATCCATCACGATGCAACACGATTTGGTGAACAATTTCATGTAAAATTTCCGGGTGCGGGTTTTTGCAGTGGTGTTTTGCTTTTCATTTCGATTTGGGGTTTTTTGCACCTTGTAAACATATAACCTAGCCCGTCCTTCATTTGAACCCTCAGACGCTCCTTGAAGGTTCTCATTACACGAGATACAGTTGAATTTCCAATCCCAAGCTTGTTAGCGATCCATCGGTGGGACGCCTCCAGATTTTGAAAGTAGTGCACAAGTTTTTTTCCCTGGCAATTTCTTGTTCCGACGACATGATCGTAACCACTGTATGAAAAACTATGAAACTCTGGAGATGTAAACAATACACAATGAATAAGATTTGCTCAAATTTTAAGTTTTTTACTCCAACGGTTCAAAAGTTGCAGAAGATTTTCGGTGTGCCATTTTTATCGAATACACCCTTGAAATTTCTTTTGATGATGTTTGATAATGTTCTGATGATGCATTCCAACTTGTTTTACACAGCTGTGCGAAAAATTTTGGTCCCCAACATAAAATGAGCGAGAATAACGCGTTTTATCAAACCCCCTCGGTGGGGGACGCCTATCCGAATCATTTTTTTCCAACTTGTATACAAGTGGGATAGTTTTGTTTTCATGGCTTGTTATGATTCGAAGAGGTTTTTGCCTCTCTTTTATCGGTGTTCGTTATCTATTGAGAGCGATTTCTGCAAACCCTGGTATCGTGCCTAGTTTGCCCTCGTGCGGTGTTGCAGCAATCTCGCCCATGCTGCATTCTTCTTCTCAACTAACTTCTCACATTCACCGTCATACCAGTCGTTTCTCTGATCCGGGGGCACCGTGCCTAATGCAGCGGCCAATGGCGGATCGAATATCTCTCTAGCCATCTTCAAGAGACGTTGCGCCTAGTTGCTCTTTCGTTGGTACTTCTAGCTGCTGAGCGTAGTCTTGGGCTAGTCTACCGTCTTGTAGCCGCCCAATGTTTAGCCGCGGCGGACGACTCCGATGCGTGTTGTACACCGTCGAGAGTTTTGAGCGCAGACATACTGAAACGAGGTAGTAGTCGGATTCAATATTCGCACTGCGGTAAGTACGTACGTTCGTGATGTCGGGGAAGAGTTTACCGTCGATTAGAACGTGGTCGATTTGGTTTTTCTTTTCTTGATTAGGTGATTTCTATGTGGCCTTGTGGATATTCTTGCGGGGGTCGCGGGAGGCGGCAAAGTTTATGCATCGTTGGCCGCTGTTCGATACGGTATGCAGACTCTGCGGTCTGATGACCGGTCACATTTCCTCCCTTCCTACCTGAGCGTTCATGTCGCCGATGACGATTTTGACGTCCCGCAGTGGGCATCCATCGTATGTCTGCTCCAGCTGTGCGTTGAATGCTTCTTTCTCGTCGTCGTGTCTCCCTTCGTGTGGGGAGTGCACGTTGATGATGCTGTAGTTGAAGAAACGGCCTTTTATCCTCAGCTTGCACATCCTTGCGTTGATTGGCTGCAAGCCACCCAATAACGCGTTGGCGCATCTTGCCCAGCACTATGAAGCCGGTTCCCAGCTCGTTGGTGGTGCCACAGCTTTGGTAGAAGGTAGCCGCTCGATGCCCGCTTTTCCACACTTTCTGTCGTCCAGCAGATTTCCTGCAGCGCTATGATGTCAATCTTTGTTTACAAAATCACATACGTCCTTTTGAATAAGTACCCGAGAAATAGGTTTTTTATACTTACTGTGATGACATTTTATCATTTTCAACTACATTCATAACGATTGTTGTGATTGTAGTATTCAGTACATATACATACATTTTCATGTATTTTACGTCATTTTGGTTTAGTTTGAAAATATATAATGTAAAGTAGTAGCCATGCGATTATCAGCGCTGGGTAATGATGGGTAAATTGTTTTCTGACCACATGAAAACACCACGAAATGAGTAAATTTCGAAATAAGCCCAAATTCAACTCCATAAGCCAGGGTGAATGTTTCATGAATTTGTGATACAATGTAGGCAATTGATAGTTGATTATGTTATCTTTGAAGATGTATTGAGTTTGAAAGGATTGAATAACAAGTTTGAAAAATATTGTAAATATATGATACTTCATATTTATATATTATCAATGGTGTGGTAAAACAGTTTTCATGCCAAAGGTACCCCAAAGGTACCCCAATGGGCACAATATCGTCAAATTAACTCAACCAAAGTAATTTACAATGTTTTATAACCTGTATAATGCGAGAAAAATATTCAAAAAATAGAATACATCATTTTGAAAAATGACCTGTTGACCCTTTTTCTAAGGATTCGTCCCTCTGTGGGCCGTCCTGTCAGGTCTGTTTAGCGTCCCACATAACACCAGGACTCAGAGCGGCTGAGCATACTTGCGGATACATGCAGCTTTTAATATAAGTTTAACGGAGCCCATCGTCAAACCCCACCACATCCTATGTATGCAAAGCAACTCACAGATGGCCTGGGGAGGGATCGTCAAGCCTTTGGACATAGTCCCTGCTGCCCTAATATAGCTGCCAAGTATAAGCGTTTTCCATACATCGCTCATTGAAGGAGCTTGCACGCGGACGCTTCACTTCTCTAAACTCTTCTAATCGCTTCTCTCCCAGTATGGCATCAGCCTTAGTCATCGCCGTTTTGATGACACTGGTCAGGGTAACCCCGTCCATCTTATTATCGACGGTCGCGACGACCTACCATGGGCCTCACTAACCGTACCTCGTAAGAAATGAGAACGCGGCCGTTTTCCAAGTCCCATGGCCAAGTGCCTTTGATCAAAAAGACTAAAAAGAGTAATTAACCGATAACCGAAGTTTATCAATTCTAGCCTAGTCAGCATGTATTCTCCAACGAACGAAAAACCCAACGACAGATGCGTTCTATGAGATCCTGTAAATGCGCAGAGCATGAGACAATGCTTCATTCATTCTATTTTTTGGAAAGCCTTTATTCTTTTACAGCATCTCGTTCTCAAGAAGCAATGGCTCTTTTTTTAAATTCTTTCTTAATCCTTTAAAAAAAATCATAAGAATCACATATGTGTCTGCATTGAATGGTACTAGCCCTACCATCTGATAACAGACAAATCGTGTTATCCAAACCAGTTTTATCTACTAAATGGCCTGGCAACACCGTCATATGATCGTCGCCAGAACTGATTCCGCTCCAACAGTCCGGATGCAAAGCTTACGGGATTGTACAGTCTGGTAGTGGTGTAGATGAAGATAAAAATTCGGGAAGGCAATCACGACCCAACACATGCATTTTTTTTTATTGTTCGCTGTTATATGTACGAGCGCAGCCTGCCGTTCGAGAAGGTAAACAAAAATAATTTTGAACTTTTCGCACGTCCCAGGGTTATGCTAGATAAAAGTATAGCCAAAGAAACACTCTTTTAGAGGGTTTGTATTAATACATCTGCATTACTGATTGTTTTTATTACAAACGCATTTATACACACGCTTAAATGATTTTTTTTTCAGCTAAAGGTAGAGCTGAGCGTTGATAGAAAATATAAACCTTAGACAATCTGAAAATACATGTCTTAATATCGACAAATTTTCAGTAGGCAAAAGGGTTACTATTAAAAACATTGAAAAATAAACTAACATTTGTCAGATGCAGTAAGCTCGCAAGTTAGCTAAAAGAACGGTCAGAATTGGTTCTATATTCTATAATTTCGGAATTAGATGACTTTGTTTCTGTTCCTCTATCGATACAATAATGAAATTATACGCAAGTAGAATTTTTACTTTTTACATTAGACGAAAAAAGGAAAGCTTCCCCTAGTTACCACAGCAATTAATTTTTCTTTCATCACTGCTATCGTGTCAACCTCGTAGCTTCTCATCTCAGCAATAACTTCTTGCCAACTTGACTCCAGCAGCGCAAATCTCTAATTTTAAACCCAAATTAGGAAATAAATCACACACAAAGCGCGATGTGATCTGCTTCACCACCTAGCACCTAACAGTAGACTACGAGTGCGGGAAAGCTGCCTCCTCGGTAGTGGCCCGGAATCACTGAACGCAACTGTTCCAAATTTGGATAAATTCCACAAACCAACGGCCACCACCGCGATGCGTCGCGGGTTATGGGAAGCACTTGAATAAAAAAAAATCCATATTGCATCGCCACACACCTTCCCACTGTATGTCCCCCTGGCGAGTTCCTCCGTTCTTGCATCATATTGTTGCTTTGTTGCAGCACCAGCAGCAACAATCGGACGCCTCTGCATCGATCCGTCGTCGGATGCACCGCGTCCGTTCGGGTCCGTGGGAGAGCAATAGACCGACGATATCTAGTTTATACCATGTGAGGTGAATGGCAGACTGGTTCATAGAAATAATGTTTATTTTCATAAAAAGCTCAAAATAATTTTCTTATCATAATGTTTATATTTTACTGAGTGGTAACTTACTCTGAAAGATGCACCTTATTTTATGGTAATGAGATTTTGATATGAAGATAACATATCGGCCCAAATGTGTATAATGGGAAAAGAAAACCTTAGCTAATTGAAGTGACGAAATAATAATTCTGCTTATTATTCCTCTTATTTTTATAGGTGATCGTTCGCATAAAATAAACAATCAATCAATTTATTTTTGTTTTAGAGTACGATTGGATTTAACAACTGATGACTGAGCCTAAATCTAAAAACGTTTAGTCAACATTGCTTTGTTTTGAATATTTTTCTACTGTTCGAAAAACGTGTTCTAGAACTTTCAGTATAATAGGAAATAAGAAAAAGGTGACAAACTGACAATGAGATGAACCAGCCTTGAACTGCAAATCTCATTAATGAAGGATAAAAAAAAGTAGACGAACTCTAAATACAATTTCCTGTCCTGTCAAAGGCATACATCTAGAAGTTTTCCAGTTGATAAAGCAAAATAGATTTCTTTTTTACATTATATTAGTAATGAGGGTCAGTCTAGTGGAGAGCCATTTTTGTGCACTTTTCAATGCACATAACGACCCGAAATAAAACGATACCGCCATCGCACGCATCGGTGGGACCCGTGCCGCCAAATAAAGCTTAGATACCTATGTCATTGATTTATTTTATCGAGGCTATCTCGATTGATTGATTCGATCGGAAAACTAGATGTTCGTTTCCGCATTATTTTTTACACACTCGCATGACATATTGATCAGCCAAAGTCAGTATTTATTGACAAAGAGATTCTAGTTTGTCAGTCAGGTGTTATTGTTTACAAACGGTAATTGGAGTGAAAAATCAACGGCCATGACGAGGAATGTTCGCATGCATGTGCCAGTAGTGCTAAGCGAGGATGACGATAAACTTTACGTCATTGGCGGGTTGTTTCGTGGGAATCATTATTGCACGACGATAGTCCTTGCTCCTGGTTCATATATAGATAGTTTATTGAAACATTGAGTTGACCCCACGGAAAAATCCATAAAAAATGAAGTATCAATAGTACGTAGCCTCGTACTTTTTACCATTAGAGATTCAATCAGGAGTTCCTTCTATGATTTCTCTTATTTCCTTGGGTATTTCTTCAGCAATTCACTTAGGATTTCCTCAAGTCTCCTTCTCCAGAGCTTTCACCATAAAATCATTCGGAAATTCACATGTAAACTTCTCCTGACATTCTCTCTGGAATAACTCCAGAAATTCCATCAAGATCTCTTCATTAATTACATCGAAACTCATATGCAAGCCCTAGATAGCCATCTCCTACTCGAGCCCTGGGGTTTCTTCCAAGATTTTTTTTGGAACATTGTTCAGGGATTTTTTTTCTTCGGGAATTCTCCCGGAAATTATTTGAGAAATTTAAAAGACTATTATTCTTCCATTTACTTCCACTATTAACTTTTTTATGTATCAACAAGCAGATACGTATTTCGTTTCCTACTTGGAAACTTCTTCAGTGTTTGTTATCGACTCGATAACAAACACTGAAGAAGTTTCCAAGTAGGAAACGAAATACGTATCTGCTTGTTGATACATAAAAAAGTTAATAATGGAAGTAAATGGAAGAATAATAGTCTTTTAACCTTGTAGCATTTCCCCTAAGACGCTCTAAAATAATTAATCATTGAGAAATTTGTTTAAAAATTCATCTGGCTGATTCGTCAGATATTTTTCAGAAAATTTCGTCAAAATTGTTACGGAATTACATACCTTCGAAAATTCCCTCTGAAATTCTTCCGATAAATATATTAGGAATTCTCCTGTAAGATCCAGCCGAAATCCTCAAAACTTCTGCGGGTACTTCTCCTAAAATTTCTACAAAAAATCATCCAAAAAGCTCTTCAGGATTTTCCGAGATTTTTTGACGTAGGACTACATCTGTCTTTTCTATATTGGGGTACACTTTACGATTGCGAAAATCGGAGACCGTCATGAAAATATGATAGACTTTAAACTTCAATATCTCAGCCATTTCTCGATGGATTTTACACCATTCGATCAAGGATGAGTCAACGCTTCTTTATTATCGATAATTGATAAAAAGTTTAGAAATAGGTAAACCAACTAATCGCGTACATGCATCACTAGCACAGACATCAAAAATCAATCACTTGCGGGTTTGAATCTAATCCTCAGTTAGACAGTTAGAAGGAGATTTCACGCAGAGCGGACGCATTTGACTATAAAAATAGCACTGTTGCGATCCCCCAGTGGGGATGCTGAAAATTTATTACAAATTGTGGTGTCAGTTAGTTGTTGGAAAGGCGCATTGGGGAAAGAAAATTGGTTCTTCTCAGGACCAGCATTTTCTGAAAAGAAAGGTTTAATTGCGAAAATGGACTGTTTCGGTGGCATCGGCGTTTGGCGTGGAAGCTTGGTTTCTGTTAGTGATTCCATCCATTCAAATTTACGGGCTTAATTTATTGAATACAAGAAAGCTGCTTTCCGGCGCGCGAGTCATTTTGATCGGTAGTTTCGAGTGGAAGAAGGATTTTCAGTTAAAATTCGTTGAAAAAAGACGACAAAGATATACTTTTGCCTATTGGTAATAATTATTTTGAATCTCATGTGTTAGATTATGGCGTTATTAGCGTGAAGAATACTTTGCCTATCTTGAATATTTGGTTTCTAGATTTTTGATGAAATGGCTTGGGAAAAAAAGTGCAAAAAAAAAATACTTGTAATGCGTTTTCCAACTAGGACTCCTCGCTAAAAAATGTAACGTGCCTTGTTTTGATTTGTATACCGTAAAACCTTTTTTTTTAATCTTTTGTTTATTTTTCTTGTTGCCTTTTCTCCCGCTTTCAAGGAAGTTGCAAATAACATTCTCCGAACGGCCCGTTGTCTGTAAAATCCCGATTAAAATGGCTCGCGCGCGTTTTTTTTACGTTGCATGTATTTCTATTTTTATATTTGTTTTACATTTCTGGTATGGTATAACATTTAAGTGATTTAGCTTTCGCAGAAGCTATTTCATCTTTGTTTCGTTTGCTTTTACTAATATTTATGTTTACATATGTTTGCTCTAGGGCTTATTTGAAATTTCTTTAATTTTAATTCTAGTTTTTTGTTGCTATTTTTCTTAAAACTACCCTAAACTCTAAATTTAAGTCCTTATGGGACTAGAGCACTTAGAAGCGCATGTTCCGAATTTGAACATTTGAGGCGAAAGTCTGCAAGTATTTTATTCAGTTTTATATCTAGTGGGTCAAATTCGGCCAATCTATGCACTTCGATCGTTCGCGTAAGTCAGGGGAGATTCAGAATAATTTTCAGTGCCTTATTTTGGATAGTTTGCAATTTCTTTTTATGCGTTTTGGCGTAGTTTTGCCATACAGGAGCCGCATAACTCAAAACAGGATAGGGTAGAAAACCATTTGGGCAGTACCCCTGTTCCCGTCCGCAACGTTCATTTTTCGATCGCATTACAACCGAACTACTTGTTTTTTTAGTACATGGTTAGTTTCTGTCGACATCTAGTGATGTACAAAAAATCTAGCCATTTGGTTGGAACGCGGTCGAGTTATTAGCGGACGGGAATAGGAGTTGCTGCCCAAATGACCCTGCTCCCTAGATAATACATTTGTAGATAGCCAATTTGTCCTTCCGGCATAATTTTGATTTGCGGTGTATCAATGGGTACATTTTTTGATTAACAAAGAGCATTTTGTTTTTGTTTTCTCAACGTGTGATCTAAATAACAATTTTTTGTCAAGTGCCAAGCCTAAATACGTAACCTCGCTAGACCATTCTACCTTATTGCCACCCATCGACACCGAGCAGTCTGGAGGAGGATCTAACCGCGGAGAATTTTTGTATGGAAAAATGATTACTTGAGTTTTCGCGCTGTTGACTTCTATCTTCCATTTTTTACGCCAAGTGGTGTAGATAGTCAGATAAGACTGCAGTTTACGAACAGTATGCCTTGTGTTCCTACCTTTCACCAGTATTGCTGAGTCATCAGCATATAATGCTAGGCAGGCATCCTCTGGGAGCTACGGAATATCTGAGGTGTAGATGTTATATAGGACCGGGCCCAACAGGCTACCCTGCGGGACTCCATCGGGAATGTCGAACTGATCGGAAAAGACACCATTCAAGTTTACCTTGAATGACCTGTCTGAAAGGTAGTTTTGGAGAATTTTTACCAAATAGATTGGATAGTTGTGGCATTAGAGTTTATAGATGAGTCCGGCATGCCAAACGTTATCGAACGCTTTTTCGATATCGAGAAGCACCATGACTGTGGATTTGGCTACCCGTTTGTTGTCTTTGATTACCTTCACCACACGGAAGTGTTGTTGAGTAGTCGAAGGCCCTTTGCGAAACCCAAACTGCTCGGGAGGGATAATCTGATTTCTATCTACGTGTTCCCAGATGCGGTTCAATATAAGTTTTTCGAACAATTTACTGACAGAGGAAAGCAAGCTAATAGGTCGGTAACTGCTTGGACTAGTGGGGTCCTTTCCTGGTTTTCGAATTGGGATGATTTTTGCGAGTTTCCAGCAGTTGGGATAGTATTGCTGGTCTAAACATCTAATCAATATGTCCGATAGGTGGCTATATGCTCTAGGGCTCAATTTCTTAAGAACATGTTCTTGGTATGCTTTATGGCACTGCACACTTTGTCAGGGGTGATCTTCTTATCAATTGGAACATAACAATTTGTTATTCTAAGGGTGTCTAAAGTTCTTTGGCATCTTCTGACGGACTAATAATTGTTCTACCTATCTGATGGGATGACGCAAAGTGTGTTGCAATTGCTTTGTCTTTTTCTGAAGAGGTGATGAGACACGAATCATTTACCTTTAACGGGGAATTGATTTTGGCTTTGTTTTCGAAATTTTGTTAATTTTACGAAATTTTGTTAAAAAGGTTGAGATAGGGGCTCTAATCTTCCTATGTCCTTGCTAAAGTTTTAGTTTTTTTTTGTTTTTGTACTCGTTTGGAAACGATTTTGATTTACAATGTTATGGAAACTCATATGTGAATATGTACGTTATGTGGAAGATATTGATTTGAAAAATGTATTGGAGGTAACCACTTTCCCTTCGATGGGACTCGAACCCATGACCCTACAGTACGCTAGACTGGTGCTTTAACCAACTAAGCTACGAAGGACCTCCGTCGGCCTTCGCAACCTAGCGGCTACTGAACGAGCTCGAGATTCCCAAATTGGACGCATAGTCAAATCACTCGCAATCCATTTATCAAGCCAATACTTCCACATGTGTATTGTACACGTCCACATTAGAGGAGCGTGAGTATTTAGAATGTCTGGCGGCTATACATTCTTCATCAGCAACGGTACTGATCAAGTGAGGTTGTGTAAGCATTTGCCAGTCGGTCGTCAAGCTCAGACCCGACCGCATTGCGTAGGCAAGAGCACGCAACAGGTTCAGTTCAATCAAAGTTAATTGCCTATTTCCGGGGATTAAACCACCCGACTTGGACGTTAATTTACAATGTTATGGAAACTCATATGTGAATATGTACGTTATGTGGAAGATATTGATTTGAAAAATGTATTGAGGTAACCACTTTCCCTTCGATGGGACTCGAACCCATGAC
Source organism: Armigeres subalbatus (assembly GCF_024139115.2). Lineage (NCBI taxonomy): Eukaryota > Metazoa > Arthropoda > Insecta > Diptera > Culicidae > Armigeres > Armigeres subalbatus. The sequence goes on along the minus strand of NC_085141.1, from coordinate 8,398,654 downwards.
CCTACAGTACGCTAGACTGGTGCTTTAACCAACTAAGCTACGAAGGACCTCCGTCGGCCTTCGCAACCTAGCGGCTACTGAACGAGCTCGAGATTCCCAAATTGGACGCATAGTCAAATCACTCGCAATCCATTTATCAAGCCAATACTTCCACATGTGTATTGTACACGTCCACATTAGAGGAGCGTGAGTATTTAGAATGTCTGGCGGCTAGCCGCTAGGTTGCGAAGGCCGACGGAGGTCCTTCGTAGCTTAGTTGGTTAAAGCACCAGTCTAGCGTACTGTAGGGTCATGGGTTCGAGTCCCATCGAAGGGAAAGTGGTTACCTCCAATACATTTTTCAAATCAATATCTTCCACATAACGTACATATTCACATATGAGTTTCCATAACATTGTAAATTAACGTCCAAGTCGGGTGGTTTAATCCCCGGAAATAGGCAATTAACTTTGATTGAACTGAACCTGAGTTGCGTGCTCTTGCCTACGCAATGCGGTCGGGTCTGAGCTTGACGACCGACTGGCAAATGCTTACACAACCTCACTTGATCAGTACCGTTGCTGATGAAGAATGTATAGCCGCCAGACATTCTAAATACTCACGCTCCTCTAATGTGGACGTGTACAATACACATGTGGAAGTATTGGCTTGATAAATGGATTGCGAGTGATTTGACTATGCGTCCAATTTGGGAATCTCGAGCTCGTTCAGTAGCCGCTAGGTTGCGAAGGCCGACGGAGGTCCTTCGTAGCTTAGTTGGTTAAAGCACCAGTCTAGCGTACTGTAGGGTCATGGGTTCGAGTCCCATCGAAGGGAAAGTGGTTACCTCCAATACATTTTTCAAATCAATATCTTCCACATAACGTACATATTCACATATGAGTTTCCATAACATTGTAAATTAACGTCCAAGTCGGGTGGTTTAATCCCCGGAAATAGGCAATTAACTTTGATTGAAACGATTTTGTTCAATTTGTTCACTAGGTATTTCTTCTGGAGATCTCGAGATCTTTGGAATTGCCTTCTAACCACGTTTCTCAGATTTATAATTCGCTTGGTAGTGGAGTCAATCGTTAGGAATCTACTTACAATTGAAACCTTCCTGATGCACGCTTCCTCTGCCGACTCGATGGCCCTCTGGAAATCCAGCAGTGCGTGGTCGATGTCTTCGGTGGTGAAAAGTTCGGTGTTGAAGTTTAGGTTGTGATCTACGATGCGTTGAAATGCGACCCAATCGACGTGATGGTAATCCTTTCTCATTTTTCGATGATTGTTCGTCACGATGTTTCCTGCAGTGACTACCACCGGATAGTGGTCGGATCGCAGGTCGTTGATGGTGAGTGGTTGGGAAATGTTGTCTCCAAGATTTGATAAGAAGATGTCCAAGGTGGATGGGTTGCCAACTGCTGATAGGAATGTGGGGTCGTCCGGTGCAAATATAGAATAGTATCCTGCCTGAGCATCGTCCGCGAGAAGACGTCCGTTCGTATTGCGTCTGCAGTTGTTCCAATCTTCATGCCTTGCGTTCAGGTCCCCAGCCAGTATGAACTTTCCTCTCCATCTGGTCAACTTGCTGAGGTCTTGCTTGAACTTGTCACTGTACTCCTTGGTACATTGCTTTGCACAGTATGCTGCTATCATTTTCACCGGTCCTAGATCCGATGCTACTTCAATGCCGATTGCTTCTATCACCGATGTGTTGAAGCTTGGAAGAGTGGTGAACGTGATGCTTCTGCTGATGGCGATGGCGACACCTCCACCTTTGCGGTTTGAATGGCGATCCAGACGGATGCCAATGTGATCAGACTAAAGTTGAGATCCGGCTTGAGATGGGTTTCCGTTAGCGCTGCCTCATCGATATCGAGCAGGCGTTCCACAGTAGAGTTTTGATGGGTTTAGCAGCCATATCTGATGATGAATCGACCCAGTGTACGGATCTGCTCCTGTCTGTTTTGACATTCCTGTAGTGCGGTGACCATCTCGTCGAAGATCTCCATTAACTTCTCCACGCTGTATTTGTCTGGCAGCAGCTCTTCGATGTTGCCTACTTCTTCTTCTTCTTTTTGCGATTGGGTGAACCGTAGTGGAGGAGCACCAGCCCGAGTGCCAACCCAGCTGGGTGAGGGGGCTGGAGCGGAGTTCGTCCGGAGAGGAGGGAAGTTCTGTTGGCGGAGGTGGAGGAGCGCTGTTCTTCCTTCCGGGTTGGTTAGATGTGGAAGCCTTCTTCCTTATCTCCCGGTATTCGGCACGCTTCGAGCATGATCGGTCGTTTCCCCGGTGGTTACCTTTGCAATTGGCGGTTTTGAATTTGATTCCTTCCATCAAATCCACTGTCTTGGGCACAGTTGGCACAGCGAGGTTTGCAGTTGCAGTGCTTAGTGCCATGTCCAAATTCCAGGCAGCGTTGACACTGAGTTTCGGTTTGGGAACCTCGATATGGCTTCCAGCGGCATACGAACCTGACAATGGAGCACACTGCTCGAAGCGCATCTGCAGTTACAGTAGTACCTTCTCGTTTCTTCTTCCTTGCGTTTCATTGGGAAAACACCCAACGGCTGCAGTTTGTAACGATTGATGAGCTCAATTTCGATGGATTTGGTGTCCATATCTGGTAGTCCTCTGACCACCGACTTGAATGGTTTCTCACTCGCAAAATCATGGGAATAGTACTGCGCCTTTCGTCGTTTCAGGTACGAGATGACTGCATCGTAGTCCTTCTTACTGTTGGTTGACACTTTTGTGCCAACACGGCAGAGCTTGAACTCGCAAGACACTCGTTCGGCATCCAGATCCTTCATCAGTTTGTCCAGAGTGACATTTTTCACCATAATCGGTGGAGGCTTCTTCTTTGTAGCACTAACTGGAGTGCGTTTCTTTTTCTTCAGTGTCCGCATCATCGTCGAAATCACCGAGATCGCTATCATTGACGGCTGTGCCGCCGGTGCTGTACCGATTGCTCGCTATGATGTTTTCAAGGACGGATTGTTCATCCTCCTCACGACGGTGTTTTGTTTGCGACAGCTTCGGGGTGCATCATTCGGGGTACATCCTTGGATTGTCACCTTTCATCTTCTTCATTGTTCTTGTCAGATTCGAAGTACTGGCCGTTGTATTGGCTGACAATTACTGCCTACAGGCAACAGGGAATTATAGGCTGCCCGTGTGCTAGGCGGACCGGTGTCCACACCAGACTACCCCGCAAGGATCTGTGTGTGGATCGGAACGCTGGAACAAGCTCTATAGTTTCTCTGTTGGTACCAGGAAAACACGTCCGACTCCTCGTTCGGTGCGTCGTTCGTTCCTCTCTTCACGTGAGAAGAACTAGCTCGCGCGCCGGAAAGCGGCTTTCTTATATATATCTTATATATTTTATGGAAAGAAAGAGTTAATTGCGTGGTAGCTTGGTTGCTGTTAGTGATTCCATCTATTCAAATTTATTGCATCATCTCCCTCCGACGTGCTATCAAATTCGCTAGTTACGATTGAGTTTTGCACTTTGAGAAAGTTTATTTCGGATAGTCGGATCAACCTTCTTTTGTTCAAAATGGTGGCTTTTCTGCCGTAATCTGGAAAAGTGACGTAACAGCCATTTTACAACATACATGTTTTCCATTTTTCCGTTAAAGAACTCGATGAGTAGTACTCGTTAACACATTTTTGGAAAATGGCGTATACGTCACTTTTTCAGATTACGGCAGTTTTGTATAAAATTGATGAAGACGCCATCTCAATGGAAACTATCTGCAGCAACCACCCACCGGCGAACGTCGCTCGGACAGACAGATGCCAAGAGATAATGTTTTGTCATATGAAGAAAATTCGTCTTGAGTATAATTTCTGTAGTCTTTCTTCGCAACAATACGCATCTTAGATAACCAACAGCCCATTACCAAATTCAGAATCTTGCGAGAAAATTTTATAGGATTCTTAGAATTTTTGTTCTCTAAACGGTCCGTTTTCTGCGGAATCTCGATCAAAATGGCTGGCGCGCGCCGGAAAGCAGCTTTCTTATATCTAATGAAGTAATTCCATTAGCCCCGCCCCGTCATTAATCGTTATGAGTGCACATTATATTTACACCCATATCAGATCACAAAGGGGCGGGGTCACCCATTCCAGTTCGAGACAGCAGCACGTACAGACGTGTTTTTTGCTCGAAGTGCCTAAGCGCACTGCTCTTGGAGGCGCGGGTAACCCCTCCAAACAACTATTGCAGAGCTACGTGTACTCGTCATTGCCACTTAACGACACCGGCAATCCGCGCTAGAAGCGCGAGAAGCAGCAGTCGCAGCTGCCACAAACTCAACCAGTGCGGAAGGAGAAGTGCCCGCCGGTTTTCATCAGAGGCGACCCGCCGGAACTGCGACCAAAGCTCCGGGAATTGATCGCGAAAGGCCTAAACTGCACATTCCGGCTCTGCAGTGAAGGCGTTAAGGTGATGCCCACCAACACGGACCATCACAAGTCAGTCGTGGAGTTCCTCGAGGTCCACAGATATGAGTTCTACACTCATGACCTCCCCGGCACGAAGCCGCTCAAGGCTTTGCTGCGAGGGCTCCATGACATGGAGGAAAATGAGCTCATCCAGGAGTTGGAAGGCAGCGGACTCAAGCCAGTCGCTGTGCACAAAGTTGCTTGTCACGACAAGACAAGAAGGTATCGAGACCAGCTTTATCTGGTCCACCTGAAGCATGGCTCCACCGCCTTCCAGGACCTGAAGCTGGTATAATATAAAATCGTAAATATAATCAACCATACCGTCGTTGACTGGGAGCGATATCGCCCAGTGCACCGCGACGTTAGATGGAGGTGGCCGATCCCAAGTGCGCCAACTGTGACGACAAACATCGGGCCACCACAAAGGGCTGCCCAAAGCGAGCCGAGCTTCTGGAAAACCGGAAGAAGGCCTACACCAGAAACCTTTCGAAGAAGAACCGTGCTCCTTTAGTCAACGAGGTGAACTACCCGGCCATCGCGGCTCCCCGTCGAGCGATTCCAGTCCTCCCACCGTTACAACCGTACAAGCGATTGGCAGCAGCAGCTGCGTCGGTTCAAACTCCAGCACCGCCGGCTCCATCCTCCAGCGAATGGCCCCCGCTCCCTCCTTCTGGATTCCGCCGACATCAAGATGAGCATCCTCTACCCCCGGAGGATTCCGCTCCGCTGGTTCCAATATTCAGCCGGAGCAGCTGGCTCCAATATTCAGCCAACCTGGGGCACGGCTTCGAAGCTGTAAATCCCGGTTCGACCAGATCCACACTCTGAGTCTTTTCGTCATTGAAAATGGCTACTAGGCTGGGTCTGGTAAATTGGAACGCTTGCTCGCTCAAGAGCAAAATCGTCGAGCTCAGCGATTTTCTTCAGGAGAAGGAGATTGACACGGCTTTAATCACCGAAACCCACCTGAAGCCCGAGATAAGTGCAACAATTCCGGGTTTTAAGCTAGTGAGGCTCGATCGAACAAGCTCCAGAGGGGGAGGAGTGGCAATCACCTTGCGAAGCAACATCACCTGTCGCCTGCTGCCGGACTTCAAGCTCAAATTCATCGAAGCCGTTGGAGTGGAAGTCACCACCTCCGTCGGAGTCGTCACTTTCATCGTGGCTTAATGTCGAACGTCGACGATGGCACGTCAGCCGAGCTACGAAGGGATATAGTCAAGCTCACTCGGCGGCAGGGGCAGTTCATCATCGCCGGAGACCTGAACGCAAAGCACCAATCGTGGGGAAACACCGTCTCAAACCGGGACGGAGTCGTCTGGTCCAACGACGGCCACTGCACCATTCTGAGCCCTGACAGCCCTACACGGTTGACACTGTCCGGAGCCCATGCAACGCTCAACATCTTCATCACGAATATGCACAATCAAGACTCCCAGCCGGTCGTCTTCCAGGAGCTCAGCTCGGACCACTATCCGGTGGTGACGGAAGTTGAAGCTTCAGTGAATCGGCATCGTCGACTGGGGCCGGTTCCAAAGGTGCGTGGACGACATCGTCGACTACGAGGCGCGGCCGGAAACGCCTGAAGCAATCGATCGACAGCTGCGTTCCATCGAGGAGGCGATCTCGGTGGCCCGGGAACAACATGTACCGACGGCTCGGCAGGTAAGCAACACCCTGACTATCGATACACTCACCAAAGATTTGATTCGATTGCGGAATGTCACTCGCAGGCAGGACCTCAGAAATAACGATTTCTCGAATAGGATCCGCCCTCTCCCGGACTGTGCAGAGCCGTTCTGAAAAATGATCAAAATACTAAAATCCAAGCCTCGGCCCATTCCACCTTTAATCCCACTAGACAATAATGGCTCTAAGGATCGCTTCATAACTCCTGCAGAGAAGGTCGCTGAAATAGGTCGTCAGTTCGCACAATCTTGAACAGAACATCGTCAGTCCATCCACACGAAGCAGCCTTTAACGCGTTTGCAAACCCTCCCAACGACTTCTCGGAGGAGTTGGAGATCTCAGCTGGCGAATTGACGGCGTATACCAAATCATCGAAGAACATGAAGGCCCCAGGCTTCGATAGTATCCTGAATCTTGAGCTCAAACACATGAGTGATCCGTTCTTTGAGCATTTTTCGCTGATCTCTAATCAGTGTCTCAGACTCAGCTACTTTCCATCATCCTGGAAGTCAGCGAAAGTTATCCCCATCCGGAAGCCTGGGAAGGATCCTTCCTCCCCCTCCCCCAAAAGTTATCGTACCATCAGCCTTCTCTCAGGATTATCCAAGCCACCCCTGGTTCTTATGTACGAGTTTTACTATGATTAGACAATCTATATTCCTTTTATCAGTCAAAAATCAGTATCATCTCGACCTATTCCTTATTGATGGTACGAAAAGTGGATTTCGCATACTTGGTTTGATAAGCCTCACTAAACGAATAATTATAGCAAATAGCCACGAAACCATCTACTGGTATTATTATGCAAGATAATACTACCCCGTTTCCATATGTATTGAGATAGACTAAAACTACTCAGACTGTCACCACGGTGATAAATAATGTCACCACATCAACTTTGGTGCGATTCCCAAACCTACTCAGACTAGTTGGATCTGTTTGCAAACGCAGACAACCCCACAATCCAGCACAGATCTCGCCGAGCGCGCGCGCTCGTCACATGCTTTGTTTTCGTTTTCACGCTTCGCAACATACCTATCGGGGCTTCCAGATCTACGCGCGCCTGCTGAAGCTGAGAATGAGCGAGCGAGCCGCTCGTTGCAAGCGTCACACTGTTTTAATAAAGTAAACATCATAACCACCAAAGCGATGAACGCACGAAATTGGTTAGAAGGGCTTCAATCGGCTTTGTATCTTTGCATGGGTTCCCGAACATTTGAGGGTGAACTTTGGCTTTCATCTCATCGCAAAACAAAGATATACAGCACCAATCGCGTCGCTTCTTTTAGCTAACATGCGTGCTCACTGTAGAAACAAAATGACAAAAATAAGAAAACAAATAAAATTCCTTTTCATTGTTTTGTTTTTGATGGGATGAATATAGGAGCTATGAGATAAAGTGCTGAACAGTTCCCCTATTTAATTACAGTCACGTGGGAGTGACTTTACCGTTAATGCCGAAACTAGCATAATAATTACTCGATTTTTGAAATTATGTTTCTGAAACAGTTAGTGGAAAGAAATTCAAAATTTAAGTAGGAACGTGGTTTAATGTTCTTGCGAAGGTTGAGAACATCTGTTGTACTTTGATGCACCTTGCGCGAACACTCTAACGGTGGATCATCATCTCAGCAGAATCAACGAGATATGCGAGATGCGATTGATGATCTCAGTCAGATCATCGTTCTTCGTTGTTCCCCCGCAATGCTGTCGAGGGCGCGATACCGACTGAATCGGCTGGTATTGCAACTCGACTCATCACGCTACGCTATACCAACGCGTCGTCGTAGTCGAGGTGGAAGAACAGTCAGCAGTCACTTCGTTGCGTTGGTTGTTTGAATTTGATTTGAGTTAGCAATGCCACCACTGGCTATAGGCAAGGAAGTCACAAAATAGATAGCGCTAGATGCCAACGCGCGGCACTTTACACTATGTAGATTGCAAGCTCCACCTTTTCCGGCAGCTATGGATCGGAACAGTGCGCTTGTTAATATTTTGGAGACACCCACGGGCGTGATTGCTATCATAATCGCTTCCACAGATAGCGCGTCCTAGGCAAGTTGTGGTTCTTTGCTTTTACGTCTGGCGCGTCACGGTTTATGTGCTTTGCGAGCCATGGCTAATTGAATTGTACGATTGGAACAGCAAAGCAGTGATAAATGTTGGCGGGTGGAATTGCCAAATAATTCCATTTATGGGCTGTTTATTAATAAAAATTATCGACTGGGTTATACTTTGTCTTCACGACCAACCACGATGAAAACAATTTTGGTGACAGGGAAGTAACAATGGCTTGGAGATTGCAATTCGATCCAGGAAATTGGTCGGTATTGTTTCTTGACATGCTTTTCTCAAGAAAGGGATAGTTATATGTACCGCAATCCGGGGAACTTTGATCGCCGGGGTAACATTGATCAGTTTAACCATTTTCAAGAAATGAACAAATTATTATTTTCTGTTATTATAAGTACTTATTGTAAGTTAGGTATCTTCATCCTAATTAAATTTGCTGCTGAATGATATAACTTTCGGATAAATTTGCATCTACTCTCCGCCAAAATTTGAGAAAAAAATAATGGTCTTTCTTAGACTAGTGGTAAAATGTTGTAGATCTATCAAAAGTTGTAGATTTAGCAACTTTTTATAGATCTACATCTTACCACTAGCTTAAGAAAGACCTCATCTTTTTACATATACGCTTATAAAATTAGCCAACTATTAAAGGCAAAGCACTATTGATACGACCCTGGTTGTTAAAATGTAAATTGGCGCTCACCAAACTTTCACACATCCAAACGGTAGAGTAAAAATTGTCTAAAGTGTGCCTGAAATTGGGTCGTATGAATAAAAAGTAGTCAAACTCAAAGCTTGTAGTATCTACTCAAAAGTAAAACCCACAGAGTAAACTAGCGGTGATGGAGCCTTTCTCGTGCATTATAAAAAAAACCCTGACTAATCCACCTAGCGGTGAAGGTGCCTTTATAGTACAAATAAAAAATTGTATTTTGCCATAACTTCCGAGCCCATGGTTCGATCAATTTTTAATGAGAAATAATGGGATAGAATTCTGCATCGAATGCAACTTGTTGCAAGCAAATCGGTTAAGTATAAGTGTTTGAAAAATGAGTGACACTTTTACCACATTTTTTTGGGTGGGTGCGCACAGACATACACACACACATACACACAGACATCACCTCAATTCGTCGAACTGAGTCAATCGGTATATAACACTATTAGTCTCCGGGCCTTCTATAAAAAGTTTGTTTTTGGAGCGATCATATAGCCTTCACGTATACTTAGTATACGAGGAAGGCAATATTACGCCAATTCTTCGTTTATGAATTGGCTCTAACGAAACTTTCACTTCTTTGTAATAGTCTGACCTTTCAGAAGAGTACTACCTTCTACCCTATACTTACTTGAGATTTGATGTGCTACAGCTCTTCGATGAACCTACGCCGAATGGAGTACCCTTCTCCACTGGACTCGATCCTGGGTCAATCGCTTCCAGTCGCCCTGAACATTGAGCGTTCTCAGGTCCTCTTCAACTGCAAAAAGCCATCGTGTACGCGGCCTTCTACGAAGTCGGCGGCCTCTTCCGGGTTCTCTATTAAATATTATCTTCGCTTGACGTTCTTCCGGCATACGAACAACGTGACCAGCCCACCGTAGTCTGCCGTGTTGAATAAGCTTAATGATATCCAGCCCTTTATACACCTGGTACAACTCGTGATTCATACGACGCCGCCAGATACCGTTCTCCTGTTTACCGCCGAGTATTGTCCGCAGCACCTTACGCTCAAACACTCCGAAAGCTCTCCAATCAGCCTCCTTTAACGTCCATGTTTCATGGCCGTATCACCGGAAGAATCAGAGTAGTACACAGCGCGAGTTTTGTTTTCGTTTGCAGACTACGGGACTTAAGCTGGTTACGAAGTCCGTAGTAGTGTTCCTAGCTGATAGTTGTATTAGTTGCCTCGATCGAAGGGTACGTTCAGGGGCATAAAAACGAACACGTTCCAGCAGAGCAGGGCAGTCGACTTCACTATGTATTAATTTGGCGCCATAAACTGCCCGGTTAGTTTTACGACGTACATGTAGTGGTTCAATTCCTAGTAAGGTACAACGGTGTTCATAAGGAGGCAAATTTAACGGGTCACGCCACGGCAGATTCCTCAATGCATGTCGAACAAATTTTCTTTGTACCGCTTCTATTCTCGTGATCCATAATATTTCATAAGGAGACCACACCACCGACGCAAATTCCAAAATGGATCTGACCAAAGAACAGTATAGGGCGCGCAGGCATATTGGGTCGTTAAACTCTAGCAATCTTGAGGATGAATCCTAGTTAACGATTGGCTTTTTCTACTACATAAGAGAAATGCAGCTTAAATGTTAGTTGGTAATCCAACAACACTCCAAGATCCTTCAGTTTATCCACACGTTCAATTTGTTGACCATTTATGCTGTAATCATATAATATCGGAGACTTCCGTCGACGATATGAGATAACGCAACATTTGGAAACTTGAAGGTAGTTCATGAGACACCATCGTGCGAAGATATCCAAAAGCTTTTGAAGTTCCCTACAATCTGCGTCACTTCGTACGATGAGGAAGATTTTCAAATCGCCAGCGTAAATTAGTAAACCACCGTCGGCCAGGAGAATACTAACATCGTTGAAGAATAACGTAAACAGTAGAGGTCCTAAATTGCTTCCTTGTGGCACTCCAGAGCCAGGCATAAAGGAAAGTGATTCGGTTGCACCAATTTTTACGCATAGACATCTATCTGTAAGATACGACTGTAGCCAATTGCAAACTCTTTCCGTAAACCCGATACGACGTAGTTTAGCCAACAGGATTCCATGTTGCACTGTGTCAAATGCAGCCTTGATATCGGTGTATATTGCGTCTACTTGTGCGCCACTGTCCATGGCACTGATGCAGGTTGATGTAAAGTCACAAAGGTTACTTTCCACAGATCGCCTAGGATAAAAGCCGTGTTGTGCTTTACTGATGTAAGTGCGACACGATCCAAACATAACATCATTCACAATTGTTTCCAAGCATTTTGAACCAGCTGAGAGTGAAGTACATCCACGATAGTTAGCAACATTTGACTTGTCACCTTTTTTGAAAACTCTCCGCATATGAGACGTTTTCCAAACAGTCGAGAACTTTTGCTGTTGCAAAGATTGGTTGAAAATGTACAGTAGAGGTTCCCCTAGTACGGGCCCACATTTCTTGAATATGCACGATGGGATACCATCTGGTCCTGGACAAAACGACAACTTAAGCTTTTTAAGCGCCAACTCGATTATCAGTGGAGTCACTTGGAAAATGTCTAGATCAATCAAATCACGTGGTACTGTATGGATTGCTCCAAATTCATCCAAATTGTTTGCCAAGCCGTCACCTAGATACATCGATGTGTGGAGACCATTTTCCTGTCGTTTGGAGTTGTCAAAAGACCATTTTTTTTGGATCTCTGCGAAAATCGTACTGTTTCCGCCTTATATACTGTTTGTAATGAAAACGATTATATCCACGATATATGCCACTCGATTCATAACAGTGATGTTTCGAGAAAAATAGCATCTTTGGCGGCAGTACTACTGTAGCAATTTGAAACGGGGACGACGTAATGCACGAAGCTGCGAGTTGTCCCAAGCTGGTTTCGTAGGAGGTCGGATGAGTGGGACAGTCTGGGCAATGCAATTGCGCAAAATAGTGTTGAATGCAGAAACAGCAGAATCCACGTCAGTACTTTGCGTCACTTCGATCCAATCAGTATTCGATAGCAGACCGCACATTGTGTCAAAATCACCTCGGCGGAAATCGCGTGCGGAGAGGTTAATTTCTTCAGAAAATGATATCACAGACTGGAATGTTACGCAGACAGAAATCGAGTGGTGGATGAAAGCGGTCGATAGGGACAACCTCCTCCGCAGCTAGAGATGTAAATTTATTGGTAGTATCAGAGTCGCTGCTAAATACAAGGTCCAATATGCGTTCATTGCAATTCCTGATCATATTTCGTTGATGTAATCCATGAAATGCCATGTTGTCGAGCATAATCTGGCTGGCCATGGAGATATGTGACTGCAAAGCTGAAAGGATCCCTTTAGTGACGTCCGTACGTCTAGGTACCTTGGCTAGCTCACCTCTTCTGCTATCTCTCAGGGTCGGCAACTAGCCTCGGGAGAACTCTTGGAACACTACCACTTACCGATTATAGAAAACGATGATCTACCACATATTCGAACAAGGCCACATCCATATGCTCTTTCGTTTTTTTTTAAAGATTAAGTGAGATAAGAGAGATTGATTTGAACAGTTTATTCGGGTTCTTAGCTACAAAGAGTGAGAGAGAGGGGGGGGGGTTCGTTGCAGCGCTGTTCGGTGATGTTGGGGCCCTTCTTTGGATGGCTGGGATAGACACGTACCTTGGAATCGGGGTTCGATTACTATGACGTTGTGTTGGTCCATTCGTTCGGAAGCAACGATGATTTTGCGGAGATGTGTGCCGTCGGCGGGGAATTCTGCTCTTGTGGATCCTCGATAATAGCATGGCTGTTACAGCGGACTGAATAGCGGTGGAAGTTTGACCAACCTGGGCGTCATGACATAGCACGCTCATAGCACCGATTAGGTTGGCGCGTTAAACAACAGCGGCTGCCGAAAAACATATCAAGATTTTCTTGCACTTTCTCGCGGTCATTGATCGCACTGAGATCACGGCTACGTCCTGGCTAAGGATCTTCCGCTTCACCACTCGCTGTCTCGTCGTTATCAATTGCTTTCGACTGCTTCCACTGATTATCCACACGATACTCCTCACATCATCTATCCAAAAACCCCATTCGCCTCCAAAAATCCATTTTTGTCCCCTTTTCATTTATCAGCTATCTGTCCTCTTCCATCGGATCTAGTAGGGCTGTCATTTCTAAAAAGCTAATTTTGTTCCGAATTCGATCGTCCCCTCAATAGCATTATATTTTATAAAGACGGTGTTCAAACTTAGGGTTTTTTTTTAACAATTCTAGAAGGATTTTAATTTAAATTTACTCGCAGATAATTTATTTATCAAGCTTATCGTAAAATAAGAATTGTGAGCTCTAATGGATGCTTATTGTTTCGATTTTTGCGAAATCGGTAACAAAGCATCGACGAATGCGTGGTCACTATACGCTTGCTTCCATACTAAACGTGGTTGATTGAAATCTCCGAAAAGCACCATGGAGTCTGAATCCTTCCGTAAGTTACAGATCTCAGATGCAGCGTCGATGTGATACTGCATAAATGTTCTGTCTTGACTTTTATCGGGGGGATGTACAAAGCGCCAACGAATAGATCAATTGCCCGAACAGACACTTTAACCCACAGCTGTTCGATATTCGCACCGTTGCGAAGAGTAACGAGTGATGACCCGATTTTTTTGCTTACCGATATCAAAACACCACCTCCACGTCGGCGAGAGCTATTGGTAATGCAATGATCGACACGGAACACTGCATAGTTGTTGCAAAACAACTGCGACGATTGTATACAATCGTCCAGCCATGTTTCCGTGAAAACGTAGATATCATACTCCAACTCAGATGTAGACAGGAAGACATCATCTACTTTCGTCCTTAAGCCTCGAACATTTTGGTAATAAAACCGCAAATCAGATAAACTGTCCGTGATTACCGAAGGGACCGGTCTAGAGAGTGCTTTCACAATAGGTCCGAGCGAGCTGGAACTGGAAGGTATGTCAGGCAGGGATGAGCTACTGCAAAACGAATACTTGCCTGATATCACAGGCTGGAAGACCCCTTTGCTGACCTCGACCACAGGGCCAGGACGACTGTGATGACTTGGAACTGCTTCTTGCACGACTGGGCCGAGGGGCGCCGGGGCTTCCAATATGCTGTATACTGTGCGTCCTGGTGATGAATTACTATCATCCGATTGCCGTTTGTCGAAACGATGTAATGGAGTGCAATATATTTCGCTGGAACATGGGGAGGAATTAGGCAGGAAAACGGTTCTATCACACGCATACTTGCCTGGGGGATGCCGTCGGGAGATCCCATCACAAACCTGGTATGGTTTTGCTGGTATTGATCGTGAGTCCAATCCTCGCTGTCTCCCTCTTAAAAGGCACAAAAGGCTATATTGAACAGTAGATTCGAGAGTGCATCACCCTGCTTTAATGCCATCTAAGGTAACAAATGACGTCGATATTTCATCCGCAACCCTTACACTTGATTTCGATCCGTCCAACGTTATACGAATCAGCCGTATCAGTTTCGCCGGAAAACCATGTTCAAGCATAATTTGCCATAATTCATTCCGTTTCACTGAATCGTACGCCGCCTTGAAATCAATAAACAGATGATGTGTCTGCAAGTTGTACTCCCGGAATTTATCAAGGATTTGTCTTAGGGTAAACATTTGATCTGTCGTTGATCGGCCCTCACGAAAACCTGATTGGTATTCGCCGACGAAGGACTCTTCAAGCGGTCTCAATCTGTTGAACAGAATACGGGACATGATTTTGTACGGCGAATCAAGGAGGGTTATTCCTCGGTAATTGGCGCACTCCAGTCTGTGCCCTTTCTTAAAGAGAGGGCAAATGAGGCCGTCCAACCAGCTAGCAGGCAATTCCTCGTCTTCCCATATTTTGAATATGGTGCAGAACTTCATAAAGCTGCTCACTGCCATGTTTGAGAAGTTCAGCCGGGAGCTGGTCCTTCCCCGCAGCCTTATTGTTTTTCAGCTCTTTAACAGCTTTTTTAACCTCATCTAGTGTAGGTGACTCCACAGCTTGTCCATCGTCGCTAATATTTATTCTGTTCACCGATGCACCGTCACTTCCTCCATTCAATAAAGTCTCGAAGTGTTGCTTCCACCTGGCAGCCCCTTCGGTTTTATCTGTCAGCAAATTCCCTTGTTGGTCGTTGCACATGACGGGAGATGGCGCTGTCTTTCTCCGCACGCCATTGACAGACTCATAAAACCTCCGCATATCGTTCTGCTCCATTTTTTCCTGTGCCTCACTAATAAGTTGTTCTTCGTACTCTTTTTTCTTCCTGCGGTGGGTTCGTTTTTCGGCTGCTCTTGCTTCCTTGTACCGATCTCTATTCGATCGGGTACCCGACACCAACATTCGGCTTCTGGCAACGTTCTTCTCGTCTGTCATTCTCTGACGCTCCACATCGAACCAACCCGTCCTGGGTCGCCTCTGTGCAGTGCCTAACACTTCTCGTGCTGTTGTGCTCACCGCTCCATGGATCGACTCCCATAGATCGTTTATGTTGTCGCTAACGTTGATTGCACTTATCCGTTCGTCGAGCTTCTGGCGGTAATCAGCCGATATTCCTTCCGCCGACAATCGCTGGATATTGTAACGCATCGTTCGCTGTGATATTTCGTTCGAGGAGGGTTATTCCTCGGTAATTGGCGCACTCCTTAAAGAGAGGACAAATGAGGCCGTCCAACCAGCTAGCAGGCAATTCCTCGTCTTCCCATATTTTGAATATGGTGCGGAACTTCATAAAGCTGCTCACTGCCATGTTTGAGAAGTTCAGCCGGGAGCTGGTCCTTCCCCTCAGCCTTATTGTTAAATCAGCGTTATCTTATACAGTAATATCCCAATTCGAGCAGTGCCAACAAGTTCCTTACATCAGTTTGTTAAAACTGAATTCAAAAGTATTCAACTGACTTTTTTCTAACATTGGCGGCGTACGTACGTGAATTCCAAAAAGAATTTCCTAAGACTTCTTGTTTCGTTTGAGGAACTATCCGGCCTTGTCAGCCTTCTTTTCCTTTTTATTCTACCTTTATCCTTCTATCTTCTGTCTTCTTCGTTGTTCTTTTTTTCTATTTCCTTTCTCCCTCATTCTTTCTTTCTCCTCCTTCTCATTGTTCTATTATTTCTTCCTTCTTTCTTCTTATTTTTTCTTATTCTGTCTCTTCTTCCTTTTTCTTTTTTCCTTCATCCTTTTTCTATCTTCTACATCTTCTTTTATCCTTCTTTTTTCTTCTTTCTTCCTTCTTTTTCTTCTTTCTTCCTTTTCCTATCCTTTTCCTTCTTTCTTCTTCATTATTTCTTTTTTACTTCTTCCTTCTCCATACTTCCTTTTTCTTTCTTCGTTCTTCTTTCTTAGTTCTACGTTCTTCCTTCTTGGTTCTTCGTTCTTCCTTTATTCCTTCTTCCCTCTTCCTTCTGCCTTACTTCTTCCTTCTTCTATTACCTTTTTTTCTATCTGACATTTTTTCCTTTTCGACCATTTGTTTCTTTCGACCTTTTGTCTTCTTCTTCTATGGCTCTACAATTCAACTGGAACTTTGCCTGCTCTTCAACTTAGTTAGTATATTAGCTTTTCCACTGTTATTGATTGAAGGCTTTTCTGTGGCCAATGCATGAATATGCATCTTGTGTGACAAGTACAATGGATACACAATGCCCAGGGAGTCTAGAATGTTTCCCACCCGAAAACAGCCTGGACCGGACCGAGATTCAAACTCGCCATCTCCGGATTCGCCTTCCTTAGCCGTGCGTAAGATGTGCGGCTACAAAATAAAACCATGCTGAAGGTGGCTTATTTCGATTCCCGATTCGGTCTTAAAAATTTTCGGGTTGGAAATTTTATCGGCTTCCATGGGCTTCCATGATATACAAATGCAAAAATGGTAACTTGGTTCTGGAACCTCATAGTTAATAACTATGGAAGTGTGGAAGTTGTGAGGCGGCAATGTCCCGGTGGGGGGTGTAATGCCAATAAGAAAGAAGCAGGAAGAAGATCTCCGGATTGGCAAACCTACGCAATTGTACGGAAGGCTAAATGGAGACCCTTCGTCCCTTACAACCTTTTGTCATTTCAAATTTCTGTCCCTATCGACGTTTTGTCTTTTCGACCTTTTGCCATAAATTGAGCCTGTGACATTTATGCCTAGGTTGAAAGACAAAAGGTCGAAGGACAAAAGGTCGTAAAGGAAAACAATCAAACGATTGAACGTCTAAAGAGACATTTCATTTCTTCTTTTTATTTTTATTCTTCTTTTCTTTCTTTCTTCATACTTCTTCCTTTTTCCTTCTTCCGCCTTTTTCTCTTCTTTCTTCCTTCTTCTTGCTTCTCGCTTTTCCATTCTTCCTTCTTCTTTTATGGTTTAAAGGTCCGACCTTTCACCTCTTTTGACCTTTTGTACCTTTCGACCTTCTGTCCATTTCGATGTTTTGTCTTTTCGATCTTTGCCCTTTCAGCCTTTTGTAATAGATCCATATCTACATCCTGTATTGGGCACTCTTAGTAAACAATCCGTAGGCCTCATCAAGGTTCTCATAGAACGCATCCTTCGCGTCATCAGGCTTCTTATCGCTTGTTGTGGCGTGCGTGCTGATCAGGCTGTAGTTGAAAAACGCCACGTTCTGCTCTGTCACCACCGCTATAGTAGATTTGGTACTTGAATGAAGTGTTAGCTATGAGATCTACCACTCGGAATTCTTGTTCTCCGGTTTTAAACCGCTCATGCCGACCTTCTGCAACTCACGAACCAAGAGCAAAACTCGTGCGGGTTCATGCAATGCTCTCATGTTCCAAGTGCCGATATTCCAAACAATGTCAATTATTCTTTGTAGGGTATGTTGCCATTGAATCCATTCCGTTTGTTTATTTTTGTTTTCTTGTTAATTGTAGAAACTACGGTAGGCTATAGGCCTCATCAGGGTTGCTCTGTAACTACTTATGTATTTCCTCTATACTGACATAATGCAGTTCAGTGTGTATACAGTTTTGCGTAGAATTTCTAGCTGCCACTCGGACGATGAATAGCTTCCCTTAAAATGGGCAACTGACTCCGATGTGAACAGCTCCTAAAGTGGTGAACAGATGCTCGATCATATTTCCACCTCCGGGAGTAGCTCTCTTTCCTTCCAAAACGACCATTATACCCACCAGGCTTGGTTACCTGATCTTCCCTAAGATTGCTCATGTCCGGCCGGCACCACGAGGTCCCAGCATCAAGGTACCACACTATTTAAGACATTTTGCCCAGCGTTATCGTATGAGAATGGTTCAGTACATCCCGACTGTCAATTGACAGATCGTCTTGCTTATTTGAGACGGCATGGAAGGCGCTGGAGGGTGAGGGAGGGGTCAGACCGAGAGTTACGATTCAATCAAAAGAATTAAACCTTGGGGGGGTCCAATTATTTGCGAAAGGATTCTAAGGTCAGGATTAATTTTTAGTGTTCAAATGAATAAGATGGAATTTATCGATGAAAATTAATAAATCCATTTGGTCTGTCGTTACGTTGAAGATTCTCACAATTGAAATTTTGGTTATCTCATGTTAAAATTTGCCAATGACGAATTATTTACTCAGTGCTGTTCAAAGGACTACTAAAAAAATTTCCAGACTCACTAATGCATACTTCTGTCGTGACCAAGCAAGACTGAGCGATGGTCCAATTCTGACCTACTGATAAGCGCCGAGGATTGCTCTACATATTCGTCTCTTCGCGTCACGGGAGACAAAATATATCTAATTTTTATCGCTACTGATGACTATTACCTCGTGCTCTTCCCTAAGGTGAAATAAGAAGGAATCCAAATCAGTAGTCTCACTCAGCTCATATGTTATGTTTTTTTATGGATGATTTTGAAAAGTTTTGTTATGCCTTGTCAGATAGAAATTCTATGAAAAAACTGCACCATGAACGTGCATAATAAATAAGATGTATTTCATTAGTAATTTGGAAAGATTCAACAAATGCACATTAAATTTGTTTATTTTATCGATGTTCCACACTGTCCTACCTGTTGAACATATCACAACGAAAGGTAGTTTTCCCCTGATATATTTTCGAAACCAATCGATTCAAAGCAGTCACGTTCGTTCTCTGTTAATGTAGGCACTGTTACGCCACCGCATGTAAGGTTACTCCGGTCCATATGCTGTTTATGATAAATATAATAACGGTGGTAAAGGCCGTGTCTGATATGAGCAACAGTTTTGCACGTTCAGTCAGTACACATTCCGTTCTGTGAGGTTTCCGTACGATTGATATCGAGTGCAAAGTGACTTGACTCCACTCCAATTCGGCCTGAGACCCGCTATATGTACATGTACGCTGATTGTCGCAACGATAAACGACTATGAGTGTTGATTGATAATGGGTTCCAGTAGATTGATAAGAGAGTCAGTTTTCGAAATCGTAGACATCACACGATACCGTATCGTGTATTGAAAACCTTGCACCAAATCTAATCAGTTTGTTTTGTTCTTGCTCTGATCTATTCCAGCTTCCTGAAAAATGCCTCCACCGCCACCGCCGCCGGGGCCACCTCCGCCACCGGGTCCACCGCCACCGCCGGCGATGAAACTTGGTGGCGGACAATCCTCGGCCGATGGACGGAACGCGCTGCTACAGTCGATCCAGAAGGGTACCAAACTAAAGAAGACGGTAACGGTGGACAAGAGCGGTCCGCTGATTCCGGGCAAGGTCAGCGGAGTTGGCGGCGGCACGGTTGGCAATAGCAGTAATAGTAGTAATAAGGGACCAGCACCCGCGGCGTTGGGTGCAAGTGATAGTAACGGAGGTCAAAAGTTAGGAGGAATATTCGGAGGTCTTTCGTCGATGCCGAAGCTGAAACCGGTTGGCAGTAGAGGTGAGTCATTGCAACGTGCTGTTTTGCTGAAGATACCCACTCTAGAGCTTTGCTTTTCCTTTATAAGGGAACAAATGGCGTGGGTGTGTCGCACTAAAAGTGTGATCGCGCCGGGCGCTAGTCGTGTAAGTTCTGATTCATGATTCAGATGACGACGCCTTGTGTGTTGTTTAGTGCTGTCTAGGCACTAGGTGTAATGCTTTATGATTTTGCGCGCACAGAACGATTCGCTTAAAATGTGAAAGTTTATTATGATTGACATCGAATCCGCTTGTTTTGACCTTGAATAAGGATTATTCAATAGGAAAGCTCAGGCCCATCAATGATACTCAAAGTGTTACCCGGCCCGGTTTAAAAACTATTTTTAATGATATCAACCAGATTAACTTTCAAGTATAAAACACCTTATTTCATTCTGGTTATATTATTCAATTAATCATAGGATAAAAGTAAGAAAAATAACCTTTGAAGAATCGCACCGTTGTAAAAAGTAAAACACTTATCGAAAATATCACGATTTATGTATGCCACATCGGTTGCGGTGGGACTACATTGTGATTACCATCCGAGTGACGCAAAGGAATCCTATAAAAATTACTTTATTTTTGCTTTTCCCGTGTAAGTTCTGAAAATATTTTAAAAGGGTACGCCTATTTTTTTAGTGAAACAATGAGTGTAGATTACACGAGTTATAGACGAAAAGTTGAATGTTCTGTGGAGCGTAATGTCCTTCATCGGAAATCGAAGCCACATTGAGGAAAACATATCTGAGGGGAAACTTCTGAAAACGACATAATGCATAAAACGGTGTCAGGCCATTTAGCCGAATGCCGTTTGGCCAAACGGGTCGTTTGGCCGCCTAGGTAAAAAAAAATATCTCAGATTTCGACTAGTAAAGAGTGAAGAGTGAGAGTAAGAAATGAGTAGTGAGAAGTGGGAAGTGAGAAGCGAGAAGTAGAAAATGAGAAGTAAATAATGAACTGAGAAATTTGAATCGAGAATTTAGAACTGAGAAATGAAAACTGAGATGTAGAAGAGATAAATTAGAAATGCAAAGTTAGAACTGAGAAGTGAGAAGAAAAATGTGAAATACGAGAAGCTAGAATTGAGAAATAAGTATTGAAAAGAGAAAAATCAATCCTTATTCTTTTTTTCATCTATTTTCGTTTTATTTTATTATTTCGTTCTGCTTTCCTTCAACTTAGTTCTTCCTTCTTTCTTTTTCCTACTTTTTCTATCTTCTTCCTTCTTTCTTTCATTTTCCTTTTCCCATCTTCCTACGTTGTTTTTACTTATTCCTCCTTCATTCTTTCATCTTTCTTCGTACTTCTTATTTCTTCCATTTTCCTTTTTTTTCTTTTTTTCCTTCTTCCTTGCTTTTTTTTTCCTATCTCCTTCTACCTTTTTCTTTCATCTTTCTTCCTTCTTCTTTTAAGATAATTCTTCTTTTTTCTTTCTTCTTCCTTCTACATTCTTCCTTCTTCCATCTTCTTTCTTCCTTCCACATTCTTCCTCCTTCCATATTCTTTCTTCCTTCATTCTTCTTCCTTCTTTGATCGTTCTTCTTCTTTTTACTTCCTTCTTCGTTCTTTTTTCTTCCTTTATTTTACTTCTTTCTTCCTTCCTTCCACTTCTTCCTTTTCATTATTTCTTCTTTCTTCATCCTTTAGCCCAGTGGCGTCGCGTAACCTCACTGTTTACCTGTGCACTGATACAAAAAATGAAAATTTTGATATTTTGCCAGTTTAAATAGAAAAAAAAATTATCAGAGTCGTTTCAGCTCATCAAAATCTAGTTATTCTATGCATTTTTGCAAATCAGTTTCACAAATTTAAAGCCAGTGCACAGGTAGATTGAGGTTAGGGAAACGCCACTGCTTTAGCCTTATTCCATCTTCATCGCTCAAGAGTAATGGCCAAAATACTATTTTTATAATGCACGAGAAAGGCACCATCACCGCTAGGTGGATTAATCAGGGTTTTTCTTTTTATTTCTTTCATCTTCATTTTTTCTTCTTATTTCGTTTTTTTTTTACTTCTTTCCCTTATTTTTCTTCCTTTTTCCTTCTTCTTTCATCATTCTTCTCTTTTCCTTCTTCCTTCAAAGATGGAATTATCTTAATTCTTCCTTCTTCTTTCTTTGATCTTTCTTCTTCTTTTTTCTTCATCCTTCTTCCTTCCTTCTACTTCTTTCTTTCTTTTTCGTCTTTCTTTCCCCTCTTCCTTCTTCCTTCGTTCTTTTGACTTCTTCCATCTTTCTTCTTTCTTCTTCCTTTTTCCTCACCCTCCGTTTTTCCCTACTTCTTTCCTTTTTCCTTTTTCCTCCTTTCTTCTATCTTATTCCTTATTTTTTCTTTCTTCTTCTTTTTTCTTTCATTCAAACTTCTTTTTTCTTTTTTCCTTCTTCTTTCTTCCCTCTCCCTTATTTCTTCTTTCTTCATACTTCTTCCTTCTTCCTGCTTATATCTTCCTTCTTCCTTCATGTTTCTTAGTTCTGTTTTCTTTTCCCTCTTACTTCCTATTTCTTCTTAGTTCTTCTTTCTATATGTATTCATCTTCCTCATTCTTGCTTCCTTTTTCCTTCTTTCTTTTTTTCCTCATCCTCCATTCTTCTTTTTTCTTACCTTTTGCCTCTTCCTGGTTTATTCTTTCTTCCTTCTTCCTTCTACATTCTTCCTTTTGCATCTTCTTTCTTCCTTTATTCTTCTTTCTTTTTTGATTTTACGTCTTTTTTCATTCTTCTTCGTTCTTTCTTCGTTCTTCTTCCTTCCTTTTACTCCTCTCTTTCTTTTTACATCTACCTTCCCCTTCTTCCTTCATCCTTTTGCCTTCTTCCATATTTTTTTCTTTTTCTTTCTTTCTACCATCTCTCTTTTCTTCTTCTTTCGTTTTTTCCTACTTCTTTTCTTCTACTTTCTTATTTTTCTTCTTTCATCCTTTTTTTTTTCTTTCTTTCTCCTTCTTTTTTCTTCTTTCATCCTTCCTTCGTTTTAATTCCATCTTCTGTCTTCCTTTATTCTTCTTCTTTCTTCTTCTTCCATCCTTCCTTCGTTCTAATTCCATCTTCTTTCTTCCTTCCACTTTCTTTGCTCTTTCTTCTTCGTTCTTCTTTCATCCTTCTTCCTTCTTTCTATTTTTTTCTTTCTTCTTTCGTTTTCCTTCCCCTTCTTCATTCTTCATTCTTTCTTTTTCCTTCGTCCTTCTGCCTTTTTACATCTTTTTTCTTTCTTTTTCATTCTCCTATCTTCCATTTCTTCTTCTTCCTTGCTTTATGCTTCTTCTCCCGTTTTCCTACTACTTCTTCCTTTTTTTCTTTTTCCTTCATCCTTTTTCCTTCATCTTTCTTCCTTCTTGCTTCTTGATCCTTCCTTATTTTTTCTTCCTTCTTTATTCTCCTTTCTTCCGTCTTCTTCTTTCATCCTTCTTTTACTTCTTCTTCCTTTATTCTTCCTTTTTTTCTTTCTTTTTACTTTTTCCTTCTTTCTTCTTCCTTTTTACTCCATGCTATTTAGTTCTTCCTTCTTTCTTTTTTCTTCTTTCTTCGTACTTTTTATTTCCTTCTTCCTTCTTGCTTCTTAGTTCTTCTTTCCATTTTTTTTCTTCTTCCTTCTTCTTGCTTCTTTTGCTTTTCTTCTTTCTTCAAAATTCCTCTTCCTTCTTCATTCATCCTTCTTTTTTCTCACTACTTGCCTCTTCCTGATTTCTTCTTCCTGATTTGTTCCTCTTCCTTCGTCATTTTTGAAAAGTTCTAAAATTTTGTGTTTTGTAAAGTTTCAATATCTAACATTTGTAGACTTCGAATCGTTGTTTTTAATTTATTTCAAAAGATTTACGATGTTTACTAATTCACTTGTCGGTCCGCGAATTTTGATAGAACTTCAAGAATTCTTACCAGCTTTCAAGAATATTTCTGATTGACTAGAAATCATAAGTATTGAAAACTTTCAAACTCCAAAAGGACTTCGTACACAATGTGGGTTTTTTTCGGATTAGAATTATTTCATCCTATTATAGGATCTCGGATATTTTGCTTGAGCGCGTTTGGAATT
Source organism: Armigeres subalbatus (assembly GCF_024139115.2). Taxonomy (NCBI): domain Eukaryota; kingdom Metazoa; phylum Arthropoda; class Insecta; order Diptera; family Culicidae; genus Armigeres; species Armigeres subalbatus. The sequence continues at coordinate 8,374,814 of NC_085141.1, read as the reverse complement.
TAAAAGGACTGTTTCGTCGAATCGGTGCATTTGGCAACGCTGTCCAGAATAACATTCCAGTTTTTATTATTATTGTTATTTTTTCTTTTTCAAAGTCAGTCGAAATAAATACATCAAGTACAGTCCACGCGTTTTCTTTTTTCGCAGTGAAGAGAAACATTTTGGTCCTACATCGCCGGATTTCGAAGTGGTTTCGGTCGTCACAATCGCGGAAGGACCCACCGGTCGAATGGATGGGTAAATGTCGTCAACTCCCGTGAAGAAACCGGAAAATAAAGTGGAAGTGTTTAGCACGCCAATCGGGAACGCCAGCAACAGAAAAGAAAATGGCGGAAGAATTTCAAGCAACTGTTCTACAACGCGGAGCCGTCAAGGGCAAAATTACACGGATCAGAAATGTTCTGTTCCGGCACGAACAATCGGAAACAGTTCCGGATGAGTTTTGTTGCGCACCCAGTTGAAGACGATTGACGCTGCCTACGACGAATTCAACCAGTTCCAGAACAAAATTTACGCACTTTCGCCTGTTCATGCTACGGAGCAGGAAGATAAATACGTTGAATTCGAGGAGCTTTACAACGATGTTCGAACCAGGGTGTGCAGATTGCTGGAAGGAGCGAAACAAGAAGGAAAGCATCAACCTCAAATGATCGTCCAAACAGCTCCGGTGCAATCCCAACCAGTTCGAGTACAATCCGCTCCATTACACACTCCACTGCCCACGTTTGATGGAAAACCAGAAAACTGGTTCAAATTCAAGGCAATTTTCACGGATGTCATGAGCAAGCACGGTGGCGAATCGGATGCGACGAAGCTTTACCACCTCGACAAATGTTTGGTGGGCGAAGCTTCCGGAACAATCGATCAACAGACAATCAACGACGGCAATTTTGCAGCTGCCATGGAACATCTAACAGCACGCTTCGAAGATAAAAGGAAGATTGTCGACATTCACGTGAGTGGCATTCTTGGCCTCAAATCAATGACATCCGAAAGTGGCAAGCAGCTACGGGAGCTAGTTGACACTTGTAAGCGGCACGTGGATGCACTCGAATTCTATGAGTTTGAAATGGACGGACTATCTGATATAATTGTCGTCAGCATCCTGGCGTCAAAGCTCGACTTAGAGACGAGAAAATTATGGGAAAGCAGCATCGATCATGGCGACATTCCTCAGTATACAGACACAATCAAGTTCCTCACTTCCCGGAGTCAAGTACTGGAGCGAATCGAGCCAACAAGCAAGCCCAAAAAGTTCAGCAGCATCGCAACCACGAAAATTCCTCCGCTGAAAGTAGCATCTCTGGTAACATCCATCGAGTATCGGTGTAATTTCTGTGAAAAATCCCATCCTAACCATCAGTGTGGGGATTTTCTCAAACTTAATCCGAAAGAACGCTACGAGAAGGCAAAGCAACACGGAGTTTGCTACAACTGCTTGCGGAAGGGGCATGTCACTGCACATTGCTCCTCTACCATGTCCTGCAAGGTTTGTAAGAAGCGACACCACTCTACTCTACATGTGAACTCTACGTCTATGGTTGTCGCTGCCGAACAGACTGCTACTACGGTGCCATCGGCACAATCGAAGGAAGGCTCTATGACGCCTATTACTACGAACGCTATCAGTGCTTCTTGCACAATGCACCAGCAACAGGCGTTGCTTTGCACCGCGGTTGTGAATGTATATGATGATAGCGGAAGAGCTCAGCCGTGCCGCGTTCTGCTAGATTGTGGCTCGCAAGTAAACCTGCTAACGGAAAAACTCGCTTCTCTACTACGATTGAAGCGTCAAAGTGTCAACGTTGAAATGACAGGTGTGGATGGTACAGCGACTCGGGTCACGACCTTGGTACACGTCAACGTGCAAGCACGTAACTACAACTACACAAGTATCATTGAGTGTCTGGTGATCAACAAAATCACTGGGATAATACCAGCAAAGTACATCGATATTACCACATGGCCAATACCATCCGAAATGATTTTTGCTGATCCGGACTTCCACCGTCCTCAGCGGGTGGACATGCTGATTGGTGTTGGCCATTTCTTTGGTCTCCTGAAATCGGGTAGAGTCAAACTAGCCGAGAATTTGCCGTTTGTGCAGGAGACAGTGTTTGGTTGGGTGGTTGGTGGTCTAGCCGACACTACTAGCTGGAGGTACGATGTGAACCGCTGCAACGTTGTGGTACGGGAAGCGGATTTAAACGATCTCGTCGAACGTTTTTGGGAATCCGAGGCGGTACCAACCGCTTCAAGTTTGTCAGTTGAAGAGACGGCGTGTGAAAAGTTCTATCAGCAAACCTACAGTCGCGACGCAAGTGGTCGTTACACAGTGAAGCTCCCTTTCCGTGACAATGTGAGTCAACTTGGCGACTCGAAGCAGCACGCTCTACTCCGATTTTCTTACCTTGAGAAAAAATTTGCCAAAGACGCTGAACTCAAGATGGCTTACTGTGCGTTTATGGAAGAATACAAGCAATTAGGTCACTGCCGGGAGATCGATTCATCTGAAGAAGAGGCTGGTGGATTCTACCTACCCCACCACGCTATACTCAAGCCAAGTTCGTCTACAACCAAGCTAAGAACAGTATTCGATGCTTCTGCACCATCAAGTTCCGGTCTGTCCTTGAATGATACTTTGATGGTGGGCCCTACCATTCAAGACCCGCTCATCGATATAGTGCTCCGGTTCCGAACACACGCCTTCGTGTTCACGGCTGACATCTCTAAGATGTACCGTATGGTTCGAGTGCACGACGAGCATACTAAATTCCAACGCATAATATGGCGATCAGATCCTACAGAACAATGCAAGACACTCGAACTATTGACCGTCACTTATGGGACGGCATCAGCACCGTATTTGGCTACCCGCACATTGAACCAATTAGCACACGATGAAGTACAATCCTACCCGCGCGCTGCCAAAATAATAAAAAATGATTTTTACATCGACGATGCACTTTCGGGTGCCGATACACTGGAGGAAATGTTGTTGGCTCGCGTAGAATTGGAGGAGGTACTAGACAAGGGTGGATTTCAACTGCACAAATGGTGCTCAAATTCTGTCGAATTCCTCGATAACATACCAGAAGATCGAAGAGAGCAGCGAGTGTCATATGAACTAAATGGCGTGAACGACATGATTAAGACCCTTGGCATACTATGGAACCCTACAAGTGACAAACTGTTGTTTCGGATAGCCCCCACTCAGCTAACGCAGCCGGTATCGAAACGATACATTTTGTCTGAAATTGCCAAATCCTTTGATCCATTGGGTCTACAGGCACCGGTTTGTGTCACTGCTAAACTCATATTGCGTCAGCTGTGGAGAAGCAAAGTGTCATGGGACGAAGAACTCAGCAATGACATCGTGGTGAAGTGGAACAAGTTCCGTGAAGGTTTACAAACATTGATGGATCTACGAATCGATCGTCGAGTCATCGCGCCGTGCCGAATTGCATTGGAATTGCACTCGTTTTCAGATGCGTCGCAGGAAGCCTATGGCACATGCGTCTACGTGCGAAGTATTCTTGCGTACAACACTGTTGAAGTTCATCTGCTCGTCAGTAAATCTCATTTGGCACCAAAGTCTACAATACCAAGGCTCGAACTATGCGGCTTTCGTTTGATGTCAAGGCTGGTGACAAGGGTCGTCGAAGCTCTAAAGATGAAATTCGATCGTAAAGTATTGTATTCGGATTCTACAATCACACTAGGATGGCTGACGAAATCTCCTAACCAGCTGAACACATACGTTGCTAATCGAGTGGCACACGTTCAAGAACTTACACCTAGACCAACCTACGAGTACAAGTACGTGCCCACAAGTCACAATCCTGCGGACCTTGTTTCACGCGGTCTCTATCCGGAAAACTTGATTGGAAATTCCTTCTGGTGGCATGGACCACAGTTTCTGCAGCAATGCAACTACGAAGAAGAAACAATACAGGAGGTGATTGATCTTCCGGAAGTGAAGGTTGCTGCGGTGGTGACCACTGAAGAACGTCAGCTAGAGTACGATCGAATCTTCAAAAGGTTCAGTTCATTCCGAAAATTGCAACGAATATTCGCCTATGTGATTCGCTTTGTCAACCGAGCTCGTAAACGATTCCCTAATACGGCACAAGAAGTACGTCCTACTGTTGCTGAACTACGATCATCGCTTCAAGCTATAGTTTACATGATGCAACAACAACGACTACTACAAGATATTCATGAAGTTCGAAAGAAGCAAGGCACAAATGAAAGATACATCGGAAGACTACGAAGCCTCAATCCATGGGTCGACAGTAGTGGCATACTACGGGTTAACGGAAGAATCAAACACGCGAACGTATCATATGAGCAACGGTGTCCGGCAATACTACCAGCCGATCATCACGTCACGGAAATACTAATTCAAGCTACCCATGATGAAAATCTACACGTTGGCCCGAGTGGAACTCTTTCGGTTTTAAGGCAGCGATACTGGATACTCAATGGACGAAGTGTGATTCGCAAACAACTACGAAAATGTCTACGCTGCTTGAGAGTCAACCCTCCAGAGACTAAACTTTTCATGGGAGATTTACCCCATTGCAGGGTAACCCAGGCTCTTCCATTTGAGCGAACGGGCGTTGACTTTGCTGGGCCAATTTTTGTGCGCAAAGGAAATCCGCGCAAGCCAGTGTACTGTAAGGCATATGTGTCGTTATTTGTATGCATGGTCACCAAATGCATTCACATTGAGCTTGTTTCTAATTTAACGACGGCTGCATTCGTAGCAGCTTTGCAACGATTTGTTGCCCGACGCGGCATTCCAACAGACATGTACAGCGATAATGCTACAAATTTCGCAGGGGCAAATTCTGAGCTTCACGAACTCTACAATCTACTGAGACAAGAGTTAACCTTGGAGGTCATTCAAGAGTTTTGCCTGCCTAAGGAGATTAATTGGCACTTTATCCCTCCTCGCTCGCCACACCTGGGTGGATTATGGGAGGCTGGCGTAAAATCGGCTAAATACCTAATCAAGCGCACTGCGGGAGATGCGAAGCTAACCGAAGAAGAATGGAACACACTCTTGACGCAAATTGAAGGGATACTAAATTCACGACCTCTTGTACCGCAAACAGCAGACCCAGACGACTACAACGTTATAACACCCGGTCACTTGTTAATTGGCCGTCCTCTCACAGCTATTCCCGAGCCGTCGTATGATCACCTCAAACCCGGAACATTGTCTAGGTGGCAACATATTCAAAAGATGCGTGCTGACTTCTGGAGACGATGGTCCACAGACTATTTGTCCGAATTGCAACAGCGCCGCAAATGGTCCAAACAGCACACCGAGGTCAAAGTTGGTGATTTGGTGGTACTCAAGGAAGATAACGTCCCTCCTATGCAGTGGAAACTTGGCAGAGTGGTGGACACGCACCCAGGTCCAGATGCAGTAACGCGAGTAGTAACTGTGAAGACGCCAGTAGGGGTTTATAAGAGATAACAGCCAAGATTGCACTGCTTCCGTTGGACGACAGGGAGAAGGCGGATACGTAGTATTGATTTCCCGGAAATTCAATGGCGCGGGAGGATGTTTCGTCGAATCGGTGCATTTGGCAACGCTGTCCAGAATAACATTCCAGTTTTTATTATTATTGTTATTTTTTCTTTTTCAAAGTCAGTCGAAATAAATACATCAAGTACAGTCCACGCGTTTTCTTTTTTTCGCAGTGAAGAGAAACAAGGACTTCCTCAAAAGACTTTCCAATTTTTTTTCAGTCCGATCTCAGACACCTTCGTCATAATAGATAGAACTTTGATTTACCTTGAAATCTTCTTCGACTTACTTACAGATAATGACTTCATACAAAACTATATTAGTAGTCTGATTTCGTTGCGTTTGGTATTTCGGAGTCTCACCTTCGCACAATGCTCAAATCAGTCAAGATTTTCAGTAGATCCTTCAAAATTGTATCCGCTTTATGTTTTATTGATGGACGCTCTGGAGCTTGAAGACTCTTGTGGTTGGTTTTGAAACCGGTCTTAGATTGATTGAGCGGTGTTTATTAATTTACTGAAAAAAAGAACGCAACTTTTATAAATAAAGTTTTTGGTACGGCTTAAGACACGAGTTTTCCGAATTCCTTTTCAACCTTGATGACTAATTGCAAGAGTTTGAATTTATCAATCATTTTAGTAGCGCTGATAAGCTTATCTATCGCTCTTCTAAGATGAATGATTCACTGTCTCGTTGAATACAATACATAATATCGGCACATTATAGTTAGCGTTGAAAATACATCTCACCCGATACTGATAATGAACGTATTCTAAAGTATTATATTTTACCCTTTCCCCCCCTTCAGGAGCAACGACAGCGACAGCAGCACAATCAACAAGTATCAGCAATAAGTCACCATCGCCGGAGAACACAATCAAAAGCAACAATCGGTTAGGCGCCAGTGGGGGTGGCGGTGGTGGTGGAGCCGTGGATTTTGCTGACGAACTGGCAGCGAAGCTGACGCTCAAGAAGCAAAAAACCAGCAGTAGCAATAGTAGTACCAACAATCACAATGCCATCGTAAACAATAACAACCAGGTGCCGGTGACGGAGAGCAATCTGCGGACGAATCGAGGACCCCCACCGCAACCCCCGGTGCAGCAGCTGTTGAAGGTACGTAGTGGACGGTTTTTCGTTGTTGGGTGTAGTAAACGGGTTTCTATTCACGCTCTCTGTATCGATGTCATTTTAGAATGCCAATGATTCATCGAGCTACAACACGCTGGGGAAGTCGAGCTATTCCAGTCAAAAGAGGTATGTTTTGCGTTATTTCATAGGGGCACGTTGCAATATTTGTTTAATGAATGCTTTCGGGATTGCTGATAGTTTAGTGTTTAGCGGGTTTCCCTTTACTGATGTGTGCTGAAGTTTGTCATCAATTTAGTTATGAATTATTTTGGTTCTAAGTACCTTTGTTAGCTTGTTTTGAGTCACTAGGTGATATGATGCGTGCTTCTTTATGAATCGAATAGTAGTTTAGAATTTGCTTATCTTTTGCCTGTAAAGTTGGGGTCTCCCGTTAACCTTGCGTGCAAAGGCGTAGGATTTTCAATCAAGAGATGGCGAGTTTGATTCTCGGTTCAGTCTAGAATGTTTTCAGGTGGGAAGCATTCTCGACTTCCTGGGCATAATGTATCCATTGTTCTTTTGCCCACAAGATACTTACTCATGCAATGGCGGGCATAGAAATGATTTCAATTATTAACTGAGGAAATGCTAATAAAACACTAAGTTGAAAAAGCAAGTCCAGCAGTTCCAGTTGTAATGTAGAGCCATAGAAGAAGAAGAAAGCTGGTTTAAAAAAGTCTTTGATACTGTCTCTCATACTGCCCAACTATACAGTTCGTTTTTAATCTTTTATACATGTTAAAAAACCAGTGCAATTGGTTGATGATTCTTCTTGTTCAATGGCTTCACATTCCAACTGGGACTTGGCATGCTTTTGCATGGTTATTAATTAAAAGCTTTTCAATGCCCGCCAATGCCTGAGCACGTACCTTGTGTGGCAAGTATAATGGATTCACTGTGACCAGGAAGTCGAGAATGTTGCCTACCCGAAAACATCATTGGCCGGACCGAGAATCGATGGGGGCGTCGACTCGTAAATTACAACAATTGTAATTTATGAACCATTTTTACCATTTCCTAACTGATGAATTACGGATTGACTACAGAGTGAAAGGTAGATTTATAATGTAGTAATTTAGAGCAAAGAAGCATTTTTCCTTTGGGCTTACAAAAATCTCCGGAACTGTTTTTGGTCACTGATATGATTTCCTAGGGATGTTTTAAAGAAGTGATGAAAGTTAATTCATTGGATGTGGAACGAGCGCCCTAATCGCTGGTTGGTCCGAAAAGGCGCAACGAACCCTAAACCTTTCCTTGCACTCACCAAAGCGCTCTTGTAATGTTTTGATACCGGCCAGGCGGTAGACCTCGGAAGTTCGTGTCCTGGGAGGAGTGTTGAGGATCATCCTCAGGAACTTGTTTTGCACTCGTTGGAGTTTCAGATGATAAGTTTTAGTGCAGCTCTCCCAGACCGGCATGCCATATTCGATCACAGGGAGAATAACTTTTAAGGGACGAAGGATCCTTCCCAGGCTTACGGATGGGGATGACTTTCGCTGACTTCCGCAGCTGAGCCGCAGACACTGATTAAAGATCAGTGAAAGGTGCTCAACGAACGGAGCACTCATGTGTATGAGCTCGAGATTCAGAATGTTATCGAAACCTGGTGCCTTCATGATCTTCGATGATTTTATATAGGGCGTCAATTCGCCAGCTGAGATCTCCAATTCCTCCGAGAAGTCCTTGGGAATAAGATGGATGTTGTTAACGTGCTCGTAAAGGGCTGCTTCGTGTGGACTGATGATGTCCAAGATTGTGCGAGCTGTCAAAGTGACGACCTATCTCGGCGACCTTCTCTGCAGGAGTTATCAAGCGATCCTTAGAGCCATTGCTGTCTAATGAGATCAAGGGTGTTAGGCCCGATGCCCACGTAGCGTATTTTCAACGCTGCGTCCACACGGCGTTAAAAGGACGCATGTGTGCATCGGGAAAAAGCGGTAACGCAGCGTCGCCGCACCGATGCACACCTGCGTTTTTTCAACGCCACGTGTACGCAGCGTTGAAAAAACGCTACGTGGGCATCGGCCCTTATGGGTCGAGGCTTGGATTTTAGAATTTTGCGCAACTTCCAAAACGACTTTGCCGTATGAATATTAAACCATTTTATGGTCTTTATTTGGCTCATGAAAATATAATGGTTCCAAATTTTGTGCAAAAGTGGTCCTAATTTCGCCCATGTTTTAAATTGAAAATTGGTATTAGTTTGATGATATATAATGTATTGAGCAGTAGAATAATACTTATTGTTAAAAATAAACAGACAACGGTATCAGACATTCGTCTGTACCCATTCTTCAGATGGAATGGTGTGCCCCTATATTTCGATACTGGAACTTTGCTTAGACTTTGCTTCTATTTCGTGCCAACTCGGATATCGGGCTACCGGTACCTTCTCAGATTTTAATGAAACATTCTGGATATTGTCGGCGTAGCACCAACTTAGAATTCGGAAGTCAGGACTTCCGAACCGAACTTTCTTCCGAAGTTTTATCTGTCAAACCAATTGATGCGTTGTTTAGCGCATATTTAGGCGAATCCAGTGCACTTCTTCCGAAGTTGGGAAAGTTGGCTGTTTCTGGAGAAAAATCCAAATTCGGTATAAAAAGCGTTCTAACTTTGTTCCGGATAGACAATATGTAAATTTTGTCTCTTCGCGATTTCTTCATTACCAATCATACCGGCGAAATGTCTGTGCAATCAATTGTGCAAGTCTTCTGCGACCCGCAAATGCTCCCGAAACGGTCCTCTGGAAGATCCGGAACATCCGTGAAAGTGTCAGATACCATAAAATCATTCCAGAGCATCGCTATTTTATTAGTAACCATCCATACGGGCAGATTATGTACGCAGACCCCCCCAGACCAATTTTCTGGCTTCACCACTGGTAACAGTGAATTATATGTGGAGTCGATAGAGAAAGTCTCCTGTGACCTACCAGAAATTAATCACATTCGATTTTTAGAAAACAATATTAACGGCATGTTACGTCTGTAATCGACAGCAAAAGTCCTCTTTCGCAAAACCGTGTTTTCCGGGAAATTTGGGACATCCGCTAAAATGATTAATATTCCAGAAGTTTACCCCAGAGCTCCACATTTTATTTCGAAGCCATCCATAGCGGGGAAGTAATTGTGCAATCAATAGTGGGAATTTTCTGTGACGTCTGAATGTCCACTAAACGGTTTTTCCGGAGATCAGGAATATCAGTGAAAATGATCAATTCCAAAAGTTCATCCCACAGCTTTGCCAATTTTCGCTTTCATTCTTATGGGTGAATTATGTATGCAATCAATAGTGAAAACCCTCCGTGATATGCAATAAATGATGACAATAATAAAAATCGAGTCAAGTACGAGACACTAAAGACGGCCTTACTGTTGAGGTCGAAATACGTATCTGTCAAAGGTACAATCAAGTGGTGGAATTAAATGGAGCTTGAGAGCTTGATGACCGCACAATTCGTAGTTGCTACTCCGTGATTGATCAGAACAATCGAAATTGCACAGGGAACCAATAGTTGGAGCTTGGGATTAGCTCTCCAACCTCAATGTACACAGGTCGAGAGTTCAGTAATTATTGGATCGATAACGGCGCCGGCCACGTCCTTACGGTCATCTGGGATAGGAAGGAATAGTTGGTGTGACATCTGTTGTTACTAGAGACCGAGATCACCTCTGCATCTGCACAGTTGTCACAGGAGGGATTTATGCTAGTTGGATGGGATAAGTAGTTGCACAGATCAGGATTCACCTTGGTAAGTGATGCGACCCATGCAACCTCAAAAAGATAAAAAAAACATGCTTTGTATTATTTTGAACAAGATTTTAATGCTATAATAACGAACCATTCAAAGATTTATTTTAAATATGAAAAAGAGAAGAATGCTTGAAACCGGACAATCTTTTTAGTTTTACTCTAGTTACTTGAAAATAAAAATGCAATTGTATTATACGAATATAGAAAGTTTACAGATGTTGTGGAAAGCCGTAAAAAAAGGAGGTTGACTTTAACAAACAAAAGTTGCTCCAAAGCGTCTTAGCCCCCAGTGTTTGGTCTTTTCAGACTCTAGATGGTCCTACTTTGGATTCCAAACTAGAAAGTTGTCAGGAAACTTTCAAACAAATAGCCTGGAAATAGATAAAAAGTAAAAGAAAGAAAGACCCAGTTTTGTATTTACTTCAAAATGTTTACATCTAAGATAAATGTTTTCAAATATCCCAAATAAGCAAAAGGAGCCACTTACATCTATTATAGTGACATGGACCATAACTACATAATTTGAAAAAAAAAATGGAGAGGCTTCGGTACTTTAATTCATTTATTCTGAAAACAATAGATGAGTTTTTTTATCGAAGGAGCAATAGTGAAATGCTGGATATATTCCAAACTCAAGCAACAAGAAGCTCGGATAAGGAGGGGATGTTTTGGCTAATCAGCTCGCATTTTAAGTATATTTTGTTGTATAGTGAGAGCGCAAAAGTGAACTTTGAAGTTCTGTTAAGTTGCTTGGAATTGAATAGGAACACATTTAAGTACAATCTGAACTTCTGGTTGCTTGGGAAGTCTTGACGAAAAAGTTTTTTTTAATTCATACTCTCTAGAAATCCAGATTAAATTTGTACGTGTTTTATTATGTATTATTCCGTTTATAAGGGACGATTCAAGTATGACGTCCACTACTTTTCGACACTTGCAGACTCTCCCTCCCCCCTCTATCACGATCCTCTGCACACCTAGTATATGTACTGTCACCCTCCCCCCTTAAACCTGTGACATCATTTTTGAACGACCCCTAATATATTCGACATTTATGAATCGTGTTAAATTTATCAAACATTCAAACATGAGTTCTATATGTACAGCCAATGGAAAGAAGAACATGAATAAATAGAAAAATATATTAGCTCTTTAGTGGAATTTATTCAACCGTCTAAGACGAATTAAGTACTCTCCATTTAATTAACTGGTGGAATTAAATGGAGAGTACTTAATTCGTCCTAGACGGATGAATATATAAAAATACACCAAGCTTGTATTTCTAAATTACGAAATATTCCTCTTTGTTGATAGAAAACCAGAAAACAAAATTTGTTAAATATATAGAACATACATGAAAAAAAGGAAATCAAAATATTGACAATATATGAAAAGAGCGACTGATTTTTTTGTTTGAACTTTTGTTTTTAGCGACAGATATTGCCAACAAGCCTATAGGCTCCGGCACATACATTTAAACTGTAACTACAGTGCACGTAGCTGCACATAGGGAGGTCGTTCTAAAGCTTAGATCATTTAGAAATGGGACACTTTGAAATGCGTGTATCTTTTAAACCATTTTTTCAATCAAAACACTTTCTAAGAAAGAAACACGGGTAATCTTATTATATTTCATGAAAAAATGTGAATCAAATCATTCATCACGAATTCGAAGAAATTCTCGTACTTTTCCGTTAATACCTCTCATTAGCCGGCGCACACTTCCTTCAGTCACGGTTTTGGCCATCCGGTTCCACCAATTCTTCATCTGACCAAGGTCGCTGATGACTGCACCCTTCATCTTCAGTTTCCGCTTCATTATTGCCCAATATTTCTCTATCTCTATCTCTATCAGTTCCGAAAATTCTAGAATAAATGAACCTTTTATAATGAAATTAACAAAACTTATTTTGTGTAGTTATGACAATTAAATGTTCATGGTGCCGATAGAAGCTGTGGTTACCCTACATGAGTAAACGATCAGTTGTATGTATCAGTTGTATTTTATGTATAGCCCAGTCAACACAAAATCGCATATGCTAGCACATAAGTGTACATGGTGGAGGCGATATAGGCGCATTCCTCCATTTGACTGCATGCAAAATGTACGTATATGGCCTCCAGTTTGTACACTTATTCGCCATGATATACAATCTTGTGTTTGCTGGGAGTTGCGTATTATATAGAAAATACGAATTGTAGGACCTGACATTCGTATTGACCAGTATGTCATCATCAAAAACTGCCGCCAACCCAAACAACCAGACTCAGGTTTCGACCCAAAACCTCAACTCAATCGATCATTGGGGAGCAAAGCAACTTGGCTATCCCGTGCCAAAGATGGGTCCCACCGGAAGTGTGTGTCGCATCGACAATCGCTCAGCGACAGCAAAAGTCGCGCCACCCGTGTTTTGAGGAACTCTGAGGCCTGACCACAGGCTGTATCAAAAATTAAGCAGAACAATAATGGAACCAAATGATTTGTTTAATGTTTGCTGTTGAAAGTAAGACGAAAGAAAATTTAAAACTTATCTTTATGGTTTCCTTCAACTCGAACTGCAAGTATCAGCATCACTTCGGTCTTTCAACCCTTACATAATATCACACTTTCGCATAAAAAACACTAAATCCACGCGCACTTCACTTCTATTTATTCTTTTTTCAATAATTTGTATTACAAAACCAAAAAATATTCAGCATCTGAAAAAAGTGACGGGAGCAAAATGAATCAAGTGAATCAAAATGAATCAAGCAAAATGAATTAAATGGAATGGACAAACTCGTCTGATGACAAGTAAAGACGTTCCATTGATAGCTTAAAATATATTTCTTATCAATAATAAAAATTACTTTGTAAAATCCGAAACATCCGTAAAAGTGGCCAATTCCAAAAGTTAGCGTAATAGATCATCATTAGCCAACGACGGCGGGGTGACGGCGTTCCTCCTTGAATTCCTCCGAAGCTTCTCTAGAAGCTCCTCTGGAAATTCTTCAAGAACTTCCTCCGGAAGTTCGTCCAGAAGTTCCTTCAAAAGTTCGTCCAGAAGTTCGTCCAGAATTTCCTCCGGTAATCCCTTCGGAAGTTCATCAAGTAATTCCTCGGAAAGTTCTCAAAGGCATTCCTCTAGAAGTTCTTCTGAGAATTCATCCGGAAGTTCCTCCGTGAATTCTCTTTGGAATTGGCCACTTCCACGGATGTTCCGAATCTTCCGGAGTACCATTACGGGTGCATTAGGGGCACTCACAATTCGCCAGAATAGATGGTTACGAAAAATCGCGAAGCTCTGGAATGAACTTTTGAAATTGGCCTCTTTTACGGATGTTCTGGATTCTTCCGGAGAGCCATTTTGGGAGCATTTGGGGGTCACAGAAGACTTTCACTATTGACAGCTTCCTCAATTCGCCAGGATGGATTGCTACGAAAAAATCGCGAAGAAACCATCGATGGATTGCTACGAAAAAATCGGGATACATTTTTGGAATTGGCCATTTTATGGATCGGGTCTTCCGGAGGGCCGTTTTTGTGGCATTTGGAGATTACAAAAGATGTTAACTTTTGATTGCATCCATAATTCGCCAGGATAGATTATTACGAAATCGCGAAGCTCTGGGACGAACTTTTCGAATTAACCATTTTTACGGATGTTCCGGACCTTCCGAAGAACCCTTTCTGGGACATTTAGGGATAACAGAATACTATTGATTGCATCCACAATTTGCCAGAAGGAAAGGTTACCAAAAAATCGCGAAGCTCTGGGATTAACTTTTAGAATTGGTCACTTTTACGGAAGTTCCGGATCTTCCAGAAGGCTTTCCGATGATCACTAGTGAGATAAATTTGCTTAGAAATGGCTTATACAAGATAGCAAATACACTTATTGATAAAGTTTTGATTATTGTGTATTTTTTATTCCAAAACTTTGTCTTGTACATAATATGCATTATTTATTTATTTTCAGACTAAGGCCGGAGTGGCCTGTGTAGTGTATAAAAGTGTCCCGGAAGCCTCGCTTTGAGAGACCCGTAATCCACTTTTCAAGAGGCTCGGAAGCCGTCTTTCAGAAAGCTCGGAAGACTCCTTTCAAGAGGCTCGAAAGTTTCTTTTCAAAAGGCTCGGAAAACTTCTTTCACGATACCTGGAAGCCGTCTTCCAAGAAGCCCGGAAGTCTACTTTCAAGAGATTCGGAAGCCGCCTTTTAAAAGGATCGGTAGCCTTTATTCAAAAAGCTCGGATGGCTCCTTTCAAGATGGTTGTAAACCTCCTTTTAACAGGCTCGGAAGCCTACTTTCAAGAGGCTCGCAATCCTATTTACAAGAGGCTTGAAAGCCTACTTTCAAGTGGCTCGGAAGTCTCCTTTCAAAAGGCTCAGAAGTGCAAGATGCAAAAGAAGTCTCCTTTTAAGTGGCTCGAAAGCCGCCATGCAATAGGCTCGAAAGCCGCCATGCAATAGGCTCGAAAGCCTCTTTACAAAAGAAGCTGAAGCTGAAGAGGTACGGAAGCCAACTTTTAAGACATTCAAGGGCTTGGAATTGTTCTTTCAAGAGGCCTAGAAGCCTACTTTCAAGAGGGGGTGCCTCAATGATTGCAATAGTTCCAAGGGGTAGGTTGAGAACCGCTGGCTCTCCTAGGATCTCCTCCTATATAGATTTTTGTGAAAGCTCAAGTGCCAGAAGGCATAACAATTTTATAAGGCCGAAACAAATTTCTTTATTTTCTTCTTCTGTCTCCACCTTTCGATTTTTGAGGAGTTATTTTATTATTGGAGGAGGAAATTCAAAATTTCATTGGAAATAACAAAAAAAATTGAGCTTTCGCAGAAAATTCTCAAAGAAAACTGATGAGTTTTAAGATTTTATCAATTTAAATATCCATATCCACTTCCTTCGTTATCCAAAGACCAACAGGCAGGGATTGAATTCAAAAGAGAATGAAAAAGTCTCTCACCTATCATCTCTGTATACATATACGATATGTAGCATACCGTGAATGATTTTTTTCACAAGCTGTCATGATAAAGAACTGATTCGGGAGGCTATTACCGTCAAGTCGCCATTCACCGTGCATCTTAGGCAATTTAGCAAATCTTAGAGCTCTCCAAATAACTTCAATTGAAAATTATACTCTTGAACACCTTCACGAACCTTAAATAATTGTTTTAATTCGAATGGAAATCAGAAACTATCGGTTTTTGGCCTGATAGATGGATGTAGATAATTTTTCAGTGATATATTAGGGTATCCTTTCGCCGTGCATAAGAATTTTTCATTTAAATTAATTAAAATATTAATTAAAACATTGATTTTAAAATGTTATTCGCGTTTTTCATTTAGTTAAGCATAAACATGTGAAGTTTATGTGTTTTAGTGTAACACAGAAATGACATAATCAATCAAAACAATAATTGTAAATAAAAATCAAAACAATTATTATATTGCAGATGCAGAAATCAATGCTCATTAGCGTCACATAACTCTTATGACCAACAAGTCATCCCCGTAAAACCATTGCTTCTGCTCAACGTGTACAAAATTATGGCGGTATCATTCATAGTACTTGATGGCCGATGAATGGACACAGTTATTTTCTGGGGGATCAATTCGTCGTGCATTTTTATTTGGTGGAGAATGAAGTGTGACCGACATTTTCGGCTTAATTTAAAATCAAAATACAAACCTGACACTTCAATTGCATGGACATTAAGAGGTAAAGAACAATA
Organism: Armigeres subalbatus; assembly: GCF_024139115.2. Lineage (NCBI taxonomy): Eukaryota > Metazoa > Arthropoda > Insecta > Diptera > Culicidae > Armigeres > Armigeres subalbatus. The sequence continues at coordinate 8,358,668 of NC_085141.1, read as the reverse complement.
AAACATTTACTTTTTCCACTGATGTTGAACGAGCGTAGATTATACTTGATGGCTGAAAACAAAGGTGGAACCAGACAGCCGCATGATGTTAACAAACTCTAACGTCAAAACAGCTGTTGGAACAGTTATATTTCACAGTAATTACTCGGAGAAGATTCTTTTGAACTTCTTTAATGGTGAATGGTGCACCCATGGTGCATGGCGACCTGACGGTATACCTCATGGAAAATTTCTTTTAAAAAGCTCCAAACACAGGGAGCACTGGTTCTGATGATACATTCCAACTTGTTCTGCATAGCTGTGCGGTTTCCGAAACAAAATGAGCGAGAATAAAGCGAGAATCATCACTTCTTTGTGGGGGCTGCCTATCCGATTCTCCTTTTTTGCACTTACAAGTTTGATAAATTGGTGATCATGGCTTGTTATGATTCGGAACAGTGTTTGACTTCCGTTTATCGTTGTTATAATAGACCTATTTAGTAAATCAGTTTTATTGTATTTGTAGGTAATTAGTCAGTAAACTATGTAAGGTACACCGGGGCAAGTTGAAATGCGGGGTAAGTTGAAACGGAAGCTGTAATTTAGATAGGAAATGACCGAATGCTCTGATTATTTTTTTCAACAAACTACTCCCCTAAACGCACCTTCTGACTGCCATTCCCGGAAGATTGCAGCTTTCAAAGCCAATTCCTGCCATTGTTTATTTTTCGCCCTTTGCAAAATCCAAACCAACTATTTGACGTGCCAATGAAACAGGTCTCAAAATGATGTTTGATGAGTTTTTTCATCAAATTTTCACGGTAGGTAATCATTCAATGTTGAATAAGCATAATGATTATGAAAAATCGACGAAAGATACGTTTGAATTTTTGTATTTTGGTTGTTTGATATTGCTCCGCATGTTCAACTCGTCGGGGCAAATAGAAATGCGTGGTGCGGGGCAAGTTGAAACAACAATTCAAAACGTCACACACGCAATTAAAAGTAATATTTTTTCCAAGCTTGAACATGGACAATGAATATTCGAAAAACATAAATTTATAAAAACATGCAAACTTCTGAAAATAAATATAATAAATTTTCGCCCATTCCGTCACGAATGCAACCCTCCTACAATCTGCACTAGAATGAAAAGGGGTCATGTTTGAACTGAAGTTTTGAGATTCTTAATCTACTGAGCACTGAGCACTCACAGAAAAATAAAACATAGAGTATGTAAACATTTCGTTAACTCTACTTCCACTTCCCCAGCTGCCTATTTCTCCAATCGTACAGTTTAAGAGAGATATGCTGGCTGGTTAATTAATGTGCATTTATAAGAAGCCACAATATAATTAATCATGGTGCAGAATATACAAGTGATCCAAATAATGAGCCATCCTGAATAGTAATCCAAGTGGTCACCAGTAGGGGGAAATCAATTTGATAAATTTTCAGCGTAGTGCGTTCTCCAGAATTTGATCTCCGAAAATACGCTTTTGACCTTGTTGTACACTGCCCTTATTCGCATTAGAGACCCATGTCATTTTCTCCGACTTGAGTAATTTGCCGTTGAATTTTTCAAACTTGTTTTACATGGAGAAATGAAAAAAAAAGTCTAATAAATTAAAAAAAATGCTATTTTTTTTTTAAATTGACATAATATTCTTATTCTGTATATATTGCTGCGGGACAATTAAAAGAACCATACTTAAGTTTATTTTTTGTGTAAGAGAGTATCAAAATCTGGAATGTCATTTTTATGTGAGCAAATATCAAGATTCAAATTTTTAGAACAAAGCCTACTATCAGTTTTTCTTAAACAATCTTAAGCTAATTTCTGAAAGAAAATCAAAATCGCCTCAAACTTACATGGGACTCTTATGTGAATCCTGGCAGTATTATAGACACCTTTACAACCGCGTGATTCTTGAGTCTCATTGAGTACATACATTTTGTTATTAATTCGGCAAAATTAGCTCATGTTCTGTATATAACGTAGTAGTTTCAACTTGCCCTGATACGCGGGGCAAGTTGAAACGATGCATATAAAAATAATTTAAATAAACAAAATATTTACAAAAAGTTTGTTAAGGTTGCTTATTTTTTATGTATAATCATTGGCCCGAACTAGCAAACATCGCAAACGGATTCAAAATATATCAAAGGGTGATTTTTTACAGCACTTCGAATTTCAACTTTGATAAAATCGTTTCAACTTGCCCCGGTGTACCTTATATCCAATATCATTCATCTCAGCACACTTCCATTCCCCTTTTGAATATTTGCTAGTTTCTCATCATACAAAACCATTTTTCTTCTACCCTCTCTATACATCTTTATATGTAAACTACCTACTCGGGTTGTTCATGCATCAATCATCATTCTACAACCATCATCAATCGTTGTTGGTAACGTTCGAAAACTGCATTCGGGGTAAGTAGCCAGGCACCCTCGACGCCAAGTCCTTCGCCCTCGAATGGGCCCGTCTCACCAGCAGTCACTAGTCCCATCGGAAGCCTTAGTATACTACCGAACAAATCGACCTTATTTGGCGGCAGTAGCAATAGCAGTTCGTCTGGTAGCCCCCAACCGCCGCCTGTGCCTCAGACGCTACCGAGCCCCAAGCCGGTACCGAACCATGGAAAACCAAATCTGGCACCGAAGCCGCCAGGGATGCAGCTCAACACGAGCGTGGCAAGCAACAATGGCAGCAGCCGTGTCGCACGACATCACAGCATGAGGAGTCCCAGGTTAGTGCCGTGGTTTGCGTGTTTTAGCTGGTGAACACTTTTCGTTATATAGATTTTTGTGCACAATGCTATGGTGTATGTTAACTGAGTAACGAAATTAAAAGATTTTAATGGGTTTGTTATTTGTTTCGATTGTGTTAGGTCACCGCCAGTGGCACCGGGTGGTCCTAACTTTGGGGTGAATCATTTCGGAACGCTGCGAGGTCCTCCATCGAACTTTACATCTTCGGAGTCGATAGCTAGGCAAAACAATCCCATAGGTATGTAAAACAAAATAATTCTAAATCAATTGAATAAAAGACCTTTTACCTTGATTTTAGGACGACCTGCGGCGCCGCCTCCGAAGCCACCAGCTATGAAACCCCCACCCCCGCCTCCAATTCGCAGTGTTTCCAACACAAATCTATCGCATTTACCCATGAGTTTGGCACCGGATGCACCGGAACCCAACTTTGGTTCCGCCAACAACGTGGCCAGTGCCGTCGCGGACGAGCTCAAGTCAAAGCTAGTCAACAGCGGTTCGGCGAACAATGTCGCAACGCTCACCAACACCACATCTTCCAATTCGATCGTATCGAACAGCCAGCTTAGCATCGGCAGCACGAAAACCCTCAGCAGTGGCAGTATAAAATCTACGGCACCCCCCCTTCCACCCCATCGGACCTGTCCGGCTCCACCACCACCGGTAAGTGAGCGTACATTATCTCAGTGCCAGTTCATGCAAGCATCCTACCCACATACTATCTTATCAATCGAAGCTTAACTTTCCTGATAAGATACACCTTGCACTAGGATTCGAGTATTACTAATGTTTGCTATTTCTATACTCTCGTCATCAACAGCAACTCAACATCAGCAGTAGTAGTGTTCCTGGCACTGGTGAAGCACCGCCCCAGCCTCCCCAGCGAATTTCCTCCATCAGGCAACAGCAACTATCGGCACAACAGCAGTCTCAGCCTCTCTCCAATGCGAACAGCCCCAGCAGTATCATTAGCGATAGTCAGCACAGCACAAATCTAAAGCGAAAGGAAACCATTGCGACAGCCGCCCCGCAACGACGGAAGATGCCACCCCCACTGAAGGAGATTGACCTCGAGGCCACCTACTCGATGCACTTCCGCAAGGTGACTGACTTTCCTGCACCGAAACCGTTTCTCAACGTGGCCAAAGTCTATCCGAGCGTGATACGACAGCAACAGCAGCACCACCAACAGCATTAAGCGGGCTTCAACTGACTCTCAGGAGGACGGGATCGGAAGCGGGCTCGGTGGGAATAAAATTCCCCAGTGAGCGACCGGTGGATCCCGTACACGTGAGGGGTGCAGTGCAAAGGTGAGTTCATTCTGCTAGATAACCGTGGGCGTGGGTAAAGGAATAATTGTTAGAAACAAATACGATCCGGGCTGATAAATGGTCTGTCTTTGTTGATAGCATTCTGCCTGCGCCACATCTTCGATTTCCGTAATGTAACATCTTATAGTGTTGTCCTAAGTTTATGGGGTAACTATTGCTTAATCTGGCTTCTCCTAGAGGTATGATTGTGACGGGGTTACGGTTTAGGTCGTATAATCTTATGTCGGTTCAGGTTGTCTGAATCAAGATACATAATATGGAAACAAATAGAGAGAGTAAGCTCCCATCACTATGATAGTTTGTTGATAGGGAGCGGGACCATTTGGGCAGCACCCCTTATTCTCGTCCGCAACGTCAATAACTCGACCGCGGTCCAACCAAATGGCTTGATTATTTGTACGTCACTAGATATCGACAGAAACTAACCATGTACTAAAAAACAAGTAATTCGGTTGTTATGCGCTGGAGTAATGAACGTTGCTGACGGGAATAGGGGTTGCTGCCCAAATGGTTCTCTACCCTATGTTTTTGCCTCTCGTATTTTAAATGTTTGTTTCCCGTAATTGCCTTTTTGCCTTGTTCTCGAATGTCTATCACCCTGTATCTGTCGTGATATGGCTTGGCTTTTGTTGTAACTAAGATTTCTTGAGAGCTGATATTTTCGTACTTTTTGGGTCCTGTGACTTGTCTTGTATTGTGTATCCTAACTTCTTGAGGAATATTATCACTAGCCGTCATAATTGCACCTTCTTTCATTAAATTTATGTCGTCCAGATTAAGAAAGGTCGCGTTGCCAAAAATTCTCTGTCGTGGAGTAAGCGGTGTAGTCAGGGTAGAAATATTTCACAGTCAATGCAGTGAAAAACATGGATCTCAGTAAAATCTGCAGTCGCCTTCATCGCCGCCGCGGTGAGTGCGACTGGGTGCAGCCGAAAAATCATTTCCAACACCGACCGTTCAATTTCGCATTCAGCCACTCACAAGTCGCTCTGACACGCTGCTCAGTTCGCGCCTTACGGTATGACTGTGAGTGGCCCATTTAAACGCGTGGTGAATTTTTTCAATTTGCTGGGTGAATCTGTACATTTTGCTGTGCTAAATTTCATCTTCGCGGCGCAGTGGGTGATGTGAGTTCTGTTGTTTACTTTTCTGCCTCTACGGGAATGTGAGGCTGATTTCAAAGCAGGAAGAAAATAAAAACATGATATAAAAAAACATCACCTTCATCCAGTGCTGCCGAAAATTTACAACCCTGGGTGTAGTAGAGTGTTTTCTGTTGTTGTATATGGCTGTGATCAGAGATACCGTGCTGTGCCCTTATTCCGTTCACCTAAGACAATGCGCTATGTCTAAAAGCTCTAAAAAATAGCCGTTTAGTATTTTGAAGCTGCAATTTCGCTACATAGTGTCATTTTCTATATACAATTGAAAATAAATTATGTTGGGATGCATTCATAGACTTAGGCTCCACTAGGGAAAACAAAATTGACCAATTATGTGGTCCTAATTCCAATCATCTGAAATGGCAATGTTCCTAATTCCGTTCATTCGTGTTCCTAATTCCAATCACCCGAAAAACATTTGATTTCTTGGAGATTTTAATACCAGGCATCATCTTTTCATTTATTATAATATTGCAAATAAAAAGCTTAAAATGTAATTTCCTTCCGAATGGAAAATATAATGAATGATATTATTGATATATAATTAATGATAATGAATGAAAATATAATGAACGATATTTTATAGTTTTGTTCAAATTGAATATTCTTTAAAGTTCCGATTCTTTGAAAAACCGGATAACCCTACTTCTACGAAGTATTCACGGATTTCGGTAAAACATAACCTTATTTGCAGCTCAGAGAGGGCAGTGTTTTTTTATAGAAATTCGCCAAGAAATTTCCGGATAAAGCTTTTAAACAAGAACGCCGCAATTATGGATTGTGCTGTTTAAAACTGTCCGTATTCTCCGGAAACCCTTTCTTAGCATTGTCCAGCATTCACTTTATAAAACATCATTAAATCATAAACTGAAAATATTTTTTTTTCCGTAACGAGTTGAAAAAGGTCCCATTATTTTTTCGAGTAGAGTCGTTAATGGAATTTCTTTCGGTCTGCCTGCTTTCGGGATACAATTTCAAATGTTCACCATTCATATGGCTTCATGTACGATGTATCTTTTCTTGCTCATAGATTTATATATTCTCAAACACGGAATTTTCGGAATCCATCCTCCAAACCCAATGAACGGAATAAGGAACGAGTAGATTTAGATGTACCCTTATTCCGGTCAAGATATTTTTCACTTTTCAGCATTTTCTATCGGAAAAATACAGGCAACAATTTGGTAATACGCTATAATGTTACCTGTTTTGTCTTGTTATGCTGTTGTGTTTGAAATCCAGGGCAAATTTTCACTTAAAAATGCTTAAATATTATGACAGACGTTCTTAGCAAGTGGGTTAATGAAAACAGTCAAAATGGCGCTCGTAGTGACAACCAACCAATTTTGTTTAAATTTTCACTATTGATCGCTAAAAATGACGCTGGTTTTCATTTCATTTCATGCATACATAACCATAGAAAAGTACGAGCATATTTTTCTGTTGTTTTCAGACAAAAACTCTTTATTATTTATCATTTTGTCTTACGTGAACGGAATTAGGCGCTGATTGGAATAAGGGCACAGCACGGTAACCCCTGTTAGACTGTTAGTTCATCTACCTTTCTCCTGTTTGCCATACACCTACATCTCTAAAAGGGTGTTGTGGAACCTCTCGACTGTGCCATTGCTGTCGCTACTACTAGCATAGTGAATGGCAACAGCGTGAGTTTCCAGAAAAGTTTTAAGATTTTGACTTCTGAATGAAGTTGTTCATCACATGTGATCAGTTTTGGTATGCCGAACGTTTTGAAGTATTCAGTGAGGGGTTCAATTAGTTCTTCCGATGTTTCATTGCAAATTTTGTGAATCTGAGAAAACTTCGAGAAAGAGTCAATGAGTGTTAGAAATTGTTCACCTTCTTTTACATAAACATCAATGAAGATTTTTTCAAGCGGTTTTTCATACTTCCTTCTTGTGATCTCGATGTTAAATAGTTTTCACCCATATTTCAGAAAATTTACACTGCCGTCATACGCATATTTGTCCCATGTTTGCTGGGATTTCCTATGTACATGGGACAGTTATTCATATAACGGCAGTGCAGTTTTTACAGTTTTTTACGAAGTTCTCAATTTTGGGGATCATTCCGGGGAAGAAGACAGACTTCTTGACTTCCTCATTTCGTAATTTTCCAACTTCTGTGGTTAAAATTGTGACATTTGTTGATAAAGTCAATTTGATAATAAATGAATAATCGGAGATGATGTCCCGAAGTTTGAGATTCGAGAAATGGATTTTCAAGCCGATGTTAAATATATTTAGAACTAGCAGAACGTACCCTGCGTTGCTCGGGTTTTGCCGTTCTAAATGTCAATTTATGAGTTTTTTTTGCGACGCCACACTCCTCTAGATCATTTTTTGTGCGATCGTATTGGGTTTCCTCACAACTCGCTCCAATATTCAATTTTCACAATGTTTCAACTTTCCCCTTAAATTCCTCTAACTCTAGCTCCAGACGATTCGATTGGTGAGGAAATCTTGCAAATCGGTCAACCCGTTCGTGAGTTATATTGCCTCAAAGAAAATGCAAACTCATTTTTATATATAGATAATTCGTTTGCAGGATAGGACAATGTCAACAGGAGCATTTTGGTGGAATACATGTCGTGTGTATGCTGGAAAGATTGATATGGGGAGTTTTCCTATTGTCATCACTGACTCTAAGGATTATCTGTAATTTAAATTGGTTTACTATTTCGGGATCGTAAGCAGGGTGGTTTTCGAAGAATTCATTTTTGAGAACAGTTTGATAATTAAGTTCGGTGCGAGGGATTCTAGACAATCCGTCGGCCACGACATTTTGTTTGCCTCGTTTATAGATAAGTTTGAAATCGAACAGTTTTAAATATAGCCGCTGTCTAGTGACCCGTCCTGTCGCGCCTTTTAATTCTTTAGTGAGGGTATTTTTTGCATCTAAGCTTGCAGGTTATTGGTTTTACAACATGGACAAAGCGAGGAATAAATCGCCTGTAATAGCTTATCATTCCCAAAAATGACTTCTATTCTTTTGGGTTCTTAGGCAGTGGCCAGTTTTTAATAGCCTCGATTAGGGTTAGGTTTGACTCCCTCCGGGGTCACTACGTAGCCGAGGAATTCAACTTCTTTCCGATCCCGATTCCGAGGTTAGATTCTCTTAAAGTTTGTAAGTTTTTCTTATATCCTGAAGGTGCTCTTCTAATGAGCGCGAGAATATTATAATATCGTCCATGTATAGACGAAACATCTAATATTCAAGTGCTTGCGAAAGACGGAATCCATGATCCTTTGAACTGTAGCGGGGGCATTTTCAGGTATTCGAACGAACTCGAATTTACCTCCATCTACATTGGAGGCCGTTTTTGGAATGTCGGTATTGATCGATCTCGATTTGGTGGAAACCGCTAGCGAGATCCAGCACCGTTTAAGTATTGTGCTTGGCCAAGTCGATCCAGAATTTTACTAATTTCTGGAATCGGGTATCGATCAGCAAGAGTTTTTTCGTTCAACTTCCTGTAATCGATAACAATAACGATAACTTCTGCTAGAATTGTCCATTTTCTTGGGCACTACCCAATGTCGTCTGAAGTTGTGATCTTATGTTGGGTAAGATTCCTTTTATTGTCGCGGAACGTAGATACGGAATAAAGTTCATGGCTTGATCTTCTGTCTCCTGGTAGCTTTAAAATTTAGTTCCTCATCATTTCTGATGGTAATTATTTTCTGTAGGAATTGCAATCGGGAGCTCTGGTTAATTTAATTCTTCCACTTCGTTAATAAGAGACACAGCGCGTAGCTTTGGCTGCACGACTAGCTTCTTGAACGAATATTGTTTATGCGGATTAGGCTGCGATGTGTTGGGTTGCATTGGTTGTTGTTATAGCCCTTACGTATAGACTGGAGAAGGACCTCCTCGAGCCATGCTACAAACTCTTTTTTGTTGCCCGAAAATTCGAACAAGAATTTAAACGGATCGGGGAGCTTGAACGCATTTCCAACCTGTTTATTTCTTTTCATCATTTGAGCACGTAGCCTGATCAGTTCATGCCGAAGCTCGTTCATCTCAAAATCATGGTCATTTTTTTTGTGTGTTGCAAGTTGCAACTTAAGCTCGCCGACCATAGTCTTGAGCTGCTCAATACAATCTTTTCGTTTCTAACAGTAAGGGCCTTTTCGTGAAACTATGAAAGCACTAAATTCACTTAAATCACTAAGTTAAGGGCGGAAAATGCGGTGAACCTTACGTGAGTTTGAAGAACATCTGTGGGTTGCGATATGGCGGATATCGTTCGTCGATATCGTTGCCTTTTCAGCTTCTGTGGTCCTTGAGGCGATATCACTTGTTTAACAAATCACTTGCGATCTTACTTCTTAGGTATTTTTTTTTGTCACGAACGAGTTTTTAAAAACTAAGCTTGAAAACACATTATTACCGCGTACTCCACTTATCGACTACTTACTATGAAATCTAAAACAAGAAAGAGAGCGAGCCACGATGCTGTGAATGCGATAAAAGTGAATCATATGAACTAATTGTGCTTACCTTACGCATTTTGCGCATCCTAACACCTGATTTGCAGTGCGGCGGGCGTGGCGTGATGTGCCACCTTGCATAAAACTGCCCCTACTGACTAACTTTCCTAACAGGATTTCCTAACGGTGAAGTGATCGTTATGTGGAGTGAAGTTGAAAATGAATGTGGAATTCAAAATTATACCCATAATCTTATTTCTTCTCCGAAGAATTCTTTTCAAATATAGGAAACAAATTCTGGGATATGGTGCATTTTGGGAATGGTACATTTCGGGAAATAGTTTTCAGAGAAATGGCACTTTCTGGGGAATGTTATAAAATCGTTTGCATCAAGTGTGTTGTTTATCACTCTTAAACATAATATTAACAATAATTATATCAATTATTTAATTGCAGTACAATCCCCCAAAAGTCATGATCCGAAATCACAAATTGTGCAAGTCAAACTCCAGACACACTAATCCGATGTTCACCCCGCTGTATTCCGTAAGTCAGTCATCGTTGTCGTTAGACGTTATTGTTGGAACACGAGCCAAACAGTACAGTAATTTATTAGACAAGTATAACAATTTATTTAAAAGAGCAAAATGCTACAAAATCATATCAAAGTCTAAACAGTAATCGAAACAATGAAAAAGAGAAAAACAAAAATAGAACAGGATACCTACATTTAGTGAAAGCAGTGAAACAATCGTCGGGTCATCGTAAATTTCTCGTTCACACAGGCACACATAGATACATCTAAAATGCAACGCAATATATGAAGCAGCGCACTACTTAGGAAAAAGTAAAGAAAATGTAAATACTTCCTGATAGGGACTTTTTTTTCGTTGTCAAGCGAAATTTACTTATGATAGCTTCGAAATCTTTCTTCGTAGGAAAGTGAAAACACACAACCAGAGAAACGCAAATACCCACATTCAGTATAAAAGAAGAAAGTGTATACAAACAGCAGTTACTGTTTCCTCGTTGCATGACACCTTTAGTAAAAAAAATGACTCAAAGATAATAATGGAAACAATTTAATAATACTATGCAATTAACAAACAAATAAGATGCAAATAACCAACTTTAAAGAATTCCCGAATCGTTGCCGCGATTTGGGTTGGAACACGAAGGGAAAGCAGTTACAATTAAAATAATTATTCTTTATTAATTTTATTGTTACTTTGTAAATATTATAAATATTTAATCCTTCTTTACAATTAACTGGAGATGATTTTAATCTATTTCGAAGGCGAAAAATGAAGAAGAAAATCGTGATCTAAACCAGAACGTTGCGTTGCCCGGTCACCGAATCGGGCTGTTATTCCTCCGAAAGGGCCTTGCCAATCCACCACAGGGTGAGGGAGTTCTCCGGTGTCTCGCGGTGGGCTTTGTCGTCCGCCAGTTGTTGGTCGTCCAGTTGGTCGGTGTAGTCGACGGAGTCTGCATTCGGGTGGAACTGGCCGCTCGTCGTGGCCACGATCGGTCTCGTCGGGTGGAACGACACACCGTTGCAACAGTCTCGATGCAGGGGGAACTGTTGGGGTAGATTGAAGAATAGTTGCTATTATGCAGATAACCAGTGATGGGTGTTCTACGAAAGGCTGATATCTCATAAGACTGAAAATCTGACAAGGCTAAAGTAGGGGAACTGTTCCATTTTCCATCTCACTGAACATTTATTCATCTCATCGCAAAACAAAGAAAAATCACAAAAATAAAAAACAAATCAAATTCCTCTTCATTGCTGAGCTATGAGATGAAGTGCCGAACCGTTCCCCCAGCAGAAGGCTGAAACAAAGGTTGAAATGTATCGACAGGTGAGATGCAATGAATTCCACCCGTATGATGTTGATGATACAAGTTGAGTGGTTTATTTATTTATTATTAACATTAACAGGCAATAGAGCCCAAATTATTATATATTTATTTTTATTTGTTTTTAAACTGTGGAAAATACATTTTGTGTTTAGTTTTCTTGAGATTTGAGATTTGGAAAACCCTTGCAACAGTATATAGTTCTATGCACAATTTGTTCAATTACATTCAACTTAATAATTTAGCTATGAAAGGAAAATGTTCTTATGAAAAAAAAACCTTCGAATTTGATTTAGTTTAAGAAAAACAAAAAAGGGAAATGGAGTATTCTACTTATAAACTAATATCACAGCGAGCTAAACTGCCAGTTCTTGCAGTAGCGGGTTCGTTGACGATGAGCAGCTTAGGTTGAATTTAGGCAGCAGTCTCGTAAACCAATCGTTCAGTTGCTCGACTCCAGCAATCCTGTGGACGTCCACCGTTGGATGGGATGGTTCAAGATCCAGTATCATCTTAAGCAGTCGGTTTTGCTTTACCTGTATTTTATTCCTGTGGCTTTGGGCGCAGTTATACCAGGCTGGAAATCCGTAAGTAATCGTTGGTCGGAATACGGTTTTGTACAACAAAAGTTTAATATTTTTGTCTAAGCGCGATCTTCTTTTCACGAGTGGATAGAGTGCTCTAGTGAGCTTGTTAAATTTCTTGATGCAGTTGTTGGTATGCAGTCCAAAAGTTAACTTTTTGTCCAGTGTTAGTCCTAAGATATACTGAACATTCTGACCATGGAATGTCGATGTCTCCACATGTTATTTCATTCTGCCGCATATACCGAGGACTTCGCCGACGAGTAAAGAAAATTGCCTGACATTTAGCTGGATTGGTCTTGATTTTCCATTTACGCTGATATTCAAGAATAGCATTTTGAGCTCTCTGAAGTTTTTCGATGATCTCTTGTGGTTCCCGATGGGAAGCGAGGAATCCAGTATCATCGGCGAAGAAATAGTACTGGACCCCGTCAACCTTGACAATGTCCGCCGAAAAGATGTTATACAATGTGGGGCTCAGTACAGAACCCTGGGGTACTCCGAACGGTACACGTTTGTGTTCGGATGAACACCCTTTTACAGAGACTTCAAAAGTTCTGTCCTTCAGGAAGCTCCGTATAATTTTTATGATTCGAACTGGGAAGTTTGCCTGGAGCATTTTATACAGAACCGCGTCATGCCACACCGAATCATAGGCTTTCTCCACGTCTAACAAAATAAGCCCAGTAGAGTATCCTTCCTCAAATCTTTGCCTCACTTCTTTTACCAGTCTTGCAGTTTGGTGATTAGTGGAGTGACCTTTTTGAAACCCAAATTGCTCATACGGTATGATGCGATTGGTATCCAAGTGACTTTCAATGCGAGTTAAAATGATACGCTCAAACAGTTTACTTATCGATGAGAGTAAACTGATTGGTCTGTAATTGGACGGTAAGGTGGCATCTTTGTTTGGCTTTGGAATTGCAACTATTACTGCATGTTTCCATTCTTGTGGAAAGTAACAGAGTTTGATACAAGCAGAAAATAGTTTGGAAATAAATACTCTTGCTTTCCGCGGAAGTTTCTTGAGCAGACAATTTCTAATTTTATCAATTCCGGGAGCTTTTCTCGGCTTCAATTTTCGAATTATTTTATCGACTTCTTTTGGTTGTACCAGCCCAGAGTTGTCGGTTGGTACAGCTGATTGGTCAATCTGTACGATTGAGTCTTGCACGATAGCTGCAGTGATAGGATCATCAGCGAGCTGGTTGTCATGTGACTTTTCAAAATTTGAAGCTAGAAGAGGAGGGCTGTACTTACAGTGGTTTTTTAAAGCTTTCGTTATACGCCAGATCTTGTTGTCTCCTCGTTCTAAGGACAGTAATGTACTTTGGAATTTGCTGAAACGTGTCCGGGTACAGTCGTAGCGAATTCGCTCGTTCAAAGAAGAAACAATCTCCTTCAGTATGGGATCCCTCGTTCTCATCCATTGACGTCGGCGACAATTGCGGAGTCGAATTAGTTGCTGAGTTTCATCTGATATGCGGGCAACTTCATATGGCTGATAGACGGCTACTGGAACGGCAGCTGCTTCGATAGAGCCCAAATGATGTGTCTTAAACTATAAAACAATAAACAACATTGGTATTATCATATTCACTGAAGCAATAAACAATCATAAGCTACAACAGAAACTAACACTTGAATATCTAAATTAACAATAATTGCAAAAAAATAACTAGCTAATATGCGGGATACCACGTAGTACGGTGCTTGCTTACAAATTCTCGACATCTGGTATACTGGGGCCATGTAGACGCATCCAGAGCAATGGATCTCCATTTATTATCAAGAACGACTTTGAATGAAATATAGTCCATTTCTTCGCACGACTTCCATCTTGTTACGAGCTTTGTAACATTATGTGTTTCTTCTAATCCCGTTATTCCGAGTGAATTGCATACTGAAGTATCGATTTCTCGTTCTGTTACCCGATTATCGATGTTTGATAGCAACAGTGAAAACGATTGTTTCGCTTTAGCACCAGAGTTGATATTTGAGCCAACACTGCAAGAAGCCTCCAGTCCAACAAATATTTCATCCAGAGCCTTTGATGAGGTGATCGGCGTAGAACTCTTTGCGCAAAGTCTTCCAATGTCTTCACAATGTCGGAAACTTGGCATTTCAATATGCTTATTTCGCTCATTATTTGTCCTTCTTCCGTCGCTTTTGGCCCATTGTGCTTCTTCACATGATCTCCATCGCACGCTTGGCACTCATCGGTTTGAAACAGCAATGTAGATAAAGTACTCAAACACTCGTTGCAAAACCACATGACATTATTAATCAAAACATCCACAGTAGCTTGATTATGTAAGTCCAACGCAGTGTGCGTGGAACCTTTCGCAGAGCAGTAATTTCTATTCGCCAAACACGAAGATCATACAGCAGGGATTCTGTTGAGCGTTCTTCTTCAATTATAACAAGCGGAAAGACGGTTTTAAATCAGATTTTCTCGGCAACAGAAAAGTGAACCAATGTAATCGTCAGATGAGCAACTGTCTAGCAACTGGTTGAATAGTGAATAAAAAATAAAGATGAATAATAAGAAATAAAGAATAAGGAATTGAAAACAAAGAACAAAGAATAAAAAAATAAAAGATGGAATAATAATAAATAAAGAACAAAGAAAAAAAGGAATAAGGAAATACAAGGAAGAAGGAAGGAAGAAAATGGAGGAGGGTAAAGTATAAAGAAGAAGGCAGAAGAAAGAAGGAAAAAGAAGAGAGGAACAAAGAAGGAAGAAAGAAAAAAGAAGAGAAAAGGAGGAACAAGATAGAAGGAAAAAGGGAGGAAGAAAGATGGAAGAAAAAGTAAGTAAAAGGAAGATGAAAAAAGTACACGCAGAGAAATGTTTTTTAATCTCAATGATATTATGTATAAAAACAATAAAAATAATTATTGTTCCCCGGCTAATAATTTTATTTGTTGAATTCAACAAAAAATCAGATTTGATTAGACGAAAAATATTGTTGTTTCTACAATGTTCCAAAACAGCACACAAAATAAAAATTGTTGAATTTACAATATATTTTTTGTTTGTACAAAAAATATTTTTAATTCAAAAAGAAAAATTTTTGCTTTCAACAATTTTTTTTTTAAATTCAAAAAATAAATAAATATTATAATCAAAAATTTATTTTCAATGTTATATAAAATTTCTTGTGACAACAATGAAAATTTTTGAATTAAATATAAGGTACCCCGGGGCAAGTGGGACCTAAAAAACGCTTGTTCAGCAAAATCGCTAAAGCATATTTAGATAACAGGGTATTTCAATACATTAACCACGGATACATCATTATATGCTTCCGTTGTTGAAGTGTAGACGTGTTGTAAGTCATTTATTCAGTTACAAAAATATTGGTAGTGACATAAATAAATTTACCTGCGGGACCCACTTACCCCTTCAAACGGGGCAAGTGGGACCTATTCTGCTCTATACTGTCGAACGAAACTAATTTGAAAAAGTAGATATAATGCTCATGCAATTTCTGAGTTGTAGAATTTCAGATCATGGATGGAGGTTCATTGCTGGTCAGACTTTTGTTTTTGGCAAAAGAAAGGGATTAGGTACAATGTTAGCAGATAT
This sequence comes from Armigeres subalbatus, assembly GCF_024139115.2. Classification (NCBI taxonomy): domain Eukaryota; kingdom Metazoa; phylum Arthropoda; class Insecta; order Diptera; family Culicidae; genus Armigeres; species Armigeres subalbatus. Next base: position 8,342,930 of record NC_085141.1, on the reverse strand, counting down.
AAAATCAAGACAACAGCCGGTTTACCGTTTAATTGTCTGTTGTCTGGCTTTACATTAGCTTACTTTCTTACCGAATGTGTTAGATTGAAGAGATAAGCAAATCTTTGTTCACTTTTCGAATGAATGTTTCTCTGTTTAACACAAATTATTACATAACTTAGAATCTCAAAAGGAACGTTTTTATTCAGGCGGTGTTGTTAATTTGTAATAGAACGAAATGGCCAATTTATGTCTTAAGCACCTAATTTATTTTAAAATCTGTTAATCTGATGCGAAGTTTAAAAATAAACAAAACTTAAGACAAAACCTGTTGATCTATTGTAGAATAAGTAGATTGTTTGCACTGTAAACGGAAAATTTTGCATAGTTATTACCATTGCTCTTTTCCATGAGGGAGAAAATTTTCAGAAAGTATAATACACATTTGGTAAATCAACTGTACACTACTTCTTAGCAACTAAACCAACGATATTAACTGCATTTGATTCAGATCCATATGATATATGAGTGTCGAAGTTATTTTTTACTAGACAACAATCTAAAAACAGGTAAAATGGCTCTATCAAAAATGTTGTTCAAATATGTCCCACTTGCCCCATGTATGTTAAAAATCAAGGGAAAGTGAAAATTGCAGATTTTGGTTTTAATCAAATCTTTTAAATCGTTTTTGATGTCACGCAATTATTTAATTGCTCAAAATATTCACTTTCCACATCAATGATGAATTCAGGAACGACTATTTTGTTGGAAATCCATTGAATTAAAATAAAAGTGATGGATTTTGCCGGTAGTTTAAAGTCATGATTAAACAATAACAATAGTATGGTGCCGTAAATGGTTTTGATTCCAATTTTTTTTGTGTCAGGCGAATTCGTTGATAATTTTGCTTCATCTTTCTAGAACATTGTTACCATTACAAATGTTCACCGATTAATCGGCAGCCATAGTTACCCACTTACCCCGTATTTTCACTTGCCCCGGGGTACCTTATTTCAGTTTTGATTTTAAAAATAAAATATTTGGGTTTAAAAAATATTTCAATAATTTTATTTTTTAGTTCAAAAAGGTAGATTTTCTCTGCGTGTAACAGGGAAGAAGGAAGAAAGAAGGGAGAAGGAAGTTGGATGAAGGAAGAATGAAGAAAGAATGAGTTGTGGGAAAAGGGAAGAAGAAAAATGAAAGAATGAAGATGGAGGAAAGAAAAAGGAAAAAGGAAATAGAAGAATGAGGAAAGAATAATGAAAGAGGAAAAAGAAAGAAAAAAGGAAGATAGGAAAAAAGAAGAAGAAAACATTAAGAATAAAAAAGAATGAAGGAACAAGGAGCGAGGAGGAATGTGGAAGATGAAAGAAGGAAGAAGATATATTTTCAGGGATTTCGACTGGATCTGTTGCTTATAATTTGGTTTTTCGACTTTCAGTCACATGAAAATGTTGATAATTTTAAATCATTGCCAACGTTCCGATCCGGAAATTTGGATCTTCATCAGGGCTCGAAATTAATCAACCTGTCTATTGGAGTGTTGGTCACACGATGGACCAGGTGGGGTCCGTAGTACTAGTGTCAAATGGGGTGGGGTACATTTGACATTCCTTCGTGTGACCAACACTCCAATAGACAGGTTGATTAATTTCGAGCCCTGATGAAGATCCAAACTTCAGAATCGGAACGTTGGCAATGATTTAAAATTATCAACATTTTCATGTAAATGAAAGCCGAAAAACCAAATTATAGAAGGAGATATAAGTATGAAGGAAGAAGGAATAGAAAAGGAAGATCACAAGAAGGAAGAGGGAAGAAGGTAGACCACTTTTCGGGTCTTCATCGGGGGAAAGTCAGTATTATCGTTTTTCGAAACGTTGGGATAAAATCAAAATTATCGTTTGATTACTGAGACTGCATAGCCGAAACGTAGCACAATTTCACTGATTCTGGTCAATCACGGAGTAGCAACCATAGATATGCGTAGTCAGTCAAAGCTAAGCTAAGCTTTCTTTCTTTATTTTTCCTTCTTCCTTCTACCTTCTTCCCTCTTCCTTCTTTCTTCTTGTAATCCCGCCTGATCAGTTGAACCCCTATCATAATCAGTGAAATTGGATTGTGGATTGTTCAAGCATTCTAAACTAAAATATTAAAATGATCAATAACGGCGCCAGACACGTCCCTGTAGTCAATTAGGATAAGGGAAGGAATATTATTTGCTATTTGAAGGCCTTGTTCACCTCCGCGTCTCCACAAAATCTCAGGAACGATTATTAGTTAGTCGGTAGGCATCGTTGGATCTGGATTCACTCTGATAAGCGATCGACTGTGCCAATTTTGTTTCACATTTTAACTAACTATGACTCGGCCGCACAAATCAAAACTAACTAACTTGCTGCACACCGAGCAGGAACACGATCAAACGCGTATTAATTGATTTACTTCTCGACTGCACACAGCACAACGATACCAGATCGAAAAGAAAGAAAAAAAAACAGTATAATCCACCTAGGGGTTATGTTGTCTTTCTCGTGTATTATAAAATGTAACAAGAAAACCACATAAGAGAGGTCAAAATTGCACTTTAGGTAGATAGATTCAGTTATTTCTATTAATTCACAATTATTTGCGTTCATGTAACTGCACAGCATTTTGAATTTATTTTTCATTGTTTTTGGAGTGATTTAGCTTTCACTTCAGAAAAAAGATGGAAGATGGGAGATGAAAGCAAGAAAAAGGAAGAAGAAAGGCGGAAGAAGATAGAAGGAGGAAAAACAAAGGAAGAGGGATTCTAGGAACTAGGAAATAGGAAGAACTAGGAAATCTAAGGAACTAGAACTAGGAGTTCTAGGATTCTAAGAATTAGGAAATAGGAAGTAAGAAGAAAGAAAAAAAGGAAAAAGGAAGACGGATGAAAGAAGAATAAGAAAGGAAGAAAAAGGGAGGGAAGAATGAAGAATAAAAAATCATGGCAAGAATAAAAAAAAACAAATACTACCTCCAAATTTACAATACAACAATACAATACAACGTTAGTCTCCATATTTACGTCAAATGTGAATGCGTCCATAAAAATGTGTTTCTACCGTTTTTTAGCTTTTCGAGTTTCAAGGCTTTTGTTATTTCAGCCTTATGTCATTAGAGGACGGAGTCCTACGATTGGCTGAAACACACAAGGTTAAATACTCATGAGGCTGAAAGTCTCACAACACTGTAAAGTATCAGAAGGCTGAAACGTAACGAAAGGCTATTTTTTTTTTGTTGTATTATTTTTGTGATTTTTTGATATAAGTTCCCCACACGAAAGGCTGAAATATCTGAGAAGAAAGAAGAAGGGAGAGAAGGAACAAAAAAGAAAGAGAAGGTAGAAAGGGATACGATAGAAAAAAATGAAAGAAGGAAAAATGATAGAAGCAAGATGATAGAAGGAAACAGAAAGAAGAAGGGAGAAATAAGAAGATGAAAAAAAAGCATCAAGATGGAGTCACAAGAAGATTTAGATTTATTTCCATTTGTGCCCTTGTTGACGTCAAATGTAAATTTTTCCATTGAAATATGATTCTCAGGATTTTTCAGCCTTTCGAGTTTACGCCTTTTGTTATTCCAGCCTTAAGTAAGATTTTTACTTTTTCAGCCTTTCATGTTTAGCCTTATGTGGAAGTCGATTATGGTAAAATATTGAAATAGCATCGGATATGCATATCTCCATTAGGAGTATATAAAATCTTCAACTAGTAATACATATTGTTAAACAATGAGCGTGTCAAATAGGGGTACCACCCTCCCACAAATATATAACAAAACTAATGGAAGAGCTCTAGTAGCTATTATTCATGTGAGCTCTAAACACAATGATCTTGTACAACTACTCACATCATACTTCCGGTACGATTTGCCAATCGTATCGATCTCCCGCAGGTTCCAAACCCGCACCACCCCGTCGGTATTTCCTGTGGCGAGCCATTCCCCGAACGGGGAAGCATCGAAGTACATCCGCTGGTTGGTATCACAGGAACGCTCCAGCACATGGAACGGTTTTTGCAAATTGCGAATGTCCCACAGCATCAGTTTGTTGTCCTTTCGTCCGCCAGAGGCGAACAGATTTGTCCGGGGGATAAACTTCAGCCAAGTGACGCCAGCATTGTGACTGTACTCCCGGGAGTTGTTCCCCACAGGAATAGTCTGGTGCGAGTTGGTCGATAACGCAGTGATGGTCCGATTCCAGGATCCAAAAATTAGCAGATTTGGCAGCGGCGTACAAACGGTCATACAGGAAGCTGTAACTTTTGTTGGGAAGGACGCAATCTCTCTGCCCGGGGCTTTAACGTCGAATGTTTTAATACTCTTCTTGTATCCACCGTAGATGAATCCGCCGTCAATGGACCAGGTCAGACTGAGTGCAGCTTCTACTTCATCCACCGCATTGTAGCCTTTGTAGGAGCATCTTAGCTTGCCCGTGTAGGCGTCCCACATTTGAATAGGCTCATGCTGCCTGGACGCAATCCATACGCTCGTTTCTGGCATGGAGCTGTGCATTCCTGGATACCACTTATAGTCGTACACTAGAGTCGTTTCTCGCACGTGCACTGCTGATTCCATTAGATTGACCGGTCGCTGGGGAGAAACCTCCTGTGCTTCGTACATGTCGGCTGGGAGCTCAAAGACATGCATTCCGTCGTTGTTAGCAGTAGTCAGCACACACGAGCCATCCGGAGACCACAGACAACCGCGGATGTAGTTTTGCTTAGCTGCTCTATCCCATGAACAGCGGCCTATCTCGTGAGCACTAAGTGACTGAAAATAATCCTGTTCATACCCATTCCACACAGCTTCTTTCGATTCATTACGTTCCTCCATCGGGGTATCTTCCACATGGTTCAGGTTTTCCACGAGTGGAGTCACTTCTTGAGGTTCAGAAGTTGTATCGCCTTTATTCTCTTCCAGCAATACGTCTTCGTCCAGTAGAACTATTTCGGAATCTGTACCGAGATTTTGCGTACCATTGTCTAACAGTTTAGCTTCTATTTCATCTTGATCCAATTGATTTTCAATTATCATAGACTCGATTTCAACATTGAATTTTGATAACGATGCTTCCTTCGTCGGATCAGGGAATTCCTCCGAGGGTAATATCACTTCAACCTCACTTACATCTGCCGACATGACTGTGATGATTATTCTATTGGATTACCGGTTAAATAAACCGGCAATAAAAATACACCTGTAAATATGGCACTAATGTTAAATGAACTACTTTCTTTTTGTAGCATAACTATCAACATAGGTACTGTACGAACCTCTTTGGGATTGTATGATAATCAGAATAACTAAATTCAAAAATATGTGATTCAAAAACAAGTCAAGCCGGACGACTGAGCACCTTTACCACCTTTACATTAAAACAAAAACAATCATCAACAACATTATCGCGATAATGATGAATTTTGACAACGAGAAACTTCAAATTTGGTTTCGGAAGAATTCAGTCTGTTCGCTTATTTCTATGGCGCATGTTTCGTCAGAGAGATGCTTAAGAAATCGACTAATCGATCAAACCTTTTTAATTGATCTTGAATCATGTATTCCGTGTATAGTAGAAAATCGAAAATTTGTTTTCAATAAAATGAAATATCTGCAGTTATCAGACGTCGCAACTCATTTCTGATTAGTGGGCATGATAGTACATCCATGCGTGCATGATGCGCGCTACTAATGAAATATTTCAAATTGTCGCGACTCGCGTCGCAGCGCGAGTGCTAAATCGCGCGGTCCGGTTTGGTGGCGGCCCGACAATATTATAAAACTGAGCCTAAAACCAAAATTTCATGTGTTTTGATGCACAGGAGCTATTCTAAATCAATTTCGAAAAACCTAATAATTGCGCGTATTAAACACCCCTTACTTGATTTTACTATGGGCCGCGCAAAGCTTTTGATTGGCGATTTGGGCGATTTGGCGTTTCAAGAAAAAGAAGAAGCAGAATGTCGCGCATTCGAAAAACTAGCACGGGAATTGTCCGTCAGGACCTGTAAGGACCTGACTAGGACCAGGGTTGGTCCCCGACTCGCCTCTGTGATCATTCGTGTGTGGTTGCAGGGTGATGTGTGGATGTTCCGGTGCATTTTTGGTTTCCGTGCGGGGTCTGTCGTTTTTATTTATGGACATTGTGTTCTTTTTATAGCTGGATTTTTGCTTCTTGGATGTAATCGACTATTTGCTTCATACTTTCTTCGCATTCTTCCTTGAATATGTTTTGCAGTGGTTTCATATACTCCAGGCAAAGCGTTAATGAATAAAGCTTCCAATAAATGATTAAATTTGTTATGATTAAATCATGCAACTCTATGATTAAAGATTATGATTAATGATTTATTCATTTTTGATAATGATTAATGATTATGATTAATGAATAAAACGTTTGAAGTATGATTAACGATTACCGATCGTGATTAAATGTTGACACAATATGTGCATGATTAATGATTAACTATCGATATGATTAATGATTAATGATTATGAATAATCAAATTAAATGATTTGCATAGCCCACCCAGAGGCACTTTTTGTTAGAGGTTAGACACTGGTTAGGGGATGTTAGTTATGCTTCCCTTCAAGAAACATAAAACATAAAAAATGTTAAATATGTTATCTTTCTTTTTTTCGCGCTATGCTGACTTGCTGACAGCTCAAAACAAAACAAAGAAAAAAGTAAATGCGTTTTGTTTCTGGATCAAGTCTTGATCGTCTTGATGGTACTGCATCTCAGGTATACGCCAGTAATCATGGAAAAGTAATCCGTAATTTTTGTTTTAGTTTGAACTGCAATTTTAATTTATTTTCTTTTAGATTCGATAGTGCACCTGAATTTTGCGGTTTTTTCGGGAGTAGGCAATAGAAGCTGCTGTAGACTTCGGTAGAAAAGTCTCGTAAAGCGAAAAAACGACGCGACGGTTGGCTGAGGCAGGAAAAACTGCTGCGCGAATGAATTCGAGTCCGTTCCGGTAAGTGATGGCTTGGTGTGAAATTATTGAGGTGATATTGTAATCAAACATGAATCTTAGCTCTATACTAAAATCGTATATCTGTCCCACATTTGCTGGGTTTCGCTTATTGAAGATTGATAGACTCGAAAGGTATTTCTCTATAAATACTGAAATAAATACCTCCAGCAGTGATTCTGTGAATTCTTCACAAAAATTATCTCTGGGATATCCAGATCCGTTTGGCCATCAATACTTCCATGAACTCCATTGCGATTTCCTGTCAATTTCTTTAAAAATTACTATGGTGTTTACTCTATGATATTATCTGGGATTTATTCCTGTGAATTCCATATGGGTTGATAGGGTGAAGGATGTATTTTGGACCACCTTTACCGGGGCTCTTATTTTGGACCACCAAGAAGAATTTGCATTCAGTGGTCCAAAATATGAGTCGTCGAACTGGTGGTCCAAAATACCTCCCTTACCCTAGTGCTTTTGGTGGGTTTTGAGTACATGATATGATTTCTCGAACTGGATTCTTTTCTATTTTCTAGGTCACGCTGGTTGCATCCTGAGAAACCACGATCCTGGAGACGGGCGCAGTCAGCCTGACGATGGAACAGTGCATGAAGATGGATACACCAAAGATACGCAGGATAGTTTTAGTTTAGTGAAGAGTTTTGTTGTTGGATTAAAGGGATCTCAGATCGATGGATAGAGGCCTTTCTACACTTCTCAAAACTCAATTGTGATGCAACGGCATGGGCATATTTTCAGTTGCACATACCCAAAACAGTTGTTCGTAACGGTATCAATGCGAGTAATTTGCACTGGCTGAAGACGACTAATGGTATTTTAATTTAATTTTAGTTAATTTTAATTTAATTTTAATTTAATTTTAATTTAATTTTAATTTAATTTTAATTTAATTTTAATTTAATTTTAATTTAATTTTAATTTAATTTTAATTTAATTTTAATTTAATTTTAATTTAATTTTAATTTAATTTTAATTTAATTTTAATTTAATTTTAATTTAATTTTAATTTAATTTTAATGTAATTTTAATTTAATTTTAATTTAATTTTAATTTAATTTTAATTTAATTTTAATTTAATTTTAATTTAATTTTAATTTAATTTTAATTTAATTTTAATTTAATTTTAATTTAATTTTAATTTAATTTTAATTTAATTTTAATTTAATTTTAATTTAATTTTAATTTAATTTTAATTTAATTTTAATTTAATTTTAATTTAATTTTAATTTAATTTTAATTTAATTTTAATTTAATTTTAATTTAATTTTAATTTAATTTTAATTTAATTTTAATTTAATTTTAATTTAATTTTAATTTAATTTTAATTTAATTTTAATTTAATTTTAATTTAATTTTAATTTAATTTTAATTTAATTTTAATTTAATTTTAATTTAATTTTAATTTAATTTTAATTTAATTTTAATTTAATTTTAATTTAATTTTAATTTAATTTTAATTTAATTTTAATTTAATTTTAATTTAATTTTAATTTAATTTTAATTTAATTTTAATTTAATTTTAATTTAATTTTAATTTAATTTTAATTTAATTTTAATTTAATTTTAATTTAATTTTAATTTAATTTTAATTTAATTTTAATTTAATTTTAATTTAATTTTAATTTAATTTTAATTTAATTTTAATTTTAATTTTAATTTAATTTTAATTTAATTTTAATTTAATTTTAATTTAATTTTAATTTAATTTTAATTTAATTTTAATTTAATTTTAATTTAATTTTAATTTAATTTTAATTTAATTTTAATTTAATTTTAATTTAATTTTAATTTAATTTTAATTTAATTTTAATTTTAATTTAATTTAATTTTAATTTAATTTTAATTTAATTTTAATTTAATTTTAATTTAATTTTAATTTAATTTTAATTTAATTTTAATTTAATTTTAATTTAATTTTAATTTAATTTTAATTTAATTTTAATTTAATTTTAATTTAATTTTAATTTTAATTTAATTTAATTTTAATTTAATTTTAATTTAATTTTAATTTAATTTTAATTTAATTTTAATTTAATTTTAATTTAATTTTAATTTAATTTTAATTTAATTTTAATTTAATTTTAATTTAATTTTAATTTAATTTTAATTTAATTTTAATTTAATTTTAATTTAATTTTAATTTAATTTTAATTTAATTTTAATTTAATTTTAATTTAATTTTAATTTAATTTTAATTTAATTTTAATTTAATTTTTAATTTAATTTTAATTTAATTTTAATTTAATTTTAATTTAATTTTAATTTAATTTTAATTTAATTTTAATTTAATTTTAATTTAATTTTAATTTAATTTTAATTTAATTTTAATTTAATTTTAATTTAATTTTAATTTAATTTTAATTTAATTTTAATTTAATTTTAATTTAATTTTAATTTAATTTTAATTTAATTTTAATTTAATTTTAATTTAATTTTAATTTAATTTTAATTTAATTTTAATTTAATTTTAATTTAATTTTAATTTAATTTTAATTTAATTTTAATTTAATTTTAATTTAATTTTAATTTAATTTTAATTTAATTTTAATTTAATTTTAATTTAATTTTAATTTAATTTTAATTTAATTTTAATTTAATTTAATTTTAATTTAATTTTAATTGAATTTCAATTTAATTTTAATTTAATTTTAATTTAATTTTAATTTAATTTTAATTTAATTTTAATTTAATTTTAATTTAATTTTAATTTAATTTAATTTTAATTTAATTTTAATTTAATTTTAATTTAATTTTAATTTAATTTTAATTTAATTTTAATTTAATTTTAATTTAATTTTAATTTAATTTTAATTTAATTTTAATTTAATTTTAATTTAATTTTAATTTAATTTTAATTTAATTTTAATTTAATTTTAATTTAATTTTAATTTAATTTTAATTTAATTTTAATTTAATGTTAATTTAATTTTAATTTAATTTTATTTTAATTTTATTTTAATTTTAATTTAATTTTAATTTAATTTTAATTTAATTTTAATTTAATTTTAATTTAATTTTAATTTAATTTTAATTTAATTTTAATTTAATTTTAATTTAATTTTAATTTAATTTTAATTTAATTTTAATTTAATTTTAATTTAATTTTAATTTAATTTTAATTTAATTTTAATTTAATTTTAATTTAATTTTAATTTAATTTTAATTTTAATTTAATTTAATTTTAATTTAATTTTAATTTAATTTTAATTTAATTTTAATTTAATTTTAATTTAATTTTAATTTAATTTTAATTTAATTTTAATTTAATTTTAATTTAATTTTAATTTAATTTTAATTTAATTTTAATTTAATTTTAATTTAATTTTAATTTAATTTTAATTTAATTTTAATTTAATTTTAATTTAATTTTAATTTAATTTTAATTTAATTTTAATTTAATTTTAATTTAATTTTAATTTAATTTTAATTTAATTTTAATTTAATTTTAATTTAATTTTAATTTAATTTTAATTTAATTTTAATTTAATTTTAATTTAATTTTAATTTAATTTTAATTTAATTTTAATTTAATTTTAATTCAATTTGTTCCTTTGAGAATTCTTTTAAATTTTCCCTCCAGAAGCTTTTTTGATAATCTCTCCAACAGTGCCTCTAGGAATTCCATTAGGAGCTCAACAGGGATCTTCTGAAAGATACTCCGAGAGAACTTCTGGCAGAATCTCCGAAGGAACTCTTGGGAAATCTCAGAAGTAATTCCTGAATGCTTCTTTCTTTCTTAAGTAACTCCTGGAGAATTCTGGAGAAATCTCAGTAGGAATTCCTGGAGGAATCCTCCTTCGAGGGAACTAGTGAAAGTATAAGGAAGAAATTTCTGTAGAAAGACCTGCAGGATGAATCTCAATAGGAATTCCCGGATGAATCTCCAAAAGAATTCCTGGAAGGACTTCTGGAAGAATCTCCATAGAAACTCGAGCAGGGATATCCGAAAGATCTCCTGGAAGATACTCCGCAAGAACTTCTGGAGGAATCTTCGAAGGAACTCTTGGGAAATCTCAGAAGTAATTCCTGAATGCTTCTTTCAAAGAATTGCTGGATGCATCTCCAAAGGAACTCCTGGAGAAATCTCTAGAATTATTCCAGAAGAAATCTCAGTAAGAATTCCTGGAGGAATCTCTCAAGGGACTCCTAGAGGAATCTTTGAAGAAACTACTGAAAGTATTAAGATAAAAATTCCGAATGAAGCTTTGAAAGACCTGCTAGGAAAATCTCAATAAGAATGCCTGGAAGAAGCTCCGGAAGAATTTGGTAAATAATAAACTAATAAATAATAAACTTTGGTAAATATAGAAAATTTCTAAGACGATTTTTATTGATAATTTATTTACATTCATCTGTTACTCGAGGCAGTTATGTATATTATGTACTTTCACTAGGCATATAAATTATGCCGTGATATTCCGCGGTATAATAAAAAAAATATTTATTTCACTTTAATTATTAACTATTACACTTTTACTTAAACTTCGGTGGATTACAATTAATTACATATGATATATCTCTGCAACTAGCACTGAATCGAGACTGAGCTTGCATTCCTATCGCTAACCCTTTTATAAACTATTACCTGCTAAGTAGACAAAAATCAATACCGTCGATGATGATCGGCCACGTTGTCCTCTTCAGGTGTTGAACCCTCGAGCTCCTGCTGTCTCAGCGTATCCGTGGTGTTCCAATTGACGTGTCGAATGTCCGTTACCATGTGGGTTGTGGGTTCGGTACTGTTGCTACGGGTGTAGCGGGTTCGATATTCCATAACTCCTCCCCTCTGAGACTGTTGACCGTCCTCGGTTGACCTTTTGGAGAGCTGAATGTTAACAGTTTACTGAAGCTTATTCCCTTGAGTTCTTCTTCGGTTGATCCGTTATCTGAATCCTTAGAATCTTCTCGTGGACTTTCGCCTTTTACCTGTACCTGTAAAATTCTCCTCTTCCTGATGTTGGTTGCAAGGAAAAGAATGCTTGTAATGATTAATGCCGTGATGAAGATTGCCCCTCCGACTATCGTGATTTTCTGGTGTCGATTGATTATCAGTTGTGTTTCCTTCAAATACTCCAGATTATTAATCTTTATGTCTTCGGTCTCCTCGTAGGCGTTTTGAGCTAATTCAGGTTGTTTATTGTAAGTTGGTACAAGGTACTCTTCCTGTGGCGCGAATTGATTCTCTCCATGAAAAGTGTAGTTTAGGATATTCACTGTGCAGTTTTCTGTCTCGATTACCGTGGGGTTGGACAGAATTCTTGAATCGCCGCAAGAGCTAAAAACCTCTATGTTGGCTGTTGTGTCGATGAGTATAATACCTCTTCTGATTTCCTTTATGCTGGGCATTTCGTCTGTTTCCTGTATTTGGCATCTCGGTTTCTGGTGCGTTAGGATTCTGTAGATACACTCGTCTTCCAATGGTGTAGATTTCTCGCAGATTTGACATATATGTCGCTGTGGAATTATACGTTGATGTCTTCTCGCTACTAATTTTACGTCTGTGCTGATTTTCGTTTTGTTTATGTTGATCGTCTCGATTTGTAGCAGCTCGTATGGGTTGTCTTCCAGTATCGGTATCTTCACTAGGATGACGATATTGTCTTTGCTGATTGTTAAGCTTCCTGAACTAAACTGAAAGATCTCATCTATGAAATTTAATTTCAGATTTTGATGGACTAGTCTCTGATAAATGTATTTTTATCTTCTAATGAAAGTATGTTTTTGTTTATAAGGTCTTGTTTTGAAAATTCTACTTGTTCTTCTATGTCCTCTAAAGCATGGATAAGGTTATCTATACTGAATATTAGGTTTAGCTGTTCTAGTGTAGCATCTTCCCTCAGCGTGTTGCTTAATGCTGATATTTGTGAACTAATTTTCCTGATCGTGTTTGTAACATTATTTATCCTGTCTTGAAAGCTATTATTAATTTTGATTTGTCTCATCTGGTTATTAACGAGTTTATTTTCCTGATTTTGCAATGTTCCTAGGCTATGTTGAATGATTTCTAAGTCCTCTTGGTCTGGGTTCCCTGCTATGTATTTAACTACCGTTCCTAATGCGTTAATCAAACCTCTCTTCTGTCTGTGTGGTTGCAGGCTCGTTAGCTTTTCCCTGGCTGTTGTAATTTTTCTCGAAAGAGTTTCGTGTAAATGATCTTTGATAGTAAAAGATTTGGCTATTTTTTCTATATGGTTAATGTTCAATTCTATGGAGCTTATACTGATCTTCTTTATAATTCGTTCATACCCTAATTTGATCCTAACTGTATCAAGTTTAAATACCGTTAGTCCATTGTCGTTCGTCACGTCTCTATAGATTGTTGTGGATGCATAATGAATTAAGAGAAGTCTGAAATTGGAAAGGATGTACTTGATTATGGTCATTTCTTTAGTCTGTTTTTGTGAATTTTGACGTTGTGCGCGTCTCTGAACGTGAGAAAGCCGTCATTTTTTTATTGAAACTATTTTAAACGGGTCTTTGTCTTTTGTCTGTCGCTGTGAGATTTTAACGTATTTGTTGTCGTTTGGGTTTAATTCGGGTGGGTCTTGTCTGTCTCCGAACTTCTCTTCGTGTCTTTGTTTGTTTTTCTGAAGTTGCAGTTTAACTGCTGTCTGTAGATTGTCAGCTGCCGCTTGTAATTGTTGTACGTTTGCAGAATTTGAAATATTGAATATGATTTCTCTTGGTTTTCGTTTAGTAGTTGAATGTATCGTGTTGTTGTATATGTCGGTCAAAAGGTTCATGGTCTCTATTATGGGCTTGTTCGGAAATTTTGATTTGAGTGATCTATACAATTCGATCATTGTTGAATGAAATCTCTCCACTATACCATTAGCTTGGGAGTTACTGGCATGGTGGATAGAAATACCGAGGTCATCTAAAAATCCTATGAAATCAATGGATGTAAAAGAGGGCTCTTGATCGCTGACAATAGTTTGTGGTCTTCCGAATACTCTAATATGTTCGCTAATTGCCTTTTCATGTCGACAATTGTTCTTGTTTCTAAAGGTATTATATTAGCGTATTTTGAAAACGAATCGACTATCGTCAACCATTTTAGTACTTTCAAAAAAAAATACATCCATGTGAACTCGTTCGAAAGGCTTCTCACCGAAAATACTGTTCTGGATTAATTGAGGAGGTTTTCTGTCGTATTTACTTTTTTTACATGTGGTACAACTTTCAATAAAAGTACGCACCTTTCGATCGAGTTGGAAATAATACCTCTGTAATATTTGCGCTTTATTTTCCTTTATACCTCTATGCGCATATTCATGTGTCTCTTTGACTAACTTGTCCTGTTCAGAATCCAATCTAACGTCCTCCAGGAGTACTTCTGAAATGATAACCTTGTAAATTTGATTAGCTTCGAAATGCTTTTTATATGTTTCCTGAATAAGTTGCCTTAGTCCAATGGGAACTCTAAGACAGTTTACCCCCCTAGGGTTGAGGTACTTTTTAAATAATTGAACTACATCTATTTCGTTGTAGCTCGGTTTAAGAATCGTCGTTCGATGACGGTTGATGAAAATTTCTTCATAAATTTCGGAATCTATATTTGAAATTTTAAAAATGAGTTGTGTTTTGAAAGAATTAATAGGCTTTTCTGTACACCAAATATAATAATTATCGCTGGAATCGGCAGAGTGTACGGTATCTAGTTCACTATCCCTGTCATCGTTCCCTGATTCGTCCTGCGAATTTATATTTATCTCGTCTGATTTGATTCTGGATAGCGCGTCTGCCACCACGTTATGCCTGCCGGGTTTATAAATCAATTCGTAATCATACCCTTCGAGTTCTAGTTTTCCCTAAATATCCGTTTGTTTGTGTTTGACAAAGAGTAGGTTAGAGGTTGGTGATCCGTAACTAACTTAAATTTTCTGCCCCATAGGTAGTGCTCAAAATGTTTGACAGCCCAATACATAGCTAAAATTCTTTTTCCGTTGTTGAATAATTCTCTTCAGTCTTGTTCAACGTTCTAGAAGCGTAGGCGACTGGACGATCTTTTCCGATGGGTCCTTGAGAAAGAACGGCCCTATTGCATAGTCGCTTGCATCAGTAGTAAGAATGAATTCCTTGGAGTAGTCAGGATAAATTAATATCGGATCTCTCATGAGAATTTGTTTGCACTTGTTGAAACAAGCTTCTATTTCAGTCGTTATTATAAATTCGTTATCTTTTCGAAGTAGGTTAGTTAAGGGTTTTACTAACTTTGCAAAATCTTTAATGAATCTTCGGTAATATCCCAGAATTCCCAGAAATTGCCTAACTTCCTTTTCTGTTCTTGGCAACGGCCATTTTTTATCGTTTCTATCTTGTCTTGATTTGGTCTCACTCCGTCCTCAGAAACAGTGTGTCCCAAAATTGAACTTCTTTCCTGAAAAACTCGCATTTGTCAAGTTGTATTTTCAGGTTAGCGTCCTTCAACTTATTTAGAACTCTTTTAAGATCGATTTTGTGTTGTTCTAAGGAAGGTGAAAATATGATGATGTCGTCCATGTATACCAGACAACATATTCCTACTTCTTCTCTTAGGATGCAATCCATAACGCGTTGAAAAGTCGCTGGAGCATTTTTCAACCCGAATGGCATTCGTGTAAACTCATATTTGCCTGAGTTTACAGAAAATGCTGTTTTCTCAACGTCTTCGTCATCAAGCTGAATTTGATGGAAGCCTGAGGCGAGATCTATGGTAGAAAAGTAATTTGTTCTACCTAATTTGTCTAGGATGTCCGTGATTTCCGGTATAGGATATCTGTCGCTGATAGTTTTTTCATTCAGCTTGCGATAATCTATAACCAGTCTGAATTTCTTCTGGCCCGAAGCGTCTGACTTCTTAGGCACTACCCATACGGGAGATGTGTATGGAGAAATGGATTCTCTAACGATCCCGTCCTTAAGGAGTTTATCCACTTGATTTTTCACAATTTCCTCGTAAACTTTAGGATATTTATAGGATTTTGTGTGTATAGGGATATTATCCGTTGTTCTAATTTTATGCTTTATTTTGTGAGTGAAGGTTAATCTGTCATCGTCACAATATAGCACTTCTTTATTCTCTCTCAAAGCTTCATACAATGCAAGCTTTTCCTTATCGTTGAGATGGTCATCTCTAACGTTATATTTCAAAACGTTGTTCTTCAAAGGAATCTTCTCGATTTCATAATAATCATCTCCTATTTCTAGTTCGTTTACGTTAATTTCAAGAGATTCTTTCTTCATATTTTTCCGGATTGCCACAAAGGCCTTTCCATCTTTCCCTTCATAAAGTCCTGGTAGAATCGAAAAATGAATCAAATCTACTTCGTGGTTTAACATAAATGATCCTTCTTTTTTTACGGGTACGTGAATAAATTGGAATTCATGTTCGTTCATATTTATTTTATGTTTCTCTGGAAGCATCTGTTTCATTTTGATTATTCTTTTTCCAATTTTCAAAGAGTTATCTGAAGTATTAATTATTGCTCTAAGGTCACGAAGCGATTCGTAACCAATAAGGCCATCGAAAAATTTATGGAACTTAAAAACAAAAATTTGAGTTTCTTTTTGATTTGAAAAATATCGATTGCAGCTGATTTGTTTACTACATGTTTTCCGTTTGTATTCGATATGGTTGAATTGGGCTCTTCCTTACAATTTTCAATATTCACGTGGTTCGGTGAAATATAGTTTTTATTTGCTCCAGTGTCAACTAAAAACTTCAGTTCGCCTTTTGTGGTCAATATTGAAATGTATGGTAGGAAGTTGTTATTCTTCATTATTTTCTTTGACTTTCTTTTCGAGCAAGATGAAAATTTATCTCATCTCCCACGAAAAAATCATCGTCTTCTGAATCCATCCGAGAATTTTCTACTACTTCATTCTGAATTTCTTCCTCCTCGTCAGATTCTTCCTTTAACTCGTTCGCTCTGTGTGAATGGTTATTCACCTGCATTTTCGAAATATGAGTCCGCATTGAGGCGTCCTCATCCATAACGGGTCGGTGTTTAAATTTACCGGACTGATTCTTTGCGTTGTTTCGTGGATCGTGGTTGAATGTGCCTTGTTTGGCAGGAGGTGTCACGTTATTGGGGTTCCATTTACTCGAGCTAGGCATTTGACCACTCGGTTGCTTATCGAGTTTTTGTCGATATGCCGCGTTGGAGTACTGGAGAGTTATGTTATAGGCTTCTTCTAAAGAATCTGGCCTATGGCTCCTCACAAACATAGATAACTGTTCTCCCAATCCATCAACAAATCTGGTTAGAGTCATAAGGCTAATGAGTTTGTTGACTTCTGTTAAAGCCAATTTGTAGTCTTCAAGGGATCCGACAGTTGTTTTTATCGACGTGTCGATAGATTTAATTTTATTATAGTACTCGGTAAGAGAACGTTTCCCTTGCCTAGCATAAAATAATGATAGGATGTGGGACGGTAAGTCTCTCCTATCGCCGTAAGAATTTAAAAGAGTGTTTTAATAGAATCCCAATCAGATGGATTACCCGCGGCTATTAAAATTTCCTTTGCTTCTCCTATTATTTTTCCTTTAATTGCCCTCACAATTTGAGTGTACATGGGTGTGTCCCGATAAGGTTCAAATAACTGCAAGGTGGTTTCCGCGTCTTCCACCCAGGCGTATGTTTCTTTTTATTTCCACTGAAGGGTGGTAGATTCTTAATGGGGTCGGGTGTTCTAAATTGTAAGAAAGGATCCTCGGCCTTTCGTTGGAGTCCGTTTATTACATCAATCATTTTGCTTTGAGTTTCCGTAAGGGATTTTAGTTGAGCGATTAACTGCTCTTTCGTAAGTTCAGCAGGAGATGACGCTGGCGAGTTAGCCATAGCGTTCTGCTGGGAGGCTTGATCGTTCATTTTCGTTTCGCTCTCTATATGCGCTATCGAGCTTAGAAAATTTGATCTGCTTAGTTCGTTCACTCGGTATGTGAGCGTGAAAATTTGATCTGCGTAAGTCTATTATTACGCTTCGTGATCACTTTTATGTTTATAATAACCCGTTAAAGCTCTTGACCCTGTTACTATGATTCACTTTTTCTAATTGAGCCGCTTTAGTAGTGGTTGGATTAAATAATTTGGGTACTTACAAGATGGTTCCTTTCATCAGGGAGTCCGATGTGCGTTGCGTCGATGTAGTAGGTTCCGAGGGCGGGATTAGTCCTCCAGATGATCACAAATTCCTGATATTCGCTCAGAAACAGCTAAAGCTGGGTCATCGGTGTCTTCCGTCGACTTAGGGCTGTTCCTCTTGCTATAGATGCGTTATAGTTGTCCTAGATGTTCGCTCCAAAACACTTTTAACACTTCTAGCCACTCAAACTCCGTTAGACTGCGCCAATTATGCCGTGATATTCCGCGGTATAATAAAAAAATATTTATTTCACTTTAATTATTAACTATTACACTTTTACTTAAACTTCGGTGGATTACAATTAATTACATATGATATATCTCTGCAACTAGCACTGAATCGAGACTGAGCTTGCATTCCTATCGCTAACCCTTTTATAAACTATTACCTGCTAAGTAGACAAAAATCAATACCGTCGATGATGATCGGCCACGTTGTCCTCTTCAGGTGTTGAACCCTCGAGCTCCTGCTGTCTCAGCGTATCCGTGGTGTTCCAATTGACGTGTCGAATGTCCGTTACCATGTGGGTTGTGGGTTCGGTACTGTTGCTACGGGTGTAGCGGGTTCGATATTCCATAACTTATATATACATTGTGCCTCGGATGACAGCTGAATGTAAATAAATCAGCATGAAAGCCCTTTCAAAACAACCCTCACAACTCCCTAACCGCTCACTGTGAAACATTGCTAACGTTATACTAAAGTGAGGCTAACAGGTTAGATTAAATTATGCAACTTACATAAACATATCTAACAAAAGTGTTGCAGATCTGTCTAATTTTAGTCTCATTTTACCCTAACGTTAGTGAGAAAATTAGAGTAACTTTCTAACAGGTTACACTCATGTTAGGGTCAAGTTAGAGTAACCTTGTTTGCTGGGCAGCAAGGAAGGTTACTCTAACTTGAGCATCATGTGCATCTAACCTGTGAGATAGTTACACTAACATTCTCTCTAACGGTTAGGGTAAAGTGAGGCTAAAGTTACGCTAGAATGACACACTTTTGTTAGGTATGTTTATGCATGGTGCATAATTCCATCTAACCTGTTACACTCACGTTACATCAACGTTAGATATGTTTCGCTTTGGGCGGTTAGGCAGGGATTAGGGTTGCTTCAAAAGGGATTTTCATGCTGATTTATTTACATTCAACTGTCATCAGAGACAGAATGTATATGTACTAGTGAAAGTACATATACATAACTGCCTCCAATGACAGTTGAATGTAAATAAAATATAAATAAAGATCTTCGGGAACTTTTTCCCGAATATTTTAATTATTTTATTATTTGCTATTAGTAAATAAAAGCTAAGTAAATTTGCTATCGGTAAGTAAAATTTAATAAAGTTTGCAGGCTGCGATGGCTATCCATTTCAATACGGCGTTTATGTAGATCCGGATCCGAGGAATCCGTTCGGGAACTTAAGAATCGCCTTCCTTTTTCAGGTTTGCTTTTCCTCGATGCGATTCTCCTCTCCTTTCGGCTCGGAACAGCCTCCGTCGTCTGGCCAGCAAAGCAGCATAGTCGTGTTTGCAGACAAAAATATTAGTGAAGCGATCCTGACAAAGGTAAGTCATTAAATAAAATTAGCAGGCTGCGATGGCTATCCATTGCAATGGTTGCAATGTAACATTTGTGTCAATCCGGAGCCGATTAATCCGTCCGAGAATTTCATAAAAACGTCTTGCCATTTTTAGGTTTGCACTATCGCTTTCAGCGACGCACCTCTTCTTTCGGCTCGGATCAGGTTTCGTTGTCTGGCCACTTCCAAAGAAATGAAGCGAAGTACGATGAAAATTGAGAAATGGTCTAGTATGTGGTGTTGCAGAAACAAATGCATCCGGAAGAGCATCCATCCATCCGGTGCGGCCATTTGCTTCCGGTCCATTAGCAGGACAAGTTCCAAGCACTTGAGGAGCAACAATATGTACAAAACTAAATAAAAATCAATTTAAAATTGACGTATTATATTTTGAGCTTGAATCTCCAGAAATCGGTGTATAAATTTCTTTGAAAACTCTTCTCCACCCTCGTCTTCAGCTATACCAGTTCTATCGAGAAGGAATTCCCTGGAAATTCTTATAATCCTCCAGAAGCTACGATGGTTCAAAAAATCCTTCAGGAGATGCTCTGAAAAATCCTCCAAGGGCTATTCTGGGAATTCCCTCAGGGGTGCCGAAATGTATCTAGGAGTTCCATTGGAAATACCTACAGAATTTTCTCCAAGATTTTTTCGTGAAGTTCCTGGTAATTCCTCCGGAGTTACCTAAGTGAACCTCTTTCTCCAAGTATTTTTCAGCATTCCTCCCGCATTCGCTTTGGGAATTCCTCTAGAAATTTTTCTGGCAATTTCTCCAGAGGTGTCTAAGTCTCGGCCTGTTGAGAACACCCAGAAATTTCTTTTAGGAATTCCTATGTCCAGGACTCCTAAATTCCTCCAGAAGTTTTTCTGGGAGTTCCACCTGAAATTTGATTTTTTCCTTTTCCTTTTTGAAATTTCCCTGAAATTCCTCCATTAGTTCATCAGGGAATTCCAACAATGCTCACTAAATTACTTCAGAATTTTTTTCACGAAATTCGTCAGAAAAAGTTTCCTTATGAATTCTTTTCAGGAATCTTATTTACAAAGAACGCTCATGACAAAACCTCCGGGACACCCAAAGGTAATTTCTGCAGGAGTCCTTCTTGCAATTTCTCAAGACGTCTATGAGAGTATTCCTCCAGCAGTTCCTCTGCTTCCAAGTTATCTTGAATTTCCTCTGGGAATTTCTCCAGAAGCCGCAGCGGAATTCTTCAAAACTTTCTCAGGCGACTTCTCCAAAGGTTTCCAAATTCCACCAGGAGTTACAGAGAAAATTTCTACAGAGTTTCATTCGGAGTTCCTAGCGATTTTTCCAAAATTATCTATGAACATATTCTGGGAAATCCTCCATGTGTTCTTTTGGTAATTTACACAATGTTTCCTTTTCTAAATTCCCAAGATTTTATTTTGGGTGTCAAGCTGTTCCGCAATCACGCCGAAAGTGCCTCTGGAAATTCTTCCAAGAGGTCATCTGGAAATATCTCTCGAAATACCCCTGGTAATCCCTCCATGGGTTCCCAAATTCCTCCATAAATTCCTCAATTAATACCACCCAAGTTTCCTACATACCTGTAAAAAATTATTCTAAATTGTTACTATTACTATGGGAATTAAGCTTCCCATCCTCAAGTTCAGCCTAGAAATTCCCTTCGAGTTCCACTGGAAGTTTTACCGGGAATCATGATTGGAACTCTAGAATTCCTCTCAGAGTATCTTTATATATTTTTCTCCGAGCTGCTCTGGCAATTCCTCCAGTGGTTTCTATGGGAACTGCTCTAATAATTCATCCAGGAGTATCATTGGGAATTCCTCCAGGAGTTCTTCTATAAACTCTTCCAGGAGTTCCACTAGGTGTTTCTCTGGGAGAGAAATTACTACAGGAGTTCCTCAGCAGGTTCCAATGGAAATTCCTCTAGGAGTTCTTCTGAGAATTCCTAAAGTAGATCTCCTGGAAATTTCTCTGAGTTTTTTTTTTCAGCAGAGATCTTCTGGGGAATCCTTCAGCAGTTCATCTAAGAATCCCTCCAGGAACTTTTCTGACAATTATTCCAGTACTTTGTCTGACAATTTCTCTAAAGGTTCCCCCAAACACACGCGACGCGACAGTCGACACGCGATTCTATCGCTTGGCGACAGAGATTCTGCCGCCGTTGGTATGGAAGCGTTAATAGAACATTGCCTGCAGCGACCCAACGATAGAATCGCGGCGACTAGTTGTCGCCGTCGCAGCGATGAAATCGCTTAGGTTTGGGGGAGCCTTAAACGTTTCTCTAGAAATACCTCCAGAAGAGAGTTACTCCAGTAGTTTCTCTGAGAACTCCTTAAAAAAAATCTTAAAATTCCTTCAAGGTTCCTCAGGGAATTGCTCTGAGCATTACGTCAGGGCTCCTCAATAAATTCCTCCAGAAGTTCCCTTGGGAACTCTTCCAACAGTTCCTCCAGGAATTCCTCTGGTAATTCCTTCAGCACTTCATCTAAGAATTCCTCTAGAAAGAAGAAATTACAGAAGCTTCTTAGAAAATGACTCTTGGAATTCCTTCAGGAGTTTCTATAGGAGTTCCTGCAACAGTTCCTATGAGAATTCCTCCATTAGTTTCTCTAGAAATTCATTCAGGAGTTCCTCTGGGAATTCCTCCGTGAATTCATTCAAGAGTTTCTCTTGGAATTACTTCAGCAGTTGATCTGGGAATCACTTCTGCAGTTCATCTAAGAATACATCCAGGAGTTCTCCTCTGTGAATTCCTCAAGGCGTTCATCTGAGAATTACTCTAGTAGTTCTCATGGGAATTTCTCCACGAGTTCCTCTGAGAATTCGTCCAGAAATTCCTCTAGGAATTTAGCCTACCATTTATCTGGAAATTCTTTCAAGAATTCCTCTAGAAACTCTTCCAGGGATTCCTCTACTGAGAATTCCTCCAAAAGTTCCTCTGGAAATTCCTTCAGGAGTTTTTCTGAGAATTACTCCAGTAGTTCATCTGAAAATTCTTTCAGGAGTTCCTTCGGGAATTCCGGCAACAGTTCCTATAGGAATTCCCCTTCGAGTTGTTCTGGGAATCCCTCCAGTAGTTCCTCTGTGGATTCCTCCATGAGTTTCTGTAGAAACTCCTCCAGGAGTTCCTGTGGGAAATTCTTTAAAAGTTCCTCAGTAAATTCCTCCAGGAGTTCCTCTGGGAATTCCTCCAGGAGTTTATCTGGGAATTTCTCCCGGATTTCTTCCCCTGGGTGTTCATTCAGGAGCTCCTCGGGAAATTCATTCAGGTGTTTATCTAGGAATTGCTCCAGAGATTTCTTTCAGGAGTTCCTCTAGAAATTCCTCTGAGAATTCCTTCAGGTTTTCCACTTGGCATTAATCCAAAAGTTCTACCTCTGGGAGCTCATTTACGAACTCCTTTGGAAATTTCTCGAAGAGTTTCCCTAGAGGTTCCTCTGGAAGTTCCTTTAGGAGTTTTTATATAAATTTCTCCATGAGTTCCTCTGGGGTTTCCTCCAGTAATTCCTCTGGGAAATCTTCCAGCCATTCCTCGAAGATTTCTTCCAGAAGTTCCACTTGGAATTTTGGAAATTTCTTCCAGGAGTATTTCCCTCAGAGTTCGTCCTCTGGAAGTTCATCAAGCGGCTCTTCTGGAAATTTCTTCAGGAGTTCTTATAGTTTTCTGTGAGTTCTTCCAGTTTTTCTGTGAGGAGTTCACTCAGAAATCCCTCCAGCAGTTTCTCTGGGAATTCCTCAGGCAGTGAGTTCATCAAGGAGCTCCTCTAGGCATTTCTCAAAAAGTTTCTCTCAGAATTCACTGGGATGCCATTCAGGCGCTTCTCCAGAAATTCTTTCAGGAGATCCAGTAGAAATTCCTTCAGGAGTTTCTCTAGAAATTCCTTTAGCAGTTCTTTTGAGAATTCCTCCAAAAATTCTTCATCTGGGAGTTCATCAAGTAGCTCCTCTGGAAAGTTCCTTCAGAAGTTTCTCCGTTAATTCGTTTAGGAGTTCCTCTGGGAGGAGTACCTTACAAAATTCCTCTAGCAGATCTTCTGTGTATTCTTCCAGCAGTTCCTCTGGGTATTCCTCCAGAAGTTTCTCAGGGAATTCATCCAGGAGCTCCTTTGGGAATTCATCCAGGAGTTTTTATAGAAATTACTCAAGGAGCTCCTCTGGGAATTCCTTAAGGAGTTCCTTGGAAGTTCCTTCAGCAGTTCCTCTAAGAACTCCCTCAAGAGTTCCTCTAGAAATCTCTCCAGGAAATACCACCAACAGTGCCTCTGGGAATTCCATTACGAGTTCCTCAAGAAATTCCTTCAGAAGTTCTTAAAGAAATTCCTCCAGTAGTTACTCTGGGAAATCCTCCAGCAGTTCATATAAAAAAGTTTCTCCAGGAGTTCCACTTGGAATTACTTCAGGAGTTCTTTGAGGTGGTCCTCTGGAAGTTCCTCCGGGAATTCGATCAGTAGGTCCTCTGGGATGAGTTCTTTGGAGATTGCCTTCAGCAGTTCCTCTGGGTATTGCTCTAATAGTTCCACTGAGAATTCCTCCAGTAGTTTCCTTCAGGAGCTTCTCAGAAAAAAAATTCTACAGAAATTCGTCCATAAGTTCATCAGGGATTTTCTTCCAATTGTTCCTCTGTGAATTCCTCCAACATTTTCTCTGAAAGTTCCTTCAGAAGTTTCTCCGGGAATTCGTTTAGGAGTTCCTCTGGTAGGAGTACCTTACAAAATTCCTCTAGCAGATCTTCTGGGAATTCTTCCAGCAGTTCCTCTGGGTATTCCTCCAGAAGTTTCTCTGGGAATTCATCCAGGAGCTCATCTGGGAATTCATCCAGGAGTTTCTATAGAAACTACTCAAGGAGCTCCTCTGGGAATTCCTTAAAGATTTCTTTGGAATTTTCTCTCAGCAGTTCTTCTGAGAACTCCCTCAAGAGTTCCTCTAGAAATATCTCCAGGAAATACCATCAACAGTGCCTCTGGGAATTCCATTACAAGTTCCTCAAGAAATTCCTTCAGAAGTTCTTATAGAAATTCCTCCAGTTGTTCCTCTGGGAAATCCTCCAGCAGTTTATCTGAAAATTTCTTCAGGAGTTCCACTTGGAATTACTTCAGGAGTTCTTCACTTGGAGCTCCTTCAGGAATTCCAATATAAATTCCTCCAGGAGTCCCTTCAGAAAATCGCCCAAGAGTTCCTCTCGGGTTTCTTTCAGGAGCTTCTCTAGAAATACAAATTGTTTGAAGTGTTCCTCTGGAACTTCCTCCGGGAAATCGTTCAGTAGTTCCTCTGGGATGAGTTCTTTGGAAATTTCCTTCAGCAGTTCCTCTGGGAATTCCTCCAGTAGTTTCTCTGGAAATTCCTCTAACATTTCATCCAGGAGCTTCTCAGAAAATTCTTTCTATAGAAATTCGTCCATAACTTCATTAGGGATTTTCTTCCAGTAGTTAAAATTAAATTAAAATTAATTAATAAATTTTATTAATTAATTAATAAATTAAAATTGAATTAAAATTAAATTAAAATTAAATTAAAATTAAATTAAAATTAAATTGAAATTAAATTAAAATTAAATTAAAATTAAATTAAAATTAAATTAAAATTAAATTAAAATTAAATTAAAATTAAATTAAAATTAAATTAAAATTAAATTAAAATTAAATTAAAATTAAATTAAAATTAAATTAAAATTAAATTAAAATTAAATTAAAATTAAATTAAAATTAAATTAAAATTAAATTAAAATTAAATTAAAATTAAATTAAAATTAAATTAAAATTAAATTAAAATTAAATTAAAATTAAATTAAAATTAAATTAAAATTAAATTAAAATTAAATTAAAATTAAATTAAAATTAAATTAAAATTAAATTAAAATTAAATTAAAATTAAATTAAAATTAAATTAAAATTAAATTAAAATTAAATTAAAATTAAATTAAAATTAAATTAAAATTAAATTAAAATTAAATTAAAATTAAATTAAAATTAAATTAAAATTAAATTAAAATTAAATTAAAATTAAATTAAAATTAAATTAAAATTAAATTAAAATTAAATTAAAATTAAATTAAAATTAAATTAAAATTAAATTAAAATTAAATTAAAATTAAATTAAAATTAAATTAAAATTAAATTAAAATTAAATTAAAATTAAATTAAAATTAAATTAAAATTAAATTAAAATTAAATTAAAATTAAATTAAAATTAAATTAAAATTAAATTAAAATTAAATTAAAATTAAATTAAAATTAAATTAAAATTAAATTAAAATTAAATTAAAATTAAATTAAAATTAAATTAAAATTAAATTAAAATTAAATTAAAATTAAATTAAAATTAAATTAAAATTAAATTAAAATTAAATTAAAATTAAATTAAAATTAAATTAAAATTAAATTAAAATTAAATTAAAATTAAATTAAAATTAAATTAAAATTAAATTAAAATTAAATTAAAATTAAATTAAAATTAAATTAAAATTAAATTAAAATTAAATTAAAATTAAATTAAAATTAAATTAAAATTAAATTAAAATTAAATTAAAATTAAATTAAAATTAAATTAAAATTAAATTAAAATTAAATTAAAATTAAATTAAAATTAAATTAAAATTAAATTAAAATTAAATTAAAATTAAATTAAAATTAAATTAAAATTAAATTAAAATTAAATTAAAAATTAAATTAAAATTAAATTAAAATTAAATTAAAATTAAATTAAAATTAAATTAAAATTAAATTAAAATTAAATTAAAATTAAATTAAAATTAAATTAAAATTAAATTAAAATTAAATTAAAATTAAATTAAAATTAAATTAAAATTAAATTAAAATTAAATTAAAATTAAATTAAAATTAAATTAAAATTAAATTAAAATTAAATTAAAATTAAATTAAAATTAAATTAAAATTAAATTAAAATTAAATTAAAATTAAATTAAAATTAAATTAAATTAAATTAAAATTAAATTAAAATTAAATTAAAATTAAATTAAAATTAAATTAAAATTAAATTAAAATTAAATTAAAATTAAATTAAAATTAAATTAAAATTAAATTAAAATTAAATTAAAATTAAATTAAAATTAAATTAAAATTAAATTAAAATTAAATTAAAATTAAATTAAAATTAAATTAAAATTAAATTAAAATTAAATTAAAATTAAATTAAAATTAAATTAAAATTAAATTAAAATTAAATTAAAATTAAATTAAAAATTAAATTAAAATTAAATTAAAATTAAATTAAAATTAAATTAAAATTAAATTAAAATTAAATTAAAATTAAATTAAAATTAAATTAAAATTAAATTAAAATTAAATTAAAATTAAATTAAAATTAAATTAAAATTAAATTAAAATTAAATTAAAATTAAATTAAAATTAAATTAAAATTAAATTAAAATTAAATTAAAATTAAATTAAAATTAAATTAAAATTAAATTAAAATTAAATTAAAATTAAATTAAAATTAAATTAAAATTAAATTAAAATTAAATTAAAATTAAATTAAAATTAAATTAAAATTAAATTAAAATTAAATTAAAATTAAATTAAAATTAAATTAAAATTAAATTAAAATTAAATTAAAATTAAATTAAAATTAAATTAAAATTAAATTAAAATTAAATTAAAATTAAATTAAAATTAAATTAAAATTAAATTAAAATTAAATTAAAATTAAATTAAAATTAAATTAAAATTAAATTAAAATTAAATTAAAATTAAATTAAAATTAAATTAAAATTAAATTAAAATTAAATTAAAATTAAATTAAAATTAAATTAAAATTAAATTAAAATTAAAATTAAATTAAAATTAAATTAAAATTAAATTAAAATTAAATTAAAATTAAATTAAAATTAAATTAAAATTAAATTAAAATTAAATTAAAATTAAATTAAAATTAAATTAAAATTAAATTAAAATTAAATTAAAATTAAATTAAAATTAAATTAAAATTAAATTAAAATTAAATTAAAATTAAATTAAAATTAAATTAAAATTAAATTAAAATTAAATTAAAATTAAATTAAAATTAAATTAAAATTAAATTAAAATTAAATTAAAATTAAATTAAAATTAAATTAAAATTAAATTAAAATTAAATTAAAATTAAATTAAAATTAAATTAAAATTAAATTAAAATTAAATTAAAATTAAATTAAAATTAAATTAAAATTAAATTAAAATTAAATTAAAATTAAATTAAAATTAAATTAAAATTAAATTAAAATTAAATTAAAATTAAATTAAAATTAAATTAAAATTAAATTAAAATTAAATTAAAATTAAATTAAAATTAAATTAAAATTAAATTAAAATTAAATTAAAATTAAATTAAAATTAAATTAAAATTAAATTAAAATTAAATTAAAATTAAATTAAAATTAAATTAAAATTAAATTAAAATTAAATTAAAGTTAAATTAAAATTAAATTAAAATTAAATTAAAATTAAATTAAAATTAAATTAAAATTAAATTAAAATTAAATTAAAATTAAATTAAAATTAAATTAAAATTAAATTAAAATTAAATTAAAATTAAATTAAAATTAAATTAAAATTAAATTAAAATTAAATTAAAATTAAATTAAAATTAAATTAAAATTAAATTTAAATTAAATTTAAATTAAATTTAAATTAAATTTAAATTAAATTTAAATTAAATTTAAATTAAATTTAAATTAAATTTAAATTAAATTTAAATTAAATTTAAATTAAATTTAAATTAAATTTAAATTAAATTTAAATTAAATTTAAATTAAATTTAAATTAAATTTAAATTAAATTTAAATTAAATTTAAATTAAATTTAAATTAAATTTAAATTAAATTTAAATTAAATTTAAATTAAATTTAAATTAAATTTAAATTAAATTAAAATTAAATTAAAATTAAATTAAAATTAAATTAAAATTAAATTAAAATTAAATTAAAATTAAATTAAAATTAAATTAAAATTAAATTAAAATTAAATTAAAATTAAATTAAAATTAAATTAAAATTAAATTAAAATTAAATTAAAATTAAATTAAAATTAAATTAAAATTAAATTAAAATTAAATTAAAATTAAATTAAAATTAAATTAAAATTAAATCAATTGAATTGAATTAAAACTAAATAAACATCTAGGGAACGAGATGCTTCAAGTCATCTTCAGCCAGTGCAAAATCCTTGCCTTGGCACCGTTAAGAACTGTTTTGTGCAACTGAAATTGTGCCAATGTGTGGTTGCATCATACATTGCATTTTAAGACGTGTAGGAAGGCCTCTGTCCAACGACCTGAGATCCTTCCCATTCAACAACAAAACTCCTAACTAAACTGAAACTTTCCTGTGTATCTAGGGTGTATCCAACTTCCGGTACTGTTTTTTCGTCAGTCAGCTCGTTGCCAGAATCGTGGTTTCTCAGGTTCCAAACAGCGTAACCTAGAAAATATAAAAGAATTCCAGCTTGTGACAACATACCATGTAATTAAAATACATCAAAAACCACTGTCAACCCGGATAAAATTTACGGAAGATTCCCAGGATTAAATATTAGACGAAATCATGGAGTAAATCACAGAAAATTCCCAAGTGTGCCTGTAGTTGCATATCTGTCCCATATGAATAGGAAACCCAGCAAATATGGGACAGATATGCGATTACAGGCAATGTGGATAAGATTAATGCCTGATTTCAATCCACTCAAATCAATTCACACAAAGCCACCACTTACCGGAATGGATGTGTATTCTTTCTGTTTGCCCAGCAGTTTTATTCTCCTTCCTCAGCCAGCCGTCGTTCATCCGCTTCATGACGAGACTTTTCCACTTCGATGCACTGACGCTGTCTGTCGCATTTCTTTTTTCGCTCCTGTAGTCAAGAGGTCATTCTCAGCCCCTAGGTGGGCTTTTTTATCACCGTCTCTACGAGTGCCGTCTTCAAAAGTTTCTCTCCGAGTACTTCGGCAACGTTCGCCTTGAAGTCTTTTGATGGTTCAAATAGTCTTTTATATGGTCCTCCTAGAATACATACATATAGTTACATTAACTCTCGATTTGACAAACATTTAGTTTTAAATTATCTAGTATAGAATATGAGGCAAGACCGTAGCGTCCTTGAATTAATTTAGACATTTGATGATATTGAATCGGGAGCAATAAATATTTATTAATCACCTTCCTTGGTTTTACACTTTCCGCCTTAATTTTTATAAATCAATCAAGAGCATTTAAACGCCCTACGTTGTACTCTAGGCTAATAAAACGTAGGGTGTTAAAATAGTAAGTTACTATACTGCCGTGAATCGCATATCTGTCCCATCTTTGCTGAGTTTCCTATGCATATGGGACAGATATGCGATTCACGGCAGTATAGTAAGCGACCAAACCCAAATCGTATATTAGTTTAAATGAAATCCATTGAATGGCATTGGTTAGGATCAAATTAGAAAACAAAATAAATAAATAAAAGCAATGTTAAACTTACAAACATAAATTCTGGGTCGTGTCGGTTCTATGGATGCGCTTGCTGATTCTTCTGCCGAACGATTGTTTAAGCCTTCCTGTCAAAAATCTTCTTCCTATCTCCATCAGCATCAGCCGGGTACCACAATATCACAGGAACGAGTTGCTTTCCCTGTCGAAACGAATTGACGATTGAATAATTTTCACAGGTGCATCCAGGGATTTCGATTTCCCGTCAACAAATATGTATACTTAGGTATAATTAATCGGCTTTTTCAGTGCCTTCTCGACACTCTCTAAACTTACGCTGATATCTTCGCACAATTTGGAAAAGTCCGCCGGTAGCCAGCAAGGTTCCATTACAGCTGAAGCATAGTGCGACGCCAAGTGACCGCAGAGAGCCGCGATTAGATGATCATTGGCTAGGTCCCAAACCAGACACGACAATCAACCGAACCTGAGGCCAGATAGCGACCGCAAATGGAAAACGCCGGTGCCTAAACAACGTTTTCATAGTTAGAATGTCCAATAAAGCAATAAAAAGATTCCTACTCACCCGGTAGCTACGTAGATTGATTTCAACGTCGGATAGGTGCCCCACAAAGATTCTCAGTGGCTGGTAGGAATTCGTGGACCACAGTCGGGCGGTTTTGCCATGCAAGCAACTGAGAAAATAATGTCCGTAAGGCGAGAGGCGAACGTCCCAAATAGGGAACTGATGACCTTCACCACCACGCAGATCCAGGTATGCAGCAACCACAGGCGAACGGTACAGTCCTCCGAACATAACAGAAGCACGGTGCGGTCCGGCAAGAATGCAGTGCGATACACGGGACCACTGTGGCCGTGTAACATCCGACTCGTTTCCGCCTTGCGATCATCCAGTATTCGTATCTTCCCTCAAGAGGTCCGCTGTTTTCATCTCTCGCAACTTGATAAGCGACAGAGACCACACTTCGATGGCTGATCGAAGAACAGATGTTTGTTTACGATGTTTAAAATAATAGACGATTCTCGTGTAGATGCGGGTTTTCTAAATTAATTTGTTCTGTTAATATTCTAAATTAAATTGTTCTGAGGAACGCACGGGAACCGCGAGAAACAAACACTTGAAAACTAACTCCATTTTGTTTTTAGCGCTCAGATAGTCAGATGCCGGCCGGCAAAGAAAAATGAAAAGAACTGTCAAAATTAAAAAAAATGAGAATCAGCATAAAATCATAAAAATGGTTATGTTTTTGAACCGTAGCATAACTAACATATCCTAACCAGTTTCTAACATCTCACACATTGATTGCTGGGAGTGATCAATAATCAAGTAAGCTTTCTACAAAATTATGTTATTAAAGGTATAAAAACTGTATGCAGTGTTGTCCTACACTCAGAGCAACAAATTCTGCTCTTTGATTTTACTCCATCTAAACGATTTTATAGTCTCAACTAAGTAAGTTAAACTAATAGAAGGATATTTGAATTTTCTAAATGTCATGGCAAACTGTCAAAAAAATGCACTCCAGAGCCACAGGAGCGCGCGCACTGAAAATACACTGGAGTGTTTTCACTGGAGTGTATTTTCAGCGCGCGCGCTCCTGTGGCTCTGGAATGCAGTTTTTTGACAGTTTGTCATGACATTTAGAAAATTCAAATATCCTTCTATTAGTTGAACTTACTTAGTTGAGACTATGAAATCGTTTAGATGGAGTAAAATCAAAGAGCAGAATTTTTTGCCTTGAGTGTAGGACAACACTGACTGTATGATTATGATTAAAGATTGATAAATAAAAGCGATGTATGCAATGATTAAAATTGATGATTAATGAATAACCTCAAAACAATCATGAATATGATTAGTGATTAAAGATTAAATGCAAAAATCTATGACTAACGATTAGTGATTAATGGTTGCATCGAATTTTTTGTATGATTATGATTAATGAATAATGATTAAATAACCCATTATTCATTAATCATGATTAAATCTATGATTAATCACTAATGTTCTGACTCCAGGACATGATAGTTTACACGGATGTTGTTGAATCTTGGACAGTCGTAATGCAACGTACACACCAGTCTTTTGTGTTTTGTCCTTGATCTTACTTCTACCTTACCTGATTCAACAACCTGAAAACTCAACGGTGATATAATTTACCAAAAGCTGGCCCAGAACCAGATGCAAAGGATGAGCAGAAGTTTTGGATAAGCTAATAGAAAAACGATGTTTACTGTCCAACGTCCAGAATCGAAAGAGAACATTTATTCTTCTTTTTGTGTTTACAAAACCTCCCGAGGAGTTACGACTGTTAGCTTACAATTCTAATTTCAGTTCATTGGATTTACACATTAAATTCTATTTATTGTACATAGTCTTATATTTACCTATATACACTGAACACAACACAGTCAAGCAGTTTGACGAACATTGACTCCACCCCCAATAAAACGCTTCGGTTGCTGCTATGTTGGAACGTGTGTGAAGTTGTTCGAACAACCATTTGACAGTTGGCGGCTCGGTTGGAAAAAATTAAAACTGTTTGATTTTGGTTTGAGTTGTCGGAGGTGGAGTCAAGGTTCGCCGAACATGTTTGAGCATTTGTAGTGAAGTTGCACAAACCCCCATATATTTGTTGATGGTTGGTGCTCAAGTTGGCGCTTCGGTCGTTCGTGTGTGATATTGTTGGTCGAATAAATTTATTGTTCGTGCCGCTGTTGGTAAAACTTGATGGATGTTGGAATAAACGAGAGGTGGAGTCAATGTTGGTCAAACTGCTTGACCGTGTGTACGTTCCATAAAGAACATGTTGTAAGTCTTCACGTTCTCCGCAGTACTCGCAGTCGTCGTTCACTTCAAGTTTCCATAAAGCACGTCTTTCTTTTGTGAGAGTGTGTCAACATCTGATTCGGTTTAGAACTTTTAGCTGGCTCGGATTTAATGACATTTCTTTTGGACCACATTTTCTTGTGTGGTTATTTCACAAACGTGAAGTGTCACATACCCTTTTCTGTAAAAATTGTGCCGTATGATCTAGTCCAATTTGGCAGAGCTTGAAATATTCATCTTCATGAAGCAACTTCGGTCCGAATTTTGACAAACATCGCATGAATATTCAAAACATAGAATGACATAAGTGCTGTCCAATGAGAGCTTGAAGTAGCTCGAAGTTTCTCCCTGTCCTGCTCATGCCCATTTGTTTACAAGAAAGAACGAGCAGGACGGGAACAAGTTCGAGCTACTTCGAGCTGTTCATTGGACAGCACTATAGTCAGACGACTACACCACGAACTCATTCATTCGACTGTCACTGAGTGTGTTTACTATGTGCAGAAAAAAACATAATTAGCATTGTTTATGTTGATTTTTACCGTTGAAAGTGCCTCGCGGATGAAAATCGGGTTCAGTCCTGTGTGATAAATCACTTTACTCATTTGAAATGTGTTCAGATTTCAGATAATTTATCAATTTGTAAAATGTGCATAAATATTCAATGACTAATATTCAACTGAATATTGACTGCCCAGAGCCGAATATGAATGTGTCTGAAGTGAACTGACTAGTGAAGAAGAATGGACTTCACCAAAAATTTTCGATTATTTTACACTCTGCAGTCCAATCGTCCCATATTTCTTTGGAGCTTGGGATCTTCGCGTCTGCTAGGGTGATGGAGTGCACACGACGTTAAATAGACGCTGGTATGCATCGGGAAAAAGCGGTAGCGCAACATCACCGATGCACACCTAAGTTATAGGGTATACCACCCAGAAATCGGATACCAAAAATCGAAGCGAAGTACATATCAAAAACGATGTTGGATATTGATGCACACCTAAGTTATAGGGTATACCACCCAGAAATCGGATACCAAAAATCGAAGCGAAGTCAAGAGCGAAGTACATATCAAAAACGATGTTGGATAGAGTGCCATTGTACCGCGGATTACAGGCGTTTCACCCTTCTGGGTGAGCTCACAGAAGAATGAGGATAATCTATCGGATTGGATAAGCTAATATTTTACGGCACCCCTATGTCAACCGTCAAAGTGTGATTTTTTAGCCTTGTTCCTCATCTTGTTGTGCATGGATCTGTGGCTAAAGTTGCGTGTGCGGTGCGAAGAGAGGCTCGGCAAAGTGTTGTTGTTGGTTCTTCCGTCCATCCAAAAAAAAAAAGAATTCGCTATCCGGGTGTCGAGTGTGGTGTTGGTATCCTTGTGTGTTGCCGAAAAACAGGAATAATGGCCAATCGAATTTGTCAACTTTCGCGGGTTGTGCTGCGAGGACAGCAACAGCTGAAGCTGATCACCCGACTAGAATCGCGAGCCTTGTCCACGTCCGCCCAGGTAAGTCTGTTGCAATTTTTTCCTTGATCAAAAATAAAAGATTCGAAAAATTACATAATCCGAGCCGCACACTGCTGGATGGTGCATGGCGGCTATTGTTTATTTTGCATATCGCCTCTTTAATGCACATCCTATGGGAACTCAAGCTCGATTCGATTGGGGATATCCCTTATTCCCTTTAGCAGTAATCTTCAGTCTGCAATTGAGCGCTGGTGGTGCATAATGAGTGATACGTATAGGAGTGAAGTGCATGTAATAAATGGCAAGCAAAATGGCTCTCCAGATAAGAAAAAGTTAAAACGGGTTGGTTTGTGATAAATTCTTTTAAAAAGTAATCAACAAAATTTGTTTCTCTAGATTTATTCAATGAAACATTGATGTTTTGTCAAATACGATACACTGAAAACGGCCACACTGTTGAGGTCGCAATATGTTAAATTACAATCCAGCGGTGGAAATTACAGTGACGTTGCGTGGAATGATTGAGTACCTGTTGAACTTTTTTTTTTCAAAAAATAATATTAAAAACATTCTTATATTATATTAAACAATCAGAGAAAAAAATCTTCCTAAAGGTCACTTTTTATTATTGTTCATTATCAAAGGAAAAGCACGGAAAAGCGTCATGGAACTTTTTTTTTTAAATGAATAAGTTTTCTTTGAAACAGTGAGGTAATTCAGATCATTATATCTATATTTTACCCAAGTAACAGAGTCTCTGTGAGCCTACTTACTTATAGATCCTGTACAACCCGAGTGGTGCAAAGGACCGATTTGAAAGATCTTCATCCTAGGCGATTTCCAGCTATCGCCTTAACCTGATGCCACTGGTTGGTTTCCCAAAAGCTTGTTCAATCCAAGAGATTTATAATTCTTAAAACATTAGTAACCGAAAAGCTCTTGGAGCTCAATAAGAGAGCTCTGTGGACCATGTGTGGCATGCACAATCGACATGGCTCGTAAAATTGAGCTTATAGTCGATCATCACTAATTAAACTAATTTTATTTGATAGTTATCTAATACATGCATTCATATCTTAAACTAGGTTTTCCGTGTGTCCTTAAAACTATGATCCTTATTTGCTATGATACATTTTTAGTTATTATTAATACATTACAATTGCCTCTGGCAGTTAGGATTTTCCCTCTGGTTGAATTGAACTATGTAGGAATTACAATGTTTTAAGCTTAAACTAAACGTAACATAATTTATATTAAGAGTTCAAGGAGCTAATCGTTGCAATAGAAGATTGCAACGATTTTGTGTCATGTGTATCTTCAATGTAACTCCCACTGTCCGGCAGTGGTATTATGGAAGAAAGCTGTCTGTAATAAAGTCAACTTTAGCTCGGGAGTTAGAAGATGTTAGCTCTATATTGCAGCTCCAGTGACCCATTTCAGACTTCCTGGTAACCCACGGCTAGTCCAAGGCCACTTTCACTTGCAATAAGCTCCGCCTGTTTATGCTACCATTATAAGTTGGATAATTGATCCATAAACAAACTTCCGTATTTAGTTTAGGAATCATATAATCATTCCGGTTAAATGAACTGAAAAAAGGATGATCACTTCTAGTGTCCACAAACAATTCACTTAACGCTTCCAGAACTATTCTGAGCAATTCGTCATTGGTCCATGTATTTCTGATATTATCACACAGCACAGCCACACATATTTCACCAAGGACATCCCCGTATACAAACTCCTCAAACGAAATACACTTCATTGACCTTTACACCAAACGCGTAAATTTTGAACCTCAGATCACATAAACTTTTTTCTTCTAGTACATATGCAAACTATAGACCAAGGATGTTAACGATCATTCAGTAATTTGCGTTCGATCATTTAGTAGTTTGTCAATAACACATTCCAGAAGCTGAATTTCAAAATATGTTGAATGGTGGACTTCTAGTGCGAAGGTTTTCATACAACTCTGCTTAATAATTCGTTGTTTGAATTCCACTAGTAACGGAGTTATAGCTATAGTTTCAGTAACTTAGACTAAATGATAACAAAATTCCAATCATTTAGTTTAAGTTACTGCAACTAGCGCTCTAACTCCGTTATTAGTTGAAATCTCATAACGAACCACTAGGCAAAGTTTTAGAAAAACCTTCGCACTAGAAGTCCACCATACAACATATTTTGAAATTCAGCTTCTGGAATGTGTTATTGACAAACTACTAAATGATCGAACGCAAATTACTGAATGATCGTTTATATCCTTGCTATAGACATCAGCCAAAGCCAAATCTATTTGTTGCGGGAACGAACAAAAACGTGACAGTAAATTCAAAAGCAACCATCCGCGCGCATGTCTTGCTGCGATCCATCTCCATAGAAGA
Source organism: Armigeres subalbatus (assembly GCF_024139115.2). NCBI lineage: Eukaryota > Metazoa > Arthropoda > Insecta > Diptera > Culicidae > Armigeres > Armigeres subalbatus. The sequence goes on along the minus strand of NC_085141.1, from coordinate 8,306,111 downwards.
TTGCAACGATTTCGTCTGTTGGCAAATAAAGGTTACACGAAGAAGAAGAAGTCGAAGGATGATATTTGAAAAAAATCGCACGGGGAAGCATACCGGAAGTTTTTTAAAACTCTTCTCAAAAATTCTAGGAGTAATTTAATTAAAAATGGTTAGCAGTACGGGTTTGGACTTTCCTTCTACTGCATAATAAATACAATTTTTCGATTTCAAATTTTTTTTCGTGATATCACCCTTGATACACAGTACAAGCAAAGTCCAACCCCGTACTGTTTTCCGTTTTTAATTAAATTACTTCTATAATTTTTGAGAATAGTTTTAAAAAATCTCCCGTTCCCGTGCAATTTTTTTCAAATATCATCCTTCAACTTCTTCTTCTTCATGGAACCTTTAATCGCCAATATCGGTGATGAAACCAATCCACCACTAACCATGTTATGGTCGATTGTTGTGGAAATATTGTTGGAAACTTGGCCTCGTATGGCACATACAAAGGTAGATCGAGTCGACCGCGCATACGAAGTATACCGTACTTATCCAGGAAAGGGCACAGTTTTTGAATGTTTCTGGATTCTGACACCATTGTACAATTCTCGCTTAACTTTTCAAAAGGACCTAAGTAACATTTTTTTCATGGATTAATTTGAATAGCACAATCAACAGAACAACATGAAAGTTATTGATTGCAGTATTCAAATTGATTCATGAAGAAAATGTTACTTAGGTCCTTTTGAAAAGTTAAGCCAGAATTTATCTCGCTAAGACCTTTCGCTTCACGCAGGTAGTAATCGTGTTGCGCTTGCTTCCATAAACTTCGCTCCGCCGCAGCCAATTCAGTTTGAGTGAGAATCCCCAATTCTAGCGAAACACCTTGTTGTCTTCGTTTTATGTTATCGACGAAACGATGTACATACCCTAATTAAGATTGCTACGTGTATCACGAATATTGTCGGTTCAACGTCCGGTCGGTCTCGCCACAGGAACCTTTGGAACTGTCGATCCTCTTCTCGTATCTTGATACGGTGAAACATTTCTCGCTTAACTTTTCAAAGGGACCTAAGTAACATTTTCTTCATGATTTAATTTGAGTATGTACTGCAATCAAAAGCTTTCATATTTGTCTGTTGCTTGCAATTTTCAAATTAAATTAGGAATAAAAATGTTAATTTATGTCGACGGCTAAAGCATACTGGAACCTCCGGAAATTGCTGCGAACCGCTGGCAATGACGCAAGCATATCTGGTCCTTTTAGTAAAGAAGAGTTGAATGACATGCCGTCTACCGTTGCTCTCGCATCCATAATCAGTCGAACTTTGTTTATTCTTGGGTAAGAAACGATGCCAAGAGGCAAATACAAGCATTTTTCTGGCTTTGTTGTAGTTCTCATGTTTCGTTGCTTCATGCGCATATTGCTTTTCAACGTTATCTAGTATTATCGTCCGTACATATTCGTATAGATGTTCATTATCGCAAGATTTTCTTTCAAGATTACGGAGCCGCCTGTACGTCATTCCATAACTGTCGGGCAGATGCACGTTTTCCGTTCTCCAGAGAAGGCCAGTTTCGAACCCGGTGGAAGAAATTCTCCAAGTTGTTATTTCTAAAATTTCACGTACACGTCGTTCTTCATCGGACTCTAAATGAGTTATTGGCGATTTTATTCTAGAGTTATCCAACGCTGCCCAGTTCCGAACTAACTGGTTCAATTCTAGTTCGTGATTGGTGCATCCTCCATGGTGAAACTCACAAGTAATCGGTCCTACCTCGCTAGAGGGAGCTGCTCCAGCCAAGACGACATTTGGCTGCCATTGGGTGGCCCCAGTCTCCCTCACGTATCTTCAACGGTATTGTGAGCTTCAGGTTGTCAAGACCAATCAGTAGCTTCGGTGCAACTTCCTTGTATTCGTTGATTGATATCCCACGAAGGTGGGGATATCTTGCCGCTAAACCACTGTAGTTCAATGCTTGCTTTGGGAGAATCAATTTTTCAACCGCACGAGTGTCAACGAGCTCAAATTTCTGATCTATTCGCGATCCAGAAATATCCACCAGCAGTCGTTGATATTTGGACTCACCGCGTGTAGCATTTCCTGTCCAAAGCAACTGTAGTGGTATACGTGGTTCAGAAATTCCAAGTTTGGAAGCGACGTCATCTTCCAAGAGAGTAAGTTGAGAGCCTCATCTATAAACGCAAATATTTCTTCCTTTCCATTTGGCCCAAAATATGTTACTTACAATATTCTGAACAATGGACCCTCAGGAGACTGCCTTTGGCGCAAATGACTAGTGGAAACCACAACTGTCGTGGCCTGCGCCACCGAGTGTAGAAGGGTATGGTGCCGTAATCGGCAACCTGCATTTCCGCAGCCTTGCCAGGTTCGACATGGCCATCTACCATGCTGGTTAAACAAGTTGTAAGTTCTACACAATGAGCTCCGGTTGACAATTTTGAGTCTTTCGTCGACGTTCAATGATCTAAACTGCTGACAATCGTGGAGCCTTCCATGCCGCACGCAAGGGGCCGTCCACAAAGTATGTCATGCCTCTAGGGGGAGGAGGGGTTCTGAGCAGCGTGATGGTCCATTAGGGCCGATGCTCACTTGTTTGCAACCACGAGCAGCTGTCACGGCAAAATCAAATGGGATTGTTTGCACCCACGAACCGTGCGTTCGTGTTGGTGAGAATTGTCAGCAAGACCCTAATACAAAAATGTAAGGGTTGTTACATGGAGCGTGACGAAGGGGGGAGGGGGGTTGAAATGGCCATTTTTTGCGTGACTTCGATACTTTGTGGATCTTCCCCAACACAAGTCCTTTTTTCGTGGTTTATCCTCTTGGCCACCACTGTGTTCTCCCCCGTATATGATCCTTCCAAATAAACCTGTACGAAACTGAGTTCCTTCGGTTTTTGTTGTGATTTGAACGATTTGCCTCCCGGATGATCATCCCCTACGTTAAGGTCACTCCTGACGGAATCCAAGATTAAAAGTGCTCGCGTTTTCTGGGGCACACCACTCGATTCAGAGGCGGCGCACAACTGTAATTTTTGTTGATTTAGCTTTGCTGCGTCGCAGCATGCGTGAAATAATAAAAATGACAGTTGTGCGTTGCTTCCGTATCGAGTGGTGTGCCCCCGAAAACGCGAGCACTTTTAATCTTGGATTCCGTCAGGAGCGACCTTAAACGCTAGCTCTACGATAGAGTTCATAAACGTCCCGAAAATGCTAAGATCGGGTTCAACTCTAGCACATTCATATGCTGCCCACTTCATTCTGTAATCCACCGGCAGTTTACCGACCAAGTCGTGAAGAAGATCTGGATTCATTAGATGCGCATGTTGTTTTGCAGTCTTCAAATGTTCCACAAGGTTGTCTACGGCCATTCCGAAATCGATGATACTTTCCAAGTTATCCATCTTTGGCACCGGAAGATGCCGAATCTTTTCAGTGAGGGCCCGAATCAAGGTTTCGGGTCGACCATAGCGCAGCTGTAAAGTCTTTATCACATGTGGCACACTAGCCGGTGTCAAAAGATTTCCACGAACCATTTCTAGCGCTGGTCCCTTGACACAACGTTGCAATCACATAAGATTTTCGTCCAGGGAAAATCCACACGTTGCAGTTGATCTTTCGAAATTACTAATCCATATGGGCCACTCTTATGGACGAGAACAGCTTCCCTGGGAAGCTTACAAGACTGATTAAAGCAACGGTGGATGGTGTGCAAAACTGTGTGAAGATTTCGGGCGAACATTCTAGTTCGTTCGAATCGCGCCGGAGACTAAGACAAGGTGATGGACTTTCGTGCCTGTTGTTCAACATTGCACTAGAAGGTGTCATGCGGAGAGCCGGGTGTAACAGCCGGGGTACGATTTTCAACAGATCCAGTCAATTTATTTGCTTCGCGGATGACATGGACATTGTCGGCCGAACATTTGCAAAGGTGGCAGAACTATACACCCGCCTGAAACGTGAAGCAACAAAAGTTGGACTGGTGGTGAATGCGTCAAAGACAAAGTACATGCTTGTGGGCGGAACCGAGCGCGACAGGGCCCGCCTGGGAAGCAATGTTACGATAGACGGGGATACCTTCGAGGTGGTCAAGGAATTCGTCTACCTCGGATCCTTGCTAACGGCCGACAACAACGTTAGTCGTGGAATACGAAGGCGCATCATCTGTGGAAGTCGGGCCTACTACGGGCTCCAGAAGAAACTGCGGTCGAAAAAGATTCGCCACCGCACCAAATGTGTCATGTACAAGACGCTTATAAGACCGGTTGTCCTCTACGGACATGAAACATGGACAATACTCGAGGAGGACTTGCAAGCACAGAATCAACAATTTGACGCCACAATACACGGTTCGAGGCCGCATCTCTCCATCCTCGAATGCGCCCCACGCTCGCCAAGTCGTTTTGCACCTGGTCTGCCCTCCTTGCTCGCTGTGCTCCACGCCGTCTCGTACCTGCCGGATCGGAAGCGAACACCATCTTTGTAGGGTTGCTGTCCGGCATTCTTGCAACATGTCCGGTCCATCGTACCCTTCCGGCTTCAGCTACCTTCTGGATACTGGGTTCGCCGTAGAGCTAGGCGAGCTCGTGGTTCATTCTTCGCCGCCACACACCGTCTTCTTGCACGCCGCCAAAGATCAAGCTTTGTCCATGTTTCGTGTCCGTAGAGGACTACCGGTCTTATATTTAGCGTCTTGTACATAACACATTTGGTGCGGTGGCGAATCTTTTTTGACCGCAGTTTGTTCTGGAGCCCGTAGTAGGCCCGACTTCCACAGATGATGCGCCTTCGTATTTCACGACTAACATTGTTATCAGCTGTTAGCAAGGTTCCAAGGTAGACGAATTCCTCGACCACCTCGAAGGTATTCCCGTCTATCGTAACACTGCTTCCCAGGCGGGCCCTTTCGGGCTCGGTTCCGCCCACAAGCATGTACTTTGTCTTCGAAGCATTCACCACCAGTTCAACTTTTGTTGCTTCACGTTTCAGGCGGGTGTACAGTTCTGCCACCTTTGAAAATGTTCGGCCGACAATGTCCATGTCATCCGCGAAACAAATAAATTGACTGGATCTATTGAAAATCGTACCCCGGCTGTTACACCTGGCTCTTCGCATGACACCTTCTAGCGCAATGTTGAACAACAGGCACGAAAGTCCATCAGCTTGTCTTAGCCCCCGGCGCGATTCGAACGAACTGGAGTGTTCTCCCGAAATCTTCACACAGTTTTGCACACCATCCAGTCTGGTAAGCTTCCCAGGGAAGCTGATCTCGTCCATAATTTTCCATAGATCTAGGCGGTCTATACTGTCATATACCGCCTTGAAACCAATGAACATATGGTGCATTAGGACCTGGTATTCACGGCATTTTTGAAGGATTTGCCGTACAGTCAAGATCTGGTCCGTTGTCGAGCGGCCGTCAACGAAGCCGGCTTGATAACTTCCCACGAACTCATTCACTAATGGTGACAGACGTCCGAAGATGATATGAGATTTGTAGGCGGCATTAAGGATGGTGATCGCTCGAAAGTTCTTACACTCCAGCTTGTCGCCTTTCTTGTTCTTCTTCTTCTTCTTCTTATTGGCATTACATCCCCACACTGGGACAGAGCCGCCTCGCAGCTTAGTGTTCATTAAGCACTTCCACAGTTATTAACTGCGAGGTTTCTAAGCCAGATTACCATTTTTGCATTCGTATATCATGAGGCTAACACGATGATACTTCTATGCCCAGGGAAGTTGAGACAATTTCCAATCCGAAGATTGCCTAGACCGGCACCGGGAATCGAACCCAGCCACCCTCAGCATGGTCTTGCTTTGTAGCCGCGCGTCTTACCGCACGGCTAAGGAGGGCCCGCCTTTCTTGTAGATGGGGCATATAACGCCTTCCTTTCACTCCTCCGGTAGCTGTTCAGTTTCCCAGATTCTGACTATCAATTTGTGCAGGCAAGTGGCTAGCTTTTCCGGGCCCATCTTGATGAGCTCAGCTCCGATACCATCCTTACCAGCTGCTTTATTGGTCTTAAGCTGTTGGATGGCATCCTTAACTTCCCTCAAGGTGGGGGCTGGTTGGCTTTCATCGTTCGCTGAACTGACGTAGTCATCTCCTCCGCTGCCTTGACTTTCACTGCCTGCCTGTAGTGCTGCTTCCATCTTTCGATCACCACACGTTCGTCCGTCAAGACGCTCCCATCCTTATCCCGGCACATTTAGGCTCGCGGCACGAAGCCTTTGCGGGATGCGTTGAGCTTCTGATAAAACTTGCGTGTTTCTTGAGAACGGCACAGTTGTTCCATCTCCTCGCGCTCCGCTTCTTCCAGGCGGCGTTTCTTCTCCTGAAAAAGGCGGGTCTGTTGTCTCCGCTTACGTCTATAACGTTCCACAACGTTCCACGTTCTGCCGGGTACCTTGCTGCAGCGCAACAGCCCGCGCTGCATCCTTCTCCAGAATCTGTCTGCACTATTGGTCGAACAAATCGTTCCGTTGACTTCGTCGCACATACCCGACGTTGCACACTGGTTCAGAAGCCCCCAAAACGTGCGTTTTTTTAGTTTTCGACCTGAAAACTACATTTTAGAGTCATGATGTCTTCAGAAGAGTTGAAGGATATTTCTTGGGGTTTCTTTTGATAAGTAAATATCAATGATCTATCCACCTTAAAGGGCGGTATGAAATAAAAAAAATTACGCAGGTAAACAAAAGCAGTGGTTGTCCTCTGCAATGTTATAAAGCATGTAAATTGGAACATCTTTTCTGAAGACACCATATTGGACAAACGGTTTTGTAACGAATTAGTGCACGTTTTGTATGAATGACCCCCAAAAATAATATTTTGAGCATAACTCTTTCGGAAATGATTTTAGCACTATGGTTTATTCTAGAAAGTTGTGCATAATGACAAAAAACATGTTTGTCTAGAAGACTACTTTGATCTATCTTGAAAACTGTCAAAGTTATTAAGAAACTTAAGAAAAAATAGTCAATTTTCACATCAACACACCATGAAAAGCTGCAAGAGGCGGCAAGCCAAACAGCCACCATATGAAAGATTCGGTTTTAAGCTACCGAATGCAAAATGTTTTGTTTTGTTCCGTCGTGTTCCACTATTGTTTTGAATCAACTTAAAATAGACCTTAATGTACGTTCTTCAGTACAACTGTTACGTAAACAATTAAAAAGTGGCTAACATGATTGGTTATTTATTGCATAGTAACAATCTCCATCAAGACGAAACATTGTAACCATGCAATAAATAACTAATCATGTTAGCCACTTTTTAATTGTTTATGTAACAGTTGTACTGAAAAACGTACATTAAGGTCTATTTTAAGTTGATTCAAAACAATAGTGGAACACGACGGAACAAAACAAAACATTGTCCATTCGGTAGCTTAAAACCGAATCTTTCAGATGGTGGCTGTTTGGCTTGCCGCCTCTTGCCGCTTTTCATGGTGTGTTGATGTGAAAATTGACTATTTTTTCTAGAGATTCCTTTAAAACTTTGACAGTTTTCAAGATAGATCAAAGTAGTCTTCTAGACAAACATGTTTTTTGTCATTATGTACAACTTTCTAGAATAAACCATAATGCTAGAATCATTTTCAAAAAAGTTATGCTCAAAATATGATTTTTGGGGGTCATTCATACAAAACGTGCTCTAATTAGTTACAAAACCGTTTGTCCAATATGGTGTCTTCAGAAAAGATGTTCCAATTCACATGCTTTATAGCATTGTAGAGGACAACCACTGCTTTTGTTTATCTGCGTATTTTTTTTATTTCATACCGCCCTTCAAGGTGGATAGATCATTGATATTTTCTTATCAAACGAAAACCCAAGAAATATCCTTCAACTCTTCTGAAGACAACATGACTCTAAAATGTAGTTTTCAGGTCGAAAACTAAAAAACGCACGTTTTGGGGGCTTCTGAACCAGTGTGCGTTGTTCTCATCAGATATTGGTCAGAGTCGATGTTAGCACCACGATATGTCCTGACATCTATAATGTCGGAGAAGTGCCGTCCATCAATCAGAACGTGGTCGATTTGTGATTCTGTCTGCAGTGGTGATCTCCAGGTCAGGTGTACTGGCTCACGGTTCACGGCTGAAAGGTTGGAAACAACATGTGGTGGCGGTGAGTCGTTTCGGTATCGTAATGTAAAATATAACGCGCCCCCATCGCAACATTTTGGGTTAGACAAAAAGGTTGAGATAGGCAAAATTTTGTCGAAGTTCAAATCAGCATAACTTTGCGTAGAATGATTCGATTTCGATGAAACCTTGACCTTCGGACGCGGAAACTCTTCTAGTATACTGTCCCCATGCAAAACCTCAGATTGGACTTTGGCCACCGGAGATGTTCCGGGTTTTCCGAGGGTATGTTAAAAATGCATTTCTTCTTCGGCTTGTCGTTTTATCTGACGTTTACTGCCATCATGTTTTACACTCTTCCTGGAAACTAGAACTAATATGCTGACCAATGCTGGCTGCAGATCGAAAATTCGTTTGGTATACGCAAAGATATTGCCATTTTCGTAAAATCGGTACGGGATTGGCCATACACCCTGAACAAATGCCACTTTCGCAGAACACCCGGAACCTGTTACAAATTGGCCAGAGAGTCTTACAGTCACCATAATGTATCTTTAATAAAGATCCTATATTAATCGGCTTGGGAAAACATGAATTTTGACACCCATATACGCATAGTTCCAGACGGTGCCATAACCGGTCCCTCCTGGAAGGCCCTTGGAACCTGCTATAAAGGTGGCCGTGGACACTATCATTCTGGAAATGTTTCTACAATTATCGTCTCGCAAAGCCATGAAGATAGATACCCATATTTGCATTATTCCGATCTGTTATCATTTCATTATGTTCCCGGAACCTTTTTTACGAAAATGGCCATATCTCTGCGTAGTTTTGATGGATTCTCGATCTACAGCCACCATTAGCCGGCATATTAGTTCTAGTTTTTGGAGAGAGCATAAAACATGACGAAAGTGAACGTCACATAAAACGACAAGCAGTGGAAAAAATGCATCCTGAACATACCTTCGGAAAACCCGGAACATCTACAGTGGCCAAGGACCAATCTTAAGTTTTGCAGGGGGACAGTATACTAGAAAAGCGCCTGGTTCTGATGGTCCTGATTTTATCAAAATCGGATCATTCTACGCAAAGTTATGATGATTTGAATTTCGACATAATTTTACCTATCTCAACCTTTTTGTCTAACCCCTGTATCTTATTGTCAAATTTGTACAAAACATATAACTAATGCACTTTATCTTAATATATGTTTCGATTAGAAGGACAAAAAATCTATCAAGAATTTAAATGTTAGGGACAAAATTGAACATGCGGACGCGACGCCTCCGTAATTTCAAAATTAAAACACATTTATAATTATGTAGATCAATCGATGTTTTGAAAACAATGAGCGCCCCTGCCCCGTGAAACAAAATATATTTTTAAATTTATGTTTATCATACAAACAGCTTATCACGTTATTCAAGCCAACAGGCCATCGGGCAAAGCCGCGATGATCATTAATCAGAATAGAGGAGAATGAAGATAAAGGTCACAGTATTACATGAATGAAGGGTATCTTTTATTTGTTTCAGACGTATGAATTTGCTGTTTTCAGTCAGCGCCTATTTCGACCTATATCAGGTTTAACGATCGCACTCCACATTCTCCTATTTTCCAATCTCATCGCAGTGTCCACCTCAAAGTTGAGGTTTATTTTTCCGCTACTGACTTTCCGTTGACTGATCTCCCACTGTATGGAATAATGAGCCAAAAGTAGATTAGTTACCACGAACAAATAAAGTCATATTATAGCCGCCGTGAAGCTTCAAACTTGAATTGCAGTCAGATAGAGTCGTTTCAGTATTGTCTCGACTGTCCCCACAGCAACAAGTCCATTCGTATGGTTCGCGACTGCATCCACCACGCGAACCGGTTTAGTGTTATTATTGGTCGTTTCTTTTGCTTTCGCGTTTGGTGTTTGTGGGATCGCTCAGGTCTGATTCGCACTTGGGTCATTTAATTTGCAGTTATCCCGTTTAAAGACCAATTGCCCACCGTAGTTGTATCTTCTATTTGTTGTATTTTTTATCACTGATGGAAACGGTAATTGTTTGTTTGCTTAGAGCCATTCAGAGAAGGTGTTAAATTTTGGTTGCAAGTCAAATACCGACAGCGCGACCGGGGCCCTTGTCTCATTGCATAACACGTGACGTGTCATGCCAGTTTGGTATTTGTTTCCATGCAAGAGATAATTAATTGATTTCTGCCTTTTTGTTGCCTTTTCAGCTGAACAAAGACGTCGGGTTCCGTACCGAGTCGGATACTTTCGGTGAGCTGAAGGTTCCAAACGACAAATACTATGGCGCGCAAACCGTTCGCTCGACGATGAACTTCCCCATCGGTGGACCCACCGAACGTATGCCGGTAAGAACAGTTTGAATTCAAATTTATATTATTATTACAACATATGCTTATGCTAATCTGCTATCACGCTTGTTATCAGCAACCGGTCATCACAGCAATGGGTATTCTGAAAAAGGCGGCTGCTCTGGTAAACAAGGAGTACGGATTGGATCCGAAAGTGGCCGATGCAATTTCGTTGGCAGCTGACGATGTTATCTCGGGCAAACTCTATGACGATCACTTCCCTCTGGTCATCTGGCAGACCGGTTCCGGCACCCAGAGCAACATGAACGTCAACGAAGTCATCAGTAATCGTGCCATTGAGCTGCTTGGTGGAACCCTTGGCTCCAAGACTCCAGTGCACCCGAACGATCACGTCAACAAATCGCAATCCTCGAATGACACCTTCCCTACAGCCATCCACATCTCGGTGGCGCGTGAACTCACCGGAAACCTGAAGCCAGCCATTCAAATTTTGCACGATGCCCTGAAAGCTAAATCCGATGAGTTTAGGGACATTATCAAGATTGGTCGCACTCACACCCAGGATGCCGTCCCTTTGACACTCGGACAGGAATTCAGCGGCTACGTCCAGCAGATGGAATTCGCCCTGCAGCGCATCGAATCAGTGCTACCACGCGTTTATATGTTAGCCCTCGGAGGTACCGCTGTTGGAACGGGATTGAATACTCGTATTGGATTCGCTGAAAAATGCGCTGCTAAAATTGCCGAACTTACGGGTCTTCCGTTCATTACCGCTCCGAATAAGTTCGAAGCGTTGGCCGCTCGTGATGCTATGGTGGAGGTTTCCGGATGCCTAAATACTATCGCCGTCAGTTGCATGAAAATTGCCAACGATATCCGTTTCCTCGGATCGGGCCCTCGTTGCGGTCTGGGCGAACTAAGCTTGCCTGAGAATGAACCTGGAAGCTCGATCATGCCCGGCAAGGTCAATCCCACCCAGTGCGAAGCCATGACGATGGTTTGCGCTCAGGTAATGGGCAACAATGTGGCTGTCACCGTGGGTGGATCGAACGGGCATTTCGAATTGAACGTTTTTAAACCTCTGGTCGTGTCCAACGTGCTTCGATCGATTCGATTGTTGTGTAAGTTTTCGTACGATCGCTTATGATCAAACCAAGTGATGTCGATTTTATTTTTTAGCCGACAGTGCCCGCACCTTCAGCAAAAACTGCGTCGTTGGTATCCAAGCGAATCGAGCCAACATCGATAAGATCATGAACGAATCGTTGATGCTGGTGACGGCACTGAACCCGCATATTGGCTACGACAAGGCTGCCAAGATTGCCAAAACGGCTCACAAGGAAGGAACCACGCTCAAACAGTCCGCTCTCAAGTTAGGCTACCTGACGGAGGAACAGTTCAACGAATGGGTCCGCCCGGAGAACATGCTGGGACCGAAGTAAACAATTGGGTGAGTTGTTTCGTTTTCAGTTATGATCTGTCAATTCGCCTTTCTTGATTGTATTTCGGATGGTTATTATTTAAAATGTTGGAAAAAGTTTATAAAGCAGGAAATCTTTTTGTGAAACGAATGCTAAGAATTCATTATTGAATTACTACTATTGTGAAATCCTTTTAACTGCCGTCATACACATATCTGTCCCACGTTTGCTGCGATTCCTATGTACATGGGACATTTATGCTTATAATGAACATTGCGTTTCAAAGTTGTCGCAAAAACTTGTTTGGAACTGTACTCTGTACCCCTGGGGAAAGCTTGTCAATGTACCGAAACTGAGTTTTTGATTGGTCTTCAAAAAAATTGTTCATGGGATAATACCAGGTGGGATTTATGTGCGGATGCTTTATCAGATTGTCGCCATACATCGGCAACTGCAGAATGTTGTGAATACAATATACTTAGTCTGTTCTTTTCTCGTGCTCGGGGTTAAGGCGATAGCTGGACATATGTGTTATTATGCTGGTTCTATGACACTAATCCGAATGTCACTACCCCGAACGCCAGTACCCCGAAAGGTCACTACCCCGAATATTCCACTACCCAGAATACCCCACTACCCAGAAAGGCCATTACCCCGAAAATAAAATAAATATATTATGCAATAATTCTAATTATTACTTTTGCATATGCTAACAATTATCCTAATATTTGAGCCGGGAGCGCTCGGGATAATGCGAAAGCGCGAATGCCAGAGACCTTGCCAGAGACGGTGCTTATATAGAGACCAGCGAAGAGAATGAAAGTAAATCTGTATTCACGACCTCCACGAGAAATTTGTGAAGACGTGATGTGACTTTCAGTATTAGCAATTATAAATTCTTCTTTACGGATTTAAATTAAATATCTTCAGCAACAAATAATATTAATGCGCCAAATACACGCACCTACCCGGGACAAGGCGAGAGAGTAAATTACTTTTTTCTTTTAAATTATACACCACAAATTATACAATTATGTCCGGAATAAGATGGGAGAGTAAATGGCACCTTCTTGTAAAGCGTGCTTGCCCAAAATATTGCGAGAGAGTGAATGCCTCCTTCTTTTAAAGCACGCATCTACCCGGAAAAAAGAAGGAGAATGAATGACACTTTCCTTGAAAGCACGCGCTTGCCTGGAATAATTCGAAAGAATGAATTTCTCCTTCTTATAAAGGACGCATCTGCCCGGAATAAAATAAGGTGGGAAAGTAAATGACACCCTTTAAAACACGTGCTTGCCCAGAGTAAAGAGGCCCGCACATAGGATACGTTTGCGTTTGGTACATTTCCCATGGGAAAACTGTAAAACGCAACGCGAACGAATCCTATGTGCGGAACTCTTAATGCAAAACAATGAAAGCCTCCTCCTTTTAAAACACGAATTTGCCAGAACTAATGCGAAAGAGTAAATGACACCTTTTTTTAATGCATACGCTTCTCCGGAATAATGCTTCCTGTATTAATTAATCCGCTAGATTGGCTTTTCTCGCCAATCTAGCGGATTAATTAAGCCCACATATGCCCGGAATAAAGTGGGGAGTGAATGACACCTTCTTTTAAAGCACGTACTCCACGCACTTGCCCGGAATAATGGGAAAGAGTGAATGCCTCCTCCTTTTAAAGTACACATTCGCCCGGAATAAGGTGGAAGAGTAGAGTCTTCTGAAGCACGCATTTGGCCAGGATGAGACGAAAAAGTAAATGTTTCCTTCTTTCGAACAATGGGGCATGGATGTTATCGATCATTTAGTAATTCGCGTTCGATCATTTAGTAGTTTGTCAATAACTCAAAAGCTGAATTTCAAAACGTGTTGTATGGTGGACGGTGAGAAGTGAGAAGGTTTTTCTACAACTCTGCCTAATGGTTCGTTGTTTGAATTCCGCTAGTAACGGAGTTATAGTTATAGTTTTAGTAACTTAGTCTAAATGATAACAAAATTTTAATCATTTAGTTTAAGTTACTGCAACTAGCGCTATAACTCCATTATTAGTTGAATTCTAACAACGAACCATTAGGCAGAGTTGTAGAAAAACCTTCGCACTAGATGTCTGTGTTAGTGGATTGTTCTAGTAGGCTATGGCCGGTTGATGAAATAATAAATCAGATTATTGTATGTGTCACAACAGAACGGATGTCTTTCATTCAAGGTACCACATCTGGCGACGAGGATTAAGACGATTGTCAAATATTTCTCCCGATCTAGCGAAGAAGGATTTACGATTGGTATAAAATAAGTTTTACAAATTTTTGTACAACTGCTATAAGCAGGACACTCCGCTGCTAGCAACAGGGAAAGGCATAAAGCCGCTACCGTGGGTAGAAAAAAAAGAGATTTACTTCTATTAAGCAGGACACTTTGCCATTGTGAGCAATATATATAAATATTAAAAAAAAACTATCTGTTTGTAAAATAACAGCAAAGCTGTTACCATAGCAACCATTTCAATGAGTAATTTTACAATAAATTTTCAGTAATAGAAATTCAAAATGGAAAGCTGGAACATAAACCCGTTCAAATTCAACCACCTTCCTGAGACGCAAACCCGTAAAGAATGGATGCGCTGGAAGCGAAATTTTGAGGTCATTGTGGCAGCTAGCTAGGAGACAAATTCGTCAAAGATCAAGAATGTACTACTCGCCAAAGGGGGTCTCGAACTTCAGGATTTGTTTTATTCAATTGACGGAGCAGATGTTACTGAAGACAAAGAAAAAGGAATTGACCCTTACAAGACCGCCATAATCAAACTCGACGAACATTTTTCACCCAAGCAACATGAATCTTTTGAACGAAACGAATATTGCAAACTATCACCAGCTGTTATACAAGATGGCCAACACGAGACGTTATCAAAATTTGTGATGCGTCGGGTCGATCAATCAAAGCGTTGCAATTTGCTAACTGAAGCTGAAAGTCGAGATCTACGAATTATGGATATGGTGATCTACTACGCTCCTACTGAACTGAAAGAAAGGCTATTACAGAGAGAGAAATTAACTTTGGCACAACTGACACGCATAGTCAATTCCTATGAACCAATCAAACTCCAAGCAAAAGCAATAGAACCCGTGGAAACAAAGGACATTACAGTTTCTTCAGGTTTGATCTATATTACTGTAGATACACACTTATTAAATATCAATATGAAAAACAAAATATAAAGTATTGAGTCGCGCAGGTGCTCGGGCTCTGGTAGAAAATCAAGAAACAGGAGTAACGTACCAAAGAAACATAGCACATTTGAAAAATATTAATCCACCAACAACCTCAAGACCTACAGACAACCAATGTACAATAGAATCTCCAGATACAGTGCCTTCAGATGAAGAACCAGAATTCAGAGGATTTGAAAATGTTGAAGAAAACTTTACCGGAATGTAAAAATATATATTTATACAAAAAACAAATAGTGTTTGGTGGCAGGCAGGCTTCGTGGAAGGCCGCGTACACGATGGCTTTTTGCAGTTGAAGAGGACCTGAGGGCGCTCAATGTTCAGGGCGACTGGAAGCGATTGGCCCAGGATCGAATCCAGTGGAGAAGGATACTCCATTCGGCGTAGGTTCATCGAAGAGCTGTAGTCCATCAAGTAAGTATAAGTAAGTAAGGATAAATACATACTATTAATAATTGTAATTCAAAATTATATAAAAAAGGAGATGTGTTAGTGGATTGTTCTAGTAGGCTATGGACGGTTGATGAAATAATAAATCAGATTATTGTATGTGTCACAACAGAACGGATGTCTTTCATTCAAGGTACCGCAATGTCCACCATACAACACATTTTGGAATTCCACTTCTGGAATGAGTTATTGACGAACTACTAAATGATCGAACGCAAATTACTAAATGATCGATAACATCCTTGCAATCCGGTAGCCTGGAATAAAATGGGTGAGTAAATGACTCATACTTTAATTATTTTGAATATGTTATTTTTGACTGATAAGTTTCTATTTTCAACTTCATTATTGAAATGCAGTAATAAAGTGAACAGTAAGTACATGTTTTTTTTTACGATTTCGGGGTAATGGTCATTCGGGGTAATGATAACTCGGGGTAGTGACCATTCGGGGTAACGGGTTATTCGGGGCAATAGCCTTTCGGGGTACTGGCGTTCGGGCTAGTGACATTCGGGTTAGTGACATTCGGGGCAGTGTCATAGAATCTATATGCTATATAGCCCAGGACGGAGATCTTTCAAGTCGTCCCTTTGCACCACTCGGGGTGTACGGGACCAACAAGTATGTAAAAGAATGGCCATCGATTTACACTCAGTCCCAGAATTTCGATCCTCGTGTGCTTCGCTGGCAAGTTGTGTTAGCTTAGGGAAGATCCATTAATTACATAACGCAAAAATTGGTAATTTTCAACCCCCCCTTCTATGTCACACGTTTTGTATAAAACATCTCAAAATTTTGTATGGATCGTCAAACTTTGCTCAAACCTCCCCCTCTAAGCGTTACGTTATTTTGGGGATGCTCCCTTACCTTGCTAAGTTAAGAGTGCGTGTTGGCTCTTGTGTCGGACAGCGGAACGATCGCGCGATTTGCCGAAATATTGTGTTCTGCATTGCGCAGCCGTCAGTGCCTGTTTGTCGTGTTTCTGCTCAGTAAGCAGATAGTTCGCGCGGCCGAGTGAGTAAACAATTGGTGCGTGATCGGACGTGTTTCAGGTAGGATTTAGAACAATCCGAGTTTTTGGTTCTGATTTTAATGTTCGGTGAACGTGTTTGAACGTGTTGAACGTGTTTTGTATATAATGCGAAACATTTTTAAAATCCAGGTTACTTTGTCTTCCTTTGGGCGGTTCGTAAGTAAATTGATGAATATATTTTAATATTTTTTCAGCATATATTGTTATTGACAAACGCTCTATATTGTCGAATAGAGCTCCCTATTATTCACCTTACCCACTAACACAAATTTTCATTCTCGAGACATATATGAAGGTAGTATGGGTTCCCTGCATCTTTACTAGTAGATGTTGAACTAACATTCCTTCCCTTCCTTCCGTGATTGTAAGGACGTGGCCAGGTATACAACTGCTACTGTATAGGAACAGGTACTAATCCCAAGTACCAATTTGCGACAATATACAGTAGATTGCTCAATTGAGCATTGTATAGCCACCCACGATTTGTACAATCACATATGCTATGCTATGCTCCCTTACCTTGCTAAGTTAACGTTAAAAAAATTTCCATGTTCCAATTCGTTTTCTTTGTTTTATGCCTAATGTCACTGCCGTTAAATCAGGGGCAGCAGGGACTATGTCCAAGGGCTTGAGGACCCCTCCCCATGGCCACTGCGAGTTATGGGGCCTGTCTAGGATGTGGTGGGGTTTGACAGTAGGCTCTGTAAAACCTCTACAAAAAGCTGCATGTGTCCATAAGCAGGCCCTATCAAACCCAGTCAACAACACATGAACGTATATGGTGTCGTGTAGGATGCTGAAGTGCAGGCGATAGAGGTACTTCTCCACACAACATGTATGTCTCCAATTTAGCATCTTGTATTGCACCATGTGCGATTTTATGTTGACTGGGAAGCGACCGTGTGCCGCTCAAAGCGCACAAGCCCAACACGAGGATTAATACCAGTTAGATCCTGATTACGGTATACTGGTCACGGCAAGCGACACACACGCGCGCGAAAGTAATGCAAAATAAACGACATGTAAAATAAACTTAAATTTAACGTAATAAATGGAGATAAAATAAGGGTTGCTGAATGACATTAACTTTCCGATTACTATCAATGTGGTTGAACAGCCGTGAATATTACTTTATTTTCAATTTTAATCCTTTTTCTTTTTTACCTTCCTTACATTAAAGAAATGATGACGCGGGCGCCTAATCCGAAATTCAAATAAACAATCGCTCACTTTGAGTGATTGATTGTTTATTCTCGCGAAGAATGAACAAGTGAACAAATGAAGGAAATGTCAACACTGCTCCAATCAAGTCCTATTTAGCTTAAAGGGGCTGCTGTCTTAGATATTCCGGGGAATAGCAGTTCTTATTTAACCGCTGGATATCAGAACAGACATTGCTAGAGCCGCACCTTTTTAGTGAATAGACGTTTGATTAGTCGGGTCGGATTTGTTTAGGGCGCACCCCACACCAGGACTGGCCTAGTTCGCTTTGAGCGGCCATGGTCGCTTTGGTAATGCCTTGCGGATATATGCAGCTTTTACAGAAGTTCAACCGATCCCATTGTCAAGTCCCTCCACATCTTAGGCAGGTATCCCGGGTAGCAGGGACTATGTCCATGGGCTTGACGATTCCTCTCCAGGCCAACTGCTGGGGTTTGACTGTGAGCTCTGTTAAACTTCTATAAAAAGCTGCATGTATCCGCAAGCAAGGTTCGCAAAAGCGACCATGTGTCGCTCAAAGCGCACAAGCCCAAGTTCTGGTGTTAGGAGGCACACTAAACAGACCAGACACAACAGCAACAGCCGCGTTATCGAAACTCCCTCAGGCTAGCCGAGATCAACAGCATCAGATGGAGAACCCGAGAGAGACATGTGAACGGCGATTAAATGGATGGATTACCTATCGTAGATTACAACGTGAGAAGGAGATTTGAGCTAGGCGGCCACTGGTTGACCGATGACAATTATTTTGTGATTTATATAGTCAGTTGGTTTCGGTCGTCCTCGCAGACAGATGGGCTCTCATCGAAGAAATTATTAATTTGTTTAGTGTTAAGTTGTTTGTGTTTAGTATTAAACGTATAGTAACCAATAAAAGTGTTCAATTAATAATTGTAATTGTACCATAATGCGAGTGTTGTGCAAAGGGAACCAAATGAAGGAAACTACCAGCCGTTGAGAGAACTTTCCAACCCACTAAACACCAAGGATTCTAACGAATTAAGCCCCGGTCCCAAAATTGCGAAGAAGTCTGAGGAAGGTCAAGTCTGCTGCTAATATAGAAGGAGGTAAATCTACTATTAGACATTTGGTCCCAACGAACCGGATCAAGGAAGCAGTTGGAGGAAATAGTCACACCGAAACCAACAATGTGATCTCGAACGGAATCGCCATTCCGTTGTAAGGTACAATTGGTACACCGCCATCACAACAAGGACACAATTGACTTTCGCCATTGTCAATCCAAGCAACTTTGGAGGATCGCCATCGCAACCCGGTGGATGATTGAATAATGAGCTCGAAGGATAATCAGGACGATTGGATAATTGGTGTGAATTTCGATTATCATTGCATGCAGTGTTTGGGACATTATCTCTGACTTCGCTGGAGAACCGAATTAGCAGAAATATCTGCTTGTACAGGTTAATATTTAAAATTCGGTGTATGTCTAGCCGAAGCATTGATCTACTGCATTCTAACACCAACCTTTCGAACGCATGGTATCGTTGCATGAGACGGAGCTTCTACTGTGTCATCCATATTCCGAGGATTAATAATTGCATAATTGCTTGAACGGACGGTTCAGCAAGACATCGTATATGCATCCGAACCATTTGCAACCGAACGATTTCTCCTGGTGGATGATACTTGTGGACGGTTATAGAAGAGGAAGCGCCCTATTCCTCCCTCCCGGGTGAGTGAAAATTAAACGTAGGGTAAGACGGTATAATATGCCCCCCCTAAGGCAACTCCTTGATAACTTTTTACTTTTCAACGCAATTTATGCAAACTTTGTGTTATTTGGTAGTCCAGAAAGTCGCAAATGCATTGCCCATGGGTAGTCATGTAAAAATATTACAGATAACACGTAATAAAGCTTTTTTGAAAAGTCGCGAAAAAATGGATTTTAACAAGTGCCTGGGCAATACGCCCCACCTTAGCCAAAGAAGTTTCATAGCCCTTCATTAGTATTTTATCAATCCCATAATAAAAAGGTTACAAATCCTTATGTACTTGACATTAAAAAACCAACATAGGTCCATTTAAGCAGGTGTGAATTACATTTCAATATTTCCCATACAATTCAGGAGCAACTGCTGCAGGCTCGCTGCGCTTGTGTCCAGTTGGTAAGGGCATATCGTCCTGCCTACACTGGGGCGTTTTGGCCGGTGTAACATGTTTTCGAAAATCGTTAAATTTTTGAAGATGGAAGCAATTTTATATCATATTAACCACTGAGAAAAGTAATTTTGTTGCCCAACTGAGTGTTCCAGTGCAAATTTTGCGGACAATATGCTAGCGTCGCTCCAGAATGTTGAGCAAACAAACATAAAAAGTTACATCAAAACTGTAACTTTTTGTATTTTGCTATTATTTTCATTGTGTAATACAAAAATACTTCCACATTCACATAGTATGATGGGTTTACAAATACTTATAGGTACCAACTGATTTTGACCCTTAATTAGTTATAGTTTTCTAGAAATCAAAGGGGGGCGTTTTGGCCAGGTGGGGCGCATTATACCGTCTTACCCTATATGTCACTGCCAAGCTAGGCACAGCAGAAATACACTTTTTAAATGAAATTCCTGTAAAACCTCTTCTTTAACACCACGCAATCCCTGCATTGGAACTGCTCGTTAGAGCAAGTCTGCTGCAAACCCAAGTTGCATTCTCGACTGGTTTGATTTACTGAATGGTGGAGCTGTAAGTCCTCCAGGTTAGTTGCACGGTATATGTCCTACCGAAGCAAACGTTACGATTACTACATACCGATTATTTCTCTTCGACCTACAACCTGCACACACTTTGAGCAAATTGGATATTCGTGGTGATTTGGATTTGTTTCGGCATAGTTGCATCGGTACTGCTGATGGTACCTCCAGGTAGGCTGCCACAGTATATGCCTTGCCGAGGCATACATTTTTGAATATTACACCCCGGTATTTCCTCTTCTTGAATTACAAATCCAAATGTGAGTGAACCCAATTGAGGCAAGATTGATGTGACGTCACCGGACCTTTGCTACTTTGGTTCGATTCGGAATTAGATAAGAACAGCTACCTGTTCTTCCAGGTTAGTGAAAGCGAGCAGTATATGTTCGCCGAAGCAAGGATACTCGCTTTCTTTACCGATTGTTCGACGACACATCATCATGCCCATCACTCGGAAAGCATTATCGTCTTTGATGCAGCTGAAGGTTCAGCTGGAAGACCTGCGATCTTCATTTGACGATATCTATGGTTTCATTCAGAAGTTTTCTGATGCGACCACTGCTACCCAGGTAGACGTTCGGCTGGAGCAAATCGACGATTTGTGGGAGAGATTTAGCGAGAACTTGGTCGAGCTACGATCTCATGAAGAGTTTGAGGACGAAGAGAATCAGCTTGGGAAGTTGCGCAAGCAGATGAGTGATCGATATTATGAAGCTAAAACGTTTTTGTTGGACAAAAGCAAAGCCCTTCATGCCCCTCCGGCCGTGGATCAGTCTCTTCTCGAACAACCGGCAGCAAATGTTGTTGATCATGTCAGGTTACCACAAATTCATCTTCAAACGTTCAGTGGTGACATCGATGAGTGGTTGAGCTTCCGAGAATTGTTCACGTCGCTCATCCACTGGAGAACCGATTTGCCGGAAGTGGAGAAGCTTCATTATTTGAAGGGGTGCCTTCAGGGTGAGCCGAAAAGCCTAATCGATCCCCTGAAGATTACCAAGGCAAATTACCATATAGCTTGGGAAACGCTGATGAAAAGATACAACAACAACAAGCTATTGAAGAAGAAGCAGGTGCAATCATTCTTCATGCTACCGACTTTGGGCAGAGAATCTGTTGTTGATCTGCGTTCTCTGGTAGAGGGTTTTGAGCGAATCGTCCAAACATTAGATCAAGTTGTGGAACCTGTCGATTACAAGGATCTTTTGTTGGTGAATTTCCTCACAATGCGATTGGACCCGTCTACTCGTCGAGCATGGGAGGAATGCTCAGCCTCCAAGGAAAAGGACTCACTGGCAGACCTCATCGAATTCCTGCGCCAGCGAATCCAAGTTTTGGAATGCTTTCCGTCTAGGCAGGCGGATTCCAAGGTTACCCACCCACAACAAACAACGACAAAATCAAGAGTTTCAACAACCAAGGCCAGTTATAACTCGGTTGAAGCATCATCAGGAAGATGTGTGGCTTGCAATCTATTTCAATGTTCCGCATTCCAAAAACTTTCTGTGGCGGACAAGGATGCTATGTTGAAATCCCATGGGCTTTGCCGGAATTGTTTCCGGCCGGGGCATCAGGCAAAGGATTGCCTATCAAAATTCCGCTGCCGGATCTGTAGAAGACGTCACCACACCCTGGTTTGTTTCAAATCGGAGAAGGGTAATACTGCATCGGTCGCAGAGGCTGCTGGGGGTAGCAGCTTCAAACTCCAAGGATTATCAGGTTTCATCAGGTTCCAGTTCTATTCAAGTGGTGAATATGGCAGCAACAGACGTTTCGGTGAGCGGTGCGGCAAATCAAGTTACGTCGCAGGTTTTGTTAGCGACAGCGGTGGTCATCGTCGAGGATGACGTTGGCGTAAAGTACCACGCTCGTGCTCTTCTTGATTCGGGTTCAGAGAGCAACTTCGTTTCGGAACGCTTGGTACAAAGGATGAAGGTGATCAGAAAGAAGATCGACGTTTCAGTCCTGGGCATAGGACAAGGGGCCACCAAGGTCAAACACATGGTTCAAGCAGCCATTCGTTCGCGGATTTCGGACTTCTCGCGAGACATGAGGTTCTTGGTATTACCCAAGGTAACCGCAAACCTACCTACAACTTCAATCAATACGAAACGTTGAGTCCTACCAAAAGGGATTGAGCTTGCGGATCCAGCATTCTTCACGTCTAAGGAAGTCGACATCGTGTTAGGTATCGAGGCCTTCTTTGAATTCTTCGAGTCAGGACGAAGGATCACAATCGGTAAAAACTTACCAAGCCTTACGGACTCAGTGTTTGCTGGGTAGTTTGTGGTGGGTGCTCAATTCCTAGCGAATCCCTCCAAATCAAGTGCCACTTCTCAACATCCAAGGATCTGGAAACGTTGATGGCGCGATTCTGGTCCTGCGAGGAGGTGGAATTTTCGGATACCTGTTCGCTAGAGGAGAAGAAGTGTGAAGAAATTTTCCAGCGTGGAGTTCAGAGAAATACAGAGGGTCGTTACATTGTTCCATTACCTAAAAACGAGGACGTTCTTCCAAACCTGGGCGAGTCTAAGGATATCGCATTCCGACGTCTTCTTGGCACGGAAAGAAGACTGGCGAGGGACGCTCACTTGCGGGAGCAATACATTGCCTTCATGGACGACTACCTGAAATTGGGACACATGCGCAAGGTTGAGGAAGCTACAGAGGACAAGATTAAAAGATGTTTTCTACCGCATCATCCGGTGGTCAAGGAGGCCAGTACCACCACCAAGGTCAGGGTGGTCTTCGATGCTTCTTGCGAAACGTCATCTGGAGTGTCCTTAAATGATGTACTTCTGGTAGGGCCAGTTGTACAGGAGGATTTGAGATCAATTATTCTACGCAGCCGAACAAAGCAGGTGCTCCTCGTGTCGGACGTGGAGAAGATGTTTCGGCAGATCCTCGCTCGGCCAACGGATCGACCACTCCAATCTATACTATTCCGGTTTGCTCCGGAGGAGGAAGTTGCAGTGTACGAACTCAACACAGTTACATACGGAACCAAACCCGCACCATTTTTAGCCACCCGAACCCTCCAACAGTTGGCTGCTGACGAAGCCGATCGTTTCCCGCTCGCGGCAAGAGCAATTCGTGAAGATGTTTATATGGACGACGTCATCACCGGTACGGACGAGGTTGAACTAGCCGTCAGTACTAGGAATCAACTGACTGAAATGATGCAGTGCGGTGGGTTTAAACTACGGAAGTGGGCTTGTAATGTCCCAGAAGTTCTTGATGGTGTACCCGAAGAAAACCTGGCAATACGAGATCCCATAGGAATTATTCTGGATCCTGAGATTGTCAAAACTCTAGGACTAACGTGGATACCCTATACTGATACTCTCCGTTTCCAGTTTGCTGTCCCACCGATTGAACCAGGAGTTCCTTTAACGAAACGTCAAATACTCTCACAGATCGCAACATTATTCGATCCACTTGGCTTGATTGGGGCCACGACTTCATCAGTTAAAATTTTCATGCAGCAACTCTGGATTTCTGGTAATCGGTTAGACTGGGATCAGCCCGTACCTTCAATGGTGGGTGAGAATTGGAGAAAATTCCACAAAGAACTCCCGTTTCTGAATGAAATTCGTATCGATCGGTGTGTTATCTTACCCAGAGCAGTTTTGGTGGAACTACACTGTTTTTCGGATGCTTCGTGCAAAGCGTATGGCGGCTGCGTTTACTTACGAAGTCAAGACTCCAACGGAAAGATTATGGTACGACTCTTGTCGTCCCGATCTAAAGTGGCTCCACTACGCTGCCAATCTATCCCACGGTTAGAGCTCTGTGGTGCCGTTCTGTTGTCGCAGCTATACGGAAAAGTGAAGGAATCTACTAAATTGACAGTCCAAACCTTTTTCTGGACGGATTCAACTTGCGTGTTGCGTTGGGTCGAATCACCGCCAACAACGTGGACTACATTTGTTGCCAATAGAGTGGCGAAAATTCAAACGCTCACGGAGGGTTGGAATTGGCGACACGTTCCTGGTACGGACAACCCAGCAGATCTGATATCACGTGGAATGCTGCCCGAAGACATCGTTCATAACGCACTTTGGTGGGAAGGTCCCGGTTGGCTGAAGGAAGCACCCGAATTATGGCCTGGAGGCATCGAGTCTGATGAAGAAGCAGGAGAAGAAGAAAGACGCCGCACAGTAGTGGCATGTACTGTATCTCCCACGGCAGAATTTAACGAGATGTACATCGGCAAGTTCGGGTCATATTCTGATTTGATACGACGCACAGCCTACTGGCTACGACTCGCTCTGCTCGCTCGCTCTGCTAATGGATTGCCAACTACTGTAGAGTTGCAGAAAGCTGAAAACGTAATACTCCGGAGCGTACAGAAGGAAGTTTTTGCCGACGAAATAAGGGCATTATCGCGAGAAGAGTTTGTGTCCACCATTGAGATGGTTTCATCCGTTCATCTGCAAGGAAGGACTCATCAGAGTAGGAGGACGGCTGAATAATTGCGAAGAAGTCTGAGGAAGGTCAAGTCTGCTGCTAATATCGAAGGAGGTAAATCTACTATTAGACATGCATGTTGTAAAATGGCTATTACGTCACTTTTCCAGATTACGGCAGAACAGTTCTGCATCGGCATGTGCAGTCCATACTAACACCTATACGCTCACTCTTCTGCCATGCCTAGTGGTGGCGACTGCGGTTGCCATCCTCTGCGACACTTTTACCTCGACATGTGCAAACCTCTCATTCACTTCGCCGCGCTCAGCCTGTTTTTGCTCCAACCAATCACAAGTTAGTCATGCTTGTCGACTGCTGCTCGGCGCCCAAGATTATCTGCAAACTGCAGGCAATCTGAGTGGTTGCAGTCGAAACTGCGTTCCACTTCTCCATTGCTTGGCACATCCTCTGGATAAGGGTATCCGGGGTTGTGTCCCGACCACAAACGTCTAGCATAGCTCTTCTTTCGACGTCGAAACGAGGACATACGAACTCAAACTCCGCTTTGATGCGATCGCGACTTCACCCACGTGAATCACTGCATGTTGAACCGACTTGCGGTTGTTGACGATAACCACCTCCATCTTATGTTGAGTGAGCTGCAGGCCTCTAGCGCTCATCCAATCCTCCACCGTGCTGATCGCGTGTGCTGCGGTAAGTTCTACCTCGGGAATTGACTCCTCGTAGACCTCCAAGGTTACGTCATCTGCGAAGCCGACGATCTTAACACCAGGAGGGAACTTTAGCTTCAGAACCCCATCATACTTAAGGTTCCATAGTACCGGGCCCAGTATTGAACCTTGCGGATCTCCTGCGGTAATAGGTACGCTTCTCTGATCGGCATCGGTGTCGTATAATAGTACACGGTTCTGGAAATAGCTTTCCAAAATCTGGTACAGGCCCACCGGCAGGCTAAGCCGGTGTAACGAGAGTGCAATGGCATCGCAACGTATCAGTATCGAATACATCGCCTTTTCTGTTGGATCGCTATCTCGGCGGTCTTTACCACCGAGTTAATAGCGTCCAACGTGGACTTACCTTTGCGAAAACCGAACTGATTTCTTGACATGCCGTTCGTACCCTCTGAGTACGGGGTCAGCCTGTTGAGGATGATCTTCTCTAGCAAACTTGCCCGTCGTGTCTATAAGACAGATTGGTCTATGCGCCGATGGGTCGCCCGGCGGCTTCCCGGCCTTCGGCAACAATACCAGTTTCTGTCTTTTCCATCTTTCGGGGAATCTACACTCATCTAGGCATCTTTGCATAGCTAGCATGAACATGTTCGGGTTCGCTATGATTGCTGCCTTGAGAGCGCTGTTCGGAACTCCATCAGGCCCTGGAGCTTTGTGCGTTACCAGGAATTTGGCCACCGCGAGTAACTCTTCGTTCGTCACGGAGCCACCATTTCAGCCGCACCCATATTGCCTTGCGGTGCAGGAGGCCAGGGACTTGTGGCTCGGGACGGGAATAGTACTTCGATAATCCTCGCCAACCTATCCGGGGACCGTTTAGGGGTTGAAGAGCTCCTTTTGGTCTTGGCCATCACTATCCTGTAGGCGTCACCCCACGGATTCGCGTTGGCTCCTTCGCATAGGTTGTCGAAACACGCTCTCTTACTGCTCTTGAGGGCCTTGTTAAAGGCCAGTTTCGAAACACTTCACGGCGGTCCGCTCTTTCATCCTCGATGCGGGCACGTTGCATCCTTCGTCTAGCCTTCAGGCAGGTTGATCGAAGGGCCGCAATCTCGGGACTCCACTAGTATACCGGGCGTCTGCCATTTCTCGGTAGAGCTTTGTGGCGTCACACGCGGGTGATAGGACAGCTACCAACGTATCCCCGCTTAGACCATCAGTGTTGGCTTCCAGTCCCAGGGCCGCGGTAAAAACTTCGCTGTGCCCTTGTCCCCTTCCTCACCACAACGACGACACATGTTGCTACGGTCTGGGCCCTTACAGTTGTAGGACTTGTGTTCCAACTCTTAGCACCGATAGCACCTGTCCACTGAAGGCCGCTGGAGTTTGCTCACTGGGCATACTGACCAGCCGATCTTCAACTTCCCTCACTCCATTACTTTTTTGGCTTCCGCAACCGGTAACCTAAGGTAGGCTACCTGTGTACCAAAGGCACCGCCTCTTAGGTGTACAGAGGTCTTATCGACCTTTGTATCACACTGGTCTCTGACGGCAGAGACGACGTCGTCCGCGTTCGTGACCTCGTCCAGTTGCTTGCACTGGAGGAACACTTCCGCCCCAACGACCTCATCTCGGCGTCGTCACCCAGAACCCCTTGGGCCAGCTTCCTGTATTCAGTCCCACTAGCCTGCGCTCCGCGTTTCAGACCAAGATCTTTTCTAGACCAGTATTTGAAAAGGGCGTAACAGCCAAAATTTATTCCTTCTGATTCTTCGTCTACACATATAGCTATATTTGTAGACGAAGAATCAGAAGGACTAAATTTTGTCTGTAACGCCCTTTTCAAATTTTGGTCTAGATTTCACCGGTCTTGGTGCGTCTGACGCTTCGCACGTCCTGACCCAGCGCCGAAAGCTTTCGATCGCCAGCATCGATTTAAGGACTTCAGTGACAGGCAAATTAAAGGGAAAAACGCCCAAAATGCTGAGCATCACTGCCTTAGATTATCACGAAATTAAAAAATGTGTTCGAAAGAAGAGTATAGTTTATATAGGTGGTGGCTGGCCCAATTATTACTTCCGGTCTTTTACTATACTTAGTATAGTAATAGTCAAGCATTCGTTCTACATATTACTAATATGGGGTAAGCGTGGTGAATTGTTATAGAATTTAAAAAGAAAACGAATGCTAAGACCAAGTGCCACTGGATGACTCCAAACGGGCCGGTATAATGTGGGCTAGTCAGGGTTTAACTAAATTAGCTAATAGTATAACTTATTTTGCCACGCACCAATTTCAGTATAATTTGTTTCTACGAATCAAATTCCTAGAAGTTAGGTTTTCAGCATTACTTAGCGCAAGAGAGGGTTTAAACTCTGCGTTAAACTGAATTTTATTCGCCGATTCGGGGCGTTATCATGAGTGATCAGCACTCATGGAACACATTGTTTAACGCGAATGTCAGCCGGGTTCGATCAAAAGTGTAAGATTTAGTGTAATTAGTTTAATTATTTTTATTTTTAGGCATCAAACGTTAGGAGCATGTTTTCAGCGTCGCACAGCCCAGGAGAGGGTGTAAGCTCACAACGGTATAATGTAGGCCGTCCTCGATTGGGGTCCTGTGGGTCGCATGTAGTGGCTGTGCTCGGGGCAGTTATGTGTTGAAAGCAGTTTCGGGCCAGTTAGGAATGAGTTTTAATATAAACAGATGTAGGATTGAACAAAGTTATAACCTTTCAGGTTCATATTGTGGAGACTATTGACAGCCAAAGCGTTGAGGATAAGCTTTTAGTTAGCAACTGAATTAATTTATCCGATTTGGAATCCTAGATTGAATAGTAGGTATATATGGACAATAATAGAAACTATATACAGTTATCATTTTATTAAGTATTGAGGATATATTTTGGTTAAGTTGAGTATCAGATGGGCATGTGTGTTATCCAATAATAAGACAGAATTATTAGAACTGTATTTTTGTCTTTGTAGTAAGATTAATTACTTACTAATGTTTTGCGGGCCGGCGAGTGAAAGCGGCCCAATTCTTTTATCTACCTCTTTCCAGACGACCAGTGATGAAGAAAATCTTATTGTTCCGGTATCAGCAGTGGTATTCATATTCATAACAACCACCGTCAATACAGGAAGTCTGTGTTCACAACGTGATTACTTCAAGGACAATCCCAACATCTTCTGTGAATTGCAGATAAGTATTGCGTTTATATTTTAATTGCACTGAGCTCGTTCTAATCTGATCGATGAATGAATTTACTTGTCACTAATCAATATCATTAGTAAATTTAAATATTCCCGTAGATTAGAAAAGCAAGTGCATATATTTCTATTTTATGGCAACATATCACAACGAAACGGACCCTTGGGAGCCTTAAGTAAGATCTCGGTCCGGTTGCATCTAAGGAGATCTTAGTGCAGTGCACACCGGACGTGTTGCCCAGTAGACGTATCGCTCAGTGGTATTTAAATACAACGCAGATAGGCTATGGTCAGAGGGTGCGTTGATATTACAAGATTACAAGATTACAAGAAAGAAGAGTATAGTTTATATAGAGAAAAGAAAAAAGGGTGTGTTATAGTATTGTATAGAGTATATACATATTCATTTTTAATCATTCAATTTAATTCAAATGCTCATGCTATTATGCATGATACTGCCATCCGTCTTTTTATTTCATCTTTTCAGAAATCATCTGTCTATTTTTCGATCTATTTTTCGATCTTTGAACCAGAATGAAATATGTATACTCTGAAGATAGCATAAATCTAAAACTAGCTAGTGTTGAAGTAAGATCCTCCATCATCCAGGACATACGAATGGAAACTTGGTGAGAGAATTCCATTATATATATTTAGCAAATTATATTGAAACTATATGATTATATACCATAAACCAAAAAAAAAACAAAACAACCATCAGGGCACCCGATTGAAGCGATTTGGATAGGAAGAGTGGAATCGCCAACTTCCTATTGTTAACATCTCGTGGATAAAGGGCGGGCTCTTCTCCCCATCTATTGGGTCAATCTGGGAAACGAGGGCAAGATTATAATATTGGAGATTCTCTATAATCCTCCCGTGGATTCGCATAAGTGTCTCTGCTTATGGAACCACCCCACCCATTTTTGGCCCTTCATACAGGAGTCTGATGAAATACAAACAGTAGTATAATCATGATCAAATCATTTGTCAGATATGGCCAGTGCTATCGGCAGGTGCCTTGCTACAATAGATGGTAGTATCATCATCATCATCATCAGCGTACTTTGCCTTATCGATTTTCACCAACAAGGCCTTTCCTCTGTCTTTAGCTTTCTTTGCGGGTCGAGAATCGAGATGCGAGATGCGACTTCCGCTTTGCCCTACTGACCAGCTGCCAGGGATTTTCGGTCCCTTGTGCCGATGGCACAGGCTGGCTGGTACCCTCTTGCGGCCCGGCGACTTGCGCCTGGTTGGTGCCTTTCGCCTTTTTGGGCCGAGAAGTCACCTTCTCGGGTCGACGCCCTTCGGGCTCCTCTGCACCCCGATCTGCTCCGTCCAGACGACGTTTGGCCTTTATGGTCGCACGTCGTTTGGCTTTGCTCTGAGCCGTTTCGGGTTAGGCGCAGTCTTTTCTTCATTGGCCGTCAGGGCGAAATCAATCGCCTCTTGGGCCATGGTCGCTCCTCCAAGGAAGGAGAAGGCATCCGTTTGAGCACCTTTGTCGGCCTTCTCTTTTCCTACCACCCGCCTGATAAACGCATCCTGTTCTTGTCTTGCGACTGGAACAGCCTGGTGGAGCATCCGAAGGTTTTGTTTTAGTTCCTTTCTGATGTTCATGATATCATCCTTATATGATATCATCGAGTTGCTCGGCGTAGTGCATCCCGGGTAGTGGACCGCCGAGCGTGCTGATAGGGCTATACCCTGTCACTGCTGGAGAGACTCCGGTGCTGCTAGTTGCAACCTCCGTCACTCCGCTCTCCGCCTCCCTGGGAGGAGACCTCACCAACCCCCCATTGGCAAAGGGGTCAACCACCTCCATGCTTAACGCATCGTCAAAAGAATTATTTTATTTTGCTTCACTCATTTTAAATGGGTCCCCCTTGTGGCTGTAGTCGCCTTTAATGATCCCATGGTGATCTTTGCATGACTTACATGCCTCGCTGGCATTGATCCTGATGTGCCAATTGGCACTCCTTGGGCTCCTGTGCGATTTGAGTGGCACACGGTTGCTTTGATATGACCTGCTTGCGGGCACATGCAGCTTTTTGTAGAGGTTTAACAAGCCCCACCACGTCCTAGGCAGGCCTCCTAACTTGCAGAGGCCGTGAGGAGGGGTCGTTATGCCCTTGGACATAGTCCCTCCTTTTTTACTTTTTACTTTACTCTTAGCTAGAAAGAGATAAAAGATAGGAAAAATAACACGGTGTGTAGTGCCTCCCCGATTCTCCTTAACAATCGCTAGAGCTGGAAATTGACTTTCATACCGTTTCCATCTTTTCTCCTATACTAACTTCTGCCATAGAAAATAAACTCTCACTTACTTACTTACGGATCCTGTACACCTCCGGTGGTGCAAAGGGCCGACTTGAAAGATCTCCATCCTGAGCGTTGCCCGGCTATCGCTTTAACCTGTTGCCAGGTTAGATTTCGGTCGACTTCTTTTATTTCTTTATTGAGGCTTCGCCGCCATGAGCCTCTGGGTCTGCCTCTGCTGCGATGTCCCGCTGGGTTCCAGTCTAATGCTTGTTTACAGATTTCGTTTCCGCCCTACGTAGAGTGTGGCCGACCCAGCCCCACTTCCGATCCCGAATTTCTGTTGCTATCGGCCTCTGGTGACAACGACGATGGAGCTCATTGTTTGAGATCCAGTTGTGAGGCCACCAGGCCCGAATTATATACCGCAGGCATCTGTTAATGAACACCTGCAGCCGTTGAGTGTTCTCCACTGATACACACCATGTTTCGCTAGCGTATAACAGCACAGATTTCACGTTAGAGTTGAAAATTCGTATTTTGGTGCGTTCACTTATCTGCCTGTTTTTCCAGATATTTCTTAAACTCGCAAAGGCAGCCCTTGCTTTCTTGATCCGTGCGCCTATGTCGATCTTGGTACCGCCGTCCGACGCCATTTGGCTACCAAGATATTGGAAGCTTTCAACATTCTCCACTGGTTGCCCGGCTACTGTGAAACTGGAAGGAGTCGTCGTGTTTACATCCAACGATTTGGTTTTGTTGACGTTGATGACTAAACCTGCCGAAGAGGAGCGCTCAGCAAGGTCGTTGAGCTTACTCTGCATATCAGAGCGCCGTTGCGCGAGGAGTGCAACGTCATCAGCCAATTCGAAGTCGTTTAGGTGCTCCATTGTTATAGGCTGCCATAACAGCCCGCGGTTTGGTTCACGGTCAATCGCACCTACCAGAATCTCATCGATTACGATGAGGAACAATAACGGTGATAGGATACATCCTTGCCTCACACCAGCTACGACCCGGATAGGGTCGGACAGGACCCCATTGTGCAGCACTCTACACGAAAAGGCCTCGTACTGTGCTTCGATGAGGCCGATGATTTTCTCAGGAACTCCCTTGCGTCTCAGGGCGCCCCACATATTCTCTTGATTGAGACGATCGAAATCTTTTGCGTATTCAATGGATACCAAGTAAAGGGACTCTTGGAATTCGTTGACCTGCTCCAGAATGATGCGGAGCGTGACAATATGGTCCACACAGGATCTTCCGGCACGGAATCCGGCTTGCTGCCGCCGGAGAGTCGCATCGATCTTCTCCTGAATCCGGGCTAGGATAATTTTGCACAGAACTTTGAGAACGGTACACAGCAACATAATGCCTCGCCAGTTATCGCATACAGTCAGCTCACCCTTTTTGGGCACCTTTACTAAGATACCTTGCATCCAGTCGACCGGGAAAGTTGCGGTGTCCCAGATATTATGAAATAAACGATGCAGTAGTTGAGCGGATGTCATGGGGTCAGCTTTGAGCATCTCGGCTGATATGCGGTCGACCCCTGGGGCTTTATTCGATGTCATGCTTTGGATGGCTGTTTGAATCTCTAGCAGTGATGGAGCTTCGGTATTGACGCGTGTTATACGTCGGATCCTAGGCAGATCATGCCGAGGGGGTGATAGCCTGGCTGGCACTTGAAAAGTTGTTCGAAGTGCTCGAACCAGCGTTTCAGCTGGTCAGTTGGGTCGGTCAATAACTGATCATTCGCGTCTTTCACAGGCATCGTTGCATTCATCTTCGCCCCGCTTAAGCGTCGTGAGATATCGTAGAGGAGGCGAATGTCCCCGGTTGCGGCGGCTCTCTCTCCTTCGTCGGCCAGAGAGTCTGCCCACGCTCGCTTGTCCCGTCGACATGAGCGTTTTACTTCCTTCTCAAGAGCCGCGTATCGTTGGCGGGCTAGAACTTTGGCTCCTCTGGTTTTTGATCGCTCTATCGCGGCTTTGGCTTCTCTTCGCTCCTCTATCTTCCTCCAGGTCTCATCGGTGATCCATTGTTTTCTCTGGGTGCGTAGTTCGCCCAGATTGTTCTCGCTGGTGGCGATGAAGGCATTCTTGATGGCGGTCCATTGGTCTTCCACGCTGCCACCTTCCGGAATATCTGCAGCACGCGTCTCCAGTTCTTCAACGAAGGACCGTTTCACCGTGGCATCTTCCAGTCGGCGTGTGTTGAATCGTCGTCCAACTCTTTCCTCCTGCCGACGAATCCGCGCAATGCGCAGGCGTATTTCGCCGATGAGGAGGTGATGATCAGACGCGATATCGGCACTACGTTTATTCCGTACATCAAGAAGGCTCCGTTTCCATTTTCGGCTGATGCAGATGTGGTCGATTTGATTTTCTGTAAAGCCGTCACGGGAGACCCACGTGACCTTGTGAACCGGTCGATGAGGGAAGAGCGATCCCCCGATCACCATGTCGTTATTACCACAAAATTCTGCGAACAGCTCTCCGTTTTCGCTCATTTCTCCGAGACCATGGCGTCCCATAATGCGCTCATGGTTCGAGTTGTCGGATACGATCTTCGCATTGAAGTCGCCCAAACAGATCTTGATATCACCCTTCGGAATTCTATCTACGACGGCATTGAGTTGACTGTAAAAGTTCTCTTTGTCTTGCAGATCGGCAGCATCGGTTGGCGCATAACATTGGATTATAGTAAGGTTTCGGACCCGTGTTCTAAATCTGGCAACGATTATCCTTTCACTTATAGGTTCCCACTTCATAAGCGCAGAGTGTGCCTGAGCGCTTAGTAGGAAGCCAACTCCGCGTTGCCGGGGAGCGTGTTCACCTCGTAAACCAGAGTATAGCAGAACTTGTCCCGACGGCGTTCTGTGTTCTCCAAAGTTTGGCCAACGGACTTCACTCAGTCCCAGAATCTCAAGCTTCATGCGGCGTGCCTCATTGGCAAGTTGTGCCAATTTACCCTGCTGGGCTAGGGTTAAAACGTTCCATGTTCCTATTCGTGTCCGTTGTTTCGCGCTAAGAGTCGTCGCCGTAAAATCAGTCCGTATTCTTTCATTATCGGATTCTCGAACAAATTGATGTTTCGGGAACAGTAGGTTGTTGGCCCAAGGTTCCCTATCCACCGGGATGGGGCTGCCATCTTAGGTATAGCTTCCGGGGAATAGCATTTCATACTCAGCCGCTGGATGCCAGAACAGACGCTGTTAGAGCCGCACCTCCTTGGTGGACAGACGCTCGATCAGTCGGGTCAAATTTGTTTAAAGTCCTACCCAACACCAGGACTAGGCTAGTGCGCTTTGAGCGGCACACGGTCGCTTTGATAGGGCCTGCTTGGGGACACATGCAGCTTTTTATAGAAGTTCAACAGAGCCCACTGTCGACCCCACCACATCTTAGGCAGACCCCACAGGACGCACCCTCTCACTCTAGCTGATGTCAGAAGGACAACAGTGCCCAGGCTGCACTACCAGCTAGGCTAACTAACCCTTAGCTGGCGGCCAATTGTCATCGGAAGACCCGTGGAAGCGTGAGTATTGGAACTTGTGAGGACCAGAGCTATATTAGGCGCCCCTTCCCTAAACTCTCAGATTCCAATAAAATTGCGCTTGAACTCGCGAATGCAGAGGTATTCTCGGCTTGCTTGCAATGGACGAGTGATTGCATCATCAATTCCTTCCCATCTTCGATAGATTGCGTGAGGACGAGGCCAGCGCCGTTATCGGCCATTAAAAATCGTATTTGTCAGGAATAAGGCAAAATTATACATTATTTTTTCAATTAAACCACAAATTAACCCGGAATTAAGTTTAAGTAAATTAATCCTTAAAACACACATGTGCCCAGAATAAGGCAATAGGACAGGGTAATTCGCCATCACCATAGACAGATAGGGAGAGGATTCGGCTACCTGTCGGTGATGTTGGTTTGTGTGGGAGTGCCATCAGATTGGACAACTCGTCGTTTGAATCTTTGTTTACAAAATCACAAACGTCCTTTTGAATAAGTATCCGAGAAATGTTGAACGGCAAATTTCTTCGCCTTTTGTTGAACGGATTTTTTTTTTCAAATAGGCGTAATTGTATTTGACCTTGAAATTTGAAACGGCTAATACTCTCTCTTTTCAGCATATTTTGTTCAGCTGACGTTACTTCCAAATATATAATGCTGTCCAATGAGCAGCTCGAAGTAGCTCGAAGTTGTTCCCGTCCTGCTCGTTCTTTTTTGTCAACAAATGGGCATGAGCAGGACTGGGAGAAACTTCGAGCTACTTCAAGCTCTCATTGGACAGCACTTATGTGAATCCATTCTTTCTGCTGGCCACATTCTTGACGAAAATAGCGTACAATCGACGTTTCAAAAACGAAGGTCAAAATAAATTACGCCCATTTGAAAAAAAAACCTATTATAGGCGGCAAAATTAGCCGTTATTTGGCGGTTTCACCTATATGTTTTAACGTTCAAATAGAGTTTAGATATCGACCTCCTATATGTCTTGCCGGGTGAATAAAATAGCACCAACCAACTCCAATTTTATTTTCGCGCTGCCGTCAGGGCAAATTCTCATAGCAATGCATATAGCATTGTAAAAAATCATCTATAAAATTAATTAATTATACTTCAGTGTTGTTGTAGGCCAACCTCACTTGTTGTTGCCCAACATTTTGCTGTTCGGGACTGAAACAAGTCGTATCGCGCAACGCTTCCAAACATGTCACATCCATAATGTTGCATATCAAGGATACCCTCATGCAACGTGTATTAACATTGTACAACCTACCGTTAGATAGCGCCAGTAACATCGCTTCCAATAAACTCATTCATTATCAATCGTGATATACATATGCATATGTATTGTGCATAGTTGGAAACTAATCATATTATATAGATGTTCAATGGGGAATCAAATCTAGCGCTTCCTCGACAGGACAAAACATTGAACGAAAGCGAAACCCCAATAGCTTATAGATAATCATCATTCGTACATAGTATTTACTTATTTTCCCACGTATCTTTTATTCACTATTTTGTGATTAGGAGAGGGCTGTGTTGGAAGCACGTGGTTAACCCTAAGATCAACCGCTATTTATGGGTCGATGTTAGATTTCTAGATCGATTGATAATCGAAATGAATACTCCAATAAGATTAACTTTAATAACACAATGTAGTGGGTAAAAGGGCGGTAACTTTCGTTGTGCACGAATAGTGCAAAAAATATCGATTTCTTGAGTGCCACCTATCATGCTGCTATGAGTGTACTGCTGCATGCCCTCTTGCACAGTTGCCATAGCGACTATTATTCTCTAGGAGTAGTGGAGTACGTGCTGTTCACCGCAAACCACCCACCACCGCTTCGCTGCCTTACTGCACCTGCCTTTCCCCTTATGCTCTACTGGGAACCAAGGATTTGCTAATGATTGCATTTATAGTGGGTTATATTTAAGGACAAGCGCGACAAAATGCAATACAAATGGTTACCTAATGATACAAATGAGGCCACAAATCTCGATAAACAGATGATCAACACAACTGAAATTCCTATTCATACGAAATCTGCATCGCAGCGAAGATTCAACGCGGTGTACATTGTTGTCTGTTTTTTCTCAATTTATTTTTTTCCTGAAACTCCTGGAGTAATTTCCTAACTGGGCTCTGATGTGGTTCACCTTAACATGGAAATGAGTTTGCCTGGTATCCACCCACCACGATTTTCCGCTGTGTAGGAAAGCCCAAATCGAGTGCGGAAGCACCACTCTCGATTCGGTGGCAGCAACGAGGTTACCCATAGCCGGAACCACAGCCGTTCGTGATTAACAAAGTTCTCGTGAGATGGATGTCGGCCTATTC
The DNA here is from genome assembly GCF_024139115.2 of Armigeres subalbatus. Taxonomy (NCBI): domain Eukaryota; kingdom Metazoa; phylum Arthropoda; class Insecta; order Diptera; family Culicidae; genus Armigeres; species Armigeres subalbatus. Next base: position 8,269,181 of record NC_085141.1, on the reverse strand, counting down.
ATGCTGACGAGAAGGAGGCTCTTAAATATCGCAATCAGTGTGGGGTTTTAAGGAGAATGGGAATTTTCATAGTTTAAGGCTATAGGGTGCCTGTTTCGGTTCTTCAACTCGCAGGTCTCATATCAATCCTGTCAAAAATAACAGAATGAAAAGCAAATGAGCTTGTTCCTTTTTCTGCGGTTTTTTCATCGAGCAAGGACGCATGTTAGCAAAAAAATCGACAAAATTGATTTTTGATATTTATATTTCGTAGTTTGGTAAAATGAAAAATGGAACAGTTCCCCTACATGGATAAATGGGATAAGGAGTATTATAAAGGGGAAGAATGCCGCGTAGCACTTTTTCACCTGATTATGAAGGATTATAAATTGCAGACTGGAACAAACTCTGTGCACAACTTGAATCATTTTATATTTTTGTAAAGCCGAGCAAAAGCTTTTAGTAAAGCCAAAGTTAAGTTAAGTACTAGACACTGATGTCCTTAGCCGGAATACAGTGGAATTGAACGTGATAGTACTAGCTCGTCTAATGACATGTAGGGGGAGATCTCCCTACACATAAGCCATTTAACGAAATACTGTCTAATTATTCGGGTTATGTTTACTTGTTTATGTTTATTACATAAAAACAAACTATGATCATTGATGATTCATACAAATAATATTTGATCATTTGAACACGTTTTTCGACGATGCATTTTGATGATGAATTTTGAATAAAAAAATGTATCTCCAGTGTGTCCAAGTAGGGGGTCTGGGGATAATATGGACACCCTAAGGAATCGCGTCATTTTCACAAGCATTAATATTGGGGACCTAAACCACTTACCTAAGCACTACGAAAGCTTGAAGTCAATTTAGTGGAAAACAATCGGATTTTGTGATTTTTTCTACAAGAAAATCAGGATGAAAAAATCTCGGTTTTAAAGTATGCGGGTGAAATCACTGAAATGGACATAGTGTGTGGGTAAAACGGACATGTTAATAAATAAAGCTTAAAACAATTAATTTAGTTGATGAATTGTATGTATCGGCTAAGCATCTGTAAAATGTACCTCTTGATATCAAGACAAAATTTTCAAAACGACTTATCTGCTTTTGTAAACCAAGAGTCAAACGATGATTTGACTAATCTGATCGCTCTCCCACGCAAACCAACACCAATAATAGGTAGGTGAAGGTTTCCGCTTCCTGTTGATGGTGTTGGTTTGCGTGGGAGAGCTATCAGATTCGTCAAATTGTCGTTTGAATCTTTGTTTACAAAAGCAGATAAGTCATTTTGAAAATTTTATCTTGATATAAAAATAATGGATAATAATAGATCTGTGCGCCGCCGCCGCCGAGGATTTTCTCAGACCGCCGCCGTCAAAAATGAATCGGTGCGCCGCCGTCAAAAATGAATCGGTGCGCCGCCGTATGAAAATTGTCCACGCCGCCGAATGGACATTTTCCCTGAAAATCTAGATTTATCTATATGTTGATATCTATATGAAAATAAATATTTCCAATTAAGTTCATATGACAATTATCTTCTTTACAGTTATGCAGCATTTATTCTCATGTCCAATAAAGTCTAGACCCAACAAAATTGAAAGCTGATGAAAGGCTTATATAATTTAAATCAGGCTTTTCTAGCTAAAAAGTAGCTTTTTCAGGCGGAATTGTTTGTTGGAGAACCACTAGATCAGTTGTTGTACAACTTATGCTCGGTCAAACAAAACAATATTTGTTAAAAAAAATGCACCCGACATTGATTATTCAGAAAATAAGGGAATTGTTCTCCAGGAATTCAAAGAATTGCCTCTAGATCTTTTTCGGTAGTACGTCCTAAATTATTTCGGTCTGAAAATATTTCAGAATTTCATTTAAAAATTATTTGGAAACTCGACAATCTTTTTTTTTAATAATTCAAGAACCAAAACGTCTCTAGAATTTCCACAGAAACTCTTTTAAGAATTCCTTCGAAAATTTCTCCTGTAAGTCCATAATCATTCAAGAATTTATATAAAAAAGAGTGTTATAAAACCAAAATGTTACTAGGGTAGGGTAGGAATTTCTGGAAGAATTACCAGAGGAATGCGCGGAAGGTTTTCTAGATCTAGATTTCTCCATTTAATTTCCATAAGAAGTTCTTCAAGAATTTTTGGATAACTTTCCGGGAGAATTCCTGGGAGGTGGCTGTAGTGGAATTCCATATGAATCCCGGAAGGAACTCAGAAGAAATATCCAGTGGCGTTTCCCTAACCTCAATCTACCTGTGCACTGGATTTAAATTTAAGGAATTGGTGTGCGGAAATGCATAGAATAACTAGATTTTGATTAGTTCAAACGACTCCGATGATTTTATTTTCCATTTGAGCAGTCAAAATATGGAAACTCATATGTGAATATGTACGTTATGTGGAAGATATTGATTTGAAAAATGTATTGGAGGTAACCACTTTCCCTTCGATGGGACTCGAACCCATGACCCTACAGTACGCTAGACTGGTGCTTTAACCAACTAAGCTACGAAGGACCTCCGTCGGCCTTCGCAACCTAGCGGCTACTGAACGAGCTCGAGATTCCCAAATTGGACGCATAGTCAAATCACTCGCAATCCATTTCTCAAGCCAATACTTCCACATGTGTATTGTACACGTCCACATTAGAGGAGCGTGAATATTTAGAATGTCTGGCGGCTATACACATTCTTCATCAGCAACGGTACTGATCAAGTGAGGTTGTGTAAGCATTTGCCAGTCGGTCGTCAAGCTCAGACCCGACCGCATTGCGTAGGCAAGAGCACGCAACTCAGGTTCAGTTCAGTTTAATCCCCGGAAATAGGCAATTAACTTTGATTGAACTGAACCTGAGTTGCGTGTATGCATAATGCTGATCGAATCTGTGACGTCTGACCATATCTGTATACATATGAATATATTTCACATATAATTCCATAACAAATTAACGTCCAAGTCGGGTGGTTTAATCCCCGGAAATAGGCAATTAACTTTGATTGAACTGAACCTGAGTTGCGTGCTCTTGCCTACGCAATGCGGTCGGGTCTGAGCTTGACGACCGACTGGCAAATGCTTACACAACCTCACTTGATCAGTACCGTTGCTGATGAAGAATGTGTATAGCCGCCAGACATTCTAAATACTCACGCTCCTCTAATGTGGACGTGTACAATACACATGTGGAAGTATTGGCTTGAGAAATGGATTGCGAGTGATTTGACTATGCGTCCAATTTGGGAATCTCGAGCTCGTTCAGTAGCCGCTAGGTTGCGAAGGCCGACGGAGGTCCTTCGTAGCTTAGTTGGTTAAAGCACCAGTCTAGCGTACTGTAGGGTCATGGGTTCGAGTCCCATCGAAGGGAAAGTGGTTACCTCCAATACATTTTTCAAATCAATATCTTCCACATAACGTACATATTCACATATGAGTTTCCATAACATTGTAAATTAACGTCCAAGTCGGGTGGTTTAATCCCCGGAAATAGGCAATTAACTTTGATTGAACCAGTCAAAATAGCAAAATTTTTTTTTGTGTCAGTGTATAAATGCATGAATAAAAGTGAGGCTACGCGACGCCACTGGAAATATCTTAAGAGCCCTCGTGGTAATTTCTGTAAAGTATGCGAAGTAATTTATCAAGTGTTCTTGGAGGAACTCCAGGGATAATTTTGGGAGAAATTGTAATGAATAATTGTAAGAAGTTACAGGACCTCCCGGGGATATCCTGAGCAAACATCCTGAAGCATTCAAATAGAAACTTTCGGTGGAATTTCTGGCGGAACTTCCAGATGAATTCCTGGCGGAACTTCCGGATGAATCCCTGGCGGAACTTCCGGAGGAATTCCTGACGGAACTTCCGGAGGAATTCCTGGCGGAACTTCCGGAGGAATTCCTGGCGAAACTTCCGGAGGAATTCCTGGCGGAACTTCCGGAGGAATTTTGAAGGAACTTCCGGAGAAATTCCTGGAGGAACTACCAGACGAGTTCCTGGGAGAACTTCCGGAAGAATTCCCTGGAGAACTTCCGGAAGAATTCCTTGGAGAACTTCCGGAAGAATTCCTTGGAGAACTTCCGGAAGAATTCCTTGGAGAACTTCCGGAAGGATTTCTTGGAGAACTTCCGGAAGAATTCCTTGGAGAACTTCCGGAGGAATTCCTGGAGGAACTTCCGGAGGAATTCCTGGAGGAACTTCTGGAGGAATTTCTGGAGGAACTTCCGGAGGAATTCCTAGAGGAACTTCCGGAGGAATTCCTGGAGGAACTTCCGGAGGAATTCCTGGAGGAACTTCCGGAGGAATTCCTGGAGGAACTTCCGGAGGAATTCCTGGAGGAACTTCCGGAGGAATTCCTGGAGGAACTTCCGTAGGAATTCCTGGAGGAACTTCCGTAGGAATTCCTGGAGGAACTTCCGTAGGAATTCCTGGAGGAACTTCCGTAGGAATTCCTGGAGGAACTTCCGGAGGAGTTCCTGGAGGAACTTCCGGAGGAGTTCCTGGAGGAACTTCCGGAGGAGTTCCTGGAGGAACTTCCGGAGGAGTTCCTGGAGGAACTTCCGGAGGAGTTCCTGGAGGAACTTCCGGAGGAGTTCCTGGAGGAACTTCCGGAGGAATTCCTGGAGGAACTTCCGGAGGAATTCCTGGAGGAACTTCCGGAGGAATTCCTGGATGAACTTCCGGAGGAATTCCTGGATGAACTTCCGGAGGAATTCCTGGAGGAACTTCCGGAGGAATTCCTGGAGGAACTTCCGGAGGAATTCCTGGAGGAACTTCCGGAGGAATTCCTGGAGGAACTTCCGGAGGAATTCCTGGAGGAACTTCCGGAGGAATTCCTGGAGGAACTTCCGGAGGAATTCCTGGAGGAACTTCCGGAGGAATTCCTGGAGGAACTTCCGGAGGAATTCCTGGAGGAACTTCCGGAGGAATTCCTGGAGGAACTTCCGGAGGAATTCCTGGAGGAACTTCCGGAGGAAATCCTGGAGGAATTCCTGGAGGAACTTCCGGAGGAATTCCTGGAGGAACTTCCGGAGGAATTCCTGGAGGAACTTCCGGAGGAATTCCTGGAGGAACTTCCGGAGGAATTCCTGGAGGAACTTCCGGAGGAATTCCAGGAGGAGCTTCCGGAGGAATTCCTGGAGGAACTTCCGGAACTTCTGGATGAATTCCGGAGGAATCTTGGAGGAACTTCCGGAGGAATTCCTGGAGGAACTTCCGGAGGAATTCCTGGAGGAACTTCCGGAGGAATTCCTGGAGGAACTTCTGGAGGAATTCCTAGAAGAACTTCTGGAGGAATTCCTAGAGGAACTTCCGGAGGAATTCCTGGAGGAACTTCCGGAGGAATTCCTGGAGGAACTTCCGGAGGAATTCCAGGCGGAACTTCCGTAGGAATTCCAGGCGGAACTTCCGTAGGAATGCCCGGTGGATGCTGGCGGAATTTTTGAAGGAAATCCTGGCGGAATTTTCGGAGGAATTGCTGGCGGAATTTCCGGAGGAATTCCAGGCGAAACTTCCGGAGGAATTCCTGGCGGAACTTCCGGAGGAATTCCTGGTGGAACTTCCGGAGGAATTCCTGGCGGAACTTCCAGAGGAATTCCTGGCGGAATTTTCGGAGGATTTCTTGGCGGAATTTTCGGAGGAAATTCTGGCGGAATTTTCGGAGGAATTCCTGGCGGAATTTCCGGAGGAATTCCTGGCGGAACTTCCGGAGGAATTCCTGGCGGAACTTCCGGAGGAATTCCTGGCGGAACTTCCGGAGGAATTCCTGACGGAACTTCCGGAGGAATTCCTGGCGAAACTTCCGGAGGAATTCCTGGCGAAACTTCCGGAGGAATTCCTGGCGGAACTTCCAGAGGAATTCCTGGCGGAACTTACCGAGAAATTCCTGGGGGAACTTCCGGCGGCATTCCTGGCGAAACTTCCGGAGGAATTCCTGGAGGAATTTCTGGATGAATTCCTGGAGGAACTTCTGGATGAATTCCTGGAGGAACTCCCGGAGGAATTGCTGGAGGAACTTCCGATTGGAATGCATCAATAAGAAGATTCCAGAGTTTTAAATTCACAATTTCGACAAAAACTTATTGTGTACGATCTGAGATTTTCAGTGATTTATACTTTTAAGCGTAACGCATTGTAACGCTCGCCTCGCCTCTTCGAAATTTCATCTAAATATCGCTTTTTGCACGGGAAACCAATGAAACAGATGCTGAACAATATTAATTTCCTGAAGCCAATGGGGGAATTAGCATCGGCATTGTTTTTAGTTCAGACATCGGAAAAATGTCACCAGGATGGTCCAAAATGTGTAGGGGTTCAAATCAATTTGGTTACCCTATATAATAATACGTATTCACTGGTGTGTAGGATCTGGTATCAAGAAATCTATGTGGATTGCAGAAACCCCCCTATAAAAATTTTCTAAACTTTGTGACATTTGGCAAAATATGTGAGGGAGAGCCGAGTTAGAAGATTATATAAATTGCCGAAAGTTCTACATGATTGTTTATAAAACACATAGAGAAGTCAGTTGCTGTATCATCTATAACAAATTGGTTGGGTACGAAATCATCACTTGTCATAAGACTTGCCAGTTACTCGACTCAAATCGAGTCAAGTACGAGACACTGAAGACGCCCTTACTGTTGATGTCGAAATGCGTATCTGTCAAGGGTACAATAAAGTGGTGGAATTAAACGGAATAGTACAAACTCGTCTTATGAAAAGTGAAGACATTCCACTAAAAGGTCAAAATAATTTTCTTATACGAAATCATACCATTTTTAATGCTGAATAACTAGGGTTTTAAGCTTTTCACATGCATAAAACGACAACTATCTGAGATCCTGTCTTTGCACTGTCAAATCGTTAGGACAATTTGCATCCTAAAAAAGGTGTAAAAAAATTGCATCCTATTAATAGCAGCTTAATTTCTATATGTAAAAATCATGCATCTCTTCGCCCCGAACGAATCTGATTATTACGGAAACAGCACGCCTCCATGCTTTGCTATCATACTGATTGTTTCAAAAAAGGAAGTTCAGGTTGTTTCACTTTTTTTTTCAACATCGAATTTTCCTACCCACACTTCCTGTGCGCTATAAACTTTCGACGGCAGGACACGTAGCAGCAGCATAGGACCGCTGCGCTATAAGAAGATTAAAATACGCAGATAAATCGCTCCAATATAATGAGACTTTTATGCATAAACAAGCCGAAATGAATTTGATATGCTAATATGCAATAGCGCACATGCACGAACACACAGACAAAGGATAGCGAGTCAATACAATAAAGGAGCTCGGTTCGGGACGTGCGCAAGTGGCAGCAGAAGGACGGACAGCAAGAGGGTGGCTGTTCGCCCTTGCTGTTGATTTTCTTGTTCCTAGTTACCATTGATCGAGGGTTGTTTTATGTTTGAGCGCACGGTTCAGTTGGAAACGCAAGGATAAGACACGTAAGCACGGCAACAAAATCACGCAATGATATGTAACACGTATGGAACCACGCACACAGCCCAGTCTCGCGCAGCACATACGCTCGTACACAACACTAGGGGAAGGGCTGCTTTCAAAGCGCTCCTAGAACAGGACTTTCTACTTGCCATAGGACACATATTGCAGAAGGCTTGAACAGATGATTTAGATTTACCGTGAACTGGATCACGTTTGTATACCCATTGTGGGCAATCACGATAACCCTGTTGTTGCACGAAATTCTCCCAAACCTACGGTAAAACCTTATCATGCCGTCGACAGGCAGTGGACAGTACACCGAGGGGGTGCAAATGTTTCTGAAACACGCGCTCTATCGTCACCCTCGAGCGCTTTAAATTATACGAAGGCAGCGGATGGCCATTCTGTTTCAGATTCTGACACAAGTAGGGATGAAAAATGAAACCGAGGTTCTTTCATCATCGGCCCGTTGACACAGTGGCGGTAGAAACGAAAGGTTATCCCAAACATAATGCGTAGCATTGAATCTTGTTTCGATTTTCCGGCGTATGTACAGATTTACGAAGTTATACCAAGGGCGGATTTCTTCGTATATGCTCAGATGTTTAAGCGTGAGTAAGCACCGGGAGCCTTCCTTAGTCGTGCGATAAGATGCGCGGCTACAAAGCAAGACCTTACTGAAGTTAGATGGGTTCGATTCCCGGTCCGGTCTAGGAAATTTTCGGGTTGGAGATTTTCTGGACTTCCCTGGGCATAACAGTATCATGAGTCGGCAATATTCAAGTGGGGGATGTAATGTTAATAATAAAAAGAAACACCGCTTAAAAGTTAAACGGCGGTGAAGAAAATGGCCCTAATCTATACATCAACACAATATCTTGGTAATTTTTTGAAACTATTTTTTAATAGTGATTTGAACAAAGCATTGCGAAGTAAGGGAAACAATCACCCTTATTCTTTTTTAGGGACGAACGATACTATTTGATTTTGCTGGCGTAAACGGGAATGCGCTTCAACTTTCGTTCGAAAGCGCGTTCGTACGTAAACAAGAATATGGGTGAATATAAAAATTACACTTCATGTATGTGATGATGTTGATTAAGTTTCAAGTCAAACATTTATTGTGATTAGAAGTTTTACAAAGTGATAATCGGTTTAGTATAAGACACAGTTCGATAGCTTAGATGGATTATTTAAAAAAACGTATTTTCAATATTTGTGAAAAAACAAACTCCGAACTATAATTGTCATTAGAATTGTATCGATAAGTACTGCATTTAGCCAAGTACAAACCAATTGAAACCGCGCTATTTATCCTCCTCCGACCACTATGCGACCACTGTGAGCTAACGAAAATAACATGTGAACAGAACAAGCCGCTCTTCAAAGGACCAAGGAGGCAAACAGGAAAAACCGAATAGATTTTAGACGAGCACAAGGAGCCATTGACACACTGGGCTGGGTGAAACGAGACGAGGTCATTGCACTCCCTATAGCATACTATTATTGGTGTGACTCGAGTCATGTGCTTCGGTCTCGACAGGCACCGGGCGGGCTCACCCTCGGCAACTCCGCTTGTGCATGGCATATTGTTTCGTCTCTATCGCAAATGGCATGGAAAACCCGAATGAGCTCGAGTTGTTTGGTCCCCGGTGCGGTGTGCAGAGCAATAACTTCGTCAAGCGAAGGAGATTTCATTGACGAGATCCTGCGATGTGCATTGTGCCTTGCCTTATTAGTTAGAAAACACTGGTTCTAACTACTAGTGACCCTCGTCCTTGTTGCAGCTCTACAGTACTGTTTAAGATAGAAGCGTGTGCTTCGAAACCATTTTGATAGTGATTCCAGATTGCATCCCTTCTGGGTAAGGGGTTTCATGTAATTAAAACCGATTGACTTACTGCGAAGAGTTGTTTCAGTGGAGAATAAGGATAATTTAAATAAATAGAATTAATCCTCAGAACAATGATACATTTCTACTTTAGATTAATAAGTATGAATAAGTTATATTGCACGAACAAATATTCTTATTTTAGTAAAAATCCGAGAATTCGACTTGCAAAGTAGAATATTTTTCCTGATATGAAAGTTTGATATCAACAACACGATTGTTCAACCCGTAGAATGACGCAGCCAGTACTACTCTTTATAAACTTAGTCATTGCATTGTCACTAAGAATATTATTTTCGACAATTAATCATTCTCTTGCAAATAGAACAGTTTTGTGAAAAACGGTTGTTAGTTATTATGGAACTGTATTATGTTAGAAAAATATCTTATCACATTCAACTCATATGCGATTCAATACGAATCATCATATATTTTTGGAAATGCTTGCGGACATCCAAAGACATTATCCGGGGCTTTACTAAAACGCATCAAGCGCCAATACAAAATTACTCGATTTTATGCCAAAGTTTACGTGTAGCATAAGTGAGAATATGACGTGTGATATGTTAGGATGAATTACTTTCTGTTTTCCATCTATGAACAACATAACATATGTCAGTGAAAGAGGCGATTCGCAATTGGAGTTCTACATAACCGTACCATCAAATTGTGACTTTTAGCGTTTGTTTTAAAATTTCAGAAGAAAATTACTGACTTTCAAGAAAAAATGTAATTACATATGTTGAAAATTTCAAATGTCCGGGGAACGTAAAAACGTACACGTTATACGAGGGTTTGAAATTAAATTTATTTATAATTTTATTGGTATTCTCACTAGCTACAGAAAAAGGATTTTTAGAAATGCTATTAAATTTTCATTTTTCATTTTTCATTTTTCATTTTTCATTTTTCAGGTACTTATCCTTAACCAATTTACTTGCAACAAGTTGCAACAATTGCATTATAGAAAAATTGAGTAAAAAAAATGTCACTCATTTTTCAGGCACTTATCCTTAACCGATTTGCATTCGACGCAGAATAATCTCCCATTGTTTCCTATTGAAAATTTGCCAGATCGGACTATGGGCTCAAGAGTAAAGGCCAAAATACTATTTTTATAATGCACGAGAAAGGCACCATCACCGCTAGGTGGATTAATCAGGGTTTTTTAATCATTGTTTAAGTTTTTCAACTGTGGTAAAGCGAAATCAGAATATTTCTGGTTTCTACCAGTAATTGTCTCTAATTTAGGAAGAATATAATCCCATAAATGCTTGACTCGAGTGTTCAATGCCAATTCATGTTTAAAATCTTCATTAGCGTTGCCACATTAATCGTGAAGTACTTCTTATCACTTCACTCCAATTTTGCTGAACATTGCGCAAAGTCTTTGAAAGCTCTTTTAATAGTTTCATTTTATACTCATCAACTATGATGACTGAGACGTCATCCGCGTACGCAACAACAGGTTCTAGACGGTTATCACAGATTGAACGTTACTTCTCAATAAGCGGATGCAGATGAATTACGAACAAATGCATGTTCATTGTTCAACGGGTCTCCCTGAAAAAATGATCTGTGATCTGAAAAAACAAATGACCATTAACGAGAATTCACGATTGTGAATGCTTCATTGCCCTTTCTATCAATGCAACTAATTCATTGTTGAATTGAATTTCTTTCATCACACTAATTAGATACCGTTGATCTACACGATCAAAAGCGTGGTCTAAATCAAATGAAATTAGCTTCCCAGACTTTTGCTTAACTTTGTCTCAACCATGTTATCTTCAATGCCCAAGACTGCCTCGATTACCCAAATTAGAACATTTTGGGTATCGTTTGAATTATGATTGACTGTCATGATTTTCTCCAGATGTGTTTTCAAGATTCGAGCAAGTAGTTTATAGTCTGAATTTAATAATGTGATATGTCTATACGATTGGTACCAATTTTCTTCCGTTTGAAGTGGTCCGCCAGTAGGAAAGAAGACCCCGAGATTTTTTATCGTTTAATTGTTCAAAAGCATGTGAAAAACTGATTTTGCAACAAAAGCATCTTTCCTTCAATTTTGTTTATCTCTGCCGTCCTCCGGGGTTTTGATATAGATCAGCGGTTCTCAACCTTTTTCATGAGAGGTATCCCTTCAAACTTGTGCATAAATTGAGGTACCCCCTATTTTTTTGCTGTAAATGAGAATAAGCGTAACTCATAGGCTGAAACCTATAACGGGATATAAGGCTCTCCATAAAGTTGGCTGAAATGTTTATTATTCCATCAAACATTGCAAATTCAGTTTATACATCACGTTTCCTACAGGACTTTTATGATTATTGGAACCTTCCGAGCCTCTTTAAAAGTAGGCTTCCGCATCTCTTGAAGGGACGCTTCCGAGCCTCTTGAATCGCCATGTATGTTATGTAGGGGAAATGTTCCGATCTCCATCTCACTGTACATATATTCATCTCATCGCTAAACAAAGAAATACGGCACCAAATTCGTCGCTTCTTTTTGTCAACATGCGTGCTCACTGCTGAAAAAAATCACAAAAATAATAAACAAACCAAATTCCTTACCATTGCTTGGTTTTTGATGGGATGGAAATAGGAGCTATGAGATGAAGTGGCGAACCGTTCCCCTACAAGACAAAGTTTTGAAAAAAAAGAACGCACTTATCAAAACTTTATTAATAAGTTTTAATTGGAATTGTAATACATCCGCCATTACGCATTTTTGTTCATGGTACCCCCTGAAGCCAGCGAAGGTACCTCCAGGGGTTCAGGTCGAAATACGTAGCTGTCAAGGTGCAATCAAGTGGTGTAATTAAATGGGGTGGTACAAACTCGTCTTATGACAAGTGAAGACATTCCACTAAAAAGCTCAACATAATTTTCTTAACTCTTAATCATGTTTCCCAGAGCTGGGCTGAAATTACAAGAACCGGTGGCATCTTTCTGAGCAACGACAAAATTGAAATCGTCCCCCAAGATTAATTTTTCAGTGGATGACTGTAGGTAAAAAGGCAGTATATTCCGGAAGAAATCCTCTCTTGTAGAGTAATTTGCTGTTCCCGAGGGCACATAAACGTTCATAATCTCAACACTATCTCTTAAAGTGATCACTCGACTGTCTAAACTTCTTCGTACATCAGAGTACGACATATGCGATCTTATGACTAAAGCCGTTCCACGTTTTTGATTATCTACGTTTGGTATGATATTAAATACCAGAGTGGATGGATCTTCAATTTCTTATAATAAAACTATGTTCAAATCTTCGAACCTTCCAGAAGTCGTCGATGCAGTCGGAGAGTACTTTGCCCCCTTGGTCTCTACAAATCTGAATTCTGTCGAATTCCGTCCTTCCATTGACACCAGAAACCTAATATTAGAAAACTTTCCTTTCCAGTCTTTCTCCACCGCAGAACCGAGATTCGCTTTATGTAGGAGCAGCGACAAATACTCAGGACTGAATGGGATAGGATACCATCATTGTTGATGTTGTTTGCACGAGGCATCACTTTGCGTAGCATAGGTTCCCAATCTTTTTGGATATGCGACCCACCTTACATATAACTTGCGACCCACCAGATATCAAATGCCTTTATTTTGAGAAAGTGGATAAAAATGAGTTTGCGTTAGATTGCTCAAATTATTATAATTAATTTTTTCATTCCCATTGTATTTGCCAAAATCTCACCAATTTTTTATTCTACATGGAATGGATCTAAATTGGAATGAGGTTGGATTCGTATTCGATTTGGATTGAATTTGGATTGCATTTGGATTAGATTAAGATAGGATGTAAATTGAATTTGAAACGAATTTGGATTTGATTTGAATTGGGTTTGGATTGGATTTGAATTGGTCTTGGATTGGATTGGGATTGAATTTTGGTTAGATTTTGATAGGATTAGGATTGGTTTTACATTCGATTTTAATTGAATTTAAATTGGATTTGGATGGGTTTGAATTGGTTTTTGATCAGATTCGCATTAGATTTGGATTGGATTTGGATTGGATTTGGATTGGATTCAAATTGGATTTGTATATCTTTAGATTGTTGATTTTTTTCGGTGTTTTTCACCGAAAACAATCAACAATCTAAAGATATAAAAATTCACGGTGACCAAAACCCTACTAAACAAATTTGATTTGAATTGGTTTAGGATTGTGTTGGATTGGACTTGGATTTGATTTGGATTGGATTGGAAAGTTAATTGCCTATATTCCGGGGATTAAACCACCCGACTTGAACATTGATTTACAATGTTGTGAAAACTCATATGTGGATATGTACATTATGTGGAAGATATTGATTTAAAAAATGTATTTATCAGTTTTATCTAAATGTATCAGTGTTATCTAAATAATATTTTCCACAAGTGTCGGATCACTTTGCGGTCTACGAATAAAAGTTTGGTAAAATTTCCTAGGATATAGTTTTGGTTGATTTATCGTTAAAAATTACGGGTTCTTTTGGGGAATTTTTAATTGTAAATTCTATGGAAAATTATAACAGCTGGCGCTAAAATAAAGTTTCACTTTCACCGTTCGAACTGAAATTTCGTACAAATTTCGTTTATCAAGTCCAGAAACCGGGACCTCGATGTATCCTGCTCCTACATAAAGCGAATCTCGGTCCTGCGGTGGAGAAAGACTGGAAAGGAAAGTTTTCTAATATTAGGTTTCTGGTGTCAATGGAAGGACGGAATTCAACAGAGTTCACATTTGTCGAGACCAAGGGGGCAAAGCAAGGATGTTATCGATCATTTAGTAATCTGCGTTCGATAATTTAGTAGTTTGTCAATAACTCATTCCAGAGGCTAAATTTCAAAATGTGTTGTATGGTGGAGTTTTGGTGCGAAGGTTTCTCTACAACTCTCCTTAACAGTTCGATGTACGATGTTGCGAAAAATATCTTCGCAATTTCCACAAGTAAGCCTTTATAGTTTTCATGATACATAATCCTAAATTTTCACGGAAAATTTACCAAAATTTCCACCGAACTTCACAGAAAATTCTTTGAAATTTCCACAGAAAACTGCTCAACATTTGCATTGGAAATTATTCTATATTTTCTATTCTATGTAAAATATACTAATTTTTCACGGAAATTTACCCGGAATTTAAAAAAATCTACAAATTTGCGTGAAAAATTATAGGTCACTGGCATTTCAAATTTTAATCAGCGGCGCCACAGTGTGATAAATATATGGGAAATCGGACAAAAATCATAACTGGATGTTATAGGCTTTAGTACACATATATAACATAGGAAGGGTATTCCCAAACCATTACCGCTGCTACTAGCATAAGTGTCACCTACAGGTAACATCAAAAGAGTCTAAGACGCCAAATTCCAAAAGAATTATAATAACTGTAAAGGAATAATAACAACTGAGTCTATACTTTCCTCTAAAGGAATACTGTTGGAGTAAATTACTGAATGAATCATTTGTTTGAGAAACTGCAATTTTGAGAAATCAACAAAAACCTATTTTGAACAAATAGGCACCGAATCTCTCGGTTTCTTCGGCGTTTTATATGGTACATCGCAAACAACAATTTTGTTGATGTTTCAGGTTCGATCTCGTTAAAACTTTTTTCTGAGCTTCAAAATACTTCAGGTTTTGGGATTTTCATCGAATAATATTTTAACGAACTTGACATTTCTTTTTCTCGCATACAAAGTTCAACTCAACAGTTAATAATTTCTGCTTATTATCTGCTATTCCCTTTTACGAATTATGGCTCCATGCAGTAGAAAATTCCTAGAAACTTCTTCATGAACCTTGTCATTTTGAGGAAAATTTCTGATTGATTTATCCCTAATCATTCATATAAGCATATAGTAATAGATAGATGTGACTGCTCTCTAAGCTTACCAATACTCGTTCACATTACAGGAACTATATACAACTATATACAAAAATATTGGCGCCATGGCGCACACATCTACAAGGAACCGAATCTACCGGAAATTCCATTAGTTGACTTTGAGATCTGGTTTCAGCAGCCGTAGACAGAAGATTGAATTTGATTTTGAAGCAAATTGATTTTTGTTTCGATGGATTTTGTTTAGTTTGATTTTATTCGGTTTAAAATTTCCTTTTTGTAGCTACATATATTTTAACACTAAAGTCTATATTTATAAAAGTCTTCAAGGAAAGGGGGAGGAGTTTTGAAAAAGTCTAGGAAAGACTACTAGGGGGAGGGGGTTTTAAAATGTGAAAATTTGGTGTACGTGGTATGTGCACAGCCTCTAACGCAACACCCAGAGAAATCCAAATTCATCAAAAGTTAATGTATTGAAATATGAATCTATTTCGTTGATTGTCGTCTTAAACCTGTTTCAGTACTTCAATATCTTGTAGTTTCGACTCCGATATTCATTTCCTACGTTCATGTCGAGATCTCGGTAAAAAGTGACGTTTCATCGGATCATTCGTTTCATCAGAGTCTAAAAAACTTCATTTTAACATCCTTTATCTACAAGATAAAATAATCAGAAAATTGCCCGGTAATAAAACTACCAGTTCCAGAAAAAGCTTTCGAACAAATCAGCACCGGTAGGTATCTTCACAGTATCCCGCATTCACAAGAAAGATGTTCCCATTTAACATCCGCCTCCTTGGATTGTATTCTTTTTCATTTACGGAAACAAGTGCCTGTCACTTTTGTTATTTTCTGCACAAAACAACCGTGCTGATTACTTTTTTGTTGCACATATGTTGCACTGCATGGTACAGTACCCACTTTTGTGCACTATTGTGCCTTACCATATGGAAAACCAGCGATGATGAAGTGGTGCAGCAGAGCACAGTGAAACTCATTATTCTGGTTGCTTTTGTTTGATCAATACCTGGAGGGCACTTAAGTAAGGCAAGCGAGATGGAGTAATGGAACACTCGAGCCGACTTGGAATGGTTTGCTTATAGGACAACCCACAATGCTGAATGTGCGGAGCATGTTAGTTCTGAAGCCTGGCATGCAGGTGTATAGAATAGTTTTGATTTTTTCTTGAATATTAAAGTGTTTGAATCTAACAAACTTATATCAATACCTATTAAGTATTGTAATCTTTCCACTTGATTTTCTCAAGTGAATAATGGAGTCGCGAATTTAGTAATTTGCAAAAAAAAAATATTTTCTTCTCAGTCCAGTCAAAATGATTCCCAATGAAGAAAACTGCAACAATTGCCAGAAAAATACTAACACGAACATCCCTAAATCCTTTAATTAAAAATTGTAGAAATATGTTTAGCGTGAAGCATGTGCGATCTAGATTGAACGTAGGTGCCATGGAAAATGAAAGAAGCAAATTAGACTTGAAACATGAAATATGTAACACTTCAAAAGTCCTTCACGATACATATTTGCATTTAGGGCACACCACACCCCAGCAGCACGCAAAGCCATAAACCACGAGATTTTAATTTGCATGTTCCCTTGATCAACGTTCCGAACAGCTGACACGTTTTGTCAAGGAGAATAACCAACAACGACCCAACTACATCCAAGATCTGCTGTGGGGAGTATTGGTAGTTTGTTTAGGTGGAAAATCTATGTAATTATGAACTCACTCCCTCATTTTTGTGAACCCATGAACGTGTATGTGTTTACTACATTTTTTGTTTCACGCGATATGTATTCCGTTCATTAGACTCTTATCCTTTCGTAATATTAACATTTTGTTTTGAAGCGGATTGATGTTCCAACAAATGAGTTAAACGATGAAAAACTCAAGCGCGGAGCGATAATCCTTTCTCAATATCTTAGTATTAATATTTTTAACCGATTTGATGTTTCAACAGATAAGTGAAACTATGAAGAACTCAAATCGCACCGAACGATGATTGAGTGATACTGATCAAGTTTATTGAACATCCCTTTTGAACATTTTTTTGAAGACTCAGTAACCGGTAACCGTACCCTTGGTGGATGTAGCCCCAATAGTATAGGTAGTGGGGTTTTAATGAGATTTTATATACTTTACGATGGTTTCAGTAGATGCGTCGTGCTTTAAATATCCTGTTAAATGCTCTTAAGGTTTCGCTTGAAAAAATGAATTTAGAAAAATTTAGAAAACAATGATTTTCTTTAACAAAATTGGCTTCCTTGCACCTATAGTGTCGAGTCTCATAAGAAATCAATGGATAGCACCACTATGGGAGCCAAAATTAATTTTTACCGCCACTTAAGGAATAGTGTACCCATAGTGGTGCAAGCAATATTTGGTAATTGTTGATGTTAAATGGTATCTATCTCATTTTCAATAGCTAATTTATTAGTTCTATTGACTAAGATATTAAAGATGTAAATTTCCCATAATTATTAGTTTTTTAAAAATATTTTCTATTGTGGATCTACTAATACCTCCACTATTGGTCTATTGGTACCGTTAGCCTAAGGTTTCCAGTTAGCTTTTCGAATTACAAGCACACGAAACGAATTTCCACAATTATTAACTGTGAGGTTTTTAACTCAAGTTTCCTTTTTTTGCATGAAGCTAACACGATGATACTCTCTTGCCCAGAAAAGCCGAGAGAATCTGCAATCCGAATATTATCTAGACGAATAATGTTGTTTCGAAATATTCCCAATAGTATCTTTAGGATTTGTCCATGATATATATTTAAAATTATTTGGCTTTTTTAATTTATTTATTTCGTCAACCAACG
Organism: Armigeres subalbatus; assembly: GCF_024139115.2. NCBI lineage: Eukaryota > Metazoa > Arthropoda > Insecta > Diptera > Culicidae > Armigeres > Armigeres subalbatus. Next base: position 8,251,164 of record NC_085141.1, on the reverse strand, counting down.
TAGACTAGTACATATAATTATACATATACATGTTGCTTTTGTAATGCTTTTAGTATGATTATGAAGTACAGAAAATATAAAAATAGGGTTTTCTTGTAAAGCTTTTTATAATTTTGATTTTTAATTTAGATTGAATTTCTTATGTTTATTTTATCGAAAAAATTATTGAATGTATTGCCGAGACATTGCTAAGTCAATAGCTTCGCAGTGTTGATTGTAAATGGTACACATATGTGGATACACATCGCTCGGCAATACATCACCTGTGACGATGATGTCAACCAACAAATTGAATAAATAATTTAAAAAATAGAGACAAAAAAGATGCAAATCAGACTACGGAGTCCTTTTTATGTACAACAGCTTCAGGAGTAATAGCAAACTGCATCGTTTAAAATAACAGTGAATATATCAGAGAAGTAAGCAAAAGGGTGAAAGCCTATTATCAAAATATCAACCGAACCAACCCAGCCAGGCCAGCTATCGTAGAATCCCGCTCTATCAAACTCGATTTTTAAAAGCATATCTCGTTGCTGCCACCGATATTCAAAAACTCTTCAATATCCCTCCCGTCCCTAACCGGCCGTTCCTTACCGGCGTGCTTTATCCTAGGCTAGCGCTTCAACAACCACCGAAACCGAGCCAGGAGGACCAACAATGTGCGCTTCCTGTTCTGGGAAAATCGGGCACATGCGCACATTTGTATCACGAAAACGTGCTAACGCCGTCGTCGTCGTCCTCGTCGCCGGTCTTGTCTGCCGGGGTGCTGATGGAAAATCGATACGGTAAACAGTGGCAAAATAAGTGCTCCCTAATAAAGTAGATATGGACGGTTTCGTGCAATACTGGCACAACTCAATATTTTACAACTTTTAACTTTTTGATGGCAAAGTGCGGAAAATATTATGACGTTTCACCTGACAGTATATTCGCAATATATCAAAAGTTATGTCAATTATAAAATATGATGAGTTTTAGAAAAATCGGGAATCGGGAAAAATGACGATTGTCAATCTAAGCTAATGGAAAGCGTGTGCCCTAAATTATTTGGATGATATAAATACTGTCATAAGTCATGTATGGAAGATGAAGCAAAACTCTCCACTCCCCAGGGGCATAGTAAAAGTCAAATTTACCGTAGCTAATATCAAAAATACACTAAATTTTTTTTCTTTTCTATTTGATGGCTTACACTCGCGATTGCGTTCATGGAAGAACCTCTTCAGCCAAATCGAAGTTGTTCAAATGCTCCATAGAGGAATAATTATTCGTCTTCTGTATTCTGACGAACATGACAATTTCTCGGGAGGACCAGTGTCTTATACTTTACTCAAATTATCACCCATCTACCTAGATTTTTATAGATTTTTTTTTCTTTAATAAGATACATTTATATTTTAGCCACATGTTATTACCATAAGACCACCGCTTTTTCTGCTACCCCTTTTTGTGCTTGTTCATGCTATTTTCCACATCCATGGAGGTGGCGGGGTACTTTGAGTCAGCCGGTAGCCACATCGGAGAAGGCTTTGTGGTGGTTGCGTGACTATAAAGCATGCCTACTGCGATGATGGTATGGCACATACCAGGGAGGAGATGGTTTGCTTATTTTTCTGATAAGGGGGAAGTCAATCAGAACTTTTGGCAAAATGGAGCACCAGCTTTCGTAGCTTGATTTTCGGTAGAACACGAGCTTATAAGATGTTATCTGAAATATAATCTCATTAATTATAAGGTGTGGCGTTGGGAGTTTCGATATGATTTTTTTTCGTAACAAAAAATTGGAAAGGTGAGCCTTGTAATTCATATTGCTCGTTCACATGCTTCAGAGTTTCATACCCATTTAGGCATTGCTGCTTGGCAGCTTAGTGTTCTTGAGCACTTATTCCATATTACTTATTAGTTTTTATTCCATATTACCATTTTGGCACAATCATACTGTGTATGCCCAGAATAGTCGAGTAATTTCCAACCCGAAAATTTCCTAGACCGTATCGGAAATTGATCCCCACTATCTTCAAAATGGTTTTATATCCATGGTCCCGTCGATTTATGAATGTCCTTAATATCAAAAAATACCTATTTATCAAACTTTCAGTCTTAACATTTGAATTCAGCAGCATTATGTTTTTATTTCTGAGACTGATGCGCAGGTGAACAAAAACCAAGCGTCTCCACTGGTTCGACAAGCTGCGTTTGGTTTTTGTTCACCGCCTCCACAAGTTCGACTACTGGTTCTTCAACTCGTAGCTCCTACATTTATCCTATCGAAAGCATTAGAATGAAACATAATTTGATTTATTTCTCATTTTTGTGATTTTTTAGCAGTGAGCAAAAATAACCAAATGGTTGAAAGAAAAAAATGTTTCAATCAGAAGGAAAATCAAAATTTCCTCTACGTAAATTTTGCGATTTTAAAACTGGGTATGGATTTGGTACGGGTTTAGTTTTAGATGTTTGTTAAATAAATAAAACGTTGTAAGGGCTAAAACCAGCGAAAGCAACGCCCATTTGTTGAACTCCACTATAGCAGAACGTTTCTCCTAGGCTCTCGATTCGGTACGGATGAGTTTGGCACAATATGGGGAGGTGCATCGCATGAACACAATGACGTTTAAGCGGTGCGCTGTTTACTAAGAACGAACACTCTTTCATACATCGAGTTCATTCAAAATGAATTTCAGCACCGCTCAAACGTCAAATAATGAACCTATGCACTGCCCCATTGGTTTTCCAGACTATGTCGAACAAAAGAAAATGTCCGCTTTAACCTTTGGGAATTTTTTTTTTAACGAAATAAAATTCATGTTCTAATGAATTATTTTCACCCCTGGGCTTAAAATTCTTTAAAATACGTATATTGTTGCTGAATTTTAGACCAATGACACTTCATTATAATAATATTTCAAAATTGTGTGATTCTGATTAGCACATGTCATCAGTCATGTGCCAAGAGAATACAATTTTGAGTTGGTTGGACTTTACGAACTGTAGGTTGATAAGAATTTTTCACGATTTTAGTTGTAGGGAGTGGTAAAGTTTTGGTATTTTTATTGAAGGTTCGTTATCACTCATTCGGCTTCTTCAATGGTCAACAATGGATGCTCTTTATAAATGATACAAACTATGTGGCAGTGCATAGGTTCATTATTTGACGTTTGAGCAGTGCCGAAATTCATTTTGAATGAACTCGATGCATGAAAGAGTGTTCATTTTTACTGAACAGCTCACCGCTTAAACGTCATTGTGTTCATATTCGATGCACCTCCCCATGGGAAATCAAGACTAGCACAAAAATAATCTGATTCACGGTCGCTTTGGGATTCGATTGTTTATGGTTTTGTCAATCGATGTATTAGAATAGAATTTTAAAGTTTTTCTCTAACCGTTATTTGAAAGAAGAGCCTATTTGTACATTCCGTGATTTTCTCAGAAAGTGCTTGTGTTGTCATGGATTTGGTTTCCAAGTGTTTGTTTGGGAAATAAAGTTGACAGGCAGGCCAAGTTTCAGTTAAAATGTAGCTCAATTGAAGAAAAATCCGAAAAAATCATATAATTTTAATTCATAATAATCAAATTTGACATTATATACATAAAGATCACGTTAGCAAATCATTACGATAAGACTATAGACTGTTCCAGAAATTGAAAACACACTTGGAAATATTTCAAACTTTTTTTCATTTTTTGCCTTTCTCGTACAACAAAGTTGTACCCGATGGATATAATGTGTATGTGTGTAGCCCACAAATTTTTTTTTAAACGCGTTACATATAGAAGGACTTGACAGATTCGAGTGCAACTGGTTTCATTCAACGGAGCAAATTTCCTAGTTGGACACTATTGTGCAGTTTGGATTATATTTTTATTTTTTAATCAACAAAAACACTGTCTGCATTCACACATTGAATCATTAATCATTTTAGCCGTGGCGCAACCTATTACTCTCATAATTGAGTAAGCAGCGTACTAGAATTGCGCAAAATCTTTTAACCGCCGAAATGAAGCCAATAAGCACTGCATTTACAACATTAATTCGAATTCAACATATTGAATCGAGAAAGGCATTATCACCACTGGTGGATAAATTTGGGTTTTTACAAGTTTTGGGCAAAGTATAGTTTGTTATCTTGTCTACTTTCTTGTAGTGTCGAGTTTTGCCGATTTCATGGAATATAAGTCATGTTTTAGGATATTTTCCTTCATATGGTTTAAAGTTGTTTGCAGTTGTTTGTTCGAGGCCGCATCTCTCATCCCTCTCCATCTCTCCACGCCCCACGCTCGCCAAGTCGTTTTGCACCTGGTCTGCCCATCTCGCTCGCTGCGCTCCACGTCGTCTCGTCCCTGCCGGATCGGAAGCGAACACCATCTTTGCAGGGTTGCTGTCCGGCGTTCTTGCAACATGCCCTGGCCATCGTACCCTTCCGGCCATAGCTACCTTCTGGATACTGGGTTCGCCGTAGAGCTGGGCGAGCTCATGGTTCATTCTTCGCCGCCACACTCCGTCTTCTTGCACACCGCCAAAGATGGTCCTAAGCACCCGTCTCTCGAATACTCCGAGTGCTTGCAAGTCCTCTTCGAGCATTGTCCATGTTTCATGTCCGTAGAGGACAACCGGTCCTATTAGCGTCTAGTACATGACACATTTGGTGCGGTGGCGAATCTTTTTTGACCGCAGTTTCTTCTGGAGCCCGTAATAGGCCCGACTTCCACAGATGATGCGCCTTCGTATTTCACGACTGACATTGTTATCAGCCGTTAGCAAGGATCCGAGGTAGACGAATTCCTCGACCACCTCGAAGGTATCCCCGTCTATCGTAACACTGCTTCCCAGGCGGGCCCTGTCGCGCTCGGTTCCACCCACAACCATGTACTTTGTCTTTGACGCATTCACCACCAGTCCAACTTTTACTGCTTCACGTTTCAGGCGGGTGTACAGTTCTGTCACCTTTGCAAATCTTCGGCCGACAATGTCCATGTCATCCGCGAAACAAATAAATTGACTGAATCTGTTGAAAATCGTACCCCGGCTGTTACACCCGGTTCTCCGCATGACACCTTCTAGCGCAATGTTGAACAACAAGCACGAAAGTCCATCACCTTGTCTTAGTCCCCGGCGCGATTCGAATGAACTGGAGTGTTCGGCCGAAATCTTTACCACAGTTTTGCACACCATCCACCGTTGCTTTGATCAGTCTGGTAAGCTTCCCAGGGATGCTGTTCTCGTCCATAATTTTCCATAGCTCTACGCGGTCTATACTGTCGTATGCCGCCTTGAAATCAACGAACAGATGATGCGTTGGGACCTGGTATTCACGGCATTTTTGAAGGATTTGCCGTACAGTAAAGATCTGGTCCGTTGTCGAGCGGCCGTCAACGAAGCCGGCTTGATAATTTCCCACGAACTCATTCACTAGTGGTGACAGACGACGGAAGATGATCTGGGATATAACTTTGTAGGCGGCATTAGGGATGGTGATCGCTCGAAAGTTCTCACACTCCAGCTTGTCGCCTTTCTTGTAGATGGGGCATATAACCCCTTCCTTCCACTCCTCCGGTAGCTGTTCAGTTTCCCAGATTCTGACTATCTATTTGTGCAGGCAAGTGGCTAGTTTTTCCGGGCCTATCTTCATGAGCTCAGCTCCGATTCCATCCTTACCAGCTGATTTATTGGTCTTTAGCTGTTGGATGGCATCCTGAACTTCCCTCAAAATGGGGGCTGGTTGGCTTCCATCGTCCGCTGAACTGACGTAGTCATCTCCTCCGCTGCCTTGACTTTCACTGCCTCAGCGCCATTCAAATGTTCCTCGTAGTGCTGCTTCCATCTTTCGATCACCACACGTTCGTCCGTCAAGATGCTCCCATCCTTATCCCTGCACATGTCGGCTCGCGGCGCGAAGCCTTTGCGGGATGCGTTAAGCTTCTGATAGAACTTGCGTGTTTCTTGAGAACGGCACAGATGTTCCATCTCCTCGCACTCCGCTTCTTCCAGGCGGCGTTTCTTCTCCTGAAAAAGGCGGGTCTGCTGTCTCCGCTATAACGTTCCACGTTCTGCCGGGTACCTTGCTGCAGCGCGACCGCCCGCGCTGCGTCCTTCTCCTCCAAAATCTGTCTGCACCCTTCGTCGAACCAATCCTTCCGTCGACTCCGTCCCATATACCCGACGTTGTTCTCCGCTGCGTCGTTAATGGCTGCTTTGACTGTATTCCAGCAGTCCTCAAGAGGAGCCCCATCAAGCTCACCCTCTTCCGGCAGCGCTGTCTTGAGATGCTGCGCGTATGCAGTGGCGACATCAGGTTGCTTCAGTCGTTCTAGGTCGTACCGTTGTGGTCGTCCTTACCGAACATTGTTGATGACGGATTGTTTTGGGCGCAGTTTAACCATCACCAGATAGTGGTCAGAGTCGATATTAGCGCCACGATACGTGCTGACGTCGATAATGACGAAGAAGACCCGTCCATCAATCTCAACGTGGTCGATTTGTGACTCTGTCTTCAGGTGTACCGATACGGAAGTCTGTGTTGGAAGTAGGTGCTGCGAATGACCATATTCTTTGAGGCGACGACATCAATTAGTCGTGGGCCGTTTTCGTTCGTCAGGCGGTGAGCGCTGAACTTCCCAATAGTTGGTCTAAACTCCTCCTCTTGGCCATCCTGAGCGTTCAAATCTGATGATTTTGACGTCGTGGCTTGGGGAGCTGTCGTACCTGCGCGTAGAATGCGTACTTAAGGTGGTTATACAACAAAGCCACAAATCGGTCATCTTGGAAACCACGTGCCTTTTCTTGTGATTTTTCAAGAGCACGAATTAAGAGAACCACAATGCCCATGGGGATGAAACATCCGTAGATCGTTTACTTACTTGTGCTAAACAATCGACTTTAATTTCAGCATCGTACGAAAACTATTACGCTAGATTTGAACTTTTGATAATAGGAGTAGAAAACCGTGTGGTGTATTTGAAATTCACCACATGGCTTGATTGTATAATCACCTTAACATCACAGTGCTTCCGGGATGTGGGCAATGGACGTTGATCATGCTGAAGTTGAAGAACCGGCCTTTGATCCTCAACCTGCCTATTTTCTCATTGATCGGCCACCACCCAATTATGCGCCTTTGCATATTGCCATCACTATGAAAGCTGTTCCCAGCTCGTGTGTGTTGCCGCAGCTCTGGTAGATGGTATGATTACCTCTAAACGTTCGCACCATTGATCCCTTCCAACAAACCTCCTGCAGCGCTACGGTGCCAAATCAACGGTCCTTGAGCACATCGCCGGGCCGCCCCTAGGTAAGTAGTAAATTTAATTCTTGGAGGCTTGTTGAAGTTAATGCTGTAAGGCATCTCCCGAACAAATTTATATGGAAAAAAAAATTTGACTAAAGTTTTTTTTTCGGAAACTATTCGGAACGATCTGGTATCATGTATTGAAACCTATTTTTGGTCTACTCTCCGATGGTAAGTGTGGTGATTTGCTCCTAGCTGCTCAAAAGCTGGAAATTGACTGCTTCAAGGTTAGAATGAGGACGCTGTTAATGCTTCAAACCTTAAGGCTTGCATCTTCAGAAGTACTCGAGTAGCGTAGTATATGTTGGATAACAATTCTAACCTCAAGATGAATTTAGCGTCCCAATATTACTCTTTGGAGTAGATTCGAGTAACATATTAGGTTTTGTCCGGCATTTGGAGGGCCGCCACTGTGCCACGGGGAGGCAGGGATAGGAGTTGCTGGGTAAGAGGCTAGGGACCGCGAGATGGGGTCTATCTTATTCCTTCAGGTACTTAAGTACCAATGGTACGCTTTACCCAGCATCATTGACAAGAGAATCTTTAAAATTTCGTCGGGAAAACTACTCCAGAAAGATCTTCAAGTTTTTCAAAAATAATCAATTGGAAATTATTTCGTGTTGAGTTTTGATTGCGTATTCTTCAAAATTTGAACAGACAATTCTCCGGAATATCCACGGTAGACTCTAAGAAATTTTCGCGCGGAACTCCCTGGAATTTTCATGAGAAATTCTCCGAAATTCCAACGGAAAATTCTTCTGAGTTTCTGCGGGAGATTGTTCATTATGTGGATTTCAGCAAAAAATCTTTGGATTTCAACGGAACTTAGCCGAATGACACGTTAAGCTGAAAGTCATGTAGTCAAATTCCATTTGGCCGAATTCAACGTTTGTCCAAAATGGTCATTAGGTCGAAAATAGTTTGACCAAATACAGCCAAAGAAACATTCGGCCGAACTGGTAATTTGTACGAAAAAAGATATTTACCCAGGTTAATTGACTGAAAATGCAGAAAGTCCTTTGACCGAACAGATCATTTGGACGAAAATATTGTTTGGTTTGGTTTGGAAATGGTCGTTTGGCAGAAAGAGCCATTTGCCTTGAAAATTTTCCGGCCAAACGACTTTTTTGGGAAAATGTCCCAACATACATACAATATACATTCATTCTAATTTCCATTTCTGCCAAACGATCATTTCGGCCAGAGGCCATTTTCGGCCAAAAAAACTTCGTTTGGTCAAACGATATATTCGGCCAATCAACTTTCGACCTTGCGGCCTTCGGCTGAATGGCTTTCTGCCGAAAGACCCTTCTCCGTTGAAAAATTCTATTTTTCTATTCAGATTTCAACGGGAAATAATTTGGGATCTCCACTCAAGGTTTTTCTTAGTTTTTACTGAAAGCAGCTTTTAGAAATTTCAGCTTATTTTTTCTTCCTTTCTCGTTTCAAAGAGCTTAAGCCGATGTTAATTATCTAGGGCGAGTGTAATAACTTCGCCACATTCCAGAGAATTATCATCCAGGAGAGAGGAGTGGCAATATTCTTAGCATGGTCACTCGCAAGGTCTTAAAATACAATTTTATTTGCTAATAATAATACTCCGAAACTATATTATCCATCCAATCATCCAACTTCTTGACATCTATGAGGGCGTCGGTGATTTGCTGGCCTTTCGTTATGTAGATGTCGTATTTCAATTTGCTTCCGTTCGCTAGTAATGGAGACGATGGGCGTGGCCAGCAATGGTAGCTTTCATACTTTATCATTTTGGACCTTAAATTTATTATTAAATCCTAAATAGTAATCGATGAAAGTTAAAGAATATGCATGAGAGCTTTCAGTATGCAAGCTATAAAATACAACATTACAACGCAACACAACCTTAACTGTGACGATGGTAGTAGTGACCAACAACTGAGAAATATTCTTGGCAATATTAATTAATGCTGTATTTAGCATTTATTTAATAGGTTTTACGAGGGGAATGCAAGCGGTCTATAAACGCCTCTTGTTATCACACACGTTTGTCTGAGTGGCCTGTGTAGCGCATAAAAGCCTTCTCCATTCAGCTCGGTCGCCCACCACGCAGTCTGCGGAGGGGCCGCAAATCGTCCTCCACTTGATCGATCCATCTTACTCGCGGTGCACCTCGCCTGCTTGTTCCCGTCGGATCGTTGTCGAGAATCATTTTCACCGGATTACTGTCCGATTTTCGCAGTGTGAACGATGGATGGTTCTCCCAATAGCTGATGCAACTCGTGGTTCATTCGCCTCCTCCACGTACCGTCTGCCATCTACTCTCCACCATAAATGGTAAGCAGCACTTTCCATTCGAAAACTCAAAATGCGCGTTGGTCCTCCACGAACGTCGTGAACGTCGGTCTCATGTCCGTAGAGAGCTACCGGTCTAATAAGCGTTTTGTAGATAGTCAGTTTGGTACGGCGGCGAACTCTATTCGATCGGAGCGTTTTGCGGAATCTAAAGTACGTACGATTTCCTGTCATAATGCGTCTCTGAATTTTTCTGCTGGTATCGCTATCGGAGGTCACCAATGAGCCAGAGTACAAGAATTCTGCAACTAACTCGATTTCGTCACCATCGATACGAACTCGTGGTGGATGGCTTACATTGTCCTCTCTTGAGCCTCTTCCTATCATGTACAGTAGACGTTCGATAACTGCAAGTCATTTAACTGCAATGCAATTCGATAGTTGCAACAGTTTTGCAGTTATCGGACCGCTACACACTTAATTTTTTTTACCGGGATCTCAGCAAAATGTTGAACTTTTACCGAGAATCGCACAGCCGTGCCCCAGCAAACATGTTTTTTGCCGAGATTTCTGTCAAAATTGCTGATAATCAGCAAATGATTTGCCGAAAATCAGCTAACAAATGTTTTTTTGCCGGAATATCAGTTATTTATTTTGCTGGCGCACGACTGTGCGGATTTTTGCCGAGCTGCAGAAATAAAAACTGAGTGTGTAAACTTCAAACTGAAGTCAGACTCAAGGACAGCTGCATTGCGCTGCACATTTAGATGCACTTTTATTGCATCTGACGTCGATTGACAACCGTTTGACGTCTAGAATGCGTTGCAGTTATCGAACGGCATTCTTTAACTGAAAAGCAAACATTTTGCAGTTATCGAACGGCTACTGTACTTCATCTTCGACGTGTTGATGACTAGTCCAATCAGTTTAGCTTCCCTTTTCAGTCTGATGAAGGTTTCAGATGATTTTATTTCTACTTTACAACATGCGACAGATGTATCAAAAGCTCTCCTGATAGTCTTGTCGAAGACACCATTATTTCATTACCAACAAGCTTTGAACATATGTGTTGTATAAACATACAAGCATATGGAGACGCATGGTGCATTGGTTCATCAACTCCTTTTGATAAGAGATTGACTTCTGCTTCTGCTAAATTGCACAATAAAGGTACTATTAAAGAAACACGCTAAAACACGATTTTAGCTACTGTGCACTCGTATCAATCCCTACCCTTCCACAGTGTTCGATTTCGTCGATTTCACGATCAAAATTGAATAACTTTGAAACCGTTGATTTTGGACGTTTGGTGTCTTCTACAAAGTTTTTAGACATGAAAAGACGCATCTTTTGATGTAATGAAATTGATGATTAATCCACCTACAAGTGAGATAAAAAATTTCTTTTCGCCAATAACATAAATAGAGAATTGATTTCTTCAGAACAGGTGTAGAGTTTGACATTGCGAGAAGCTTCGTAGAACATTCCGAAGTTCTATCTACTAAAGGTATCGAAATATGAGCGTCATCCGAGGATGACCCCCTTAAAAACAGTTTTTTTAATTAAACTTTTTAACAAGATTTTTTACATTTTCGTGATATTCTACAAAGTTATTCGGGTCAACAAAATACCCATTTTGATTACTGTAGAGAGTTTCTACCTTAAACTAAAAAGTTATTGAGGTTTTTCTATTTTTTTTAGGCTAACTTTTATCTTAAGTAACTCCTTCCGGCGCAAAATGGCGCAGTTGGTTCAGATGGCATCTGAAAGTCCTGGCTTTCTGCTACAACTGACATGTGAAACCCCTTGTAGGCAAGAGTGGGTAAGGTATGTTACATTCAGAGGAAGTGTACAATGTATTGGAGTTCGAAACACTCGATTTCACGATCAAAACTGAATTACTTTTAGGGGAGACTGGGTAGACTTGATCCCCTTTTCTGATTTTCGATGTATCACAGCCAAAAATAAATAAACAAAAATAAATAAACAATCCACACAGACTCTTTAAGAAATATAGTATTTAACATTACTGATGTATGGCAGTCCTTAAATTATTGTTGTTATTGATACACAATCGATTTTTTGGATTGCTGTCAAAAATCGACTTTCAAAATATTCGGGGGAAATTGATCCCTCTCCAATAACTTGCTTTGATAAAATTGGAAAGGTGCCCTCAGATTTTTAAATATTTTTCTTCAAAATACGAGTGATTTTCGAATTGCTGTGCGTATACATGAACGGTTTTTGTTATTGAATTCGGCAGCACATACAATTTTAAAATTTGGGGAGACTTGATCCCCTTTCTACCATATCTACGCAATAAATAATTTTTCCTGCCAATCCTTCATCAAATCTGTCAAATGTACAAAAAATAGAAGCCTGAGAACAGATTTATATTTTTTGAATTTTTCGTCAAATTTTTGTATGGGTGACTAATGGGGATCAAGTGTCCCCATATTGAGGCAATAACTTCAAATCCAAATATCATAAAACTTTGATGGATTTTTGACATTTTATCAGTACAGATCATTAAGCATATTTATGACTTTGTGCTGTGAAAAATGAAAGCATTTGGTCATTGTTATAAAAAAGTTGTTCAAATTTTCGGTGGCCAATAAAAAATCTTTAGGAAGGTCAAAACATACAAATCGCCCTGCAGAATAAATAAGTTTGTCAATCCAAAAATAACTCGCCACATAAAGGTCATTTGTTTAGAGGATCTGTACTAAAAAATACGCTAGAACAAAACTACTTTAGTTCTCGATAAAACAGGGGTTGATCAAGTCTCCCCTGGGATCAAGTCTACCCACGTTCCCCTAAACCTTATAATTTGAAGGTTCGGCCTCTTCTAAGAAGGTCTTAGGGATGAAAAGACGCTTCTTTTGAAATACAATTTTTTATCTCGAGGGGGAATCTCGAGCTCGTTCAGTAGCCGCTAGGTTGCGAAGGCCGACGGAGGTCCTTCGTAGCTTAGTTGGTTAAAGCACCAGTCTAGCGTACTGTAGGGTCATGGGCAGTGTTGTAAAATGTCATTTGCATTCGGTTGTATGATTTTCCCAGAACTTTTTTCTGAAGATAGCCATCATTCCTGAGGTATGACGAACTTATAGCCCTTAAATGTGCCTACAACTTTGTCTAACAAGACATTGCTGTAAATATGTAATCTGAGGCGTGGGAGGCAAAATGTCATTCAAATGACATTATGTCAAATGACACGTGACATTTTGGAGAGTTTTCACTATCCAGCCTCATATATAATATTTAGAGCAAGGTACCCTTGGACAAAAATATAGCCCTACTCAAGGGTTATGAGTACATCTAAAATTATGGAATAAATTCGGCTTCTGAAGAAAGTTATGAACAAATTAGTCAAATGACATGCAGATGACATTTTACAAGCCTGGTCATGGGTTCGAGTCCCATCGAAGGGAAAGTGGTTACCTCCAATACATTTTTCAAATCAATATCTTCCACATAACGTACATATTCACATATGAGTTTTCATAACATTGTAAATTAACGTCCAAGTCGGGTGGTTTAATCCCCGGAAATAGGCAATTACCTTTGATTGAACTGATTTTTTTATGATTAATCCTCCTAGAGGTAAGTTGAAAATTTTATTTCATCGAAAATGAAATACAATGTTTATGTTCTCAACAGCGTTTTCTGCTACTGCGGGCTTGGTAGTCATATGACTACTGCTTCTGCCCCATACGCAGGAGGTCGTGGGATCAATCCCAGGTCCGTTCCATTCTCCTACTTTGTATCTTTCTCTTTATTTCTCATGTTCTAGCAATCGCTAGAACTGGAAATGGACTTCCATACCGTTTCCATTACTATTCCTATACCTTCAACTTGAGTATTCTACCAGTAATCTGCTAGAATTGGAAATGAACTATAGAGCTCGTTTCCTTCATCCAATTAGAAATTCCATCAGTTACCTTCTCCTATCTATCACATTGGCAGCTCGTTAACCAAGACGGACCTCTGCCTCCTCGAACCTAACCCAAAAGTTACAACAAATTCCGCATGAACTCGTGGCAAGTGCAGAGGTATATTCGGCTTGCAGTGGGCATCATCATTTCCTCCCCCTTCCCTACATTGACTTGCATTCTGACGTGGAAGGCGCAAGTATGACCTAACAAATGAGATCATCATCAGTACTTGTACATTGAAGATGCGTGCTAGTCCCAAGCAAACTTCTGTTGGTTCCCTGTGCAAGAACAGCTGATCTGGTCATAATGGAGTAGCAACTACGAGCAGTCAATCAAGCTCAAGCTCAACAGCGTTTTCTGCTACAACTAAACACAAAACAAATATCAATTATTACCACTGACGTGAAAGCGAATTAAGCTCATCGCAATACATAGTTGATATATTCAAATAGAATTGAGTTAAAACCCTCAATTCTATTTGAATATATCAACTATGTATTGCGATGAGCTTAATTCGCTTTCACGTCATTTTTGATGAAATAAAATTTTCAACTTACCTCTAGGAGGATTAATCATAAAAAATTGTATTTCAAAACAAGCGTCTTTTCATCCCTAAGACCTTCTTAGAAGAGGCCGAACCTTCAAATTATAAGGTTGTAAAGAAAATATAATAAAGAAAAAAAAATAATTTCATTAGTTTTTTAATAATTTTGAAAAGTCTCATTGCACCAAGTTCCAATAAAATATCTTCCGTTAATTTGGCACAAGTTTATATGTAGCAGATTCAATTTATCACGAATAGTATTGGACACCCAATATATTTTTCACATAATTTTATTGGCAAAAATGTAGAAAATAAGTTTATTGCACTTACAACCCTCTGCTTTAAAAAAATATCACATACCTATAGAATTTATAGGAAATATCGATTACGTGTGTTCCTCATGTTTGTTATGTGAACTCAAATAGCTATTATGAGAAAAGTGCTATTGTTGCTATTGCCTAACATAAATGCAATAAATATATTTTTGTCAGTGTTCAATGTGCTCCTGTCATAGTATGGTGCAACGCTCATTTATATACGGAAATACTAGGTGATCGTTTTCGCTCAAAACGTTGCTTTCGTTGCTTTATTCAGCTGTTTCCAAAAGTAACTTTATTAAAGAAAATACTAGTTTGCTTTCAACATTTTAATTGAATGTTTGTTTCCCAAACTATTTCGAATGATGTTCTAAATATAGTGGAACTTGATAGACGTAATTTGTTCTTACTTTGGAGTAAAAATTTTCAACTAACTTCTAGGAGGATTAACCATTAAAAATGTATTTCAAAAGAAGCGTCTTTTCATCCCTAAGAACTTCTTAGAAGAGACCGAACCTTCAAATTATAAGTTTTAAAAGTAATTCAGTTTTGATCGTGAAATCGAGTGTTTCGAACTCCAATACATTGGACACTTCCTCTGAATGTAACATACCTTACCCACTCTTGCCTACAAGAGGTTTCACATGTCAGTTGTAGCAGAAAGCCAGGACTTTCAGATGCCATCTGAACCAACTGCGCCATTTTGCGCCGGAAGGAGTTACTTAAGGTAAAACATAGCCTAAAAAAATAGAAAAACTTAAATAACTTTTTTAGTTTAAAAGGTAGAAACTCTCTACAGTAATCAAAATGCGTATTTTGTTAACCCGAATAACTTTGTAGAATATCACGAAAATGTAAAAAATCTGGATTAAAAGTTTAATTAAAAAAAACTGTTTTAAGGGGGTCATCCTCGGATAACGCTCATATTTCGATACCTTCAATAGATAGAGCTTTGGAATGTTCTACGAAGTTTCTCGCAATGTCGAACTCTACACCTCTGCTGAAGAAATCAATTATCTATTTATGTTATTGGCGAAAAGAAAATTTTTATCTCACTTGTAGGTGGATTAATCATCAATTTCATTACATCAAAAGATGCGTCTTTTCATGTCTAAAAACTTTGTAGAAGATACCAAACGTCTAAAACCAACGGTTTCAAAGTTATTCAATTTTGATCGTGAATTCGACGAAATCGAACACTGTGCCTTCGTATAATTCCCTCCAAAGTTAATTTTTTTTTTCAAAGAAATTCATGTGGACGTAAAAAAGTAATTTCACCATCGTGCCAAAAACGCCTTTACGGATTAAAACTACGACGAACTCCGCCACCGATGACCAACACACACCTTCAGACGCAGAATTATTTTTGTTATGAAGTACCTAATACGCTAGAAAATAAATTACTACATCTGTGAAAATTCTTCTAAATGTCTCTTGATTGAAATATCATATGATTTTGCAATATATCCATTATTTTATGCCGATATATCGTTGATATAGATTAGACCTCTTCATGTTTTCAAAAAGTATCAAAAATTCAACCGGTCAGCCCAGAATCAGAATTTTTATGCTAAAATAAGTTTCCTGTCAAATTTTCAGCTAATTCGGATAAAATTTCGAGATGGCTCAAGTCGATTTAGTGTTTTTGTGCTATTTCCAATTTTGGAATGAATCTGACAAGAGATATACTGCCGTGTCAAGCATATCTGTCCCATGTCGAAAAATATGCAACTGAAAAAAATGCGATTGAAGGTGGAAACATATTTTTCAGTTTGTAGCTAAATTGCCCCATGAAATTTTGATTAATAAACGTATATCGATGAAAATAGTGTATTTCTAATGGCTTAGTATGTTTCAAAGGATAAACACTGTTTTTTAGTGGAATTTATTCAGTGGGACATTTATGCTGCGAAATTGAAGACAAAATTGATAATTCCAAGCATATAAGCTTTTGAGGGAGGGAGCTCACGCTCCATAGAAAAAAAAATGTGTATAAAAAATCTGACATGGGGACGAGTGTGTCTGAAAAACCCCAGAGATATTATACCTTATATAAGTATAAGGACAGTGAGAATTGGTTCAGGTCAGTGGCGTAGCCACGGGGGTGGTTTTAGACATAAACCCCCAGTGACAAAATTTTTAGAAGAATTTTATGAAGAAGCATCAAAATCAGGTTCCGTGGTAACTCAATACCGCAATACTGCGAAGGTGTTTGATGATTCCTATGAAATTTATTTCAGATTAGCATCTGATGTGTCGAGTGGAAACTTCAAGCTGTGTGGGGTGCGTATATGAACATTTGTAAACACATGTTAAGGACCATTTTTGACCCTTCCTTAGGAAGTGTCCATAATTTCACTCACTTTGTATGCGTTACGTAGGCGTGTTATGTATTAATCTATCAATAAACCTCTTGAATTATGAAAAAAAAAGTATGGCAATTTAAACAAATTCACTATAATATTGAAAATATTATTACAACCAGTGATATGATATGAAAATATGCTTATATTTCGGATTTTTTTCATAGAAACATTTGATTTCAATTGAGGAACAGATAGAAGCATGTACCACAAAACCTTCTCAGAAAAGCAAAAACGTAAAAATTTGAAGTGATTTCAAAAATTTCTTTAGTGGAAGCAAGATAATAAATGTGAACATGTTTTGAGATACTAATAGACCACTTATATGCATGTATGTGTGCGTATGTGTGCAAATTCCAAAATTTACTACCATATATATCTCGCTCATTTTTAAGGTATTAAACATCATTATTTTTACAAAATTAGGCAGCCATAAGGCAAAATATATGTTATTATTGAACGCTATTGAGTTTCGTTCAGATCAATGACTGATTAAGTTAGTTCTAGATTAATTAATATCAAGGTCTTTGGAATTTACGCGTATACATGCTGCCAGCGTTACGATAGTATCTAATCAACCATGTTATCACATGTTACAACAGCTATTCAATCCGACGAGCGCCAGATGGATAGGCAACCTGACGTACAGTGCGGAAACATTTGTTTTGTTGTTACTCAACCCATGGAATCCGCCTTTTGGTAGGCAATTAATTTGTCATTTACACTTTCATTCGCCGTGGGAGGTTGAGTAGTTTTTTCTCGTTTTAAATACTGGAGTCTGAAAATATTTCCTTTTAATTAAGGAAGGGTCAACATCTCACTGTAGGTGGATTAATCTTGGTTTTTCGTAATAAGTTGCCCTCGACGGGAAATTCGGCCCCATTGTTTGCTTTTGAAAATCGATTAGTCACTTCCCTATTGCAAAAATCTTGTATATATGTAAATAAATTGAGCCTACCTTATAGCCATGCGCTTAGAAGCACGACTACAAAGCGATGATGCTTAGGTGGCTTGGTTGGACTCATGGTCAAAGAAATATTCAGGTGCAATTAGGTATAAAAGTATTATCGTGTTAGCCTCATCATATGCGAATGCCAACATGGTAATGCCAATAAGGAAAGAAGAAAAAGTGTAAATAAATACATATAATGCGAAAAAAATGAGAGACTATTTTCACTCAAGTTTTAATATAAATTATGTTAATATGCTTTAATTATTACTTTTCAACTTTCATAATGCACAAGAAAGACATTAACGATGTTAGGTGGACTAACCTTTTTACCCATTGAAACTATACCACAACCCATATTCTTTCTCTGAATGATTTGGTAATGAAAATAGGCCTTTTCGAAGTAATTTAATACATGTTATATGAAATTTGTTTCAATGGGACAGTTATGCTTGGAAATTCTACAATGGGACAAAATGACCCGATATTTTTTCGCTAAGTTTTCGAACAAACTATATGTATTTATTTGTTCACAATAAAATATACATTAATAAAGAACGTTTGGTGCATAAAACTCAAAAATGATAAAAATCGACATGGGACAGATATGCTTGGGACGGCAGTATAAACGTCGAAAACTATCACAACAACCTCTATACGGAAGCTCTGGGTGTGCTCTACAAGTCTTGTGAACATTGCGATTCGTTCTGTTCACGTTTTGTCCATGTTAAAGTGATTTTCAAGCTTTTAAGTGCATACAAATACTCACCCTTATTCTTGTTTACGTACGAACGCGCTTTCGAACGAAAGCCGATACGCATACTCGTTTACGCCAGCAAAATCAAATGGGGAAACGATTCGAACGAACTGCATTCGTTCGAAAGTTTCGTTCGTCCGTAAACAAGAATAGGGGTGACTGTTTCCCCAAAAAGTCGTTGTTCTACAAAATTCTCATTATTATTATTTATTCAGACTAGGCCGAAGTGGCCTGTGCGGTATATAAGAGTCTTCTCCATTCGGCTCGGTCCATGGCTACACGTCGCCAACCACGCAGTCTACAGAGGGTCCGCAAGTCATCTTCCACCTGATCGATCCACCTTGCCCGCTGCGCACCTACAAAATTCTCAAGGTTGTGATAAATGATTGCTTATTTATTCTATTATTATTCCTCTTTTTTCCCTAGAAATTTGAGTAATATAATTGTCAATGTGCGATTTATCGTTAAATTCTTAAAAATCAGAAGCTGAATATTTGTAATAAATTTGCACGCTGAGATTTCTTTAAACAAGTTGTTCAAACAAAGAAGCTTCGATTTCACTTGTTACTACGATGCACTCAATGTTAAAAGCATGCAGACATATGGTGAAATTAACAAAATTTAGAAATTGTTTGTTGTAAGCATCAAATATCATATCATTTGATTTATGTTTTGTTCGAACAACTTGTTTGAAGAAATCCTAACGTACAAATTTATTACAAATATTCAGCTTCTGCTTTTAAGAGTTTAACGATAAATCGCACAATGACAATTATATTACTCAAATTTTCAGGGAAAAAGAGGAATAATAATATAATGAATTAGCAATCATTTGTCGTAACTCAAGAATTTTGTAGAACAACGACTTTGAGGAAACAGTATTTTTATGCACTTAAAAGCTTGAAAATCACTTTAACATGGACAAAACGTGAACGGAACGAATCGCAATGTTCACAAGACTTGTAGACCACACCCAAAGCTTCCGTATAGAGGTTGTTGTGATAGTTTTCGACGTTTATATCTCTTGTTAGATTTTTTCCAAAATTGAAAATAGCCCAAAAACACTAAATCGACTTGAGCCACCTCGAAATTTTATACGAATTAGCTGAAAATTTGACGGGAGACTTATTTTAGCATGTGAATTGTGATTCTGGGCTGACCGGTTGAATTTTTGATTCCTTTTGAAAACATGAAGAGGTCTAATATCAGTGGCGCCGGGAGTGGGTAGGACAAGTAGGACATGTCCTACGCACGAATTTCCGTGGGTGGGACAGTAAAGGCATTGTCCTACCCATGATTATGCCGAGCAGAGTATAAAATATTCACCTTCACGAAGCAACTTCGGCCCGAATTTTAACAAGTCGCATGACTATTCAAAACAAAGAATGACTCACTCAGTTTTCTTCGTCGCGGATTCATTCATATGATTGGTACTGAGAATGGTCACTGAGTTCGAAGAAAACACAATAAGCTTAGATTTGTTGACTTTTGGTGCTAAAATTGTCCATCAGTTGAACGTCGGGGTCAGATCTATGTGGGTAACTGTTTAAATCATTAAAATATAAGTGTTCAGTCTTACAGACATTTATTAGCTTTCGAAGTCTGAATAAATTCTGATATGTTCAGCCGAATATGAATATGTTACGAAATGAGAGTGTCGAAGAGGCTTCATCAAAAACATTCGATTATTTTAAGCTCTTGTTGCAATACTGTCTGCACACCTAAAATCGCTAAATTCATCGGATTGTTAACAGCATACCTGTTTGGTAAATAATTTTACAGATTTCCGGTAGCTTTGACAGCTGAACAAAGAAAAATATCACAGAAAATCGGTGAAATAACTAACGAACAGTTCTGTTGTTGGGATTTCGGTGAATTTCAACGAAATTCGCGGTGTCTTCGGCTGAAGGACTTCATTATAAATGCCTGCCTTTCACGATTTTTATGGAATATGCACTGGAAAATCTGAAAAAATAAAACATTCTTTGTATACGAGAAAGGCAAAATATTCTAGATCCCCCATAGAACATTTTAATTTACCCTTTTATATGAAAGAGGAGAGTTCACACTTTCGCGTTATGAGTATTTCAATGAAATATTTAACATTTTCCCACAGAGCAGCGTGAACTCACTGAAATCTGTGAACTGGATTAAGTGTGTGGTAGGTCTGCCTTCAAGGTCTATATAATATCATCAAATATTGTGCAGTTTAATTTATTATTAGTTTAAATGAATTATTACAAACTTATGGAAAGAAGAAACCTGGAAGGACTAAGAAATCACAAATATCCTCAAGTCTGCATAAAATCTGTTCTGCGACGGGTCCTGTACTCCCCGAAAGATTATTTGACGATCATACGATTTCCTGGTAGTGGATAAGCGACGATCCATATAAATTACTAAAAATGTCAGAGGTAGGAGGGACAAAAGATTAAATGAACAAAACATAGAAATCTTCAATTTCATATACATAATGACTGAGACAATATTTACAACAGTAACTTAAATTACCCAGAGTTTCCACTTCATTATTAAATTTAATTTATAAAGTGTTCAGCAGCCTTCGGGTGAAAAAAAATCACAAATTATGTGAAGATTATGCCTGGAGTTTCAGATTTTTTATTTTTACAATTTTTTATATGTAATATGTGCAATGTGTATCGATTTCTCAGCACCAGAACTGTTGCGCAAACTGACATTTGTCCTATTTGTCCTACCCACGACTTGGAACGTGGATGCGCCTCTGTCTAATATAGATACATTGATATTTTGAAGTGACGGGACGTCCCGATAGTCTACGTGGGCTGAAATTTCCCCCAACGCATGAGAACGTACTGAACTATCTTCTCCCGCTCCTAAGATAATCTTTAAGGGTATCACACGGAGTGGAATGGGATGTTACACAATGATAATTCTTCTTTCTATACTGTATTGAAACAGCTCCAAAAAAAAACACGGATCTACGATCAAGAATCTCGATGATTCGAACATAAATAACCTTTTATTGAGAAACAATTTTTCAATTGAAATAAATTATTTACTTGAAAATCAATTACTAATTTAGTGTACTGGCTCATTCGGCATAATAGCGTTCGGGATAGTGGCCTTCGGGGTAATGGTGTTATGGGAAATGGAATTATGGGTAGTGTCGTAGAGTCGATGACAAACTGCTTACACAGTTAGAAAAAAGTACCTAATATTGGGTACTTTTCACTCAAATCGAGGGTTCAGTGTGGGAACCCAAAATTAAGTAATTTTTTCTTGAAATTTATCACTTAACTAGTCGACCCGGCAGACGTTGTCCTGCATAGTAGGCGAAAATGCGCATTATGAACTGCCCATGCGAATTTTCCATACGAATCTTTGTTAGAGTTTTCCACAATTTGCTCAACCCAACTCCATGATTTTCGCATGAGAAAATATCATATAAACCCGTCGGAAACTATAACGAATGTTTCTGCTGAAGAAATGAAAAAAATCCAACCAGCCGTTTTCGAGTTATGCGGATACGAACACAGACCATTTCATTTTTATATATAAGATATTAAGTAAAATATACTTAATTTTAAATAGAAACTAACCAAAAGTTAGGTGAATTTAACTCAACTTTTGTAAACATGAGATTACTCAACGTTGGGTTCCCACACTTTAATGCCCTTGTTGAGTGGTTTTGCTCTTCATTTTATGACAACAAAGGGAAGAGGGAGGGAGATGCAAGATAAAAAAAGTACCTAAAATTAGGTACTTTTTTCTAATCGTGTAGAAGCAATATTGCAGGTAAACTTATGGAGACGCTTGGCCATTCACATGGCCACATCCAATGCCTTAATAGTTAATAGGACGCGAAAAAAACATCTCTATCACTCTTACATTGCCTTGTCAAGTGCCATTTAAGAAGAATAAATTCTCGAAAGCTACAATTGGTGGAGATTTGCAATTTTGGGTTCTCTCATCTCGAGAATCTCAGAAAAAAATATGAAAATTGATTGGTTAAAATCGATTTCACGCCCAATCCGCATTGTGAGTTGCCGGTTTAAGAATAGCCAATTATTTTTCGTCGAGCGAAAACCACTCACATTACGATCCGTGCAAATGATTGTCACATTAAGCGATTATCTTGAACCTAAATGTAGCATGCTTACTTCATTTAATTATTACTCCATTTAATTATTACTCCATTAATTATTACTCAGTCAGCGAGCATACTTCAATAATGTTTCATTACTCATCACTGTCCCACTCTGTCAACACCATGAATAAAGCATGCCCATTTATATTTGAACACAAAAAAAATGTGTCATTGTGTTTTCTACGTTTGACTTGGAACTTTTATCGGATTTCAATTTCAACAACGCTCAAAATAAGGGAACTTTTCGTAAATAACCGTTACAAATATTGAATTAACTTTTTGTCCTACTGGCCTCCGAAAGGTCAAGCGGGGGGAATATAAAAAATAAATATTAAAATGAAAAAAATAGGAAAATAAACTCCTCGGATTTGTTAAAGAATGTTTTGAAAATCCTCAAAATTATCCGAATTTTATTTTGTTGCCCTCTTAAAATATTATATTTTGGCAAAAAAAATCCGAGGGGGGGGGGGACAAAATAGTTCTTAAATATTTGTATCGGCCTTATTGCGAAATATAGCAAACTTTGTATTTGTATCATTGATATCTACTAAGTTAATGCTGAACCTCGATTCGCGTGATGTCAGATTTAAAGATTTGTTGTTTCTAAAATACGAACTATTGAGCTTTTAAAATTCTTTACAGGAAAATTTATTGTCCATGTAAACTGTTTTTAGACTAAAACTAGCATGTCAATGCGTATAGGAACTAGATTTTAGGACAGTATCCGTAATCCCGTCCTCAACATTTAATGCTCGGTCGCATTAAAACCGTATTACCTGGTTCCGAGTCGCTTTTTCTTTCAACACATTTCTATTAAATCTTCTTTTTTGAATGTACGCCTGCATATTATATTGGATGTGATCTGACAAAACACAAATGAAGTCGTTGAGTGAATTCGAAACAAATTCTACAACTTCCTGATACGGAAATCAAACATCTGTCAGATATACTCGCAGTAACGCTTCTTGAATTTACTCCTCAGAAGAATTCATTTAATTTTGACTCAGATTTGCAGTATCGATTATTCCCAGCCAACACCCTCACCATCGCACAGGAGAACCTAGAGGGAAAAGCAAACCAAATCCTTAAACATTTGGGATGGGCCGGCGATGGGTGGTGCGCATGTGTCGAGTTTTCGCAGTACCGGCAAGTTTTCCTTACCAATGCTGCAGGCGTACTGAAACCCGGGCTACGAATTTCCACGAGATTATCCTTTGTTGCATTTTTACCTTTAGAAAATACGCAATGTAATGGACATTTAAGATACATACACACCAAACAAACGATTTAAACAAGAAACGAATTAGATTTGTTTTCAAATAGATTTTTATTTCACGTCTAAACACTTCGCTACCATTTTTTGTACTCTAAGTTCAGTCTTTTTCGTATTTATAGTTTATTATTCGTATAATAAACTGACACAGCCTTTTGATATTTTTTTATTTACTTATATATCAGGACGAAGAAAATGTTTGCTCTAACTTTTTCGTCATATTCATGTATGTTCTTTGTTTATGCATATTCTGTAATTTACTGCTAAACATTCCTTCCCTTCAAATTTACATTGAATACAAACTCTAAACACATGACGAAAAAATCAAGACAGTAAAACTCATGTTGGTTCTGCTTGCCAGGAAACATAACCGAAAACCAATAAGGACATGTGAAAAGTAGTTATACCTGAAGAATTGATGTAAAAACATAGGCCTATTGTTTCTGTTCGGCGCTTTCTCTACCTGCTGGAAATAAACTGAAGAGATACAACTTTTGCATGATTAATTATAAGAGGCATAATTATAGTGATTAAGTAGATTTCGCTTTTAGTGAAATTGTTCAACAGAATTAACATAGCCACAATTAATTGGAAAGGGATAATAGCTTCAAACGGGAAGACAACAATAGAAACGTTGACACAAATAACTTTTAGAAATAAAATAAACCATGTTGTGGGATTCGTTGAACTTAGAATAACACTTCTACCTTCTCAGATCGCATGCATGAATAGAACAAAATGAGGATATATTTGTTTACAAAATACACACATTTACATGATGAATATGAGTTGAACCAAAAGGTTAATTCCGTAAGAAAAAAAAAACAACTAACAAATGAATTGAAGTCAGTCATGAAAGTGTGATAGCTTCACTAGTGCTCGTGGAATTATCGATATGAAAATATTCTATTCCAAACAAACAAAATGTTCTTGCAAACTGATGGATCACTGATCAATCAATTCACAATATTCTTAGCTGAGGATAGGATACGACAAGTAGTCAGGAGTACGACTTAATTTGAATGACAATACTTTCACTTCAATCCTCTCCAACTTACATTAAAAAATAGCAAATAGCAGTCGTACCCTATCCTAGTTTGAAATTAAGTTGACGAATAAATATTACAGTTTAAAAAATTGACAATGGAAACATAAACAGGATTCGGAAGAAAGAAAAGGGAAATCATTACTTACCCACAATAAATAGAATAATAAGTAATATATTCAACTGAAATGATGGACCCTAGAATCAAACCAATACGCTTACAAAAACCATGGTAAACTGCTTGCATTAGAGCTCTCTAATGTTTGTATTTGATTTTGGCAATTTGTAACAGACACGTGATTCCAAACTCAAAAAAACATTGGACAGCGCGCACTCGCTCGCGCGGACAAACCGTTTACACTCAGTTACGCAAGATGGCTAGCGCAATAAACGCAAAACTGACGGAACTCAAGCATACAGCCTACTGAGATACTGAGAGGTGAGAGAATAACCGATGCACTTAAGAAGATATTGTTTACATACACAAGAGGAAGGAAGCCGATAACGAACCGATACTGGATGTGAAACAAAATATGCAGATTTTGAATGTTTTCCGGTACTCTTTTTTTTACTCTGGTCGATTCTACTTGCACTAACTGTGGGCGGATGTTTGTCATCAAAACTCAAAAAGAAACAAGTCGATATGCCTAACAACAACACACTCTGCGCTTAAAGAGAGACAGGGAGGCTTGAGAAGACGAACGAAACCGGATATTTCGCCGATTGTTTTCTTTATCTTTTGCGTGAGTGTGAGTGTGCTACGATGTTGGATGAGTGCCCTATGGAACTCATTGCTGTCTGTTCGACAGTGACGAAGCGGTTCGAGTACCGACTGGATCGTCACTTCGATGGAGAACAATGAAAAAAATTCAGTAGAGCACTCATTTTTTGAGAATGAAGTGATTTTGAGTGTATGAAATGTGTCGAGTTGCATGCTAAGGACCACTTTTTCAAACATAGATATTCTGAATATGAATAAAATGTTTCACTGATTAAAAGCGAATTGTTTCTCAATTCTTAAAAGTCAACACATCTGATACTATTTGTGTCAGTAATCCTTAACATGCGTACGTATAAATGTTGAAAATCTACAAAATTGTTCCACATGATCTTTTCATAGACGCGGACTGGGTACGTGTGAATGTATGAAATGGAGAGGTACTCATCTCTGTGTATACAAAAGGACGCAACTTACGAACAGAAGAGTAAAGTAAACAAAGCACACACGCCAAATTGAATGGTTGCTGTTGTTTTCCAATTGTTGCTTGGCAACAGTTGGTTGTTGTTGCTTCTGTTGTTCGGTGGAAACCAATAATGGAATAACGGAAAAAATAAAATGAAGAAAAACGGACTCAAATTATAATTTTTTATTGTATTTCATATTTTTGCTTCTTTTACTATTGTAATAATTGATTTTCTTTTATAATTTTCGTATGTACACAAGAACGTATTCGGGAAAATGAAATTATACATTGATTAATTCGAATATATAAATAATGATAAATGAAAGCCGTAAATTCAGTTGACGTTTCTATCAGTAAGCCGTTACTTTTTCTGCTTGCTATTATTGCGGAATTAGTTTCCCTCTTTTTGTATATTGAAAATTTGATAATGAACTAACACAAATGAGATAAGAGGAATTACTAACACAAGCTTTATAATGGGTTTTCTTCTGCTGCTGCCGCCGTTGCTAATGCTGCTGCTGCTGCTACCGCCAGGCTGCCAGTTTTACAGCTTTATGTTCATTTATATTATTCGAAAAGTTTGGTTTTGAGAGTCATTTCGATATTCTCTTAAAGGTGGTTTTTCATCTTTGTTATTAATTGTAAAAGTGTTGCATAAATGTTTGAAACATTGCCTCCTTTGTAAGAGAAAAATACAAACAACAAGCATCATATGGTGTGTGATGGGAACTGAATTCTGAATTCAACTAAAAGCTACCTTGTTATGTATAGAACGTGGTGTTGGTTTTGGTGATACAGATTTTCGTATGGAGTGATTTTTCTAATTCAACACTTTCACTTCCACGCCAGCGACAATCCAACAAAATGAGTATTTGTTTATTTTTCCGTAAACCATTTGATTTGTACTTACAGGATTCAAATGTTTTGTCACGTTGTTGGATTCTCCACTGTTGTTTTTGGATCTTGTCGCAATCCTACTCGTAATTCGTGTTTGAATTGATAAGGAACTGAACAAATGTGTTTCCACGCTTCACTGTAAAATGGATACTCAAACAAACAGAGTATGCTGCGCTAACTTGCGAAACGGCCGGAAATTTGAAACTAATAAGCTTCTTCATTTTTTACAATCAATGATGAATACGCAATAAATTATGAAATTATGCTTAAAATACTAACTTTTTAAATAAGTATGAAAATCTGTTTAAATAAATAATGTTTTTCTCTGTTCATACTCGCTATATAGATATTCTAGAGTTTAGCTTTCTTCTTTCATAATTAAATTCTAAGCAAAAGTAAGAATAAGAGTGGATAAGATAAAGTGAGAAGAAGGGAAGTAAGAAAACATAGTCACATCCTATTGCACACATCACTCTCAATTCTTTCTAACATAAATCCTAAAAATAAAGAAAAGAAAACACACAAAAAAGAAAAGAGAAATTAAAAGAAATAATAAACGTAAAACAAAATGATTATACACTTAAAAGATAAAAAAAATCATGCAATGAAAACCCAAATGAACCGTACACAACTTATAAGTAAAGTCCTGCTTCAATAGCAGGACTAAAATGAAAATTATTAAAACTATAATACGAGCTAGAAAACTGAAGAGGACGAAAACAACAATTAACTAAACCGAATAAACAATAATAACACAAAACCACGTAAGCAGAACCAAATACAAGAATGTGGCACGGCACTCTAGCTGGGCTAAGGGATGACATTTCGCGCGAATCTGTGCCATAATGAGTAACGAAATTATAATGAAAAGAAAAAGAAAATTACACCTGTCATATCGCACGAGCGAAAACCAAATTGTACATGTTTTTGCTATTGATGTTATATGGGTGTGCTTGTGTGTGTTTGATCATTGCGAAAACTAAAAAATACAGGAACAAAGCGTAACATAAATCAGACGTTAAGAAAGTAAACAGTTTTCTTATTATGTTTTCTTTTTGTGAATACTGAATATAA
This sequence comes from Armigeres subalbatus, assembly GCF_024139115.2. NCBI lineage: Eukaryota > Metazoa > Arthropoda > Insecta > Diptera > Culicidae > Armigeres > Armigeres subalbatus. Next base: position 8,223,137 of record NC_085141.1, on the reverse strand, counting down.
AAGCAAATAATGATTTCATACTTTTTTGTCAAATTCTTTCGTTTATCCAATTGGAACAAATGGCGTAGTCTGTCGGGACCTGTTCGGCAATGTTTTTCTCCTCATACACAATAATTTAACCAAAAATAAAGAAAACAGAGCAAACGAAAGAAACCAAAACAAACGAAAAAAACGTATAATTCGAGAGAATAAAAGAAGAAAACAGAACTATGTAAGAACTGAAAACGTATTCAGCAAGAATGTGCGTGTGGTGCGCCTCTGACAGAAGCGCCGCGGTCAAATGTCACATACGAACAGTCTCCTGCGATCATTAGATGCATGGCCTTTGCACGGTGCATCACTGCTGCCATCCCACGGGTGGAGGGTGCCGTCACGGCGAAGAGAGAAGATTGGGGGGGAATGGAAAAATCTCTTAGCGAGAACTAAAAATACTGAATAAACCGGCGACACTGTGCACCGAGTGCCAATCGGTCGCCTCAGAGAGACTGCGGTGTTGAAAAGCAAAAACCGTGTGCACTTGGATGGGGCAGTGTCAAATCAACACATTCTTGCTTGCAATTTTTCTGCGTGTATTTGTTGTTTTGTTTTCTTAAAAGTAGGTTTTTCTTGTTTTGCTTGTATCACAGTTGTATGGAATAGATTCGGGTGTTGTATTTTCTTCGCTTGTTTTCCCCTGACCAGACTTGATTCCACGGGAAAGTTCTTATACAATTGGCGCTAGCGCGAGGTAGGCGCTAGCTTGGACTAGAAATCACAAATAAGATTTGTTTTTGTTGCTTTAAATGCTAGACATTCGTGGAACCACTGCCCAAGGGAATAGAACGAAGCGGAATTATTTTAAACCAAAGTCATAAACGAATCTAGGGTTTGAAAATAAAGTAGAAAAACCATATAAAATGTCGATACAACAAAAGAAAGATTGACATGTTAAAATTCTGTCTGTGTCACTATTCTCTCTTCCTATCTCACATTTCCTCTATACATATAATATCAATATATTCCTGGTGAGAAATGGGATGGGGAGTATTTCTGTTACTATGCCACAATGATCTATTTTTCCTTCTTTGTGGGTATCTGGTAAAGGAGCAGAATTTGTGTATATCAATAACTTGTCTTACGATCACCTTAAAAATTACTGTGCGGCATTATTATGCTTATTTTGTTGCTCATTCCAATAGTTGTTATCCTTTGAATATTCTTGTATCTTTACGGTTAATATACCTTCATATCAGGCTTTTAATACTTTTTGACTAATATTATTACTGTTCTGGGTTATGTTCGCTCTCAAAGTCGTAAACAAAATGTTTTTTTTTCACCAATTGATGCAACACTTTCTGGATTCGCTTCTAGCCGAGAAAGGTGCACCACAACAAGTTTAGTACCAATTTCGCTATTCAACAAAGACCACACAAAAACGAAATCGCGTTCGATGGTGGGCTCAAGATGTTCTGTCTTGTTTGTATAAAAGTCTATCGTTTTGAAGAAGAAATTTTCGAAACTTGACCGACGTTTCCGTCAATAAAAACAAAAAGAACATCGGTGGCAGCTACTGCCGAAAGTAAACAAGTCAGTGATTCTACTTTATCTTCACTAGGTTCTTTGGAACTGAAAATTTGATGATTTATATTTGTTCTTTCTAACTGTCTCAACAGTTTCTTCTTTTCTAAGTACGTTTTTCATCTGTCGTTCGTTTTGTGTCTCTTTCCATTTGCGCGTTCTTTCTCTATGGTTAAGTTATGTCTCATTAATCTGCAGTTATTAGGCTCACTCGCTCAATTTCACTAAATTAATGGCTTCCGTTTACCGTTTTCGTCAAACCCAACCTGTTTGCACTTGTTTTATATGCTAAAATGAGATCCTTTCGTATGTAGGTTTGTTTCTTCATTATTTGCTTTCCGTCTTTCGCGTGTTCTAATAGCTTGAAGAGTTTAGCTTGTTTCGTTTAGTCTCAAAGCCACCTTCCATCGTCATCAATAAATAAGTTGTAAAATAAATAAAATTTTCCTAAAATATTAATTTAATCTTACTATTTTCTTGCGTGTATCATGCGTATTTCTGCCAGCAGGCTTGCTTTCACGATCCGGCTTCCCGCACGTGTGAGAGGGATGAAAAAAGTTCCATTTTCTTTGAAAAATATTGCAGTAGTACCACTTTCATCTACATCCCGCCCTTTGATACACATTTTCCTTTAATAAATATCTGTCCACGCTGTTGTAGTTCCAGCCTGGTTACATATGTGTTTACTTTATAAGGGGACATTTAAGACTAACGCGTAAAAGATCCTATTCTGCCTACTATGCTTTGTTGTAAAAGTTTTTTTTCTTTTTCTTTTGACTAGATTTTCGTGTTTCAGTTTTCAGCTTTCTGTTCGACCAACAGTGGTTTTCCTGTAGGTCGTGTTATAGTTACTTATTGATCGTCGTTTTCGTCATCAACGTGTTAAATAGAACGGATATAAGCCATTTTTGTTCTTGTTGTAAAAGCTCACACATTTCGCTTCCTCGCCACACACAGGAACGAAAAAGAAACGTGTAACGTTAACTTCTATAATATAGCCTCATTCTTCCATACTTCGGGAAGCCTCTCAAAAATGTTCGAACAATGTCTCTCAAGGGTTGTTCGTTTACCGCAACGACCTCGGAACGACGTGTTGAAGACGACCAAGAATGTTCAAATTACACGCTTTTTTGCCTTTTTTCTCGCTACACATTTAGTCCAACCTAAACGAGCATCAGCGCACTCCCAGCTTCTGGTACTGATCTCATCGCACATTATCATCACCACTTTTCCAGCTGCGCATTTCGTGTAAATAGACTTAAGAAATAGAGAACAAACGAGAGTAGTCGCGCGTGAGTCGCTAATTAATCGCCTACTCTGATGGATGGAAGCAAATATGAACAAATACACGAATAAACGGTTTACAGCAACACTCGATAGCAGAGTATTTGCCCACCGCTTGCTTTAATCCGCAGAGAAGCTGAATAATCTCTCATTCTAAAATACTTCCAAGTCGATGAGAAGCCAACATTCATTTTTGATTAGTGCACCTAGCCTACTATAGCCTAATGTAATAAGAGCGAGTTGGGATGTGTTGCTCGAAAAATATTGGCGATTTTGCGTTGTTATGATAAGAAGGGAAGAATGGGGAGAAAACTTGAAACGATTCTCATAAATTGTGAATGAAATTCAATTAAAAAGGATTTGCTGTGCACCACTGATTAAATTACAAACTTACGTTTTAAAAAAGTTTCGTACAGAATCCTTGACAGTAATTTAACTATTTTCGGTTATTCTTTGCGGTGCATTTTTTGTGATTGCCCTCTTTCTTCTTCGTCCTCTTTAGGGAACGCTAAATCGCCAATCTTAGCTTTAAGAAAATGTTTAAAAATGGGTAAAAGCACACATACTTGATTATTTTTTCGCGGCAGTATCTCGCTCTTCCAAAGCGAACCTCTCTGTTTCTGTGTTCTGTGAAGATTCGCTTTGCCTCTCATCTTTTGCGCTTCATTTGTAGGGTTGTGTAGTAGTAGGGGGTTGCGAATATTCTGGCGGCTGGATGCTTCTTCGATCCTCCGCATGCGCAGCGCACGCGACGGTCGATAGGAAACGAGAGGTGCAAGGCTGGAAAATATCAAACTCAATCGCGACGCACCCCTCGAAGAAAATCGCACCCCTCGCTCAAGCCGCGTAGTACGCTTTTCCACCGCCTACTCCCTCCTCACAATCTATGTGTCTGTTTTAAATCGCGGCTTATGCACGATTGTAGTTACATATTTCATGTCTGTGTTCGTGGAATATTTATTGCACCGACAGTACTCGTGTCTTGATGCGGGGGAGTTTGATTGACTTTTGTTTCCTTTCCGAAGGAGGGTGTCGTCTCGATGCGTTTGATATATATCTCACCCTCCTCTCAATTGCAATGGGTTTCTTTCATTTTAATGATCGGCCATTTCGGCGCTGAAATCAGAATATCACCATATCAGAATGGAAATATCGACAATGTGGGGCAAGCATGGGTTTGGTGGATAAAAAATGTAAAATAAGAGTTTAAGAGTTGGAGAAGCGCTTGGAGGGAGGAAATTTATCTTTTCGCAGGGAATTCCACGATTGCAGAGACAGTAGCGAGAAAAAAGTCGGGTATTTTTAGCGGATCAAGAATCGTTTCAGGCGCTTCAACACGCGTCGTCGATCCCGTGTGGTTTTTTTGATGTGTGTGTTCATATGTGTGAGTGTTAGTGTTCATGGAAAGGAGAAAGAAATCTGTTCGGTTAGAAATGAGTGAAATTACTTTGCTTTGTTGGTTTTAAAGCTGACTTGTAACACCCGTTGGCCAAGGGTGTATCCGTTGAGAGATCGAATCGCCAACATTGCCTCCTCGTAGTTGGTCATCGTGACGAAGCCGTATCCTTTGCATTGGTTTGTCGCCGAATCCTTGATGACTTTCACATTCTGCACGGCACCGAACGGGCCGAATAGCTGCCACAGGGTATTCTCCTCGGTTTCCGGTGCTAGGTTGTAGATAAAGATGCTCCATCCACCAGACGGTGCGATTGCGCCGATTCCCGTAGTCGGTGCGGTCGGCAGCATCATATCCAACACTTCTCCTCCCATCGGTGAAAAACGGGCCAATCCCTTGTTAATTGGATGATGGATAGCTCCCAACCGGCGGGTCAGCTGTGGGTTCAGGAAGGTCGGCAGAGCAGGTTGCACAATCTTTGCGGCCGTATTCTGTCCAGGGGTATTCGAGAATTTAACCGTTATGGGATCGGTCAATCCTTTCGGTGTTGTTCCATTCAGAGCAGCAATAGCGCGCTCAGCTTCCTTACGTTGATCGAATCTGATAAATCCAACTCCTTTCGGTTTGTCATTGCCCTCCTGGACCAACACACGGCTCGTGATTATTTCGCCGTACGGTCTGAAAATCGTCTCCAATTCCTCTTGTGTGATGGTTTTTGGCAAACCGGAAATGTAAAGATTAGCTCCCTTGATTCCTTCCGAACTCGGTCTTGCAAAAGAAACTTTCAGCACTTTGTTCTGCAAGCGTAATCCATTCAACACATTTACGGCCTGTTCGGCATCCTGGGATCGGTGGAAGTTCACGAAGCCGTATCCTAAACTTTGCCCCTTCGGTTGACCCGGGTAAATTACGTTTTTGTCACGCACTAGTTTGACGCTTTCAACTTCACCCACGCTCGAAAACAGTGACCGGATTTCCTCCTCGGTCATTGTCTGGGGCAGATAGTTGACAATCAGATTCGTCCGAGCCGTATCCGACCCGGACGACGCCGCAGTAGTATTCTGCGATTCGCCATTTTGTTTTTGTAGATCTTGTACGGCTGCTAGCACTTTGTTGGTCATGATTGAAGTCGTAATTTTGAGGCTGTTCTTTTTTACTTGTTTTCACTCAAAAAATTTCTTCGGCCGCGTGCAGGTTCACCGTTGCACACGCTTCTTAATATTCACTTCCGAATTTGGCAATTTTCCGTCGCGGTCACGGCTACGTCGTCAAGCTTCACTTGATTTTCGCGATCTTTTATTTTTAACCAACTCCAAAAATGTCACCAAAAACAAACAAGTTCACACACCAGCTCTTCCGCAACGATTGACGATTATGGTATAAAACTTGTGCGAAACTGCGAATATCAATTAACTTCTGATGGATGTAGCAGCGGCAGCCAGTAAGAAATTTCCAGGCAGAAAAAAAAATCAATTTCGGTCTCGTCTTTCTCTTTTGCTCTTTCGAACGGAACAAAAACTTTCTTCTTCCTTTTTGCACTATATACCGTACGGCGGGTGACGACTGATGGATGTATGCGTACACGAGTGTGAGTGTGTTTGACTGGTTTACTGGCTATATATCTGGAACTACAACACTACACTAGAACAGGAAAGCTGCTGGGCCTTGCTGGGTTCCGTTTTCACGAGAGCACAACCGTGGCACTACGCTGATGACGATACAATGGTTTCGTAATGGTGACAGTGCCAGCTTTTATAGCTTCGTGAGCTGTATTGGTAGTGGTGCGGGAGGTAGTGTCGTGTCTCAACGGCAGGTGTCGGTGATTCTTATTGGATTGCCTGCTGTTGCACGACATATCTGAAGTTATTGGCATTTGATATGGCAGTTGCCATGCAACATGTATTCTCTGATTTTGGAATTTACAGTGTTGGAAATAAAAAAGTGAACACACGGTGTGTCTATGGGGAAATATTATTTTTCAAAAATCAGTATCTCTGAAACACCCACCACGTGATAGTATGCTCTCCTCTTTCATATAGTTGGTAAACTAAAATGTTCTATCGGGGGATCTAGAACAATTTTTATTTTTTTCACTATTTTTGGTGCAAACTTCATAGAAATCTCAAATGATTGCCGATTTAACCCCCCCAAAAATGTATGGAAAAATTACCCCCGATAGAACATTTTAAAAATGCATCTACATGAAAGAGGAAAACCTATAATTTCGTGTAGTGAGTGTTTTAGAGATACTTATTTTTTGGAAATAAGCCTCTTCGGACAAACACACCGTGAAAAAGTCGTTTCAAAATAATTATTCAAAAAAATAGTAGATTCTTCTCATCTAAAACATCTTTAAACATCACTTAATAAGAACAATGTATAAATTTCATCTCACAACTACTGATTGATAGTTCAATCAAAGTTAATTGCCTATATTCCGGGGAATAAAACACCCGACTTGGACATTAATTTACAATATTGTGAAAACTCATATGTGAATATGTACCATTAGGGCAGTTCAAATTTCAAAAATGTTCGAAAATTCCAACTCCCATATGTCTATTAGCATCATTTTGATAATATAGGAGTCCTGGCAAAATTTCAACCAATTTGGTGGCCATTTAGGGGTGGCGCGAAGTCAATTTATGTTTATATGGAAATTTGTATGAGAAAAACTTAAAATTTATTCAAGTCTCCCTACAACTGTCAAATCGTGATAAATTTAAATAAACATCCCCAACCACCCTTTTTTGGAATCTATATAAATGAGACCTCTGTATAACACATTAGTTATGAGTGGATAGAACGGTTCTATTGACAGTGTGAATATGTGATAAATGGCTAAAATGGTGTAATTAGCCTCAACGTAGCAGTGGAAATATAAATCGAAATTAATGAGTTACCCACTGGTTGAGCTCAAATAGATTCCAAAAATAGAGGTTGGGGATGTTTATTTGACTTCATCACGATTTAAGAGTTGTAGGGGGATTTGAATTAATTTTAAGTTTTTCCCATTCAAATTTCCATATAAACATAAATTGACTTCGCGCCACCCCTAAATGGCCACCGAATTGCCTGAAATTTTGCCAGGATTCCTATATTATCATAATGATGCTAATAGACATATGGGAGTTGAAATTTTCGAACATTTTTGAAATTTGAACTGCCCTAATGTACCATATGTGGAAGATATTGATTTGAAAATGTATTGGAGGTAACCACTTTCCCTTCGATGGAACTCGAACCCACGCTCCGTCGGCCTTCGCAACCTAGCGGCTACTGAATGAGCTCGAGATTCCCAAATTGGACGCATAGTCAAATAACTCGCAATCTATTTGTCAAGCCAACGCTGTGTATAGTACACATTCACATTAGAGCAGCGTGAGTATTGACATCACCACCTCAAACCTTTGAATAGTGTTGGCCGTGCCTAGTTCCTCCACTATTGGATAATTTACCCTAGACACCCACAAATGGCCCTCACCCAAGTTTCCGTCCACCTGTTTTAAAATCTTCATTTTTCGAAAACTTTTCATAATTGTTCAATAATTGATCTTTTCTGTCTCAGTCGATTCGTGGACTTATTTTAGATAAACTTTCTTAAAGAACCCATATTTTTTAAGCCTCTAACTATTTGAAAAATCAAAAACGAAAACCGAAAAAGTTCTGTACGATTTTAACAATACTTAGAAGCGTAAAAAAATATGGGTCATTTGGGGAAGCTGACCTTAAATGAAATAATGCATAGGTTCAGTGAATAGATTTTTTTACGAGAAAGGTCAATTATAAGGAAAGGAAAAACTGAAACATACCAGTCTTATTGGGTTCTCCTGATCTTCCTGTTCAGGCGGTAAATCCCGAGGTGGTTTTTTATTGCCCAATTCTTGGCACTTGAACCCGGGAGGAAAAGCCTACTTTTTTCAGAACTCTGACTTCACTGGCTTCTCCCAAAGGGGATGCGAGCAACAGCAGTTCCCTTTTTGAACGATCCGGAAACCAAAGTACAATTGCTTCCCACCGTCGCAAAAGAAATCTGAACTGACCTCGCCACCTAACATAAAAAATTAAGATCGATATCCCATCATTTCATCAGTATCTTTGCTTAAAAGATCGAATGATGGGAAGCTTTGCAATGCCCCCTCCCCCTAAAACCTGTGACATCAATTTTGAACGACCCCACTGGATACGCTACGAATTACCATCCTCAAAGTCTACTACACATTGACCCCGTATTCTAAAACATTATATGCTGAGGCGAAGGCTGCAGTCGTTTACCAGAAAAATGTCAAATCAAACCAGTCATCCTCGACCAAGACGTGGAAGAATATGTGGGACGATAAATAACCTCAATGGATAGAATCAAGGCCACCATCAACTCTTGAAAATTTTCATCATCGACCAAAAGAATTAATAGTCAATAAAGTTCAACTGATAATCCGAACACAAAGAGAAATCTAATTATTTTGAACACATGTAGGTCGTCCCCCTCAAACCTTTGTAGGGGTATTCTGCCCCTATTCGCATAAGCGTCCCATGTCAGTTTTCATCAACTTGAGAAACATGCCGTTGAATTTTTCAAACTCGTTTTACATGTAGAAATTAAAAAAATTCTAATAAATTGATATAGCCAGCAATCTTTCTGAAAATTTGGCATAACATTATTTATCAGTATACATTGCTATGGAACTATTAAATGGACCATATTTACATTGATGTTTTGTGTGAGAGTGTATCAAAATCTGGAATGTGACTGTTATACGAATAAATAGCAAGATGGGACAACACAAGTGGGTTTTGATTTTCAAATTTCTAGAACAAAGCCTATTATTTTATCAGTTTTTCTTAAAGATGAGTTCACTTTAAGATTATTTCTGAAAGAAAATCAAAATCGTCAATCATCGCCATGGGACTCTTATGCGAATCGCGGCAGTATTGGTGTTATGTTTTTCAGAATGGCTGAACTGATAAAAACTAACGCATCATGTGGTCATAAAGTTGACACCTTTTTTTTTTGAAAGTGGGAGGGGGGTGTGGAAATAGCAACAACTCTAAACCTCTGGATTAATGCAAACATGGATCCAATAGACGAAGAAAAGATCGAACGTCTTTAACCGACTTCGTCTTTTTCTAAGCACAAAATTCCGCCGTAATTTTTTTTTTTTTATTTTTTTATTAAAGAGGCTTGCATCCCTAGGCTGGCTCACCTCTAGGTCTGCCGTAATAGAATTGAGTCATCAATCGAGTGCCAGAGCGATCTAATAACAACAAATTGGATGTACATGGAAATGAAATAGTTAAAAAATACAATAAATGAATCATATCGAAATCGTTAACAGGTTCATCCAAATGTGGAAAATTTCAGTTTTTCACACCTTTTCTTTGCTATATTATTAAGGGAAACTAGACACATATTATTCCCACTTTTTGTTTTGAATGTTTCTCGATGTAACGTGCATAAATTTATACTCTTTAAGATGGACCTTAAGATGGAAAATTTGGCATTTTCAATATTTTCTGGAGATTCAATCCCTATATCGGGGATTTGGGCCCTTTATGCGTGTAGCAGGGACTATGTTCAAGGGCTTGACGATCCCTCTCTAAGTCAACTACGAATTGTGGCCCCTGCCTAGGATTTGGTAGCTTTTACAGTGCACTGCAAAAAAAAAACTACTTTCACTGGTAATGTTATCAATAAAACTAATGTAAATACAGATCATATAATTGTTTTCTCAATGTAAATATGCGTTGAAAATCATGCACATAAACAGAGCATGAATTAAACCGTATAAATACATCACCTTACCATTATTACTACACTGTATTGAAAACAATACTTAATTCACCCTGAAAATTCATTTATAAACCATTAAGTTTACATGTCACAATGTGAACTGAAACAAAAGATCCATGATGCTACATATCATTGCTAGATAGCTATATATTAGTATATACTAAAGGCATCATATTTCTCAGGAAACAAATTAGTACATTCATCATCCCATCCAGGAGTGGCTGGTCTTCTTATGCCAGATGTACTTGGAACGCGTCGTTTCTAAGCTTCCAGTGCGCCTTTATGAATCAATTCGGTAAGGAATCGATACTCATCCAATAGCGTTAGAATATCAGTAACTGTTGATTGATTCAATACCATGTTTTACCGCCGATGCAAATTTTTGCCAGTCAATGTCCTTCGTTAGAACGAAAGGAACATCAGCTGGCTCAGATTTTTGATAGCCAGTTTTGAGTGAGGTGACTATCGGCATATGGACACTACCATGGGGATCTTGGATTACAAGACAGATGGAGCACAAAGACAGATTAATACGGCTTTGTTGACCATTTGGTTCTATTCGGGTTACTTCACCTGTGTTCAAAATATTCAAGTTGAAATCGTCACACAAATCATAGAAAATAGGCGCTCTGTAATCGTCATATGTGTCGCCCCATCCAATACCATGTGCGTTCAAATCACCCAATATCAATACTGGAGATGATAGAAGGGAAATAGCGCTCCAAAGATGTCGTTTGGTGGAATATAAACTGAAGCTATGCAAAGGTCTTTATTTTTTACATTTACTTGGCAAGCGACGATTTCTAAGCCATTAACAACCGGAATGGGAATTTTGTAGAAGAAGTAGCATTTTTTGATCCCAAAAAGAACGCCACCATAGTGGTCATCCCAATCTTAAATAATGTTAAAATCTTGGAAGTTGATTTCATCTTCAGAAGAAAGAAATGTATTTTCTTCTTCTTCTTATTGGCATTACATCCCCACACTGGGACATAGCCGCCTCGCAGCTGAGTGGTCATTAAGCACTTTCACAGTTATTAACTGCGAGATTTCTAAGCCAAGTCATTTTTGCATTCGTATATCATGAGGCTAACACGATGATACTTTTATGCCCAGGGAAGTCAAGACAATTTCCAAACCAAAAATTGTCTAGACCGGCGCCATAGGAATCAAATTTAGCCACCCTCAGCATGGTCTTGCTTTGTAGCCGCGCGTCTTACCATATTTCACAGAGAACAAGTACACGAAATACACCCAGGTTTTTTTTACGCGGTTGGAATTCATTATTTTCTCGGTCAACTTGAATTTTTCACAGCTTTTAAAATACCCCCTGAATTTTCTTTGATTTTTTGTGAATTTTTTCGTGGGGTTAACTCATTGTTTTATTGACGCTGAGGGTCTCAAACGACTAAAACCAAACCGTGTAAAAAAAACCTGGGTGCATACAATTTCTGCAAGAAGGGGCCATAAAACAGTCCATCGCTTCAGGAAACTTTCTACTGTTGGAATAAAGAGGTCAATGATTGGCCTCGATGAATCCGGAATATTAAATAGATTCAAAAAGCGATCAACGAGATCCTTAAAGGATATCAATCCTCGCTTGGACGAGATTCTTTTTTCGGAAGTGCGAGTAGCATTCTCCTTTTAATTGATAATACTAGCCGGATGTTGCTTAAGAACATCGGTTTTAGGCAATGGCGGGAATGTCTTAGTGCAGCAAGGATCTACAGTAAAGACTGGTTGCTTCGGGATTTTTTAATAATTCCCCATTACCTTCAGATGTTGCCAAGCCCTAATGAATGACTTTTGTTTTCTTACGGCGCGATCCCAGGGAAGACGGTTGCTTCCTTTTTCCGGGCGCGTGTACCTCCGAAAAATTATCCCTATCTGCTGCGTCAGAGTCCGATTCATCAATGGAGATGGAATCATAATAGTCACTTACGTGAACGGCAGATGAAAAGCAGTCTTTGCGGTGGCAGGCGGATGTGTTTTGCCTTGCGCTTTAACCATTTCCGCATACGACTGCTTGGAGCGCTGTACCAACGAGCGCTTCACTTTTTGGGTGCGTCTTTTGTACACCGGGCAATCTAGCAAACCATGGGCAGGATCCAAACCACAATAAGCACATCTTGTGGCTTGTTGCTGGCTGTTTTTGGAAACATTTAGCACAAAGTGGTTAGTTGTCACAAAACTCGACATTGTGACCTAATTGTTTTCAGTTGGTACAATGAAATACCCTTGGTACAAACAAACGCACCGGAAACAACATATTCTCGATATCTACATATTTTGGGAGCATCGAACCGGCGAACAATGGTTCTGACAATAATATTTGCACTGAATTACATGTAGGGGGAATGACGGCTTTGGCAGGATTTGTTCTATTATTGTCAGGGGTTTTTTTTTATGACTCATTATGCTCAAATTTGGCCTAAACATTCTTTGCATATCAAAGAATATTGTGGCCAAATTTCATAAAATTTGGTCGACAAAAACTCCCCTGACAATAATAGAACAAAACCTGCCAAAGCCGTCTTTTCCCCTAGGTAAATATTGCGGAATCTGTGTGTTCGGGATCGGGACATAATCGGCTAATGCTACGTTTTGAGGGCAAGTGAATTGAACAACTCAGTTGAATCACTTATATATCTAACAAATCATTATCGTTATTTGAAATATGGCTAATATTGACCATCTCCACATAATCAGATGCATTTGATTGATTTTAATATTGTTGATACAAACCTTCTAAACTTAGGTTTATCATTTTTTTTTGCATTTTTGTTCAATTGCATATTTTCTGCAAAGCTTACAACATGACAACTTTCAACAACTTCTTCTGTCCGGTACTGGGAGAGGTCCGACGCTGGGGGATCTCCCCTAATCATTTTTTTCCTATCACATTATTTATTTATTATCAGACTAAGGCCGGAGTGGCCTGTGCTGCACATAAAAGACTTCTCCATTCAGCTCGGTCCATGGCTGCACTTCGCCAACCACGCAGTCTGCGGAGGGTCCGCAAATCGTCCTCCACCTGATCGATCCACCTTGCCCGCTGTGCATTTCGCCTTCTTGTTCCCGTCGGATCGTTGTCGAGAACCATTTTCACCGGATTACTGTCCGACATTCTGGCAACGTGCCCGGCCCACCGCAGTCTTCCGATTTTCGCGGTGTGAACAATGGATGGTTCTCCCAACAGCTGATGCAAGTCGTGGTTCATTCGCCTCCTCCACGTTCCGTCCGCCATCTGCACCCCACCATAGATGGTACGCAACACTATCCTTTCAAAAACTCCCAGTGCGCGTTGGTCCTCCATGAGCATCGTCCAGGTCTCGTGTCCGTAGAGAACTACCGGTCTTATAAGCGTTTTGTAGATAGTCAGTTTGGTACGGCGGCGAACTCTATTCGATCGGAGCGTCTTGCGGAGTCCAAAGTACGTACGATTTCCAGCCACTATGCGCCTTACAGCCGAATTTCTCTGCTGGTATCGTTATCGGCGGTCACCAGTGAGCCCAAGTACACGAATTCTTCAACCACCTCGATTTCGTCACCACCGATAGAAACTCGTGGTGGGTGGCTTACATTGACCTCCCTTGAGCATCTTCCTATCATATACTTCGTCTTCGACGTGTTGATGACTAGTCCAATCCATTTAGCTTCGCTTTTCAGTCTGATGTAGGCTTCCTTCATCCTCTCAAAGTTACGTGCCATGATATCAATGTCGTCGGCGAAACCAAATAACCCATAAATCCCGCCTGGTACTGCCCCATGAACTCTCTTGCAATTCATTATTGGCAGTGGCTGATTTTCTACCCGCCGCTGCCACATCCAGGCGCTATAGTATATGCGTAAAATAGCCAGCAAGAGTTAACCGCCAGAAATTTGTATGGCGAAAGTCATCTAACGCGGGTTTTCTCAAAATAAGAAACTTTTCATGAAAAACTATTTGGTACCGGTTATGCAGGAAAGTGTCCGCTACTACGCCTACCAAATATTTTATCGATGAAAGTGCTTAATTTCGAGAAATCGAACGTTAGATGCCTTTCGCCATACTGATTTCAGAAAGTTAACTCCTAGTGTGCCGCTGTAAGCACGCTCAAAGTGGGCGATTCATTGGTGTTAGTCGGCGGCATAAAATTTGGGAGAGTACCTTGTAGGCGGCGTTCAGCAATGTGATTGCGCGGTAGTTGCTACAATCCAGCTTATCGCCCTTTTTGTAGATGGGACACACGACACCTTCCATCCACTCCTGCGGCAGAACCTCATCCTCCCAAACCTTGGTAGTCACCCACTGCAGCGCTCTAGCCAGTGCTTCACCACCGTGTTTAAACAGCTCTCCTGGTAGTTGGTCAACTCCAGGGGCTTTGTTGTTTTTCAGCCGGCCGATCTCCTGGATTTCCTGGAGATTCGGGGCCAGTCGCATGTCCTGCGCGCGTGCTCCTAGGTTCATTACCATACCGCCACCGTTGTCTGCCATATCGCCATACAGGTGCTCTTCGTAGTGCTGCCGCCACCTTTGGATCACCTCACTCTCGTTTGTAAGAAGGTTCCCGTTTATGTCCTTACACATATCGGGCTGTGGCACGTGGCCCTTACGTGAACGGTTCAACTTCTCATAGAACTTTCTTGCGTTATTAGCGCGGTACAGTTCCTCCGTCTCTTCACGGTCTCGATCTTCCTGCTGGCGCTTTTTCCTCCGGAAAATCGAGTTTTGTCTGTTCCGCGCCCGTTTGTATCGTGCCTCGTTCGCCCTCGTGCGGTGTTGCAGCAATCTCGCCCATGCTGCATTCTTCTCCTCAACTAACTGCTCACATTCGCCGTCATACCAGTCGTTTCTCTGATCCGGAGCCACCGTGCCTAGTGCAGCGGTTGCGGTGCTTCCAATGGCGGATCGAATATCTCTCAAGCATCTTCAAGAGATGCTGCGCCTAGCTGCTCTTCCGTTGGGAGTGCCACTTCCAGCTGCTGCGCGTAGTGTTGGGCTAGTCTACCGTTTTGTAGCCGCCCAATGTCTGTATGTCTGCTCCAGCTGCGCATAGAACGCTTCTTTCTCGTCGTCGAATCTCCCTTCGTGTGGGCAGTGCACGTTGATGATGCTATAGTTGAAGAAACAGCCTTTTATCTTCAGCTTGCACATCATTGCGTTGATTGGCTGCCACCCAATCACGCGTTGGCGCATCTTTCCCAGCACTATGAAGCCGGTTCCCAGCTCGTTGGTGGTGCCACAGCTTTGGTAGAAGGCAGCCGCTCGATGCCCGCTTTTCCACACTTTCTGTCCTGTCCAGCAGATTTCCTGCAGCGCTACGACATCGAAGTTGCGGGGATGTAATTCATCGTAGATTATCCTGTCGCAACCTGCGAAGCCTATCGACTTGCAGTTCCATGTTCCAAGCTTCCAATCGTGATCCTTTATTCGTCGCCTAGGTCGTTGCCGATTGTATCGAGTCGTATTATCTTCTATGCCGTTCGTAATAGTTGTTTTTATAGGCGGCTTATTGGGCCTGCGCAAACCTCCTGTCTCGTCGGAGGGCCGTCGTGTCAAGGCTGTTTAGCGTCCCACCTAACACCAGGACTTGGGCTTGTGCGCTCTGAGCGGCACACGGTCGCTTTGGCGGAGCCTACTTGCGGATACAAGTAGCTTTTTATAAAGGTTTAACAGGGCCCACTGTCAAACTCCAGCACATCCTAGGCAGGCGCCACAACTCGCAGATGGCCTGGGGAGGGATCGTCAAGCCCTTGGACATAGTCCCTGCTCCCCTCCTATCACATTAGCAACCCATTAATCAAGACGAACCTCTACCATAGAAACTAACCTCAGAATTTCAATCAAATTCTGCATGAACTCGTGGCAACAAGTGCCGAAATGTTCTCGGTTAGCAGCGGGCGGGTGACTGCAGCATAATTTCATTAACGTCACTATCCCATCGATCGTAATAAGATGACCAGCGCCGTTGTTGATCATTTGAATTCTAGAGCTCTCGGACTGTGCACATTTTGGTTAGAGCAGAATCCCATGGCCCTTCAATTAATTACCAGTGTGATTACGATTGCTTTTGTCAATCAATGGTGAATCGTATGGTCATCATGACCATGCTCATTCAACATGAAGTTCAAGAGAAAAACATGCCAAATGCTGGTAGAAGTAAATGTTTTGAAATCATGTATGTATTTTCGTTCTCTAATATATGGTCGACAACAGCAGAAAACATGGAGATCTTATATTATTGCCTAATTGTAAAATCGGCTGATGATGGTCGCTAGTAAATTGATTGGAAAAATTCCAAGATCAATATGATCGGGGTTCTGCTAATACGTGGCAAGCGCCAATGAAAAATCACCCAATTTTACGCAAAAATATACGTGTACCAGCTCTAATTAATTGACAAACCTTATCGAACATTCAACTTCAGTTCAACTTCAACTCAGTAGTTGAAGATATTCTATATCAAATGAGCGCGACTATTTTGGAAAAAATATTTTAACCCCTTTTTAGTAACGTGTATTCAACCGTCTAAGACGAGTTTAGTACTTTCCATCTAATTCCACTACGTTTTGTTATCTTTGCAGATACGTATTTCGACCTCAACTGTGAGGCCGTCTTCAGTGTCTCGTACTTGACTCGACTTATATTTGTTCCTATTCTTTTCACGAGCATCTCACATAGCAGAGGGATCGTCGCTTGTGTATGCGTTGAAGTCATTTGCATGCTAAATGTTAAAAAAAATAGGAATAGTTATTTCATTAAGTTATATATTGTAAATCTGATATTTGTTTGTCCCCACTAGTGTTTTCCAGAGGAACACGGGCCTTCCATGGGTCAGGGTAGGTGAGAATGTTAATCATATAAGCATACGAGCCTATGGAGACGCATGGTGCATTGGTACATCAACTCCTGTGACTCTACTTTTGTACAAATTCCATCACATGTGTTATTTACATAATTGTACAAGTAAGCCAACATTTGTATGGCTTATTAAGAAAGAATTTTAAGAAATGTCTCTTCTCCGTGGAAACTTGATGTTGCTGAGAGCTTGGAAATCTACCGACAGGTACAAACGCGGTTGTTGAATAAAGATCAAGGAAATGGTAGCTCATGGCTCTTCAAGTTTATACCTAAGCATTAAGCGCAACAAGCGAGTAGAAGTAAGCACCGTAGTAAATGTAACTAGATAAGTACCTAGATAAATTATTATACCTACGCATAGTATAAATAGTGTAAGCTGCGATCATTTTCTTCAAGTCGAGTCAAGTACGAGACACTGAAGACGGCCGTACTGTTGAGGTCGAAATACGTATCTGTCAAGATACAATTGAGTGGTGGAATTCAATGGGATTGTATTAACTCGTCTTATGACAAGAGGGCAAAATATAAGACTATTTGACATTTCTTTTGCCTCTTAGCTAGAAAGAATTCTGTATTTTTATAGAGTTTTGGTATTTTGAATTTGACTCACCTTACTTACTAATGGGTTCTGTACACCCCGGTGGTGCAAAGGGCCGACTTGAAAGATCTCCATTCTGAGCGATGTCCAGCTATCGCATTAACAGGCCTGGTAGCAGGTCACTTTTTAGTGACTTGGTCACTTTTTTCGGGCAAGTCACTAAAAAGTCTCTTTTTTCGACCTCAAGTCACTAAAGTCACTATTTCTCGCAAAAAGTCACTATTTTCAACTATTTTGAAACTATTGACTAAGATTTATGAATGAAGCTTTATGTATCCGTCGGATGATGCTTTCTCGCAAAAAGTCACTATTTTCAACTATTTTGAAACTATTGACTAAGATTTATGAATGAAGCTTTATGTATCCGTCGGATGATGCTTTATTCATGGCGAAAATGCTATTACTGATCTTGGGAAAACTCTGATTGCTCTGAAACTTCGCCAGCCATTTTACTCGCTGCTCTTATTGGCATTTCACCAGTAGCTAATTGAAGGTGTTTTACGTCAGAATTCATGAATTGGTTTATGGTCATTAGGGTGGTTCAAAAAATCGATTTTGCTCCACAGTGCTTAACTGATTCTTTACCATGTTCTGAGTGTCCTCTGAAAATTTGAGCTCATTTGAATTAAAACTGATTTAGCACAAGACGTTTCAAGTTTGCATGCAAATTAGTATGGGGTAATTTATTTTTTCATTATACTGTTAATGACGCTTCCCCATCAAGCGCATGTTAAAAGAAAACCTACATAGCTAAAAGGAATACTCAACAGCTTTCAGCAACAGCATCTCAATTAATCGTTCCAATAATTTGTAATTTATTTTAACTTTACCGTGGTTTTCTGGAGCTAATTGCATAACTCATCAACAGGCAACATTGCTGCTCGTGGCGCGAAAATTAGCACACTCAAATTCAGGCTACTATGTTGCACTGCACATTTCAATGATGCCCTTAAAGAAGTTTGACGATCATGACTAAAGATTCGCGACCTGTCTTAAAATCGATTACTAATTATTGGGACGATTAATCAACATGCGGTTTGCGTTGGGTGAAAGCTGTTGAGTATCCCTTTTAGCTATGTAGGTTTTCTTTTAACCTGCACTTAATGGGGAAACGTCATTAACAGTATAATAAAAAAATAAATTTCCTTATACTAATTTGCATGCAAACTTGAAACGGCTTGTGCTAAATCAGTTTTAATCCAAATGAGCTCAAATTTTCAGAGGACGCTCAGAACATGGTAAAGAATCAGATGAGCACTGTGGAGCAAAATCAATTTTTTGAACCACCCTAATGGTCATGCAAGCAGGAGACCTGACTATTTGGATGTTTTTAACCATCAGACTTTCTACAAAAAGGGAAGGTGGGGAGACTTGATTCCTTGAGAGACTTGACCCCTTGGGAGATTAGCGCATTTTTCTAATAAATCCTTTAGACCTTTATGTGGCGAGTTATTTTTTGAATTGACAATCTTATTTACTCTATTATTTACTGTGTTTTGTCCCTCCTGAAGATTTTTTTTAGCGGCTACGAAAAATTTGAACAACTCCTCCCAACAATGACCAAATGCTATCATTTTTTCACAGCACAAAGCCATCAGTATGCTAAATTGTTTTTACTGATAAAAATTCCTACATTCCATTACAATTTCAGGATATTTGGATTTCAAATTGTTGCCCGAATATGAGGAGATTTGATCTCTCATTAGTCACACATAAAATTGGCGAGAAAATTCAAGAAAATATAAATTGTGCTAA
Source organism: Armigeres subalbatus (assembly GCF_024139115.2). Lineage (NCBI taxonomy): Eukaryota > Metazoa > Arthropoda > Insecta > Diptera > Culicidae > Armigeres > Armigeres subalbatus. The sequence continues at coordinate 8,203,912 of NC_085141.1, read as the reverse complement.
AGCGGATATTTTTTTTGTAGATATAGATGTAATGAAGAATTCGCTCGGAAAAAGATTTATTGAGTAGATATCATTTAAAGGGGATTAAGACTCCCCAATTTTGAAGATTGAATGCGCTGTCGAATTCCATAGCAAAAATCATTCATGAATATGCACAGCAAGTCGAAAAATCTGCGTTTTTTGGAGGAAAAATATTTAAAAGTTCAGGGAGCACTTTTCTACTTTCATGAAAGCAAGTTCTCGGAGAAGGAACAATACCCTCCGAATATTTTCAAATTCAACTTTTGACAGCAGCGCGTGATATTTTGGTAGAATAAAAATAATTATTTTTAAATCTAAATAATGATATTTGCATCTATGATTGTACTGCAATCGAATTGAGGGGAGGTACATTAAATATGTAAGGGATCCCCCCCATAGTAGTTTTGCTGCAAGAACATGAGAAAAAGCCGTTTTTTTCTCCCAACATCCATTTCGATCAATATTTTCGAATTTTCAAAAATATATTATGATGATAATTTATACATTTTAAACGGCATAAATGTAAAAGATTCAAATATGAAAAATTGTGATTTTTTTTTTGATTTTGTTAGATTTGTTAGCTTTTGATAACTTTTGGCTCGTTGTTTCGTTTTCTACCAAAACGATCCGTACTGTTGTTTCTTTTGCACCAACAATTCCAAAAAAAGTGTTCAGCTAATCCAATGATCGTAATTTTCACTCATTCTCACGAGAAGAGAATATTCCTTCACGCATTTTTGCCGAGAAATCATTTTTCGAGAAAGAAACACAGGTCTTATAAGCAGGGATCGTAATTCTCACTCATTCTCACGAGCAGAGAATGCTCCCTCACGCTGATTTTCACTGAGAAATCGGTTTGCGGGAAAAGAAAAAAGGTGTGATAAGAGATAACCATTTCTCCCTCACTACCAGTGCCGCGATTGCTCGTTTTCTCACTCCTTGCTTCCTTTTCGTACCATCACCAATTGCAAACAGAGTGGGCTTTATGGAACAAACAACCTAATCCCTACATGCAGTCGCTGTGGTGGTATGGCTACAGTGACCGCATCCCATCGCCATTTTTGTTGATGTTCTAGGTTCAAATCCCGTTGCGGTCGTAAAATTTTTGTAATTGCTTACCGAAAATTTTCGCGAAAAGTGAGTGAGGCGTAAAAGTGATGAAACAAAAAAAGAAATTCATCAAGTAGGCATGATTTTCGCTTATCTTCTAGAGAAAAGAGGGTTGGAAGAAAAATGTTTTTCACTACTAGCTTCGAAAAAAGATTCTCCCCCGACCTGAAAATCGTTTGATTTCGCCTCATCGAAACGAAATGTACGAACCCTGCTTATAAGTGATAACTTTATTTCGTTCACTTCCAGTAGCACAAACATTTGATTTGCTAGCAGGACTACTAATAATTTTGAGTAATCCTGGTTTTGACTGACTGACTGATATTTAGTTTCCGTGGGATAAAAAAAGAGCGGCCAATACAATTTTACTCAGTAATTTTACTGAAAGTCACTATTTGATCCCTTTTTTCGTCAGCTTTGGTCACTAAAGTCACTATTTTGAGCGGCATTGGTCGCTACCAGCCCTGCATTAACCTGTTGCCAGGTTAGATTTGTGTCGACTTCTTTTATTTCTTTATTCTTTCACAGATTTCGTTTCCGTCCCTACGTGAAGTGTGACCGACCCAACCCCACTTCCGATCCCGAATTTCTGTTGCTATCGGCCTCTGGTGATAACGACGATGAAACTCGTTGTTTGAGATCCAGTTGTGAGGCCACCATGCCCGAATTATATACCGCAGGCATCTGTTGATGAACACTTGCAGCTATTGAGTGTTCTCCACTTATATACACGATGTTTCATTAGCGTATAACAGCACAGATTTCACGTTAGAGTTGAAAATTCGTATTTTGGTGCGTTCACTTATCTGCCTGTTTTTCCAGGTATTTCTTAAACTCGCAAAGGCAGCCCTTGCCTTCGAAAGCTTTTTCGTAGTCGATGAACACCAACTACAGGGACTCTTGGAATTCGTTGACCTGCTCCAGAATACTACGGAGCGTGACAATATGGTCCACACATTATCTTCCGACACGGAATCCGACCTGCTGCCGCTGGAGAGTTACATCGATCTTCTCCTGAATCCCGGCTAGGATAACTTTGCATAGAACTTTGAGAACGGTACATAGCAACATAATGTCTTGCCAGTTATCGCATACAGTCAGGTAACTCTTTTTGTCCACCTTCACTAAGATACATTGCATCAAGTGCACCGGGAAAGTAGCGGTGTCCCAGATGTCACGAAATAAACGATGCAGCAGTTGAGCGGGGCACGGTAAATCAAGGGAAAAGCGTACCGTTGGTACTTCGCGTACCAGAAGGAATAAAATATACCCAATCTTGCGGTCCTTAGCCCCTTACCCTGCAACTCCTATCCCTACTTCCTCGTGGCGCTGTCCGGGATACGAGTAACCTTAGGAAGATCGGGCAACCAACCCCGGTGGGAACTATGGTCGTATGCTGACAAGGAAGGGGAAGGGGGTTTGCTCCTCTCCGGAGGTGCAAATCTTACGGAGCGTCTGTTCTCCAGCACCTACTTCCAACACTGCCTTCCGTATCAGTACACCTGAAGATCACCACTGCAGAAAGAATCACACATCGACCACGTTCTGATTGATGGACGGCACTTCTCCGACATTATCGACGTCAGGACATATGGTGGCGCTAACATCGACTCTGACCATTATCTGGTAATGGTTAAACTGCGCCTAAAACGGTGTCAGGCCGTTAGGCCGAATGAGAAGTGAGTAAGTCAGTTCTTCTTTTTTCCTCCTCCATTGTTTTTTTCCTCCTTAGTTTATTTTACTATATTCATCCCTCTTCCTTCTTTCTTTTTTTTCTTTCTTTTTTTCTTTCTTTTCTTTTCTTTCTTTCTTCTTTCTCACTCCTTTCTTTCTTCTTCCTTATTTTTCTTCTTTCTTCTTTCTTTCTTCTTTCATGCTTCTTTCTTCCTTCTTTCATGCTTCTTTTTCCCTTTTTCTTTCCTCTTTCTTTTTTTCTGCCTTCTTCTTTCTTCTTTTTTTCTTTCTCTTTTGTCCTTATTTCTTCCTTATTTTTTCCTTCTTTCTTCACTCTTTCAGGCATCTTTCTTCCTTTTTCACTTTCCACTTCTCACTTCTTACTTCTCACTCCTCACTTTTCACTTCTTACTTCGTATTTCTCACTTCTTTTTACTTCTCACTACTCCCTCCTCACGTCTCACACGTCATTTCTCACTTCTTACATTGTACAGTAGACTGCAGGTCATTTAATTGCAATGCTTTTTAACTGCAATTCGATAGTTGCAACAGTTTTGCAGCTATCGGACCGCTAAACTTCAAACTGATGTCAGACTCAATGACAGCTGCATTGCGCTGCACATTTAGATGCACTTTTATTGCATCTGACGTCGATTGACAACCGTTTGAAGTCTAGAATGCATTGCAGCTATCGAACGGCATTCGTTAACTGAAAAGTAAACATTTTGCAGTTATCGAACGGCTACTGTACTTCTAATTCGGCCTAATGACCGTTCGGCCCAATTAGGGTTGGAGCCCAAGGAAGATTTATTGGGTGAGAGTCCCACACTCCAGTACGCTGCCATGTGGTAGCTTGGCAACTACCTCGCGTGTGCTGGGCCAGTGCATAATGCATTACTCCTTGTAAACAAAGGTACAAGACGGCGTGGAGCGCAACGAGCGAGGTGGGCTGACCAGGAACAAAACGACTTGGCGAGCGTGGGGCGCATTCGAGGATGGAGAGATGCGGTCTCGAACGGAGAAGTGAAGCCCTACCCCGACATTGCGACATCTGGATTTGGTTCTAAAATGTGAACAACAGTGGTAATGAATCGTCTGCTTTGAGCGTGCTTACAGCGGCACACTAAGAGTTAACTTTTGGAAATCAGTATGGCGAAAGGCATCTAATGTTAAATATCTCGAAAATATGCATCCCAATCGAAAAAATATTTGGTAGGCGTAGTAGCGGACACCTTCTTACATGACTGCTACCAAATAGTTTTTCGTAAAAAGTTTCTACTGTTGAGAAAATCCGCGTTAGATGTCTTTCGCCATATAAATTTCTTGCGGTTAACTCATGCTGGCTATTTTGCGCATATACGATAGCGCATGGATACGGCAGCGGCGGGTAGGAAACCAACCACTGTATGTGATTCATTCTCTACCACTTTTTTGTTATGGCGTACAAATACGATTTTGAAAACATTACAAAAGCCTTGACAGTATACTAGGCTAGATGTACCAGTTGTGGCTATAGCACCAGTTGTCGCACTAGTGCTTTATATGCCAAATGGCCAATCATACCACCGCAAACCAAGTTCATATCGATAAAGCATATTCATATCATACGATAACACCTTTGATTTCCTCCAAAACAAGCAAAGCATAAATGTTAAAAAATGATTTTGCTTAATTTTTGACGTCCTTCGCACCATTTGTCGCACTAGTGGTCCCAATTTGGCCAGTCCCATAAGAAAACAATGGGATTTGCCAAATAAGGAATCAAAATTAAGAATAGTGCCACAACTGGTGCATGCGTTCCTATTATGGATTAATCAATTTTGATGATAATAACACATTTTATTGTAGTTTTCACAGCTGTTCTAAGGAGCAGGAAGTAAAACCTTTCGCTTAATATATAAAGTCCACCCACATGCCTTTTACTTATTTTTTTAAAAAATAGTTGTTCTTATGTATGGCGACAATTGGTACACTCACCCTATACGATATAAAAACATACAACATATCTTATCCTCAAAAAAATAAATAAATCTATAGAAACATTTATCCGTTTTTATTCAGTGTAAATAACTTACAGCTTAATCTGACAGCTTGCGGTACTGTCAGTTTTCACGCTCACGCTTTTGTTGCTGTCGTGCAGTACGTAAACAAAATAGAGCCAGAAGTGTCGGTCGGTCGGCAATTTTTTAATTCCCGCGTGTGCATTAAACAGCATTACTTTTGTGTAATTCTAGGGCCAGATTTTGGGGGAAATCAATTCATTCGACGTTATCGGGTGAGTAAATAATTTTACAGGCTTTAACTTTTTAATGAGCGGCTTGATTTATTGTAGAAAAACATGAACTTCTTACGGCAAACGTTGAACATCACCAAATCTTTCGCCAATGAAGGTAAGTGCGGCATGGTTGATGATTGTGTAACCCAACAGCTGATTGTTGTTTTTTATTTTAAATCTTTCTACCAAACCTTTAAATCAGGCTATTTTTTCTTATAATACAGATTACAGTATGATATCAATTATTTTGCAAATTTAATGTTAGTAGCCATTTATGATAATATCATGATAAAGAATAACATGATGCCGCTCCCCATATACATTCAATTTTCTTTCTATACTTTAACACGATATTTATTATGATAAATTTGACGGGTTTCAGTCAGGGATTGCACTTATCATTTTATTATTATCATTTAGTATTCAGCCAATAACGCATTCCTGAGGCGGAACTCAGAAAAGTGTTGTATGGCGGACTTCTAGTGCTCTGCCCATGATCTTATAGTTGACGTAACAACCATTGCACTTTCGCACGTATTTCGAATAATTTAGGGACAAACATCACACATTTAAAACATTTCAACCCGTTAGCACTTGAATGAGGTCTGGAACAAGCAACGTATCAATGTTGCAACGGCCAAAACACTTTAGTAAACGCGTAATAAATTAAATTCGCTGAATTTTCGAATGGTTGATACGTCAACTATGAAATCATGGGCAGTGCTATTATCCCTCTACAACATTGTCTAAGGGTACATTGCTCTATGTCTAATATTTACAGCGTGAAACGCTAGTATCACCTAATGTATTAAATGATAATAAGTTCTATTATCATTTAGTATATTAAAAGATACTAGCGTTTCATGCTGTTAATATTAAACATAGAGCAATGTACCGTTAGACAAAATTGTAGAGGGGCTTGTTATGGGCTGAATACTAAATGATAATGAAATGATAAGTTCAATCCCTGGTTTTAGTAAATTTAATAAAATACAAATTAAAATTCTCGTCAACATTCAAATAACAAGGTATTCTAGATAAAAGCGATCGGGTTAGCAGAAACAGACAGTTCTCATCATTAAATAAATTTAATTATAAATTTTAAATTGACGTGTTATATCTTGTCTTTGTTGAATTTTACAAATATGTAGAAATATTTTTTTCATACGTGTCGGTGATACGGATTGATTCCTCAATCCTGTTGGAAAGCATTTTTAGCTTATTTCTCATTTTGATTACATTAATCTTATATTAGACTTAGTTCATTATCGTTGATAAGTGATAAGCGAGAGATTTTTCGATTTCCTTTGGATACAATCCCTGCTTATATCAATGTGATATGTACAACATTTTTATGCTTTATTTTCTTAAAAGATTATAAATAAATTTGAACTAAACAATGTATTATCTAAAACTCTATTCATTATGTTTTCGTCTAATTGAAAATTGAAAAAAAAATCAACAAAATCAATCTTATCCAAATGTTGATTTTTTTTAACGAAGAATTAGTGACTACACCTCTCTTGAACATTATGTAAAGAGCTGTATATTCGTTCCAAAAACATAGTTTTCTTTTGCAGGAGGCTCGTAGACCCACAATATTATGTTCACATCGCCCGATTGCGATTGCTTCGAGTCAAGTACGAGACAGTGAGACACTGAAGACGGCCTTACTGTTGAGGTTGAAATACGTATCTGTCAAGATACAATTAAGTGGTGGAATTCAATGGGATTGTACAAACTCGTCTTATGACAAGTGAAGACATTCCACTAAAAAGCTCAAAATAATTTTCTTAACAAAAAACACATGCTTTTTGGCACTTACCCTCAACTTTGTCCTCAACCGATTTACATTTGACGGGGAATCTTGTCTCTGTTTTCCTTAATCGGACTATGCACTCAAAAGCTATGGCAAACATATTTTTTGAAGCACGAGAAGGGCCCACCTCTAAGTGGGTTCAGCCTTTTTTTTTGTATAAAGAAAATGTATTCTCCTAGTAGGGATAACGTCTTGCTCTAATTTAGCCTAAACGAGACACTGAAGACGGTCTTACTGTTGAGGTCGAAATACGTATCTGTCAAGATACAATTAATGGGATATTGTACAAACTCGTCTTATGACAAGTGAAGACATTCCACTAAAAAGCTCAAAATAATTTTCTTAACAATATTTTATTCATACTTTTGAACCCAATGGACAACCATACCATTATAAAATTGAATAGTGGTTAGGTTTGGCATTGTTCATGATGATCACTTATATGCTTGTTTTTTTTCTGTCGTCTTGAAACGCAACGTTAGAAACCATAACTCCTACACAGAAGCTAAGACCACCGACGAACTAAAATATAGCGATCTGATCGCAGACAAACAGACATAACACTCATGAAGTTATCATCGTTCACTGATTTACTGATCAGTTTAAATAATCATTAGTTGGCCAATCGATCACTTAGCGGGCTTGGTAGTCATATGGCTACTGCTTCTGCCTCATACGCAGGAGGTCGTGGGTTCAATCCCAGGTCCGTTCCATTCTCCTACTTTGTATCTTCTCTATATTTCGCATGTTCTTAGCAATCGCTAGAACTGGAAATGGACTTCCATACCGTTTCCATCTCAATTCCTATACCTTCAACTTTAATATTCCAACAGTAATCTGCTAGAATTGGAAATGAACTATAAAGCACGTTTCCAAACATCCAATTAGAAATTCCATCAGTTGCTTTCTCCTCTCTATCACTTGGCAGCTCGTTAACCAAGGCGGACCTCTGCCTCTCGAACCTAACCCAAAAACTCCAATAAATTCCGCATGAACTCGTGGCAAGTGCAGAGGTATATTCGGCTTGCAGTGGGCGAGTGATTGCATCATCATTTCCTCCCCTTCCATACATTGACTTGCATTCTGACGTGGCAGGCGCCAGTATGACCTAACAAATGAGATCACCAGTACTTGTACATTGAAGATGTGTGCTAGTCCCAAGCAAACATCTGTTGGTTCCCTGTGCAAGAACAGCTGATCTGGTCATAATGGAGTAGCAACTACGAGCGGTCAATCAAGCTCAAGCTCAAGCTCAAGCTAAGTTGATTATTTTAGAGATATTAAACTTTAAGCGAAAGGCATGCCATACTGATTTCCGAAAGTTAACTCCTAGTGTGCCGCTTAAAGTAGGCGATTCATTAGGGCCTAATGAATTATTGGCAGTGGCTGATTTTCTACCCGCCGCAGCCACATCCAGGCGCTTATAGTATATGCACAAAATAATAGCCAGCAGAGTTAACCGCCAGAAATTTGTATGGCGAAGACATCTAACGCTGGTTTTCTCCAAATTAGAACTTTTCATGAAAACTATTTGGTACCGGTTATGAGGGATGGCGTCCGCTACTACGCCTACCAAATATTTTTTCGATTGAAGTGCTTAATTTTGAGAAATCGAACCTTAGATGCCTTTCGCCATACTGATTTCAGAAAGTTAACTCCTAGTGTGCCGCTGTAAGCACGCTCAAAGCAGTCGATTCATTGGACTCGCCCGTACTACTAGCGAAAATAGGTTTAACGTACGGATTGCGAGAAATATTCAACTTCGATAGTTCCCCATTCCGGTTTTCAACTTGACTAGCGATATTAGTTTGGCAACAACTTCGGAAGAAAGCTCAATAAATCGCCTGCTTTGAGCGTGCTTACAGCGGCACACTAGGAGTTAACTTTTGGAAATCAGTATGGCGAAAGGCATCTAATGTTTAATATCTCGAAAATAAGCACCCTAATCGAAAAAATATTTGGTAGGCGTAGTAGCGGACACCTTCCTACATAACTGGTACCAAATAGTTTTTCGTGAAAAGTTCCTACTGGTGAGAAAACCCGCGTTAGATGTCTTTCGCCATACAAATTTCTGGTGGTTAACTCATGCTGGCTATTTTGCGCATATACTATAGCGCCTGGATGTGACAGCGGCGGGTAGAAAATCAGCCACTGTCAATAATTCATTCGGAAGTCCCGACTTTCGAATTCTAATTTGGTGCTACGCCGACAATAATAGTGTTTGAATACAGTGCTTAATCGAAAAGAGAAAGGAAACATTCTCAAAGTAACGAGCCTGGAAAAACAAAGAGACGCAATACTCCTACCTTTAACAACCTTGTGCTCGATTGGAACAACTGATTTGACAGCAAATGCGCTGTTCCAATTTTGACACTTCATCTCTTTGTTATAGACGAATCCAAGTAAAAATAAGAAGAAGACACACGACGGTGTTAACTTTGACAGATCCTACAGCGCAGCATACACGGGTAGATCAAACAACCCAAATTTTGAGTTGTTTTCGATCTGGTATCTCTTTCATTCCATCCTTTGATGTCAAAAAACAGAGAAAGAAATCCACCCAACGATAGCAGTTCGATGGGGGAAAGCCAACGCTAGGTTAAAGGGGTTGAACTCAAAGGTTGTTTAAACCTATTTGAACTTAACATTAGGTGGAAACAACTTAATATTTAGGTACTTTTTTCACACGGGATCAAACGGAAACTACTCAAATCCGAGTTCGGCCATCCAACTCAAAATTGGCTTCCCCCAACAACGGTCCAAATTAAGTGAAATGAACTTAATTTTGAGTTGTTTGAACTTCATTTTGGGTTGTCTGATCTAACCGTGTAGGAAGATCATTTTAAAATGCTTATACCGTGGACCCCCGATAATTTGAACGCTACCTCATTCAAATTAACGGGGTTCATTTTTAATTTGAACTTCTGGTTACTCTATTTGCATCAGAAAAACTGGTTTCTGGCTGCTCTCTTTGCTGGTTTGTTTTGATTCTGCGTTCCGTTTCACGATGCTCCATTTTTCTTTTCTCGATTCCACGTGGTAAATGACGTTTGAACCATTTTTAATTTGAACGATGTTCAAACGAACGGGGTTCAAATTAAAAAGTGTTCAGATTAAAAGCGGTCATATTACCGGGGGTCCACGGTAATAAATTCTAGACAAATTGTAATTAAAATCTGATTGATGTACGATACGGAAAAAGTTCTGAACTACTTATTTGGAAGCTCATCTCATTTTTTTTGCATATTTTCCAAAATGTATCTATCATCCTGAATAGAATGGTATTATACGACTATTTTTCTAGCTATCATTTTTTGAGTATTGAAAATTAAAGAAGAATTGTTTATGGAATCATTCGAAATACCGTACGTTAATCATACAATGTATGATATTTACGATAGGCTTTATGATATTCTGATTTTGGATGATACATTGAATGGGTTGTTAAGTATCGTTACCATTCAAAAACATCAACTTTTTCATATATTTTTGCGAAGACATTTTACCATGAATCATTAGTTTATCTTCATTTTTTGTTTCTAGTGATTATTGGGGTTATGATTATATTCAACAAAAACTTTAAATTGTTTGATTTTTCCTAAAGATTCTGCATTTGATTTGAATTAAACGCTGTACGATAATCGTTCAATTGTATGATTATTGCATTATAATATGTATAATATGATATCCCATAATACCATACAGGTAATGTTCTCATTCGGGTTTTCATTTCATAAAATAAGCCAACACAAGAAAGGTAGTATTATATATTTTATATTGCCTTTTAGCATTTTCTTCTTCTTATTTTCCAAGAACGATTGGAAGAATGTTCTCTATTGTTAGCTTCATTCGTTTTTTGCTGTTCTTATTCGACATCGACACAAATAAATGAAAACAAAAAAAAATCGAAGGTAAAGATTCGATTTAAGATCATGTTATGTAGCGATGTTCATTCAACAGTTTTGCCTGCGAATTATACAAAAAAAGATTAATTTATTTAGTGGTGATGGTTCCTTTCTTACGAACTGCGATTTATAAGTGTCAGGGTGCGCTATAATCCGTAAGACACAAGATATGGATTTGATATATTTGGAATAGCGCTGGAATTTCGGATAAAACATAAATGGCAAATAACAGCAACCCAATAGTTGAACGCAGATTGAAAGTTTATTACAATTGGTCGTGACGCAGAACGGGATCATCGGATACATTGTGCTGAAGGCTTAGTATGTCTACCAGAGTTCCGGCATCCTGAAACGGTCTGTTGTGATACCGTTCAGCTATTGGGTCAACGTTAGGTCTTAATACTTTGCTCTTCGCACACCACATATATTAAAGAAGGTCCAAGAAAATTCTTACCTTCACAGGCATATCCTCGCAGTTCAGCTGAATCCGCTGCAAGATCCGCTAGCGCAGTGCCATAAAACCATTTTACCACCAACCAACCACCAACCAGCGAATGTTTCTAGAAATAATTAAAAATAGATTTACTTCCCGATTTGATATAATAAAGTTTTACTTACATGCATTTTAATCTTTTAAAATTATCCAATTATCCAAATCTTTCGTTGTTTCACTTTCACTCTTTGTATTACCGCCGACTTTAAGGAAAAAAAATATTACCAGTATTGGCTCAAGTCGAGCAACTGCCGCTGACAGAAATGTATTTATTGCACTAAAAATAAAACAAACCTCCTGAAAGTCTCCTTAATAAAGACACAAAAAAATAAAACAAACCTCAACCCTGCAGTCGTGTGTAAAAAACAACCCAGATACTTTTACTACAGATTATTTTTCATTTCTCATTCTAGTAATCATTATTGCAACATGTATAATCCGACAAAAAATTTGTATGATCAGGTCGGTAAATGTATTAATCATATGATTACACATGTATCATACAGTTAATGATGATCGAACATGGAATAGAAAACGTATAATTTTAACCGTTCAGCCTACGATTTATTTCTATGCGGGATAAACTTCGGAACTTTTTCCGTATCATACATCAATCAGATTTTAATTACAATTTGTCTAGAATTTATTATAAGCATTTTAAAATGATCTTCCTATGCTGCGCTGTAGGATCTGTCAAAGTTAACACCGTCGTGTGTCTTCTTCTTATTTTTACTTGGATTCGTCTATAAGAGTGCAACCTCTTTATCTCGAAGTACTCTTGATTTTGGTGTGACAATATTTTTGAACGGTGTCGAAAAAACTCAAAATTAGCGAAACTAGCAATAAAATAATATTCACATTTTGCTTCACAGCGTTTGACAGTTTTGCTTCATGCTGTCTTTTCTGGTCGTGTTTGTTTTCAACTGCGATCTGTCAGTCAGTCCTCTCGAATGAAACGATTTGTGCAGTATAGACGAATCCAAGTAAAAATAAGAAGAAGACACACGACGGTGTTAACTTTGACAGATCCTACAGCTCAGCATAGGGAGATCATTTTAAAATGCTTATAATAAATTCTAGACAAAATGTAATTAAAATCTGATTGATGTGCGGTACGGAAAAAGTTGTAAATTACATATCTTAAAGCTTATCTCAATTGTTTGGATAGTTTCCAAAAATGTATCGATCATACGGTTCGGAGCTTTTTCCGTATCGTACATCAATCAGATTTTAATTACATTTTGTCTAGAATTCATTATAAGCATTATAAAATTATCTCCCTATGCTGAGCTGTAGGATCTGTCAAAGTTAACACCGTCGTGTGTCTTAATCTTATCTTTACTTGGATTTGTCTATAGTTGTTGTTGGTTTTTCATATTTTCCTTTCGGAGCGCAGCTTTTGATTTTAGAGCTGTGAGTGAGCCAGTTCGATCAAATTAATACATTTTTATGCTGTTCGCGTGCGTGTGGTATCTGCCTGATGTTGAAATAGTGTGGCTGATGGCTGCAGTCAGTTTCCTTTCGTCGTCGCGGTTGCGTTTGTGGAATTAAATTCAGCGAACTGCACAGTGGCGTGAAAACAGACGACGACGGAGTGGTTTTTGCGAGCGGTTTTTCGGTAAATTCGGGGTGTTGGCCAATACGGGCATTTGGAAACAATCTGGCAGCAGATGGTACTGCCAAATTGCTTCCAGGTAGAACCCAACCCGTTGTGAAAGTGCGGAGGATTGAAGTTGCGAAAACGCGAGAAAAAGGCAAAACTAGTTCATGTTCCATCATCCGGTCAGAAAGAAGCGAGCGGAGAGGGTCACCATCATGGCATAATAATAGGAACTGCAGTTCGAGGAGAAGATTAGGATGAAGAATATGGTAGTTAGCTAGTTCCGAAAGAAGTAGACCACTAGTTGTTGTTTAGTGGAAGTTTTTTTTTCCGTGGGTGTTTGTATGTTATGAGTGGTGTCTCGGGGACCAGTTTCTTCAAGAAGGCCATTCCATGCGGAGAAAGGAACTGGCTATCAGAGAACAGAGTGAAGAAAAAAAATGGATACTGAAATTGAAGCAACATGAGTGAAAATCAGGCCGCTTGATGCTTGTTACCTGATGCTGCAGATGGTTGATGGAACGAAACGAACGAAACAGGAAGAACCAGTGGAGAACTGTTGTGGGGGATGGGAAAAGCAAAACGTTCACCGAAGAAGAATGAAGAGTGAATAACCACCAGTAGACCGCGAGAGCAGCGAGCAGTTTAGTCAGTAGCCAGAAGAAGGACAACTTTGGGAAAAGCGACCAAATTGTGTAACACGGTATTTCTCAATGCACGTATTGCGATCCACCAGATGTGATTATTATTGTCATCGTTTTTATTGGAGCGATTTGCAGCCCTAGACTGGCTCATCTTTAAACCAGATGTGATAATTTTGTAATATGAGAACGAGAACTACTCTGCATTCGTACTTTTCAAATTATCTATTTAAAATTTCAATTATAGGGGTTAGCTGGTTTTGGCTACTTGTTTGTCTTCTGTCGAATCGCCACATTAATATGTTTCAATCTTTGTAAATCGAAGTTGTATAAATTAGAAAGTAAGGTATAAACAATAGTTTTTTGATTTTTTCTTTCATAGCAAGCAGGTCGATTCACTTTACGAAGGAATGAAATGTTAACATTTTTTTTAGCCAAACGTTCACTACTTCCAGTTTTTGATCAGTCTTTATTAAAGTGTTTGCTCCGACGATGTCATAATGGATTTAAAATAGACTCTTTCTGGGCTGTTGATTTCTAAGGTTTGGGATACTTCCGTTCAAAGCAATCTCAACCATAATTACGATACGATTACTACTGTAACAAGTGGAACGTCTACAGATCACTGCTGGAACCTCTGATCTAACCTGTTTGTGCAACAATGTTGCAGTGTCGCTAGCAAGTTTATTTCGCGATAAAATTTGAGGAATAGCACCAAGTGCTTCCATATATTTTCCCAAGAGCTACCGTTCGATTATGACTGAAGAAAAGAACCTGAACGGTGTGGAGGATTGACTTCATCCAGTTCCAATCAATGGGAACATATGTGTGAGTGTGTACACCACTATTTTGATCCAACGATCGACAACCGCTGGTGTGTTGCTGAAAACTGACCGAAGGAAAGGAGTGAGTATGGGGATTACAAAGAACCCACTTTACTCTATATATGTGTGTACCACCTGGCCCTTCTCGGTTTCGCACTGGATCAGATGCATATTGGCCGAACCGGTGAGCAAAAGTGACTGACTGCCGACTGGCTTGGCTTTGGCTGGCGGCTGCCGGTTCCGTGAGTTGCACCTGAAATTGGGGTAGACAGTAATTGCCCGGAGGCAACGCACTTCACTGCGCATTGGCCGATGATAAGCGCTGCACTGTGTGGTTGAGCTTGAACTGTGTTGAAGATATCGTGTGCGTTGATGCACTTCTTGCTTTTCCTTCGATGTATCGTTGCATGCATCGAGGGCAATTTCACCGGGTGCTGGGCCGATGGTCTGCAAGCCATTTGAGAGATTTGGCAAAAAAAGGCAATCGGGGGTCACTTCCGAGAATTAACGCGTTTTGAAAGATTTTCTAATCGGCACAACAATTGAATGAACTCTAATAGGTTTGGCAACGCAAATCGACTCATTTTTTTTTTAATTTGTTCGCAACACATGTTTTATTTATTATCATCTCAGTACTGTAAAAACATAATGGATTCCATATGTTGGCTCTATGTGTGATTCTTTGGTCGTACCGATTTTTTGGTAAATATTGAAACAAAATTTGTAATAATAAAATCCTTTGAAACTTGTATAATTGTTTGTTATAAGCAAGTACAAAGATGGCTTTGTACTACTTGATATATGCTATCAAGCTATAGAAAATGTTGCTTCTTTGCACAAAAGTTTCTGAAAACTTAAAAATAATAATCTAATTGTTCAACTGGAAAATTAAGTTGCCACAATTTTTTTAATCGAATGTATAAACGGTGGATTTTCCTTATATTCATCAAAGGTGAAATGCTGTTATTGCACGATGGGAGGCAGTTGTGCCCATATAGACGGACGAATCCTAAAGAGATAATAACAAATTGTTGATCTATGTCGAAAAGTATAATAAATATACATTGAATGCGCTAAAGTGGAATTACTTTCCTTAAATACATTTAAAGTTACGTTAAGATATACAACGAGAAAGACAAAAATACCGAAACCTGCAAGGATGATAAACGACTAGCCAAACTATTTGACACAATGCTTTATATTGCTTTCCGCCGATGATGTCAAGGTTTCCAGAGTTGGCAATTGAATCAGTTCAAGATTGCGCAAAGATTCGAACCGTTTGCAATGCAGAAACCTCCGGAATCTTTGGTCGAAATTCAATAACTTCTTTCGCCTAATAAAAATTGTAGAGTAGGTGGTTCTAGGATTTCCAAAGTTAACGATTGCAAATTAACGAATGAATATTTATTTGCAATTAGGAAAATTATGTTACTAAGGGGTTTTAAGGATAGCGTTGAGTATTACTGATTGGCTACTCGATTACGCCCCCTTTCAGTCAGTCAGTCCAAGGCTTGCTCGTACAGTTTTGACCTCCTAGGGGGTCCAGTACCCCCTAGGGGTACCTGCGCTGACCCCAGGGGGTACCTCGAACAAAAATGCGTAATGGCGGACGTATTACAATTCCAATCAAAACATATTGATAATAAAAATGAAATAAAAATATTAAAGAATATGTTAAAAATATGCTTCTGAACTAAAATCTTGAATTTAAAGGTTTGAGCGGCATGAAGGCTTTTTTCCTAAAAACTCAGTTGTTTCGTTGCAAGAAGATTGGAAGCTTCCTTCTACGCTTCTCGGAAGCCTACTTCCAAGCAGCTTAAAGGCCTCCTTTCAAGAGGCTTGGAAGTCTCATTTCAAGAGGCTCGGAAGCCTAATTTAGAGATACTTGGGGACTTCTTTCAAAAGGCCTGGACGCCTCGTTTTTAGAGGCCCTGAATACTCCTTTCAAGAGGCTCGAAAGGTTCCTTTCTAGAGAAGAGAATACTCCCTTTAAGTGGCTCGCAAGCCTACAACTAAGAGCCTCCTTTCAAGAGACCCGGAAGAATCCTTTCGAGGCCTGGAAGCCTCCTTTCAAGAGGCCCGGAAGCCTCCTTTCAAGAGGCCCAGAAGCCTCCTTTCAAGAGGCCTGGAAGCCTCCTTTCAAGAGGCCCGGAAGCCTCCTTTCAAGAGGCCCGGAAGCCTCCTTTCAAGAGGCCCAAGCCTCCTTTCAAGAGGCCCGGAAGCCTCCTTTCAAGAGGCCCGGAAGCCTCCTTTCAAGAGGCCCGGAAGCCTCCTTTCAAGAGGCCCGGAAGCCTCCTTTCAAGAGGCCCGGAAGCCTCCTTTCAAGAGGCCCGGAAGCTTCCTGTCCAGGAGGGCGGAAGCCTCCTTTCAAGAGGCCCGGAAGCTTCCTTTCAAGAGGCGCGGAAGCCTCCTTTCAAGAGGCCTGGAAGCCTCCTTTCAAGAGGCCCGAAGCCTCCTTTCAAGAGGCCCAGGAAGCCTCCTTTCAAGAGGCCTGGAAGCCTCCTTTCAAGAGGCCCGAAGCCTCCTTTCAAGAGGCCCGGAAGCCTCTTTTCAAGAGGCCCAAGCCTCCTTTCAAGAGGCCCGAAGCCTCCTTTCAAGAGGCCCAGGCCTCCTTTCAAGAGGCCCGGAAGCCTCCTTTCAAGAGGCCCGGAAGCCTCCTTTCAAGAGGCCCAAGCCTCCTTTCAAGAGGCCCGGAAGCCTCCTTTCAAGAGGCCCGGAAGCCTCCTTTCAAGAGGCCCGGAAGCCTCCTTTCAAGAGGCCCAGGAAGCCTCCTTTCAAGAGGCCCGGAAGCCTCCTTTCAAGAGGCCCGGAAGCCTCCTTTCAAGAGGCCCGAAGCCTCCTTTCAAGA
This sequence comes from Armigeres subalbatus, assembly GCF_024139115.2. NCBI lineage: Eukaryota > Metazoa > Arthropoda > Insecta > Diptera > Culicidae > Armigeres > Armigeres subalbatus. Next base: position 8,186,702 of record NC_085141.1, on the reverse strand, counting down.
GGCCCGGAAGCCCTCCTTTCAAGAGGCCCGGAAGCCTCCTTTCAAGAGGCCCGAAGCCTCCTTTCAAGAGGCCCGGAAGCCTCCTTTCAAGAGGCCCGAAGCCTCCTTTCAAGAGGCCCGAAGCCTCCTTTCAAGAGGCCTGGAAGCCTCCTTTCAAGAGGCCCGAAGCCTCCTTTCAAGAGGCCCTGAAGCCTCCTTTCAAGAGGCCCTGAAGCCTCCTTTCAAAGGCCCCGGAACCTCCTTTCAAGAGGCCCGGAAGCCTCCTTTCAAGAGGCCCGGAAGCCTCCTTTCAAGAGGCCCGGAAGCCTCCTTTCAAGAGGCCCGGAAGCCTCCTTTCAAGAGGCCCGGAAGCCTCCTTTCAAGAGGCCCGGAAGCCTCCTTTCAAGAGGCCCGGAAGCCTCCTTTCAAGAGGCCCGGAAGCCTCCTTTCAAGAGGCCCGGAAGCCTCCTTTCAAGAGGCCCGGAAGCCTCCTTTCAAGAGGCCCGGAAGCCTCCTTTCAAGAGGCCCGGAAGCCTCCTTTCAAGAGGCCCGGAAGCCTCCTTTCAAGAGGCCCAGAAGCCTCCTTTCAAGAGGCCCGGAAGCCTCTCTCAAGAGGCACGGAAGCCTCCTTTCAAGCCTCCTTCCAAGAGGCCCGGAAGCCTCCTTTCAAGAGGCCCGGAAGCCTCCTTTCAAGAAGCCTCCTTTCTGAAGCCTTCTGTCAAGAGGCCCGGAAGCCTCCTTTCAAAAGGCTTGGAAGCCTTCTTTCAAGAGGCCCTGAAACCTCCTTTCAAGAGGCCCGGAATTCTCTTTTAAAGAGGCCCGGAAGCCTCCTATTAAGAGGCCCGGAAGCCTCCTTTCAAGAGGCCCGGAAGCCTCCTTTCAAGATGCCCGGAAGCCTCCTTTCAAGAGGCCCGGAAGCCTCCTTTCAAGAGGCCCGGAGCCTCCTTTCAAGAGGCCCGGAAGCCTCCTTTCAAGAGGCCCGGAAGCCTCCTTTCAAGAGGCCCGGAAGCCTCCTTTCAAGAGGCCCGGAAGCCTCCTTTCAAGAGGCCCGGAAGCCTCCTTTCAAGAGGCCCAAGCCTCCTTCAAGGGGCCCAGGCCTCCTTTCAAAGAGGCCCAGAAGCCTCCTTTCAAGAGGCCCCGCAGCCTCCTTTCAAGAGGCACCGAAGCCTCCTTCCAAGAGGCCCGGAAGCCTCCTTCCAAGAGGCCCGGAAGCCTCCTTCCAAGAGGCCCGGAAGCCTCCTTGCAAGAGGCCTGGAAGCCTCCTTTCAAGAGGCCCGGAAGCCTCCTTCCAAGAGGCCCGGAAGCCTCCTTTCAAGAGGCCCGGAAGCCTCCTTTCAAGACGCCCGGAAGCCTTTCAAGAGACCCGGAAGCCTTGCAAGAGAATCGGAAGCCTCCTTTTAAGTGGCCTGAAAGCCTCCTTTTATGTGGCCCAAAACCTTCTCTGAAAAGGTTCGGGAGCCTCCTTACAAGAGGCCCAGAAGCCTCCTATCAAGATGCCCGAAGCCTCCTTTCAAGACGCCCGGAAGCTTCCTTTCAAGAGGCCCGGAAGCCTTTCAAGAGGATCGGAAGCCTCCTTGTAAGTGGTCTGAAAGCCTCCTTTTATGTGGCCAAAAACCTTCTCTGAAGAGGTTCGGAAGCCTCCTTTCAAGAGGCCCGGAAGCCTCCTATCAAGATGCCCGGAAGCCTCCTTACAAGAGGTCCGGAAGTCTCCTTTCAAGAGGCCCGAAGCCCCCTTTCAGGAGGCCCGGAAGCCTTCTTTCAAAAGGCCAGGAAGCCTCCTTTCAAGAAGCCCGGAAGCCTCCTTCCAAGAGGCCCGGAAGCCTCCTTCCAAGAGGCCCGGAAGCCTCCTTCCAAGAGGCCCGGAAGCCTCCTTCCAAGAGGCCCGGAAGCCTCCTTTCAAGAGGCCCGGAAGCTTCCATTCAAAAGGCCTGGAAGCCTTTCAAGAGGCCCGAAAGCCTCCTTTTAAGTGGCCCGAAAACCTTCTCTCTAGAGGTTCGGAAGCCTAGTTTTGTGATGCCCGGACGCCTCTTATAAAGAGACTTAGAAGCCTCCTTTTAAGAAGCTCTGAAGGCTCCCTTCAAAAGGTTCGGGAGGCTTCTTAAAATGGCTCCTTTCAAGAAGCGCAGAAGTCTCGTTTTAAGTGGCCTGGACGCCTCCTTCTAAGAGGCTTGGGATCGAAAGCCTCCTTTCAAGAGGCTCGGAAGGCTCCTTTCAAGAGGCTCGGAAGCCTTCTTTCAAGAATTTCGGAAGCCTCCTTTCAAGAGGCTCGTAAGCCTTCTTCCAAGATGCTCGGAAGCAACCTTTTCAGAAGCTCGGAAATCTCCTTTCAAGTGGTTCGGAAGCCTCATTTCGAGAGGCTCGAAATCGTTCTTTAAAAAGGTGCAGAAGCGTTCTTTGAAGAGGCTAGGGCGCCTCCATTGATGATGCTCAGAAACCTCCCATCAAGAGCATAGCATAGTTACGGTGTACTTCGTGGATTGGACACTAGTGTGTCCTTGTTTTTCTTCACTCATGTTTTTCTTTTGAAATCCTTATCCAGATTGCTATCAGAAATCAAAGTGGGTGTGGTCCTTGATTTCAATCTAGGATAAAAATCACAAAAGCATGAGGATTACTACTCCTGGCCACCCCATCTTCACCGTAACTTGGGAGGGGAAGGAAGTGTTGATGTAGTACTTACTTAACGAGGGGCCCCTGACTCAGCGATACCCTCATAAGTACCACGGAGTTGGATATTGGGAAGGTATTCGTTGGGTCAGGATTTGCCTGTATCTGACAATATGACCGTGGTAGATCTTATACCGCAACACGCAAAGGTGTCTACCCAGCGTTACGGGGGACTCAGAAACCTCCCATCGAGAGGCGCAGAAACTTCCAATAGTGATAAAAGTCCTGTAGGAAGTCCTGATTGGCTTGATGGTTAAACTTTATGTGAGTTGAGCAAACTTTCATTGGAAGACCGCAAAGTGATCGGACGCTCGTGAAAAATGTTATTTACATAAAACTAATTGCTGTATGAACGCAAGGCTCATTGCACTTTTTGTTCCAGCATCACTGCCGTCTGCTGCTTGCTGTTGTTTGCACGAGGCACCACTTTGTGTGGAGGTAAACAAATCCTGAATGAATGAAAAGGCATGTAACGCACACTTTCCACACACAATGCAACGAAGCGACTATAGATGCGAGGGATAGGTTGGAGCCTCTCATTATCGACGTTAATAGTTCGAAGCTGGTCTAAGTGGGATTTTTTTTCGATGCTGGTATTCTTTCGGTAATTCTTCTTATTTCCAAATTCTATCTTTCGAGAAGCTTTCTGGTATTTCTAAAAGACTGATATATGATTCTTGTGATACTGATTTCATGATGATATCATCTATTTCTATAAGATCGTTGTAATTATTTTTTTTTAGTTGCAGAATTATATAATTGATTCTTTTGCTAAATTTGTTTAATTGAATACCCATGATGTGATGTTGATTTAAAATGGGATGTGATGTAAATTTTGATGTGAAAATCATCTCTTATACAATCTAGATTTTTTCTATAATCTGTATTAAAGAGATTTCCAACTCGAGGCAAAACAAATCTAGGAATCACCTAAACTGTTTCACAATTCAGAAAATACACAACTTAGCAAAAAGTGTCTCTAGCCCGGCAGTCTTCGATTTGAATTATCGGCATGTCAATCAAGTATCAACGCAGCAGAGCAAGTTCATTAAATTATTCTCTTCTGAAATCAGTATCACAAGTACACAGCAAATAGTTTTGAAAATTCAACGACTTGTAAAATTGCAGCCAATTCCATCAAACGAATTAACATTTGATATTCAATTCAATTTGACTGAGTTTTACCAGCAGGCACAGTTTGAATTTAATACGCTTTTAAGGGACAATAAGATCGATTGAATATTGCGTTTATTTGCATACTCCAAATATGTGCATGAAAATACATTTAAAATCACATCATATTTTCATCTGTGTATCTTATCTAAATCTTTTAGAAATACCAGAAAGCTTGTCGAGAGTTAGAATTTGGAAATAAGAAGAATTTCCTAAAAAATACCAGCATCGAAAAAAATCCCACTCAGACCAGCTTCGAACTATTGACGTCGAGAATAAGAGGCCCCAACCTATACCTCGCATCTATAGACGCTTCGTTGCATTGTGTGTGGAAAGTGTGCGTTACATGCCTCTTTTTGTTAATCACACCTTCATTGAAATTTGGTTGAATTTTTTCTACCTAGAAGGACGAAGACTCAAACAGCAAGGCCAATAAACGTATCCCTAGTAACCCGCTTTTCATTCATGCTAAGCAAATCCTCCACACAAAGTGGTGCCTCGTGCAAACAACAGCAAGCAGCAGACGGCAGTGATGCTGGAACAAAAAGTGCAATGAGCCTTGCGTTCATACAGCAATTAGTTTTATGTAAATAACATTTTTCACGAGCGTCGGATCACTTTGCGGTCTTCCAATGAAAGTTTGCTGGTAAAATTTCCTATGATGTAGTTAGATCGATTTATCGTTAGAGAATAATGGGACACCTTGGGGATTTTTTCTTGTAAAGGGGGAAACCCATAGTAAATCCTATGGAAAATTAAAATCACCGGCGCTAAAATATAGTTTCACCGATTGATCTGAAATTCCGTACCTACATGCATTGTAAGACCCAAAAGGCTTCTGAAAAATATGAGGGAACGAAAATTTATTTTTTTCATACATCCATGTCCCAGGCTAGTGTACATCGACATTTGCAAACCTCTCATTTACTTCTCCGCGATTAGCCTGTTTTCGCTCTAATTAACCAATCTCGAGTTAATAATGCTTGTTGACTGCTGCTCTGCAAGCCTGCAGGCAATAGGAGTGGTTGCAGTCCTCTGGATGAAGGTATCCGGGTTGTGTCCCGACCCGACCGCAAACGTCTAGCATAGCTCTTCTTTCGACGTCGAAACGAGGACATACGAATAGACGAGCATACGTATGTGTTCTGCAGTTTCATCAACACCAGGGCAGTCAGGGCAAACTGTGCTCTCCGTGTGTCCAAACCTGTAATGGTACTGCCGGAAGCAGCCATGGCCTGACAGGAATTGTGTCAGATGGAAGTGAACTTCCCCATGGGTTGTCCCCATTCAGCTCGATATGTGAGGTATCAGCCGGTGGGTCCACCTACCTTTAGAAGAGTTATCCCACTCATGCTGCCGTCTGGTAACCGAAGTCACCCTGAAGCGATCGTGGGCTCCTCTGGTGCCACGTAGCACGAAACACTCCTCGTCTTCCCGGATGGCCAGCCCGGGGGTCTGATGTTTTGGTTGTGTTTTCGTAGTATGGATGCAGTCTCTTTTCATCTGCTTTTCGTTTATGGAACTGTCAGTGTGGATCGCACCTATCTTTTTTCATCCCGTGATTACGCTTATGGCTGTCAGTGCGGAATTTTCAATGTTGGCTACGAAACAAACTGTGGTGGAGGTATACAAGTGTCACTCCCGTGGGCCAGCCCGACTGGCATCATGCTCTCTATCATGAAGGCTGCATCGTGTGATATCGTGCGGTAGGCAGATATCACTCTGAGACACATCAAGCGGTACGTGCTCTCCAACATCCGCAGGTAACTGGTTACCCCCAGAGCTCTCGCCCAGGACGGGCCGCCGTATCTAAGAAAATATGCGGCACCGCCTGCCAGTATCCTACGTCTACTGGCACACATCTTGGAACTTGGAACATCATTCTCGATAATGCCGCTACATCAGTCGAAGCCCTCTTGCACGCATAGTCGACATGGCTGCCAATCTACCAACGCATTCCCGCTTAGACCTTTAGTGTTGGCCAATATCAGTGATGAGACGATCACTATGGGTGTAACTCTCATCTCATTCACCCGCCAGTCCAAGTCTGGTGCCAGACCAGTACTGGCAAACGTTATGTCAATCCATGACTCGACCCCGTTTCTTCGCTAGCGCCTCTAGTAACGCTTGACCCCAGGGTTTCGACTTTTCGTTTCAATGAGACCAAAGTAAGCGTTTTTCGGACCAAGGGAAAATCTTGTTTCGTTGTTTATGTTGAGGATCATCTTTCACCCATCAATCTTTTCTCTAGAATTAGCATTGGAAGATAAACGAAAATCTTGCCTATTAGATGAAAATCCTTTTTCTTTTCATTACTTTCACCTCTCACTCACTTTTCGCGAGAATTATCGCAGAACAATTACAAAATTGTATAGCCGCGCCGGGATTCGAACCCAGAATAGTAACAACAATAGCTGTGAGGATGCGCTTACTTTAGCCACACCACCACGCTATCTGTATGAAAGCCTGAAGTTATTTGTTCCACATAAGCTACTACCATTTGCATTGATGATGCCACGAAAATACTCGAATATGAAAGAAAAAGAGCAAACCAACGTTTAGCGGCAATCGAAGTGAGCGAAAATTGTTATCACTCTCCAGGCTGTTTTTCTTCCCGAAAAGCGATTTCTCCCCGAATACTTTCGTGAGGGAAAAATCATGTGCTCCTGAGATTGAGTGAGCATTATGAACCCTGCTTGACCCCTTCAATTGGTGCATTGATGCTGCCCCACTCCACTGCCCCAGCGTTGAAATCTCCTGCTATGACGACCTGCTTACGACCTGCTAGGGCTATCGTCCGATCGATCGATCATTTGGTTGAACTGTTCTAATGGCCACCTTGGTGGGGCATAGCAGTATAAAAATTTCACAAATTACGTAATGATGTAGACATTGTAGAGGGATGGGGAGGGTAATTTCAAGCGTAGCGGTTTGTTCACTTCTACTTCTTCTTTTTCTTCTTCTTCAATGGCGCTACATTCCAACTGGAATTTGGCCTGCTAGCATTTTCTCAGTTATTAATTGAAAGCTTTTCTATGCCCGCCATTGCAAGAGTATGTATCTTGTGTGCGAGTACAATGGATACACTATGCCCAGGATGTCGAGAATGTTTCCAACCCGAAAATATCCTAGACCGGACCGAGAATCGAGCTCGCCATCTCCGAATTGAAAACCCTACGCCTTTGCTCACAAGGCTACGGGAGACCCCGTAGCGGCTTATTCACATACAAGTTAAATCAGCCAAACAAAAAATGCTACGAGGGAAATGAATGAATGTTAAATTGGCCAAATTCGTTTGATTTTTGTTGCTAAAGATATGGATTTGAAATGCTGAATACCTAATTGCTTTCGGATTATTTCAAGTCGTGTGAAATTGATAATGCATGGCTTCAGTCACACCAGTGTTTTTATTTCTCCTGATAAAGCTGATAAACTTGCCCCAGCAATAATCAATAGCTTATCGTTTACATGTTTGGTATCAACCGACTACTTGAATAAAAAGCTCCTTTTTGAAGTCAATCTCTGTGGGAATAATTTCAATCATGATTAAATAGTGTTCGTAAAAATATGTTCATCATATGCTTTATTTTAGTGCGTTATTGCGACGAATCCTGTAGGTGTCTGCAACGCTTTTATTTCTCATAATTCAAAGATAAAACAAAATCAATAGAATGGCAGAATCGTTTCGGAATTCAGGAGTTAGACGGATGGTAGATAATGCTGAAGTTGGATTGATTCGAATGCCGGTTCGGACTAGAATTTTTTCGGGTAGAAAATTATCTCAACTGCACTCAGCATATGCGTATTCTTACTACCGTAAATAGAAATGTGTATTTGGCTTAGAAACTTTGCAGTTGATAACTGTGATAATGCTTAATGATCCTAAACCTAATAGGTCTTGTATTGTAAAATTGAACAACATTCTGCTTCAAAATCACATTTTACACCGATAGTGCTATGTACTTTATCAAGATGAGAACAAGATATACTTTGTGTTCGTTATCCACATGTTTTTAGTTTATACTGCGTTAAAAATAAACACGTGCTCTATCCATGCGGTCATGAACCACTACACTCCGAAACACTCAACCTTCGGTGAACTTTCTGCTGCTCTCGAATTGAATTAAAACTATCAATGGACTATTTTTTTCAAGTTTAGAGTGAATCGAATCAATCGAGTGTATGATACGCAAGTATAAGTTCCAGTGGCGGATGCTCGTGCTTTTTCAATAAAGACATCCCCAATATCAGTGTACCAAAAAAAACAGTGAACAAGAAGGATAAAAAAAGTGATCGCCATTAGTTAAGGCCTGTCCTGCCTCCCGCGTCCCGGGGAGGAAGCTGCGGATCAGGATCATCACCACCAGCTGCGTCCCGATGGGTTACGATCTGACGCGCTTCCAGGGCGATGTGGACGAGGAACTGATCTGTCCGATTTGTTCCGGGGTGCTCGAAGAACCGCTGCAGGTAAGTTTCTAAATCGATCGGCGTCAACACACAGTCACAGTTGGGAAATTTTCCATTCACCTTTGAGCCAGATAAATAAATATTTTCCTTAAAATGGGAGGAAAGCCATATTTATGGCGATATTTCCGGCGCTGCTGGCTGTCAATATCCCGTAATTTAATTGGCGAAGCGCAATCACACCATCATTATCGAAATTTTGCTTCAGTCTCTTCTACTCTCGTTTCGTTTGACCGCACAAATGCTATCATGCGAGCCATACCCGAACAGTAGTTGAGAACGGAATCATGGTCAACTTTTATTTTTCATAGCGTTGTTATAAAATAAATTCATATCAAGTCGTTTCTATTTAACATTAATCACAAAAATGGGTCAATTCACCAAGATGAATAATATTACTTAGGTAAAAAAAACATTGCTTAGCATTTTGAATTATGAGAAATTTCCTTGAATTAAAAGGGAAGTGAATCACACTGCTTTGCACCTCCAATACTCCTCATCAACGCTGCTATTCTAATCCACATTACTTCCGTAGATTCTCGACACGGACTCGACGGAGAGGTTAGGTCATCAGATCTAGTAACAGTACCTTTTTGGGACAATAGACATATTTGACGGCTCCAATCTGCTTCATTTTTTAGCGAAATGAAATCGCGTTGTTGTATGTTGGGTTCGTTTGCTAAACTTGTCAGAATTCAGCATTTCGAGACAGCCTTGGTTGTCCTTGTGTGTAATAATAACTTGTAATTCTTTTCTCAAATTCTTCAATAAACGCTGCAACCAGAGTGCGATTCTTCCGCATATAAAATATCAGTTATTAAATACATAATACCTTGAATCTATACCATTTCGTCGAATGACATTTGGTCGTACGGATATTGCGTCGAATGGACATTTGGTCGAAGAGACATTTAGTCGTAAATTAATTTTAGTCCACTAGCACATTTTGCCGAAAAGACATTACATCGAATTGACATTTGATCGAATGGACATTTAGACAAAATCAGATTTTGTTCAATTACGTTTGGTAGAAAGGACATTCGGTCGAATGGACATTTGGTCAAAAGCGGATTTTCGAAGGAATAATCTAGATACTTTTAATTGAATGTCATTCCGTCGAATGGATATTAAAACCCTGATTAATCCACCTTCAGTGAGATTTTGACCCTTCCTTAGTCATAATGACATTTTTGACAGACTCCAGTATTTAAAACGAGATAAAACTACTTAGCTTCCCACGGCGATGTACCGTGAAAGGGACAAAATAATTGCCTACCCAAAGGCGGATGTCATGGGTTGAACGACAACTTAACGAATGATAACGTACTATACTTCATGTTGCCTATCTATAAGGCGCTCGTTGGATTGAATAGCGATTGTGACATGTTTAGTAACTACCGTAACGCTGGTTGCATATATTGTACTCGTAATTTCCAGAGACCTCGATATTAATTAATTCAGAACTAACTAAATCAGTCATTGATCTGAGCGAAACTCAATAGCGTTCAATAATAACATATATTTCGCCTTATGTTATTATTGAACGTTATGTTATTATTAACTAATGTTATTATTAACTAAACTTGTTTAATACCTTTAAAATGAGTGAGATTTATATGGTAGTAAATTACAGAATTTGCACACATACGCACACATACAGGCATATAAGTGGTATATTAGTGTCTCAAAACATGCTCACATTTGCAATCTAGCTTCCACTGCAGAAATTTTTGAAATCCCTTCCAATTTTTACGTTTTTGCTTTTCTGAGAAGATTTTTTTGTACATGCTTCTATATGTTCCTCAATTAAAATCATTTATTCCTTTGAAACAAATCAGAAAAATAGGCATATTCCCATATCATATCATTTGTTATAATTATATTTTCAATATCAAAGCGAATTTGTTTCAAATACCTTACATTTTATTTAATAATTCACGCGATTTCTTGATAGACTATTACGTAACACACCTGCGTAACGCATACAAAGTGAAATTATAGACACTTCCGAAGGAAGGGTCAAAAGGACTTTGATCTATAATAATCAAACAATAAGTTATTTATAGCGATGTTTCAAAAAATCACATAATTATTGCTCCAATATTGTCCAAAGAATGATGGGTTCATAAAAAGAATACATAATAGGAAAACGTTGAATATTCCCGACAAGATATTAGCTTTGGCGAACCTCTCTAACCGACTACGATGAAACTATGTCATCTGATCAAAAGATATTTAATCGAATGATGTATTTCAAAATGTTGGAAAGACATTACGTCGAATAGACAATAGGAAATATGACCATTTGGTCAAAATTAAATTTTCAACCTATTTTTAACGTATTATGGTTGGGAGGGGTTGTATAGTAAACTAATTGTTGTACAAATATTGTGTGAAAGAAAGAGTATCAATGAAAAGAATAAGAAAACAGTTTCCATCCAACCAAATGTCCCTTCGACTAAACGTCCTTTCGACGGAATGTCATTCGACTAAAGTCAATCAATGAAATGTTCCATAGCCAAGTACGATGACGTATTGGCAAAAGAACACTGATATCATTGTATTTGTTATTTCTGGAGGTTTTCAATTTTTCTATAGTACACCTGAGTCTACACAAGTTTCTGTTTGCTCAGGTGAAAAATCCTTAACGCTTCCGTATTCGTTTCTTCCGCTGCTGATTAAACTTCCTCTAATCAGATATTTTTTTCAAATGTAAGCAAAAATCTATTGACCGAGTTCGGTGATCTAGTGGTGGTCGTGAGTACAATTCCTTTCCTACTTTGTATTTCTATCTTAGTTATTTCTGTGTTTTACGTTCTACCAAAACGATTCATTCTCTTATAACCTCCTGCAAAATCCTAAAACCTACTGTGACACCTATGAGCACCTAGCAGCACACATGTTCCACATGGGTTACTGCAATTCATATATGACCAGATTCAATCACAACTAAGTTTCTGTAACCATTTTTGTCTGATTTGTGCTGCTCGGGTAGGTTCATGGTCATCCAAGAAAACCCTGGAATAGGCCTTTAAATCTGCATGGGTACCCAGATATCTGCATATGTTTATGGTCTATGTTTGCATATGTTTATGGTCTTCCAAGAAAATGTTAGAATAGGCCTCAGGATCTTCACACGTAACCAGATACCGGATTGTTTCAAAGTGGTATATGCCCTTTGTGGTACATAGAATCTACCGCTTTCATTGCATATGTTCATGGGTATCCAAGAGAACACTTGAACAATCCTCAGGAACTTCACGCGTAACCAGAGTTCTTTCGGCCCATTTGAATAGTTATACATGCATTTTATGGTACGTAGAATAGAATGCACCCATTTCGAATGTTCATGGTCATCCAAGAAAATCCTGAAGTAAGGCACCAGAGATATATCAGCCTGTTTTAAATTTGGTACACCCGATCCTGTTTTTACACGGATTTTTTTTACACGGCCGTGTAAAAAAAAATCCCATACAAAATTTTTGAAAAGTTGCTCCATTTTGCATGATTCGTCGAGAAATCATAAAACTTTTTTTACACGGATTTTCAAATTTTGAACTGAAAACTTTTTTTACACGGAACGCATCCCCCGTGTAAAAAAAGAATCGGGTGTACATGCCTTTGGGGTCCATGAATAAAATGCGTTCATGGCATATGCTAATGGTCATCCTAGAAATTTATGAAGTAAGACTTCTAGGCTTACACGAATATCTAGAGGGTCTTTAAAGTCACTCCTTACGGAATCCAAGTTTCAAAGTGCTCGCGTTTTCGGGGGCACACCACTCGATACGGAAGCAAAGCACAACTATAATTTTTTATTACTTCACGCATGCTGCGACGCAGCAAAGCTAAATCAACAAAAATGACAGTTGTGCGCTGCATCCGTAACGAGTGGCGTGCCCCCGAAAACGCGAGCACTTTGAAACTTGATTTCCGTGAGGAGTGTCGTTGAATCGTTCCAAATTATTCACATTTTTCATTTCCAAAGAATAGACAACTTCATATTAGTGATATGAATGAAGTTTGTATACTACCTGGAACCAACAACAACAAGACAACAATAACTACTTGGAATGCTAATATATCAAGATGACATCTTATTTATTCTTCAATAACTGCCCAGAGCTAATGACAACAACTTGAACTACTTGAAATGCAAACATATACCAATAGCCTTCCGTTCGTGGGTTGACCTGCAGATCATTCCTATATGGAGTTCATAGACTACCTAGTACCATGGCAAAAACAAAAACTACAGCAGATGTTCGATAACTGCAAGTCATTTAACTGCAATGCTTTTTAACTGCAATTCGATAGTTGCAACAGTTTTACAGTTATCGGACCTCTAAACTTCAATGTCAGACTCAATGACAGCTGCATTGCGCTGCACATTTAGATGCACTTTTATTGCATCTGACGTCGATTGACAACCGTTTGACGTCTAGGTGCGTTGAAGTTATCGAACGGCATTCGATAACTGAAAAGTAAACATTTTGCAGTTATCCAAAGGCTACTGTACTAGGAAAGCGTACATGCACTCAGATGAGATTGACCCGATTTTGTCACTCTCAGATTTTGTTTACCCATGATTTTGCCTAACCCTTCACTGCCTGTAGCTTATTATGAATCATTTATGAGTACCTGTTAATAAGTTTGTAAGTCTCTTCGACAAAAAAATACGGATTCCATTCACGTATTTTGCCTTGCCTTCATTACGGAGCCCACGACAATGAAATTTATTTTCAAATAACTGCCTCCATTAAGGAGGTTGATCCATCGACCTTGACTCTATTTCATAGACTACCTGGAGCTCAAGACAACAACAAGAACTACTTGGAATAAAAACATATACCAAGATGGGGTCACAAAACTTGTTTATTCTTCGACAACTGCCTCCATTACGGAGATTGATCCGAAGAACTTGACTGTATGGAGTTCGTAGACTACCTGGAACTCACGACAAACAACAAGAACTACATGGAATACAAACATATACCAAGAAGGGGTCACAAAACTTGTTTATTTTTCAATAACTGCCTCCATTAAGGGAGTTCGTAGACTACCTGGAGCCTCCGACAATAAGAACTACTTGGAATACAAACATATACCAAGAAGGAGTCACAAAACTTGTTTATTCTTCAATAACTGTCTCCATTACGAAGTTTGATCCACAGACCTTGACTCTATGGAGTTCGTAGACTTCCTGGAACCAATGACAACAACAAGAACTACTTAGAATGTGTTTGTGCAAATCGTTTTTCGCGTCGTTTGCCAAAGCTCTCATTTTATTCCTGTTTTTAACCATGTAATATTTGCATTTATTGTCATCAAGTTATACCAAAGTGTTCAGCTTAAAGAGTAGTTCCTGGTTATATATGCCATTCTCACTTTAAGTGCTAATATTGAATGTTACTACACCAAAACTGTTTGTGACTATTGACAATTGATTCCCTGCTCTGTCCATCGCCGTAAGGCGACAGCATTTCGATCGCGATGACGTCGGTGTTATGCAGTGTGTGTGAACAAAGCATCGTTACTGAAAGCGACCGTGTATACTGCTTTGGTGGATGCAGAAAAATTTTGCATGTCCACTGTTCGGAACTGACTAAAGCTGGAGCTAATGCTATGAAAGACAACGTTGGCCTGAAGTACATGTGTTTTGACTGTCGAAAATGCAAATCAGTGTGAACCATATACAGCAAACATGTTCTGAGATGAATGCTAAATTCGACATGCTGGACTGCCGCACCAATGATCTTATTTCTAATGTTGAGAGCATAATCCAGAAACAGTTCCAACTAATCGAGAATTCCATATCGCTGCGTATTGAATCCGTCTTTAATAAACGTATTCAAGTCAGCAACTCTGCTTTGCTACCTACAACACCCTGTAGTAGCAGTTCTAACTCAGCTGCAAAACGACCGTCATTTGCCACTGTTTGTCGTAGTGGAAATAAACGAAAACGATCGTCTTCTGATAAGATTCGCAATGGTGAATCTCCTGTTACTGTACTCCATGAGAATAGCATCCAGTTGGAAAACTCTGAGACTTCTTCCAGCTGTACAAATCTTCATGAGTCTGGCTGGGTATTACGATCGGGCAGGCGCAAGAAAACCACTACATCTGATTTTAGTTCTCAAGCAGTGTCTACCGTTCCTGTGAAAGCTGGAATAATTGCTGATACAATACAATTGAAATCGCCGATAGTCAAAACAAAACGGATTGAAAATATTGAAAAAACGGTACTGTTACGTCCTAAAATTAGCCAGGAAATTGCGGTGACGAAAACTGATTTGTGTGAAAAACTTGATCCTACTGCTTTTGCGGTTAAAGAAGTACGTTTTCGGGATTCGGGCAGCGTGTTGATCCAATGTGATACTAGCGAACAAGCATCAGGTCTTGCTTCTGCAGCATCCAGCTCACTATCGGATAAATACACTAGAAATTATGAAACCACTACATCCTAGAATTAAGCTTGTCGGTCTCATTTCTGACTTCAACGAAAATGATCTGCTACGGAAAATAAAAGCTCAAAACCATCTTCCTTCAGATTTTAAATTCCGACTGGTGCGCGTCACCAAATCACAAAAACAGAACATCGAACGGTTTAGTGTATTACTTGAACTGGACGCTGTATCTTTCGATGCTATCATGAAGCTGCAGTACATAAATATTGGATGGGAACGCCACAGAGTCACTGAAGATATTAATGTTACGCGATGCTACAACTGTTCTGAATACGGTCATCTAGCTTCTTCGTGTGACAAGGCAACCTGTTGTCCTAGATGTGCAGAGGGTCATCCTATTGGTGAATGTGTTTCAACCTATGAGAAGTGTATCAACTGCGACAAAACGAATCGCCTACGTACATCGAAATCTGATGCTTTGGTGGATATCGATCATTCTTCTTGGAGCCTGAAATGTCCGATCTTTATCAAAAGGCGTAATAAGGCACGTCAAAAAATTGACTATTCTACATAGCAGTTAGCGCCTTCGTTGTATGCAGAACATTACACTGAACGAACTCGGTATCAGTCATCGGTGGATTTCCTTTCTTTCTCAGGTAACTATAAGACTGGTATATGTCCCGCCGAAGCAGGGATGACTACTGCACCTTGTCATAGCGATACCTCCATCTTGCAGACCCCTACTCAAGCCTATGTTCCTGTACTGACTGGTGTAACTGACCACTGTCGATCGCCGACTGACCTGCCGCACTCCCTGCAAATTTACCCACAATTAAACGATGTAGTACCTGATCAGCATATGAACACATCGATGGATACTCCGATACGTTATAATTTAAGAATCTTCTACCAAAATGTGAGAGGGCTACGCACGAAGGTGGATGAGTTTTACCTCGCAACGTCTGATGCAGATTATGATGTGATTGTTCTCACCGAGACGTGGCTGAATGATCAGATATTCTCGTCGCAACTGTTTGGAGACCTGTATACCGTATATAGGAAGGATCGGAATGCTGAAATAACCGGAAAGAAACGAGGTGGCGGCGTTATTGTCGCTGTTTCGAATCGCTTGAAATCTGTTGATGTTACGCTTCCTGCACATGACCAACTGGAGCAGTTATGGGTTCGTGTTTCTACTGCTTCGAACGATGTTTGTATTGGTGTGATATATATACCACCAGAATACGCTACTGATCCTCACTACATTGAGCAGCATATTGAGTGTGCCAGTCACGTTGCGGGCTCACTTGGGCTGCATGATTCCCACCTTATACTTGGTGACTATAATCAGCCTGGACTCGTATGGAAAAATGTCCCTAACAATTTCCTATACCCCGACCCTTGTGAATCATCTTTCAATAGATCCAACTCAGCGCTGATTGACGGTATGTCGGTGCTTGATATGAACCAACTTAACCCAGTTATCAATCATAGTGATCGTATACTGGACCTGGTTTTCTGCTATGAGAAAGATGCTTGCCAGTGTAGCATTACTGAAGCCGATGAGCCACTGGTTGCTATGGATGCATTCCATCCTGCTCTCCTAGTATCACTTAACTGTCCGCAGAAGATACCCTTTATAGATACCATGGAACTTTCTCAGTTCAATTTTCGTAAAACTGATTTCTCCGCATTAAACCGTGCCATTTTAGAAAATGACTGGACACCACTGTATACTGCTGAAAATGTGAACGATGCTGTTAGAATCCTCACTGATACGCTTCTCGAGTTGTTTCGGGTCTATGCTCCTGCAACTCGTCGTACTCAAGGTCAACCTTGGTCGAACCAACGCCTGAGAATATTAAAACGTAAACGTGCTAAAGCCTTACGGCACTATTCTGCCAATCGGAATATAGTTACAAAACAAGAGTTTCAGGTCGCTAGTAATAGATATAAGAACTATAACCGACTACTATATTCATATTATGTGCGACGAAGACAAAATGATTTGAAGCGTAATCCCAAGCGCTTCTGGACATTTGTGAATGAAAAGCGTAAAGTAAATGGGTTTCCTCCGTTATGTCCTATGATACTGAAGCAGCATCATCTTCTGCGGAGATATGCAATCTATTTGCAAGCCATTTCTCCGCAGCACATCGTAGCCGCTCTTCGTAATGTCCTAGAAGGACTACTAGGAATGCAGAACATCGTTTTCACGAAGCGAATATTTGTGATGCTATCACCAAACTGAAAACATCTTGCCAACCAGGACCAAATGGTATACCACCCACTGTTTTCAAAAAGTGTGCCTTGGCACTCTGCGCTCCTCTATCTGCTATTTGCAATCAATCTATGGCACAATCAGTTTTCCCAGATTCATGGAAGAAATCCATCCTTATCCCAGTTTTCAAAAAAGGCAACCGTGGCAATGTGAACAAGTATCGCGGTATCACATCTTTATGTTTACAATTAATTGCATATTATTCGGCAACTCGGCCGTACGAAAACCATTTTTTGTTAAATATCTTAGCTGTGCATATGCACAGCGCCATGTTTCGAAATGGACAAATTGATATGAAATTTGAAAAGAATCCACGTGTCTTGGAGGACTCAGACCCTCAACCTCCTACTCTCTAGATAGGCGTGATAACCCCTACACAACAAGACCATAAAGGTCACGTTTGCGGAAAAGCCATCAGAATCCAGTACCAACCTCCACCGCGGTTAGCTCTCTTTTTTGCAAATTGAATATCTTTCAGATGCTTGCTTTGCCCAATCTCCACATTTGCTTTACCGTTGTATATACACAGCCAAGCGAGTGCACAATGTTTATTAAACGAGAGGATCACTCCATGCCCCCAGCAACGGACTGGGCAGGACGGTATAGAATGCGAATTCAATCGCACTCTGCTGTGCCAAAGGCTTGCTTGGCTAAAGCATTTGATGAGTTTGATTGCCTTCACGTAAACGGTCGCGTGTACTCAGACGACGATTCTTTTTCGCAAATTTCATATCAATTTGTCCATTTCGAAACATATGCTGTGCATATGCACAGCTAAGATTTTTAACAAAAAAATGGCCGAGTTGCCGAATAATATGCAATTAATTGTAATCAAGTGTCGGTCTTTCACCGTCATTAGTCGTCTGAGTACACGCGACCGTTTACGTGAAGGCAATCAAACTCATCAAATGCTTTAGCTAAGCAAGCCTTTGGCACAGCAGAGTGCGATTGAATTCGCATTCTATACCGTCCCGCCCAGTCCGTTGCTGGGGGCATGGAGTGCGATCCTCTCGTTTAATAAACAATGTGCACTCGCTTGGCTGTGGATATACAACAGTAAAGCAAATGTGGAGATTGGGCAAATCAAGCATCCGAAAGATATTCAATTTGCAAAAGAGAGCTAACCGCGGTGGAGGTTGGTACTGGATTCTGATGGCTTTTCCGCAAACGTGACCTTTAAGTGGTCTTGTTGTGTAGGGGTTATCACGCCTATCTAGAGAGTAGGAGGTTGAGGGTCTGAGTCCCTCCAAGACACGTGGATTCTTTTTCGCAAATTTCATATCAATTTGTCCATTTCGAAACATATGCTGTGCATATGCACAGCTAAGATATTTAACACATCTTTATGTGCAGGATCAAAGTTACTTGAAATTCTGGTTCACAAAATACTGTTTCATGAAGTAAGGAATTATATTTCAAATGATCAACATGGCTTCTTTGCTGGTTGATCAACAGTCACTAACCTCACAGAATTTACATCGTTCTGCTTATGTAATATGGAATACGGGTGTCAAGTAGACACTATATACACTGATCTGAAAGCTGCATTCGATCGTGTTGACCACAACCTTCTCCTTGCGAAGATCCAGCGGATGGGTGCTGCGCCAAAATTTGTTAACTGGTTAAAATCATACCTAATTAATCGACGTCTGTCTGTGAAGATTGGTGGAGCTCAGTCTAATTCCTTCTCGAATTTTTCCGGTGTTCCTTAAGGCAGCAACCTAGGCCCTTTTGCTGTTTTCCTTGTTCATCAATGATGTTTGCGCTGTTCTCCCTAGAGGCTGCCGACTTCTGTATGCAGATGATCTTAAAATATATATCGTTATTAAGTCCCTCGAAGACTGTTTGAAACTCCAGAAACTTGTTGATGCCTTCGCAGAATGGTGTGGAATCAACGAGATGTTAATCAGTACTAAAAAATGCTCGGTTATATCTTTCACCCGTAAAAAGAACCCAATCAATTGGAACTATGATATTGAAGGTGAAATAGTCGCGAGAGAATCAGTAGTTAAGGATCTTGGCGTTCAACTAGACACAAAACTGTCTTTTCGAGAGCATTACTCGTATGTTATTGCGAAAGCTAATCGAAACCTGGGATTTATCTTCAGAATATCAAATGAATTCAAGGATCCGTACTGCTTGCGAGCATTGTATTTCTCGCTAGTGCGGTCTGTACTTGAATATGCTGCTGTCGTGGAGCCCTTATTCTGAAAGCTGGACTTCGAGAATAGAAGCCGTCCAATCTCGTTTTGTTCGTTATGCGTTGAGGTATCTTCCTTGGCGTGACCCTTTCAACTTACCATCATACCGGAGTCGCTGCCGTTTGCTTGCAATGGACACATTAACTAGGAGACGTCAGGTGGAAAGAGTTCTGTTTATACAAAAAGTGATAACCGGATATATTGATTCATCCAATTTGCTAGCTCAAATCAACATAAATGCTATTCCTCGTAACTTAAGACAAACGAACTTTTTAAGATTGGACTATAGACGCACTGGCTATGGTCAGAACGAGCCAATACGTATAATGTGTTGTATGTTTAATAGTGTTTACAGTTTATTTGATTTTTCTATAAGCACAAGTAATTTCAGACTACGATTGTTGCAATCTAATGCATTTGCCTAGCTTAAGTTTTATTCATGTAGACAATGATGTCAGATGAATGTACCAATTAATAAATAAAAAAAATAAAAAAAAAAAGAATACAAACAAATACCATGAAGGCGTCACACAACTTCTTTATTCTTTTATAACTGCCTCCGTTACCAAGGTCGAACCCTATTCCTGGACTCTATGGAGTTCGTAGACTACCTGGAGTCCTCGACAACAACAAGAACTACTTAGAATACACACATATACCAAGAAGGGGTCACGCAACTTGTTTATTCTTCGATAACTGCCTCCATTACGGAGATTGATCCGAAGATCTTGACTTTATGGAGTTCGTAGACTACCTGGAACTCAGGACAACAACAAGAACTACATGAAATACAAACATATATCAAGAAGGGGTCACGCAACTTGCTTATTTTTCAATAACTGCCTCCGTTACCGAGGTCGATCCCCAGACCTTGACTCTATGGAGTTCGTAGACTACCTGGAGTCCTCGACAACAACAAGAACTACTTGGAATACACACATATACCAAGAAGGGGTCACGCAACTTGTTTATTCTTCGATAACTGCCTCCATTACGGAGATTGATCCGAAGATCTTGACTGTATGGAGTTTGTAGACTACCTGGAACTCACGACAACAACAAGAACTACATGAAATACAAACATATACCAAGAAGGGGTCACGCAAATTGTTTATTTTTCGATAAACGCCTCCATTACGGAGATTGTTCCGAAGACCTTGACTGTGTGGAGTTCGTAGACTACCTGGAACTCACAAAAACAACAAGAACTGCATGAAAAAGAAACATATGCCAAGAAGGGGTCACAAAACATGTTTATTCTTCAATAACTGCCTCCATTACGGAGATTGATCCACCGACCTTGAATCTATGGAGTTCGTAGACTACCTGGAGCCCACGACAACAACAAGAACTACTTAGAATACAAACATATGCCAAGAAGGGGTCACGCAACTTATTTATTCTTCGTTAACTGCCTCCATTACGGAGATTGATTCGAAGACCTTGACTGTATGGAGTTCGTAGACTACCTGGAATCAATAACAGCAACAAGAACAACTTGGAATGTTTTAAGAAAAGGTCATTGGATGACCCGGAACATATACTGTGAAAGCATTATATGCTAAGCACCATAAAGAGCATGTACCGTTTTTGAATTTGCACGATAGACCTTTGGTTACGTTAGCAGACCATAAGATCTTATTCCAGAGATTTTTTGGATGACTTAGGCCTTCCTCCAGGGGTTTTTGGAGACCCAGAATATATACTGTGAACACCGACTATTCTAAGAAGCGCAATGAGCATGTAATATATTTGAAACTGGTTGATAGTCCTTCGGTTAAGTGTGTACACTCTTAAGCCTTACTTCAAAGATTTCTTGTATAACCATGAACAGAAGCTGTAAACCTTGACAAAGGGTAAAATGTATATGAGTTTCTGTTTCCAAAACTGTCAAAATTATCCAAATCGGTTGAAAATTGTTAAAGTTATGAAAATATCAATTTAGTGGAACACGGGTACCCTGTCGGCCATCCACGTGGTAAAAAAAAATCAGATGCCCCTCCCCACGTCCCTCCTCACTGTATCCACGTGATTTTCTCACAGATGCTACATTTTATGGAGTTCTTAGATGTCACCGAGTTTTAGCTTTCAGCATTAAAAAATTCATTGAAATATCACCACTTGAATTTGAAAAAGGAACACGGGTACCCCGTCGGCCGCATAAGGGTTAAAGATTTCATGATACAGAACTTTAAGCAATTGAAGAAGGTCCTCATGGAAAAGTGACCGCTGTTCCCCGTAAATGACTCAAAAACTAGCAAATTCAATTCAAAGCGTCTTCAGAGCGTACCAATAGTTAAAATAAAGCTTTCGACTTTTTAAACAATGTGTTGAGCATTGTGTAGACAATTTTTGGGTGTAAATAATCCTTCTTCTGTTAATAAGCTCAATGAAAAAAGATACATACGTTCGTTCAAATAATTAAATCTCGGTTAACTTTTTAAAAGGACCTAAGTAGCATTTTTTCATGAATTAATTTGAATATTGCAATCAACAGTCCAATATGAAAGCTTTTGATTGTAGTACTCAAATTAATTCATGAAAAAAATGTTACTTGGGTACTGTTGGGAAAAGTTAAGCGAGAAATATGTTCTGTTTTCAGACAAGAAAACAAGCGACAGTGCAATGGTTGTTACGTCAACTATGAAATCATGGGAAGTATAGTAGATATGGTACTTGATTGAAGCATTTGCGATGGGATCTACTGCTCGGAATACACGTTCTCCGGCCAGCGGGCGGCCATTCAAAGTTCCAAGTTCCGACTTTCCAATCGTTGACCTTTTCCATTGCTGGGTCTGTTGTCGTTGAATCCATCCATTTGCTCTACTCTGGGTTGCTTGGTCACTTAGGATCAATAACGGCAGTCCAACTTTCATTCTTCAATAAAAGTACCTTTATACAAAAACTCCTGGTATCGTAGTTGCTCATATGTTGAGCTTTGCAAAGTTTTAAGCTTTTGTTTTTATTCGTCCTTCAAACTTCACAGCCCATAAACTATTGGCTATATGAGAGAAAACACAAAAAAAGAAAAAGAAAAATAAAAACGCATGTGTTCAGCATTGGTTTAACATGTAATGACTTTTTTTACAAAAGAAAACTTTATAATTGAACTTCAATGTTTGCTACCATTATCGTTGTGCTGCATTGCAATTCCAATTCCAACAATTCATTCACTGTGAATGTCTTCGGTTTTCCTGAACTTGAAAATTAATTGTTATTCGACTCTTCTCTTTTTTAAAGTTTTATAATGGCTTCAAAGCAATTTAATAAAGCAAAATAGTTGCAATAAATACTTTATAAAACCAAACATGTTATTGGAGCCAACGTTACGAAGCAATTTTACTTGTCACCAGTTGTATACTTTCCGTTATTGTTATCGTTCGAGAACAACTCCCCATCATGTTGGAACCGCTCCATGCTCGGGTTTCTGCTTCCCCAAAACACACAAACAAGCGGAAAGTGAAATGAGTTTTGATTTCTTTTTTCCAATTTTGGGTTGTTGGCTGCAGTTTTCGTGGTCACGTTCACGCGATGCTATCGACATCGCACGGGAAAAGATCGATTTCCTCGAATGGTATTGGTTTGTGGGTAGGGATAAGGGGTGTTTTTTTTTATCGGAATCGAATTGTAAGCCATTTGTGGGCAATTTTCAATATTTAAATTATCAGTTAGCTCAACTGTGAACGTAAAAGACGCTCCAACTGTGACGAATAGCTTTCATTTGTGTTTCTATACTACCTAAAACAGTATTTTCTGACTACCCTTTGATTTGTTCCGCAACAGGCAGTGGCATGCGAGCACGCGTTCTGCCGGGCATGCATTACGGAGTGGCTTTCGCGCCAGCCGACTTGTCCAGTGGATCGGAACCCCATCACCAACAGTAACCTACGCGCTGTGCCCAGAATCTTGCGAAACCTGCTCTCCCGGTTGAATATCAGCTGCGAGAACGCCATCTATGGGTGTACGTTGGTCCTGAAACTGGACACGCTGGCCACCCACATCGAGGAATGCGAACACAATCCGAAACGCCCGCTCCCGTGCGAGAAGGGCTGCGGATTCGTGATTCCAAAGGACGAGTACAAGGACCACAACTGCTTCCGGGAGCTGCGCTCGCTGGTGCACAACCAACAGCAGAAGATGAGCGAGCTGAAGAACGAAATCAACGATCAGAACCTGGTGATAAACGAGCTGAAGCGAGAACTGAATCTGGTGAAGGATTTTATGAGGGCGATGCGCGTGTCGAATCCCGCGATGCGGGCCATCGCCGATCAGATGGAGCGGGACGAAGTGACGAGGTGGTGCAATGGACTGGCGCGAGCTCGAGTCACCCGATGGGGTGGGATGATTTCCACCCCGGATGAGGCTCTGCAGGTTCTTAGTCATTATTCTTTTGAAGTATTGTATGAGTTGGGTTCACTATTCTTTTCTTTATGAATATTTTAGTTGATGATTAAACGAGCGCTCTCGGAATCGGGCTGCCCACCGCATATACTCGACGACCTGATGGAGAACTGTCACGAGCGACGGTGGCCCCGAGGGCTGAGTTCGTTAGAGACACGCCAGAATAACCGACGGATATACGAAAACTATGTATGTCGACGGATTCCTGGTGAGTATCTTTGGAAGTAGGATAGAAACTTTGCTAACTCCGGAATTGACGGTAAAGTTGTCAAATAACCTAAGTTTTAAATTCTCCTACCAATTAGAAGTAGTAATGTGATGGTCCTGGTACCATTGCGAATAGCATGTTTCTGCGCAGCTATAATATTATTCAGAAACAAGGCCAACTTAAGGTTTAACCTGCTATACGCATGTGAATCAAGATCATCCAAATTCTCGTATACGGACGACCGGAACTTTTTGAAGGATATGATTCGTTTTCACATTTTTTTTTCTGACATAAATGAGAATAGACACTGCGAGAATACGAATGAGTACTGTTCAATATCTGAGATGCAAAACAATCGATGTCCTTTATCACGGTGTCTACTACCTTAAAAAACCTGGAAAACCTGAAATTATCAGGGGATTCCTAACACAATCAAGGAAATTTCAAAAGTATCTCAAAAACACTTCTACATCTAAGACAACACGTCTAGAGGAAACTACAAGAAATTCACATTCGCATTCGCATTAATTGAGGTACCCCCTTTTGAAAGTAGGCTTCCAAGCCTTTAAATTCAGAGTTCTTTGAATGGAGCCTTCCGAGTCTCTTGAAAGAAGCTTCTAAAACTCTTGAAAGTAGGCTTCCACACCTCTTGGAAAGAGAATTCCGAGCCGCTTGAATGACGGCTTTCGAGCCACTTGAAAGGAGGCTTCCTTTGCATATTGGATTCTTGAAAGAATCTTCTAAGCCTCCTGACAAAAGATTTCTGAGCTTCTTAAAGGAAGGCTTCGGAGCCTTTTGAAAGGAGGCTTCCGATTCACTTGAAAGTAGGTTTTCGAGCCTCTTTTGAGCTTTTTGGAAGTAGACTTCCGGTACCTCTTAAAAGGAGGTTGAGCCTCTTGAAAGGAGCTTCTGGATCTCTTGAAAATAGGCTTCCTCACCTCTTGGTAAGATACTTCTGAGCGTCTTGTAGAGAGCCTTTCGAGCCTCTCGAATGGCGGCTTTCGAGTCCCTTCAAAGGAGGCTTCTTTTGTATCTTGAAAGGACGCTTCTTAGCCTCTTGAAAGTAAACTTCTAAGCCTTTTGAACGAAGAATTCCAAGCTACTTGAAGGGAGGCCTCAAGGAGCCTTCCGGGCTTTTTGAAAGAAGGTTTCCGGCCTTCTTAAAATGAGGCTTCCGAGCCTCTTGATAGTCCTTCACTCTACCACAGCTCCATTCAACACTTCGAAGGGATAGCATGTTGACTCACCATAAAAACCATACGAATATGAAGTTTTGTACCCGGGGATTTTGTTACTTGAATGCACGATCACCAAAATAAATTGTGAATTGTAAAAACGTTCAACGATGCTAAATCAAACATAAAGATACACTCAACTTATCTGTAACTTAATTTAAACAAACAATTCAATTTTTAAAGACGCATTGAAGTTACATTGTAAAAAAATATGCAACTTAATGATTTTGTTTCGTGTTTGCAACATGCAGTGCAGTATTCTTTGATGGTTTGTTTCCAAATACCAAACGCGTACTGTATTGCAATGTTGATGAAATATTGATCACAATTCGAATGTTTTTGACATATTGATGCAACTTTTTCGTGCTTTGATGTTTTTCCAATGCTTTTAATGATACTGAATAGAAACAAGGTGCTTTTTGGAAGATGTTGCGTGTGCTACTTAGGAGGCTTCCGAGTCTCTTGATAAGAGGCTTTCACGCCTCTTGCAAGGAGGCTTCCGAGCCTCTTGAAAGTAGACTTCCATGTCTCTTGAAAGTAGACTTTCAAGGTTCTTGAAAGGAGCTTTCCGAGCCGAGTTTTTTGTAACAAGGCTTCCGACTTTCTTTAAAGGAGTCTTCTCTGAAAAAAGCCTTCATGCCTCTTAAACGGAGGCTTCCGAACCTTTAGATTTCAGATTTTTTTTCAGATTTTCTTCTAGATTTCAGTTCAAAAGCATATTCCTAACATATTATTCAACATTTTGTTTAGATCGGGTAGATTGCATTAAAGATTTTTCAAATTTGCTCTTTCGACGTTTTGTTTTAAAATAAAATTACACAATTATCAAAACTTCATCAAAAAGTTTCGATTGGAATTTAATACGTCCGCCATTACGCATTTTTGTCCAAGGTACCCTTGTTACAGACGTCGTTATGAAAAATTATGCTTGATATTAAATCAACCTACACACAAACAAAGCAACAAAAAAACGGTAAATTTTAATAGTGACAATAAATAAACTGAAAGTGACGTCACGGGGTCTAAAACAATTGGTAGGTCCAGAGTGGACGTTTTTCTTTTATTTATCGGCTAAACCAATCGATGGTCAGACGGACAGTCTGGTCAATCAGGAGAATCAGGAGAAACACCGAAAAGCTAATTCTGGTAGCTGTCGTGTGAGAGTTTCGAGTCCACACCGAACCAAAGCTACCTTTTGCCGTCTTTCTCAACAACAATGAGTATCACCCTAAACCAGAGGTAATCGTCGTCCTACGTCGATCGATCGCCCACTTCTAAGCTATGGGGCTCGAAAACTATGACGCTCCCTGGGTGCTAAACAATCCCGACCCGGCAAATGAATGATTTGGTCCCACCGCAATCCAAGGCACGACGGTTATTGAAGTTCGATCAAACACAATTCAACAATTCCCGTCAGCCATCGGAGTAATCGAGACCACCCAATTCCAACCAACAACAACTCAAAGCGCAAGTATCTCTATAGATGTGGCATCAGAATAAATAATGCATAGTTAGAAATGCATCTACCTTATAACTAATAAGGGGAAGTTGCCCCGATTATTGATGTTTCCTCTGCTTTTGATGTTTGTTTCGTATTCCGGGCTCACAAAGGTGCCATCATGCCTCGTCGGTCTCCCCTCCCCCATATTTTTTGCTTTCAAAAGTCCAGTTTTTAAAATTTTCTGTCGATTTAAATAGCTACCAGAGTATTTTATTAACATTGGATGGGTAGTTCATTTTTGCGTTGATGGGGGGAAATGCTTATCTAATCTTCCGGTCAATGTCATCATATAGTGCATATACTCCTGTATATATACGATTGTGATGCATCACCAGTGCTACGATGTGCACGTATTACCTGGCAATCTAACTGCATTGATTGTCTGCCTTTTCAGAATTCCCAATAATATTCCGTTTAAATATCACAAATGATGGTTAATTGTTTGTGCTAAGGGAAAGAAAAGTGCAGTGGGTATCGGCCAAGTTCCCCCTGGCGGTGCTAAAATGATAAGCGGGAACAATACCTAATTCCATTTAAATCTTTTTAGTATCATTAGTGATTAGCACGCGTCATCATTTTATGTGGGGGCACGCATGGAACATATTTTTCAACACGGGTGTCAGGCGGCTGACCCATGATCGACCAAAATAGTAAAATTTAGCTAGAATATTTTAATTTTGAATGATTTTTATTTTATTTTTTATTTTTGCCATCAAATGATTAGGAGCTTAAGGAGCATCACATAACGCAAGAGAGGGTAAAACTCTGCGTTGCATAGAAAAGTTAGGAGGTCCCCGATTCGATGCATTGTTGCACTGTCGTGCGGAGCATGGTTGTCCCTGTCGTTTATGGCGATGTCGTTCCTGCATCTATGACGCCTTTGCTTGAACAAATCATTTTATGTAATGGCGGGACATGTTAATAATTCATTCTAGTTCTCAAATCTTGTGGTAGGTACTTCTGGAGGCTGTCAAGGTGGTGGGAGGGACATTGCCTATGAGTGGCAGAGGCGGCTGTGCTCTGGGCGGCAGCATGGTGAAAGCAGTTTCGGGATAGTTAGGATTCAGTTTTCATACTTAAGAGAATATCTAGAATAATATATTTTGATGAGCCAACCTCCATTTTTAATCACGAGCTTTATTTAGTAGCATAGGTTATCAGTACTCGTAATATACTTAATTCGGTGGGTACGCTTGGAACACATTTTTAACTCAAGTTCGACCAAAATTGTAAAATTTAATTGATTTATTTTAATTCAGTTTAATTATTTTAATCTTTCTGCGTCAAGTGGTTAGGTATTTGTTCCCCCACTCCTTCTGCTCCCTCCTTTTCTATTTTATGTTTACAAACTTAAACCAACGTGATCACACTAATCCCAAACTGCACGTACCTCTATCATATCAATCTACATACGAATCTACATACAAGAAGCGACAATCACCAGAAAACGGATTTCAATCATTTCCCTTTTACCATAAGTATAAATCATCTAAGCTATAATAAACTCCATCGTAGCGATTCCGAACTGTCTATTATGAACATAAACACAACCGTTTCTATCTCTACAAACATTTCTCTAATAAAAAGGTTCCATAGCAATCGCTAGAGCCGGAAGCGGTCAACAAGCCGCTCCATACTCTCCTCCTCTATCTTCTATTATCTCACAATTTTACTACCCTGAAACTGAACTGTTTCGGACCCCTTATGGGTCTGAAGCAGAGGACGGGACACTCGAGCCTACCAGTCAGTGGATGGAAAGGTCCGTTGTGATAAAGGGTCTATCACAAGCCTCGGATAACCTGGAATAAGTTTTCCACGAGTCGAGTTCACATTGATTTCATGAGTTCTATAAATTAATCGTCACGTTGAAAATTTAAGCCAGCAGTGTAAACGTATTGCCTAATGTCATACAACGTAGATTGGCCACGGCCCGGGGATACGTTGAGTATAACAAGAATAACAAGAATTGGATGGGTAGTTCATTTTTGCGTTGCTGTGTGCGTGCATGACATAAAATATAAAATTCCTTGATGACGAAAAGAGAACTTATTTGTTCATTGTTTGACTCAATTATTAAACTTGGATGCACAAGACACCATCAAGTTTGGTTCTGCCTGTAGGGATACATCAAGCATGGTTAAGAATATGATCAATTTTGTCAGGGATTCTACAAAACGGGCTCTTAGGGATCAATTTTGTCTGGGATTCTGTTTCAGGCTCTCGAATCAAATGATACCACCAATTTAGGACCGCTTTGCCCAGTAAGATGGACTGTAAAGTATGTGTCGATGTCGTCTTTCCTGGCGAACTATTCTGGTTTAGTTGAATTTTTCAACTTTGTCTGACAATGATGCTTCAGGCGACGCGGAGCGGTTTATGGTGCAACGAGATGTGCTTCTGCAGTTGTTAATAGAAGGCATCAAAGCTGCTGACAGTGTCTCAGATTTCGTGGACTATTTGCAGGAACAACCACATTTGGTAGATCTTCTGCCAAAATTTGTAAAGGTATTCATCACAGTTCATCACCATTCCTATATCTGTCCATATCCATTCTATATCCATCCCTATGTACTTCGTCTTCGACGTGTTGATGACTAGTCCGATCCGCGTAGCTTCCCTCTTCAGTCTGATGTAGGCTTCTCCATCTTCTCAAAGTTACGTGCCATAATATCTATGTCGTCGGCGAAGCCAAATAGCTGGACGGACTTATTGAAAATTGTACCACTCGTGTTAATCCCTGCTCTTCGTATTACCCCTTCCAAAGCGATGTTGAATAGCAGACACGAAAGACCATCACCTTGCCGTAACCCTCTGCGCGTTTCGAAGGGACTCGAGAATGCCTCTGAAACTCGAACTACGCACATCACCCGATCCATCGTCGCTTTGATCAACCGTGTCAGTTTATCCGGAAATCCGTGTTCGTGCATTAGCTGCCATAGCTGGTCCCGATCGATTGTATCATATGCGGCTTTGAAGTCGATGGATAGATGATGTGTGGGAACGTTGTATTTGCGGAATTTCAGCAGTACTTGGCGAATGGCGAACACCTGGTCCGTGGTGGAGCGTTCGCCTATAAAACCCGCCTAGTACTGCCCCACGAACTCCCGTGCAATTGGTGCTAGTCCACGGCATAAAATTTGGGAAAGTAATTTGTAGGCGGCGTTCAGCAATGTGATTGCGCGGTAGTTGCTACAATCCAGCTTATCGCCCTTTTTGTAGATTGGACTCACGACACTTTCCATCCACTCCTGCGGCAAAACTTTCTCCTCCCAAACCTTCGTAATGACCCAGTGCAGCGCTCTAGCCAGTGCCTCAACACCGTGTTTAAAGTTGGTTAACCACAGGGGCTTTGTTGTTCTTCAGCTGGCCAATCTCCTGCTGGATTTCCTGGAGATCCGGAGCCGGTAGAATTATGTCCTGCGCGCGTTCCCCCAGGTCCATCACCATACCGCCATCTTCGTCTAGTCTACCGTCTTGTAGCCGCCCAATGTTAAGTCGCGACGTCCTACTTCGACGCGTGTTGTACACTGTCGAGAGTTTTGAGCGTAGGCATACCGGAACGAGTGGTCGGATTCAATATTCGCACTGCGGTAAGTGCGGACATTCGTGATGTCGGAGAAGAATTTACCGTCGATAAGAACGTGGTCGATTTGGTTTTCCGTTTCTTGGTTAGGTGATCTCTATGTGGCCTTGTGGACGTTTTTGCGGGGAAAGAAGGTGCTTCGGACTACCATTCCGCGAGAGGCTGCGAAGTTTATGCATCGTTGGCCGTTGTCATTCGATACGGTGTGCAGACTATCCGGTCCGATGACCGGTCTATACATTTCCTCCCTTCCACAGGTACGTTCATGTCACCGATGACGATTTTGACGTCCCGCAGTGGGCATCCATCGTATGTCTGCTCCAGCTGTGCGTAGAACGCTTCTTTCTCGTCGTCGGGTCTCCCTTCGTGTGGGCAGTGCACGTTGATGATGCTATAGTTGAAGAAACGGCCTTTAATCATCAGCTTGCACATCCTTGCGTTGATTGGCTGCCACCCAATCACGCGTTGGCGCATCTTACCCAGCACTATGAAGCCGGTTCCCAGCTCGTTGGTGGTGCCACAGCTTTGGTAGAAGGTAGCCGCTCGATGCCCGCTTTTCCACACTTTCTGTCCTGTCCAGCAGATTTCCTGCAGCGCTACGACATCGAAGTTGCGGGGATGTAATTCATCGTAGATTATCCTGTCGCAACCTGCGAAGCCTAGCGACTTGCAGTTCCATGTTCCAAGCTTCCAATCGTGATCCTTTATTCGTCGCCTGGGTCTTTGTCGATTATATCGAGTCGCTTTTTCTCTTATATTGTTCGTAATTATTGGATTTCCAGGCGGCTTATTGGGCCTGCGCAAATCTCCTGTCTTGTCGGAGGGCCGTCGTGTCAGGGCTGTTTAGCGTTCCACCTAACACCAGGACGTGGGCTTGTGCGCTTTGAGCGGCACACGGTCGCTTTGGTGGGGCCTACTTGCGGCTACATGCAGCTTTCTATAGGAATTTAACAGGGCCCATGGCCTAGGGAGGGATCGTCAAGCCCTTGGACATAGTCCCTGCTAGCAACAACAATGAGTATCACCCTAAACCAGAGACAATCGTCGCCCTACGTCGATCGATCGTCCACTTCTAAGCCATGGGGGCTCGAAAGCTATGCCGTTCCCTGAATGCCAAACTATCCCGACCCGGCAAACGATCGATTCGGCCCCACCGCACTCCAAGGCACGACGGTTATTGAATTTCGACCAAACACAATTCAACAATTCTCGTCGGCCATCGGAGTCATCGAGACCACCCAATTCCAACCACCAACAACTCAAAGCGCAAGTATCTCTATAGATGTGACGTCAGAATAAATAATGTATAGTTAGAAATGCCTCTACCTTATAACTAATAAGGGAAAGTTGCCCCCAATTTTGATGTTTCCTCTGCTTTTGATGTTTGTTTCGTATTCCGGGCTCACAAAGGTGCCATCATGCCTCGTCGGTCTGTGTCCTTTAACTGAACGGTGGCGTAGTGAGAATGAGCTATCAATCTGAATGAATCACCCTGAAGATCCTAAATCCCAAGTCAGAAGGAGCTCTTGTTTCACTTTCTCTAAAAAATGACCGAATTTTAAGTCTAAAAGGATTCTCGAAGAAATTTTAGAAGAAAATCTGAAGAAATCTTATTTACGAAGGTATTCACGAAAGATTTTCTCAATAAATTTTCGAAGGATTTCGAAATTATCGTATTGATCGCGAGTCCAATTCTCGCTGTCTCCCTCTTAAAAGGCACAAAAGCATTTTCCACGGCACGGCTAATATCGATATCATATCGTTCACAAATTCCAGAAGCATATGCATATATTTTGTGATAATGGCGATATTCAGCCGATAGGTACTCCTTCCGCCGACGTCACTCATCCATCGTAATAAAAATGTGTATATGATGCGCACAATGGTTTCATAATAAACGTTGCGATTCGAACTTACCCAACTTTTCCCAACCTTTTTTCTTTCGGGATGAATTAATCCGTCCATTACATTGAATTTTGGCGGGATAATAGATTTGATGGAAGCCGACAAGTCCTCCCATCTGCACACCCGTCTTGTTGGATATATGGGGTAGCACAAATCACGTTTTGTTGGATATATGGGGTAGGGAGTGTAGCAGGTCCATTTTTGGTAAACGGTATGTCGGATGTAGCGCATAGTTTAATCAAGATTAAACAAAACTTAATCAAACGTTTACTAATAATACTCACCGACTACGCAAAGCAAAACAAAAAATCCGGATCGCGCAATCGTTCTGCGTTCAAATCTGAACTTGACCAATCACGCATACGGACTGATTAAAGATCAGCGAAAGGTACGCGAAACTGTATGCACTTATGCTTTTCCCCATCATATATCATATACCATATATTACTTCATTAAGACTATAAAAGTCAGATGAAAAAGATTAATAAATACAAATACAAATACAAATACAAATATGGCTGAGGGAAATGCTCAAGAGCTTTCACTCAACAGGGTCAGATATTGATTGGTCGTTTCAACAGTTGGTTATCCTGCGAATCTTTGGCCATGATCATTGAACTTCTCTGGGGGCATCACTGAAATGTGCAATGCTATATACTGCCCTAACTCGCATATCAGTCTCATGCCGTTTTTTCATATACTGACAATAGTAGACATCTAGTAAGGTAGTATGGGTTCCCTGCAAGTTCACTAGTAGATGTTGAACTAACATTCCTCCCCTTCTTTCCGTGATAGCAAGAACGTGGCCAGGTATACAGCTGCTATTGTATAGGAAAAGATACTTATCCCAAGTACCAATATACAGTAGATTGCTCAAAAGCATTGTATACCAAACAAACTGAAAACTTATTTTGATACTTTCATTTGCAATATCAAATTTTGGTGACCCTGTGGTCGAGTTAAGGTGGTTATACAACAAAGCCACAAATCGGCCATCTTGGAGACCACGTGCTTTTTCTAATGATTTTTCAAGAGCACGAATTAGAACCACAACGCCAATGGGGATGAAATATTCGTAGATCGTCTGCTTACTTATGCTAAACAATCGACTACAATTTCAGCATTGTACGAAAATTATTATGCTAGATTTGCACTTTTGATAATAGGAGTAGAAAACCGCGTGGTGAATTTAAAATTCACCACTTGGCTTGATTGTATAATCACCTTAATAGTAATCACATCAAAAGTTGAGAACTAAATTTTGTATCCAAATAAACAAAATGATAACAATTTTTGATATCACGGAAAACAAAAAAAAACTTATTTTGATATTGGGCAATTTTTCTACGCTTTACACAATGAGTTTTCATTATGATAATGACTATATCGAGCAAAGACAAAAAAAAATCCCCATTTGATATTATTTTGATCCATGGATCATATAGTGATATCAAAATACTGATATCTTATTTAGTTACTCGTTTGATCGACCACATATTATGCGATATCACGATCTTCAACTAGATTAGTTATCATTTAGTTATTTTTCAGAAAAAATATCTTATTCAGTTCCAGTTTTGTTTTAATTTATTTGAGATGATATCAAATTAAAAATATCAAAATTAGTTTGACTTTTGATGTTGAATCATTTTATTTCATTATTATTCAGTCTTATTCGATAACTGATAATAGA
This sequence comes from Armigeres subalbatus, assembly GCF_024139115.2. NCBI lineage: Eukaryota > Metazoa > Arthropoda > Insecta > Diptera > Culicidae > Armigeres > Armigeres subalbatus. Next base: position 8,153,004 of record NC_085141.1, on the reverse strand, counting down.
AAATAATTTTATCTCGGTTTATTGCTTATGACGTAATGAATAAGCTTCCTGTAGTTCGAGGCCACTTTGATGGCTGCAGAATGATCGTCGTGCAGGAGATATTATAATTTATCTTTTCAAAACGTAAGAAAAATCTTCATATACCTTTTAACGGAGAATAATTTCTATTCATATAGAAGATAGGGATGGTACTTTTATTATGTATGATATTTTTCTGGATTTTTCTACCGCCCTTTCCTAATGTTAGATTTACTTCAATAACTTTTTTTGCAAATAATTTTTCATTCATAGGAACGTAAAAATGACAGACCCCTCCTCCCTCTTTAAGCTGTCACCTAATAAGTGTACGGCCTCAAATATGTTTTCATGCGGTTTATAGAATACGGACTCTCACGGTGTCTTTGTCCGAAGAGGCTTATTTTTAAAATGTTCTATTGGGGTCATTTTTCCATACATTTTGGGGGGGGGGGAGGGTTAAATCGGCTATTATTTGAGATTTCCATGAAGTTTGCACCAAAAATAGAGAAAAAATAAAAATTGTTCTAGATCCCCCGAGAGAACATTTTAGTTCATCCACTTTATGGAAGAGGAGAGCATATACTTTCGCGTGGTGGGTGTTTCAGAGATACTTATTTTTGAAAAATAATATTTCCCCATAGAGACACCGTAACTCTATTTATTATTTTCAGTTATTAAAATAATATCAAAATATGTTATTTGCTAGAGTACTCTGCAATTTTATATCGAAATATGTTATAGTTATGATATCAAAAACTCAATTTGTTGTAGTTATGATATCAAAAACTCAATATGTGTGGTAGGGAGAAACAGGCCTTTAAATATGGGACAAGATATTTTTAAATAAGTATGGTGGCCAAAATTAAACTATTCGATTAAGATAACATCGCTGTTGTAACACAAACAAAAATGATACTCAAAAATAGGGGGCGCGTGTATTTGTAGAACATAGAAAAGAAGCATTTCAGTTCTTGTTATAAATATCTCAGGGAGAGTTAATTTACGTGGCTAATGTTACCTGATTCCGGAGTCAATATGAACTTCCTACAGTACTAAGTATAAATTAAATTAACATTTATCATTTACAGGAAAACAAGCCGTCCTCGTACTGCACTGCGACAATACCCACATGTCCGAGGACGTAATGGTGGAACCGGGCCTGGTCATGATATTTGCTCATGGAATAGAGTAAGATAGTCGCACATCTGTGGAACGGAAATACCGACGAATGCTTGTTGTGATGCTGCTCAGTGAGAACGTGCAAAAAAAAGATACACGACATCTGCTTCTTGGAAATACTGAGATTCGGACATGGAAACACCAACCCCAGAAATAGACAGATGACCACTTGCCACCACCGTTAAATGCGAGGAAAATTTACAAACTCCTCACCCTTTTCTACTGTGACTCGTATTATGCGTAAAATGTTTTGACTGCTTCGGTGCCATTTTTCGAATGAACGGAGAGCACAATTTAAGTTTAATGACAAAAATAGCACAATCACATTGCGGGGCTCAAATGCGTCGAAATTCCGAAGTGTCAAAACCTCTTGCCAATATATCGCAAATGTGTAGTGACCCAGTTTTAGTTTCAATGCCTTTTGAATTCATGCAATAATGTACTATTTTCTTCTTAATTCACAATTTGATAACACAAAACAAAACTCACTTTGAATCATATCAGTCAGTGTATGTGTAAAACAAGAAGTCGAATCGAATGAAAGTAATGAAAATGATCTCTGGATTTGGAATCCCCCTTATTTGAAACAGAAATGGAAGCATCTTGCTCTACTAGTGCTGTGAGCGCGCGTGTTTGGTAAAGCGAATGAGGAAGTGAAGCAAGATTGCAGAATGTGGTCACATTTTGCGTGCTGGTTTGAAATCAAAGTCTCAGCGTTCGTTTTACGAATCAAAATTTGTTTGATTGGAGTAATAAAAAATTGCAAACCAATCGATACTATTAGGAATTGCCAAAAGTTTTTTTTTGCTAGTGATAATCGCCTAAAAATCTATAACTTTTCTCGGATCTATGTAAGATTAGGTTTTAGTTTTGATTCATGACTAGCGGACTTAAAAAGGATATTAGATAGGAGGAAGAGAAGAAATTTCTCAATTGCGCTGAGAAGGACGTGGAGAAGCTAGTTGCATTGATCTTTTTTTAGCTTCTTAAGTTTAATTCTAATGCTTGTAGTGTATTCTGCAGAAAGAATAAAGACCACTTCGATGAAAAAATCGTATCACTGCGCCAAAGATCCGAAACATTCTTCCGTTGTTGATGCGCACTGCAACGCTTAATGGCAGTTTTCGTTGGATAAATGTGCAAACAGTACTGTAAAAATATTTTTTGCAATTCCGGATCATTATCATTGGCCTCCGAAGGGAGGGTTGTGGTAATAGTCGGAAGGAAAAGCTGATGGATCGTCTTGGCTTGACGGTGCGATCTGCTTCTCGCTGGCGTCTTCCCTCTTTGGCTTACATGGGTAGAGCCCAGGACGATACCGGAATGACTCTGCCGAGAGGAGTCCTCTTTATCGGTTAGGGCACCGGTTCGGGCCCGAGGAATTGCTCTTTGGCGTATCATAGCCGCGCACGGCTAGCGCGTTTAGATGTCTTTTACGGTTTAAGCGTAGTGGCCAGCTAGGGACCACTAGGTCGATCGTGTGCTTCGCCAACCGTAGTTTGGCACACAAAAGGCCCTGTGAGGTTAACGGGAAAACTTTCATCAAATGCCGTACTTAACGCAACTAGTCATTAGTTTTACGTTAGTTTTAAGTTAATTTAAGTCGGGTTGCACTAAACTATGCATGTACCTGATCGAACTTAATAACACACCCGTATTTCTACCACTCACTCTATCACTAGGACACTTGGAAAAATTACTTCTTTCGATCCGAAGCACACAAGCCAGAATTAAGGGGATGGCGGAATCTGATTGCGCCTCAATCACTCCCAAGATGGGAATTTTCTTTTTATTACCACCCCATTTTGTTCCTCGATTTGCGCGCGCCTGCATGTCGTGTTGTTGCACCCACTAATGTTCAACATGTCTCCTCTTTGTACCCACACTACTGTTATACAATTCAAATTTACAAAAACACTAACGCTACCAAGGATGTTATCGATCATTTAGTAATCTGCCTTCGATCATTTAGTAGTTTTTCAATAACTCATTCCAGAGGCTAAATTTCAAAATGTGTTGTATGGTGGAATTCATGTGCAAAGGTTTATCTACAACTCTGCCTAACAGTTCGTTGTTTGAATTTCATTAATAACGGAGCTAAAACGCTAGTAGCAGTAACTTAGACTAAATGATTGCATATTTTGTAATCATTTAGTATAAGTATAGCAACTATCATCGTAACTCCTTTAGCAGTGGAATTCGAACATAGGCCTGTTAAGGGGGTACGCCGTTTGGCATAAAGCCGTTTGGCATAAAGTCGTTTGGCATAAACTAATTTGGCATAATAGTCGTTTGGCATAATAGCCGTTTGGCATAATGGTCGTTTGGCATAATTGATTAAAAACAATATGTACTCAGAAAAATGACAATTCTTTCAGCAAAGTTGTTATTCGCATTTATGTAGGTTATAATTACAATATGATTTTTCCCTTCATTTGCACATAGTCTGTTCTTTCAGTTTAGATGGTTACACTTTAATAATTGATATTCTTATCAAGGATTTAGGTTCATTACAATTTCCCAGAAAACTGTCTGTCGAAAATCGTACCATTTGAATCTTTTTCCCAGAATATATTTACTAATTCCTCAGAACGTATTATTCCCCAAAAAGTGTAAGTAAAAGTAATTCTATTTTATTGAATTTTTGTTCGCATCATTTTTTAAATCAAACGGTCGCTCGAGATAGACGAAACACGTGATGTGGCCTTTCTTTTAAATCACGCGTTTGCTCGGTGCAATGCGAAAGGGGAGGATACTCCTTCTTTTAAATTACGCAATAGCTCGGGACAATAAATAAGAGCTAATGATGCCTTCTTTAAAAGCCGCGTTTGTTCGGAGCAATGCAAAAAAGATTTTTCTTCTTTTAAAGCACGCGTTTGCTCGGTGCAATGCGAAAGTGTTGATGATGCCTTCTTTTAAAGCACGCGTTTGCTCGATGCAATGCGAAAGGGGAGGATACTGCTTGTTGTTAGTGCAATGCGAAAGGAGAGATAATTCCTTTTTTATATTACGCGATTGCTCGGGATGATGAAAAAGAGTTGATGATGCCTTCTTTTAAAGCACACGTTTGTTCGGAGCAATGCAAAATGGAAGATCATTCCTTCTTTTAACCCTTAAATGCGCAATGTTGTTTTAAAACAACAAACCGAAAATACGTTCAATGTTAATAATTTCAATGGTTATTTACGTTAAAAATATTCCCGACGATTTCTAAAAAAAATCGCCTTGCGCCTTTAAGGGTTAAATTACGCGATTGCTCGGCATAATGCAAAAGAGTTTATGATGCCTTCTTTTGAAGCACGCGTTTGTTTGGTGCAATGCAAAGGAGATCATTCCTTCTTTTAATATACGCGATTGCTCAGGATAATCCAAAAAGTTGATGATGCCTTTCTTTGAAGGGACCATTTGCTCGGTGCAATGCAAAAGGAGATCATTCATTCTTTTATATTACGCGATTGCTCGGAATAATGCAAAAGAGTTGATGATGCCTTCTTTGAAAGCATGCGCCTTTTTTATTGTCAATATCAAGAAGTCTATGTTGAAGTCCAGCCTTAAGTTCCGTAAAGAATATGATTATTGAAAATAAGATCATTTTCATTACGTTATGCCAAACGACCATGATGCCAAACGACTATTATGCCAAATGACCATTATGCCAAACGACTTTATGCCAAACGGCTTTATGCCAAATGACTTTATGCCAAACGGGGTAGCCCCACCTGTTAAGGAGAGTTGTAGAAAACCTTTGCACCATACTATACCACCACCATTGTCCACCATACAACACATGTTGAAATTTAGCCTCTGGAATGAGTTATTGAAAAACTACTAAATGATCGAAGGCAGATTACTAAATGATCGATAACATCCTTGAAAGCTACTAACACTAATTTTTATTTTATTACGCATTGCAAGAAACATTTGGATTCCAGGGAAATTCTAGCGCGCTTACCAGTAAATCTCCCACCCAAATGATCATAGTCGTCCATGATATCACGTGCTTGTGTATCCGAATTATTCTGTCATTGGAAAGTGTTTTATGGCGAATTTAAATAATAACATCAGTATGAATCTAATCTAAGCTAACATCAGTATGAATTCTATTTGAATTAAAAAGCTCTGAAACTTGTGCTGACTGAAGTGTCTTATATATCTTATTATCATTCACCGATATCCGTACGGAAGATTTTCCTGATGTTCAGATACAGAAGAAATTCTGTTGTATTTTATCTGCGGTTCACATAAAAGGGAAGATGTTGACGCTCTATTGCATATCTACACGAAATCAACATTTCGGTATGTTCCCGAAGAATTTCCAAATCATGTAGTCACAAAACGTTGTCAGAATCTTCTACGAAGTGGACACATTTTTTATTGAAAACATTGAAAAGTTTGAACATGTTTGTTTTATTTTCCATAAAACACTTTTGTAAATAGGTATCTCGAAGGACCACTCACTTATTCCATTCGATTTGTTGTCCTGATGGTCTGTACTCTATTTTATCCAAATCGAAAAACGTTGAGTTATCGAAGTTATCGAGTTAATCTTATTGGAAGTTGATATGAAAAAATGTATAGACGCATATCGATTTTCAGAACGTTACAAGCCTTATTTATGATTATGAACTATTAAACACACCCAGTTCTTACAATGTTTCATACACATTCGTTATCCGATGATATTTTGAGCATCTTCACTGCAACAACCAACACTCAACAGGCACTGGAAGTCCCAAGGAATAGAGGATAACTCTCGCATTAAATAGCAAGATGAGCTTGGCCCACACTGGACAATCCAATTAATGGTTTTGAAATTTATCAATTTTAGTTAATAATTTATAGACTAAACGAAAACGTACAATCCAATGATAAATGCAAAACAAAGCTTACTGTCAACAAGCAGAAACATGAATTACTCAATGCTTGCTATGCAACATTTCCTCTATGCGGAGATAGCTGACTGCGCGTTATTTCCGCGGATCAATCCAAATTTTTCTTTTTCTCCGTAATACTAACAATATTTTTTCATTTTCGCGGTTTTCGTGCTTTTCGCGGATTTGTCGCGGATTTCCTCTTCCAGTCGCGAAAATCGCGGTTCTTTGAAAATTGTTGCGAAAATCGCGGATTTATATTAACGCTCTCTCGAAAATTGCAATTTTAGAATTTTCTGAAATTGATTGGATAAATATAAAATGCTAATGTTTTTTATGTGAGTAAGCAATATTTTGGGATACACATTAGGCCGATACAAATATTTAAAATCTATTTTGTCTCCCCCTCGGATTTTTTTTTTGCCAAAAAATAATATTTTAAAGGGGCAACAAAATAAAATTCGGATAATTTTGAGGATTTTCAAAACATTCTTTAACAAATCCGAGGAGTTTTATTAAATATTTGTAACGGCCTTATATCCTAATAATATTTAAGTTATCGTGTAATTGTTTGTTGATTTTCACACGATATTTGATAAAACATCTTTTGACCTGACAAATTGATCATATTGTAATTCTGGATTTCTGGGACGCTGAATTGTGTTTAGGAGTTTTAGAAGACCCCGATTTTTTTTTTTTGCTGATGACTAATGTTGTAAAAGGTAATCTGCATGTCATTTGACTAATTTGACCACACTTGAGTGGTCCTTCATTTTTAATCGAAGGTACATTGATATAAATATAAACATCTGAGGCTTGAGAATGGATTTTTTCGTAAATGTCACTTATCATTTGAAATAATGTGATTTGAATGACATTTTACCTCTCACACTACATATTAATTGCTGTCCTGTTAGTTAGACGCTACAGATTTGCTACTCCTCAGCGCTATAAGTTCGTTACACTATATAATTTGATATCGCGCTTCTAAAAAAATATTTGAAGAAAAGAATGCCAATGCCATTTTTTACAACACCGCTCGTGCCTGAGCACATTGCAGAAATAGAGACTCCATGGGAACTCACGGTTTGTTGTAAATCCGACGATCCACTGCTCGCGATAGATGGATGGTCAATAGACAATGCATTCCCTCCGACTATTGAGTACCGTGGGAAGCTTCTTTTGGCAGCTACTTTGGGGTGGGGCTACTTTGGATATCTTGAAGAAAGAATTATAACGTAAATGCAGGTCAATTGAAGAATAGGTAGGAAATTGTTGACGTGATACTCGCTTTGATAGAAGCCGACGAGTCATCTGCACCAGAGACGTTTTGCCTTTCTCGTACAACAAAGTTGTACCAGAAGGCTATAATTTCCTCAAAAAGCCAAATTTTGATAGAAGGCTCAGAGACCCATAGTGTTATATACCAATCGACTCAGCTCGAAAACTGAGCACATGTCTGACTGTGTGTGTGTGTGTGTGTGTGTGTGTGTGTGTGTGTGTGTGTGTGTGTGTGTGTGTGTGTGTGTGTGTGTGTGTGTGTGTGTGTGTGTGTGTGTGTGTGTGTGTGTGTGTGTGTGTGTGTGTGTGTGTGTGTGTGTGTGTGTGTGTGTGTGTGTGTGTGTGTGTGTGTGTGTGTGTGTGTGTGTGTGTGTGTGTGTGTGTGTGTGTGTGTGTGTGTGTGTGTGTGTGTGTGTGTGTGTGTGTGTGTGTGTGTGTGTGTGTGTGTGTGTGTGTGTGTGTGTGTGTGTGTGTGTGTGTGTGTGTGTGTGTGTGTGTGTGTGTTATTGTTAAACACGTTCCATATAGAAGGACTTGACCGATTCGAGTGCAACTAGTTTCATTCGACGGAGAAACTTTCCTAGTTGGACACTATTGTTTTTGTTTGCTAATAACTCATTCGATTTGAATAATATTTCTATTTTTCTTTTAACAAATACGCTGTTTACATGCACACTTTAAGTCATTAATCAATTTAGCCATGACGCAATCCATTACTCTCATAATAATTGCTTAAAAATTACTCAATTATTGAGTAATTTATAAGCAGCGTGATAGAGTTGCATCAAATATTTTAACCGCCAAGATGTAGGCAATTAGCACAGCAGTTACAACATTAATTCGAATCCAACATATCGAATCGAGAAAGGCATAATCACCACTTGGGGATAAATTAGGGTTTTTATAGATAGAGACCCGCAAACAGTGAAGCCGAAAGTACCAAGCGAACCGTCAAACGCGGTACCAAACGAGCAAAGTAAACAAACATTACCAATCGGTACTAAATGAAAGATAGGTATTGTTGCTCCCAACGACTGCGAATCAAAATTCTATGAACTTCCTTCCAAATAAGTTTATTTCTTGGCGAAAGTTATAAAATTCCTAACGAGAAAATATGTATAAGTAGTTAGGCTTAATTTCAATAGTTATGTAAATTCATCTTACTTTTAGTGATTCTGCTGTTTTTAGAGTACAAAATTTCACCTATTGACGGTACAGCATCACAGTAAATATGCTTGCAAGTATGAACCCGTAGAAACCTATGCATGTACATATTTATATTAGGCTTTAGGATTATGTTTTAGATTGTACTAAGTTTTGCTCACCTTTTCAGAGCTGCGGCTAGTAGAAAGCAAATATAACTTGTTAAGTATTCACCTAGTACTGCTAGTAGTTCACTTTCTAGGTTAAGAAAATACATAGGATAAGAATATGATTGCACTTAACACTTAATTCTCACCTTTACAATTATATGTAGTACTTAAGTATATATAATTAGCGTATAAGCAATACTAGATATAGAAAGTAGGTTTAAGAGAGTAGTTTAACACTTGCCAACAATTTACTTCAGACCTTGTGGTTTGTTTTGTCTTTATTACTCTTTGTGATATCTATCGCGCGACGATCCCTTGCATGTCGGCGGGTGTGGTTGAGTTCAACCGTCAGTTGATAGATTGGAATGCGCGAAAGCTTCAGTTGAAGCGTATTCGTTTCCACGCCTACGTCGAGTACAGCTAAGGACTGGTCGCTCGTAAATACCTCCAGATGCAGTCTGCACGGTTGCCCATCTTACTTGACCATCCCTAGCTGGACATGTGGCTATCACTCGGCCTTTCGGCCAACTATTTCGGGGTAGCTTCGAATCCACGATGATGACCAAATCTCCAACTGTTATCGGCTTCACCGCGTCGAACCATTTAGTTCTACGAGTAATCGTAGGTAAATAGTCCCGAACCCATAGCTTCCAGAAGGCGTCCGCCATCATCTGCGACTGCTTCCAACTATTCTTAAGCAATGACCCACTGTCGTCCAGAGGGACCCACGATCTCAGGCCGTTGGCTGACCCCACCAGAAAATGATTGGGAGTCAACACCAGGGAATCGTCGCTATCAACGGGAATGTTAGTTAGAGGACGAGAGTTGATAATGTTCTCGATCTCTATCAACGTATTCTCCAGTGTTTCATGGGTCGGAAGCCTGCTTGGCTGTAATCGTTCCAGGTTCTGTTTGACACTCCGGATCAAACGCTCCCACGCTCCACCCATGTGGGGCGTGACAGGCGGGTTGAAGGACCACTCAGTGCGGCTCGATGTAAATTCTTTCATAAGGGCATTGTGGTTCCAGTTTGGTTACGCTTTGCAACTCCTTGCTCGCAGCTCGGAAATTGGTTCCACGGTCGCTGTAGATCATTGCAGGAACACCCCTTCTGGCCATGATGTTTCGGATGGCCATTATGCAGGAATCTGTGGTCAGTGTGTGAGCGATCTGCAAGTGGATGGCGCGAGTGGTTAAGCATGTGGCGAGAACCCCCCACCGTTTCTCAGTGCGTCTTCCAACCGACACCAACATCGGACCGAAGTAGTCCACTCCCATGTGGGTGAAAGGGCGAGTAAAGGCGGATAGGCGGGCTGGAGGAAGGTCACCCATTGCGGGAGGCTGTGGTTTGGCATACATTATTTTGCATTTTTGACAGTCTTTCCGGATCTTGTTGTACGCTGCTTTCAAACGAGGAATACGGTAGCGTTGTAGTATCTCGTTCAAAACTGTTTCGTGATTCTGGTGATTGAACCGCTCGTGAACGTCAGAAATGATGAGGCGCGTTACAGGATGATCACGGGGTAGAATTATTGGTTCGGCTGCGTTGCGATCGATGAATACACATGCTTTTGTTCGACCGTTTACACGAAGCACGTCGTTTTCGTCCAGAAAGGCACACCATTGATATAGCAAGCTAGATTTGGAAATCGTTTTAACTGGGTTCGTCAACGAACGGTTCTTCAAGAGGATAGCTATCTCGTCTGAGAAAGCGGTGGACTGAGTACGGCGGAACAGATGGTTTTCTGCGTCGACGTAATCCTTTCTTGTTAGTGGTCCAGACACTCGTGGTTTTCCATGACAGTTGCGCTTCAGATTGTTCATGTATCGCAGAACGTACGCGGTTACGCGTAGCAGGTCGGTCCATTTTGAGAAGTCGTGTGGATCAATTACCGGATCAATAGGTTTTGTGTGGAATAGTAGATGTGGTCGAAGCTCTATCTCGGTATTTCCTCCAGGAAACGGATTCACGGGCCAGTTTTCTTCGTCGAGGACAAGGAACTTTGGCCCACGAAACCAGCGGCTGTCACTGGCTAAGTTCGGGGCTCGTTTCCACTTCGTTCCTTCGTCAGCGACATTATGTTTCGTCGGTACCCATCGCCACTCAAAAACATCCGTCGTCTCAAGGATTTCGCTGACACGGAATGCGACAAATTGGTTGTATCGTCTATGATCGGAGTGGAGCCAACAGAGTACATCTTTGGAATCCGTCCAAAACATCCGTTGACTGACGTGGATTGAAAGTGATTTTGATATTGTATCAGCTAATCGCACGCCGATTACTGCAGCTTGAAGCTCGGACCGAGGAATTGACAAGAACTTAAGCGGCGCAACTCTTGTTTTCGCGCTAACCAATGCGCATTCAACAGTATCAGCGTTCTTGAACCGTAGATACACTGCTGCAGCAGCCATTTTCGCTTGCATCGACGAAAGTATGCATTTGTACTACGGTAGCTATTCCACTGGGTGTTAGAGTTCGATAGCAGCGTGGGATTTCAATTGTTGCTATCTGCGGGAAGATCGCAAGCCATGCCAACCATTTCTCATACTGCGGATCTTCAATCGGGTCATCCCAGCCTACTGATGTTCGCCAGACCTCCTGGAGTAGCACTTTCAAAAACATCATAACGTGTGCGATGAGTCCTAATGGGTCGTACACCATCATTAGCGTACGTAGAACTTCTCTTTTCGTTGGACGACGATTCCCTGAGATGAGTTCTTCGTCATATCGTGTGGAGACCTTGTAGGTGAAACAGTCTTTCATCGTATCCCACCACATGCCTAGCACCTTTTCAGAGATACTTTCCTCGCCGATGTCGAGATTTTTCTCCTTCGTCGTATCCTCATTAACCGCTTCCAGGACGTTACGAGAGTTCGATATCCAGTTCCGCATTTCGAAACCGGCCGATGCGTGGATCTGTTTCACGTCCTTTACAAGCTGGATTGCTTCCTCCTCGGATTCTACGCTCACGAGCATATCGTCCACGTAGTGCCGTTTGACGATAGCGTTCACAGCTTCCGGGTAATCTCGCTCGAACCGTTTAGCGTTAGAATTCTTCACGTATTGTGCTATGCTAGGCGAGCAGGAAGCACCAAAGGTCATCACTTGAACTACGTAGATACTCGGCTCCGTCGCTTGGTTGTCGTCCATCCAGAAGAAGCGCTGGCAGTGTTGGTCGGTTTCATGTATCATTACCTGATGGAACATCTCGCGGAGATCACCACACACTGCTACGCGAAACTCTCGGAACTGTAGCAGCACGGATAGAATAGATACCAGCTGGTCAGGTCCTTTCAGCAAAAAGGTATTGAGTGACACTCCGTGGGCAGTGGCTGCGGCATCCCACACGAGTCTCATCTTGCCCGGTTTGTTTGGGTTGACCACCGGAAAAATAGGAAGATACCACACGCGGGAACGTGGATTTTGTTGCTCTTCCACTGTTAACTTCCTTATGTAGCCCTTGCTAATGTGATCGGTGATTTTCGCATTTAATGCTTCGGATAACACGGGGTCTTTGTTCAAGCGATTTTTTAAACACTTCCACCGCCTCAGTGCCATTGCTTTGCTATCCGGGAGTCGGACATCCTCGTACTTCCACAGAAGGCCTGATTCGTATCGGCCATCTATGCGTCGAGTAAAGTGTTTCTAAGAGCATTTGTGCTCGTTGATCCTGCTGCGAAACCAACGCCTTGTCCGATTTTACGACACCGAGGCTATCGAGCGAGAAGTAAGCCTTAACACCTTTATGAAGGTCTTCGTCTGAATCTCGGTTACATTCGCATACTTGGGTGCTGTGGTAGTTCACATACCGTTCAGCATTCTCCTGGCTGGTGCTATTTCCAAAGACGATCCAGCCTAGGCGTGTCTTAACGGCGATAGGTTCATGGTCCTTTCCTTCACGGCTCTTGATAGTATGACCAAGTCTAGCGTTGTCCAGACCAATAAGGATTCGGGGACTGACGTCGTGGTATGACTCGAGAGGCAGCCCTGTCAAGTACGGGTATTTCTTTTGGAGTTCCGCGAGCATCATAGTTTGTGGAGGAATTTGCAATGGAGGCATCGTGGAGACACCTGACAACTCGTATTTCTTCGAGTTATGCACGCCGGATATCTGCTGGTTGACTCGTTGTGACTGGTTCTCCATTTTTGCGTTCCGCCCGTCCACTTCAAACAAAGCGATTTCGTTGGTCCCTGCACCCTAACTCATTAGAGAGGCTCTGCTCAATGAATGTGAGCTCAGATCCGTCGTCAACGAACGCGTATGTGCGTATCGTCTTCTTAGGCCCATACAGCATGACCGGAACGATTCTAAAAAGGATTTCAGATTGACCTTGATGGACGTTACAGCTATGGTCAGTTCCGCTCGTCTCTGATTGAGAATTGTTAGGGATCTCTGATTTGGTCGCGGAGCCCTTGAGTTTCATGTTTCCTCGCATTGTGCAACAGAGGATGATGCAGAAATTCACATCCGTTTGTTCCGCACTGTTTCGATTGCTTGCATGACCCATTGTGCTTTCGCAAGCATTTCCGGCACAGCTTACACTCCTTTACAGTTGCCCATTTGGAATCATAGCTGAAATCCTCGAAACGCTTGCACTTTGCTACGGAAGGACAACTTCCTTTACAAATTAAACACCGATCCTTATTCGGCTCCTTTGCAACGGACGATTTCGATTTGTTGGACAATTCAAGCACTCTACTTGCAGTTGACTCGGAATGAAAGTTAAGGAACCCATCCTTTTTAGCACCACGGTTTCGTTGATCGCGACCCGTGTCCACCATAACCGCACTTGCATCTTCTGCTACGGTATACAGCCAAGAACTGAAGGTGACGAGGTTTGGGTTTGGCATATTCCGGAAATAGCTCGCTCAGTCTAGTCTTAATAGTGACGGCAGCCGCTCTACTAGCTCGCAACGCAGGGAGGCGTTGAAGATAAAGTCGTCGACTTCACATGCTCTGATTGTAGCAACCATGTTCTTCACAGTTAGAGCAAAATTTACCACCGTTTCAAGTTTCTCCATGTTCGGTGAAGGTAGATTCCTAATCTTCTTTATGATCGATTGTACGATTGCTTCTGGACGTCCGTAAAGCATTTTCAGCGTGGACATCACATCCGCTACGTTTGTCGGATGAAGTAGCTCACATCGCACTGCCTCCAGCGCTTTTCCTTTCAAACATCTACGTAGTCTCAGTATGTTCTCCTCATTCGTGAATCCGCACATCTGCGTCGACGAGTTGAACATGGAGTAAAATAGAGGCCACTCTTCCAGCTGCCCACTGAACTCGGGCAGATCCTTTGACACCGCCTGTCGTGCTGCAATTTGACTTCGATTAAGAATGCAGACGGCCTCCTCGGCATTTCTGGCTGACGTACTTAGTCTCGGAGGCTCCAATCGAACCGGAGTCGAGCGCTGGCCAGGAATGAATTGGTTGTCCTCATCCAGGGTACCAAAATTCATCGATGGGGCGAATGATGGTCTGGCTCCACATGCTTGCTGTATGCGTGCGTGATTATACATATCGTTAAGCTGACCGTTGCGTTGCATGATTGGATTCAGTTCCGATGCGAACGCATTGAACGAACGTGCATCTGCTTCTCTTGCTTGTTGTTGACGCTGATTGAAGCAAACTTCTGGCGTCACCGCTGGAAGGAACAATGTCCCATCTGGTGGCAGGGCTTCAAACCGTATCCGCGGACCTGCTGAGCTAGACTGCGGCTGTGCAGCTAACGGTGGACAAGAATTTTGCGCAAAACGATTGTGCATTGCACCATGATTCGATTGCACGGGCGGTTGGTTTGCTGGGCGGATACACTGCGGAGAATATTCACTCTGGTAACCCTGATCGAAGCGATTGTTGCGAAGAATTGGTGGATTTTGCTGACGCTGAATAACATCCGGAGCTTGGTGCTCCTCGGGCCTTTCCGATGGATTCGGCGTTTGCCCATCTGCATCCTCTACCGCTAATCCAGAATCTTCACCATGACGTTCTGTCTCTGATAACCACTGCTCGATTTTCGATGCGTTGTCTTCAAGATCACCAGCCTCGGTAGACGTCTCGCTTCCGTACTCCTTCAACAATTGGTACTTTCGCTCGAGGTAGCGCTTCTCCATCTCAAACTGCTCTTCAAGCTGCTTCATTTCCAAATCCCTTATCCTTCTTGTTTCGCTCCCGTTTGAACTTGCTTTACTCTCCGGTCGCCTTGTGCCAGTATCCTTTTTAGCTGGCACGATTTGAGCTTGCTGCTGCTCATTACGCTGGATGATGATACTGATAGGGGGGTTAATCGCAGTTGGTGTTGAATTCTTTGCTGTTTTGTAAATAGGGCAGATCCAGGACACGTTCGCCACGTCATCAGTAACATCGACACACTCGTAATGAAACCACTGCTCACAACCATCACCATCACACTGCACCATTTGATCACTGTCACGCTCACTACACAACTGACAATGGAAATCTTGTTTCCTTCTGACATCGCGTACCGAATTTCGTTTCACGTTGGGCACGGGTTGGGTTAAATTCTTGACGTGGGCCTCCGTTTTACGAGCTTTATTGTATGCTCCGGCACAACCTATTCTAAGTACCGATGGAGCTAGGTTCGAATTTACCTGCGATTTGCTGGGGACTTGGCCTGCGATGACCGGTGTCGTCGCGGTCTCAACTGTGCCGACAACGTTACCTGCTGCATCGTCTGTCGTACCAGTTGTGATAGCTGCCCGTCCGGAGTTGGTGGATTTCTTCGACATTTTAAAGCCACACCGTAAAAGAATTTTATAAGATGTTGCTCCCAACGACTGCGAATCAAAATTCTATGAACTTCCTTCCAAATAAGTTTATTTCTTGGCGAAAGTTATAAAATTCCTAACGAGAAAATATGTATAAGTAGTTAGGCTTAATTTCAATAGTTATGTAAATTCATCTTACTTTTAGTGATTCTGCTGTTTTTAGAGTACAAAATTTCACCTATTGACGGTACAGCATCACAGTAAATATGCTTGCAAGTATGAACCCGTAGAAACCTATGCATGTACATATTTATATTAGGCTTTAGGATTATGTTTTAGATTGTACTAAGTTTTGCTCACCTTTTCAGAGCTGCGGCTAGTAGAAAGCAAATATAACTTGTTAAGTATTCACCTAGTACTGCTAGTAGTTCACTTTCTAGGTTAAGAAAATACATAGGATAAGAATATGATTGCACTTAACACTTAATTCTCACCTTTACAATTATATGTAGTACTTAAGTATATATAATTAGCGTATAAGCAATACTAGATATAGAAAGTAGGTTTAAGAGAGTAGTTTAAGCAAATTTAGTAATTTAACACTTGCCAACAATTTACTTCAGACCTTGTGGTTTGTTTTGTCTTTATTACTCTTTGTGATATCTATCGCGCGACGATCCCTTGCATGTCGGCGGGTGTGGTTGAGTTCAACCGTCAGTTGATAGATTGACAGTCGGAACAGATGCTGAACTTATCGACGGGGCGCAACCAACAGGTATTGTAATCAACATGATAGAAATTATAAAAAAGTTTGAAAAGTTCAGTAAATGAAGATGTTTTCAGAGTTCTCATAGCAAATTTGTAAATGGTATTTAATCATATTTATTGCTGAATAAGGAAATGGTGCTAAAGAAGAGAAAATATGTAGTTGGAGCAAACGAAATAACTGCTCACATCACAAGAGTCAAATCAATTTCTCACAAATTTTTATGTTGCCGATCGCACATATTTTTTTTGTCTGCTGGCCGTGAAGCCAGAATTGCTTCTATTCTCTCCGCGTGTCTCTATATAATACCATCGTCTCTGATCTGCACTTCCACGAGGAATGACTGGGATGTTGGATATATGGGGTAGGGAGTGTGGCAGGGTTCGTTTTGGTAAACGGTCTGCCGTGTATAGCATATACATAGTTTGATTTAAAACAAAAACAATCGAACGAACGCTAATTATTTAAATTATCGACCGCACTACACAACTGAATGCGAACTAAGTTTTCACTTTCTGATTAACTTACTCACCCGCACAATGCAAAACAAAATTTCGGTGACCGGCCGATCGTTTTGCTTTCGCACAAAACAAAACTAAATTTCGACGATCGGTTAATCGCTCTGCTTACTGGAGAAACACGACAGGACAAGAACAAAATTTTCCCTTTCTACAACAAAATAACTGATCTACAACATGTGTGTTACTCGGGTTATTACCAGCCGCGCAATACAGAACACAATATTTCGGCAGATCACGCGATCGTTCTGCTGTCCGAAACAAGAGAAAATACGCACTGAACTCACCGCCTTTAGTGTCTCATACTTGTCTCGAGTGAGTCGACGTGCCCACACGAAAACCGAAAAACATTAACTACTTTTCATACAGTAATTCTAGAACGATTTTTTTTCGCAACAAGTTGCATTCGACGAGGGACAAACCCTAGATGATCACTATTGAATATATGTAATACGATTAATAACGATCGGTCATTGCGTTCAAAAGTTATGAAGAAAATGGTGTGTTGCACTGCCGGACAAATTGACTCGAGTTTATTATTATTATCGTCTTTATTTAAGAGGTTTTCAGCCCTTGGCTGGCTCACCTCTGGTATCAGAAAAAATATATAAAGGGTATTACATATCATTTTTACAAATTTGTTATTCTAGTTGTTGTTTGCGGCCCGGAGGGGTGCCGTGGCTAATTTTATCTTCTAGTGATGGTCGAGTGGCCCGGAGGGGTGCCGCTGCAAGATATTTAATGGCTTCGGACCGGAGGGGACCGGAGATCTTCAGTGTTCCATCATGGATGGTGCGTATTCCGGAGGGTGTCCATTGTCGTTGCGGGGTCTATTGGGGTTCCAGGGTTAATTCGATTTGTGTTCCATTTTTTTGAGAGAGTAGTCCAATTTCGTTGCCGGGTCGGTTTATTTTCGAGGGGTTCAGGTCGTGTTCCGTGGTTTCTTGAGAATAGTCCAGTTTCGATGCGGGGGTCTTCATTCGTTGGGTTGTCGTGGTGTGATGCCAGGTTTTCTGTTATATTCTAGTGTAGAGGTAGGCGTCTTTGAGGAAGTTGATTGTGTTCCTCTCGTCCAGCGGGTTGTTTTGCAGGGCCGAGTAGGCATTGGAGATGTTATTATCGGTGCGGGCTGTTATTATCGGTGCAATCACACTCCTCGCATCTGTTATGTAAGCTGGTGCCACCCAAGTTATGGGTGACATTGGTGTGGCCCGTTCTCAGCCTGGAGAGCACCACTTGCTCGCGACGGTTGTCGCTGTCGTTGCCTGGTAGAGTCGAGTTCTTCAGCATGCGAACGAAGTTTCTCTGCCGTCGCCAGTCGTTTGTCCATGCTGTGGCGATTTCTGTTTTTACCCACAGTTTGGCGTCCGCTGCCGGGACTTCTCTGCTTATAAAGCCGTCGGTTCTTCCGAGATTGGCCAGTGCGTCTGCATATTCGTTGCCGGGTATTCCTCCATGGCCGGGTACCCAGAGGAGCGTGGTGTTGCGGTTGGCTACTGATTCGATCGCTTGGAACCATGGATGCTTGTTGGCTGGTGACGCCAGGGCTGTTAGGACACTAGCCGAGCCCGAAACGATGAGGATCGGCAGTGTGCTGGGTATGGCCATGGCCCTGAAGATTGCGGCTGCTTCAGCTGAGTAGACCGTGCAACGGTCCGACAGTCGGTACGATTCATCGAGGATGGAGGAGTAAATTGCGATGCCGACTCTGCCGGCAGCCTTGGACCCGTCCGTGAATCGGATGTCGTGTTTCTGGTACCTTTCCCGGATGCGGTTTTTGAAGGTTTCCTGTGCTACAGCTGGGTTTGGGTTTCTTGAGAGGCGTTCTTTGAGCTTGAGGTCTACTTTGGGAGGGGGGGTTTGCCAGTGTCTCGGTCCCAGGCGTCGGAGGCCGGCGATCTTGGGGATGTTTTTACCGCAGAGGTTGTGGAGAGCCGTGTTGGCGTTGTCGTTGAGGTGGTCGTGGTTTTGGCTTGCTTTTGTTCTCTCGGAGTGACCGATGGCACTGCTGCAGAGGGCGGCGGTGGCTTGGAAACGGAAGGGTAGCACAACGGCCTCGGCGCAGGGCACATCCGCCGGGGTCGACGGGAGCAGTCCGGAGACTATCCGGATAGCCCTGTTAAATGTTGGCCCTAGCAGGGCGATGAGGTTATCAAGGTTGAGGCTGCTCAGCTCGATGCCGTAGAGGGATCAGCTGCAGATGATTGCATTCGCTACTCGGAGCCGCGTTGGGCGGTCGCTTCTAGATCTTCTTTTTGAAATGCTCTTTACGATGTTGATTCTGGATGCACATTCACCCTGTACTCGGTTTCAGTGGTCACTGAAATTGAGTTTCCTGTCCACTGTGATACCGAGGATCTTGCAGGTTTTCTTGGTAGGGATGGGGATTTTGTCGATGGCGATGGGTTGGGTTGGAGGTCGATGCTTGATGCTGCATATATGGGTTCGGGAACACTTACCCGCAGACATAACGTAGCCGGCTGATTTGGCCCATTTGGCCACGTAGCCTCATGTAGTTTCCGCCGCGTAGCCTTGGGGTGCTTTCCTGTAACCACCAGCAGGACGTCGTCGGCGTACACCAGGATGTATATCCCTTTCGGTAGTCGGTCGAAGAAGCCTTCCATCGCGATGAGGAAGAGGGTGACGGCAATTACTGAGCCCTGGGGGACCCCGGTTTCTTCCTTGGTTGCTCTTGATGTTTAGTTTCTTAACAGGACCCTAAAGGTTCGGTCTGATAGAAAAATTTTTGATGAACTGCAACATGTTGCCGGTGATCCCCCACGACTTCAGTTTGTTCAGTACACCGGGTGTCCAGGTGCGGTTGTACGCCTTCGAGAGGTCCAACGATGCCATTTCGACGTGGTGCTCTTTCCTTCTTGCGTCGTCCAGTATTTGACCCAGTGCGGCAAAGTAGGTGTTGGTACCCTTACCTGGTCGGAACGCGTGTTGCCTGTTATCCAGGTGCCCGCCTTTCTCCAGTAGCTCGATGAGCCTTCGATTGGCCATTCTCTCCATTATCTTGGAGACTACGCTGGTGAGGGCGATGGGTCGGTAGTTATCGACGTCGTTGGGAGAGCCGCGGCTTTTCGGAATGGGCACGACGAAGCTGGACTTCCATTGTGTCGGGAGCGTTCCTTCTTGCCACTCCTTGTTGATGGAGCTGAGGAGGGTGGCTTTTCTGCCGACGGGCAGGTGCTTCAACATAGGGTAGCCCAGGTCGTCGGGGCCGGCTGACTTGCCCTCTCCCTTCTTGAGGGCGTACTCCAGCTCAGTGAACGTGAAGGGCCTGTTGAATTCTTCTCCGCTGTCGGGTGGGATCTGGATCGCGCTGATCTCCGAGGATGGGTCTCGGTGTGTTTTCCGGAAGTGATCCGGGTACTCCAGGTATGATGCGTGTCTTCCGAATTCGTTAGCCAGGGCGTCCGCTACGGCGGAGGGGTCGCGTAATATGGTGCCGTTGATCTTGAGGGAGATGGCTTTTACTTTGCGCTTGCCTTGGAAGCAATTCACTCGACGCCAAAGCTCGGCGGAGGGTTGGTTGCTGTTGATTCCGTCCAGAAAGTTTGTCCAGCTCTTCTTTTTCTTCCCTGATGGTTTGCCGGCATTCGTTGCGGGCGGCTTGGTAATCCGTACGGAGTTCTTCGAGGTCAGGGTGTCCTGCTCGCAGTCGGTCTTTTCCCTTTTTAGCGCTCGAGAGCTTTGCGCCTACGCTTGACGGCTTTCTTGGCGGTGTCGTTCCACCAGTGTACCGCCTTTCGTCCTGGGTTGGGGCTCGATTTTGGTATGCAGCTTTCGATTTTGGTATGCCGCTCGGAGGATGACTTCGGATAGCTCTGTTGCTGATGTTGGTGGATTTGCTTCCTGCACGGCCTCGACTACTCGTTGGTAGCCGTCCCAGTCGGCGCGATCGTATAACCACCTCGGTCTTCTGGAGATTTCTTCAGGTTTGCCGTTGAGCGCCAACATGATGGGCATGTGGTCGCTTCCTCGCGGGTCATCGTCCGAGGACCAGAGGAGCTTGCCTACCTTAGCGCTCGACGCTAGCGATACCAGGAGTGGTGGTAGCCGTTCACGTCTCCGAGAATAATCACCGGGGCTGGTAGGCTTTCGAAGGTACCCACCAACTTGTTGCGTAAGTCGTTGTGTTTCCCATTCGGAATGTATAGGGATGCGATGGTTAGTGGAAATGGCCATTCGACTCTGACGGCTACCATCGGGATTCCAGCGTCGACGAGTATTTCTGTGGTGGGGATGTCTTTTAGCACGCCAACAGCAGCCGATTGGTAGGCGTTCTGGTTTACGTCCGCGAACCACTTATAGCGACCGCCGAGAGCGCGGTCCATGGCAGTTGGCGTGGTCCTGTGGATTTCCTGGAGTGCGATGGCCAGAAGTTCGGAATTGGCTACTAGCAGTTCTAGGTCGCAGATGTTGTTGAAAAAACCCGTTTAGATTCCACTGCAGTGCCAGTGGTACGCGGCGGGCTGGTGCGCTGCTCTGTATGGTGTTGTTCTGGTACGGGGCGTTGGTGGGTTGTTACCGGATGTAGAGGTCCGAGGAAACGTTGTGGGTGGCGTTGCTGGTCCGGAACCCGCAACCGGCAGAGATGGGGAGGGCGACGGGAAAAATGGGTGATATACCAGGTTTGTGGCGGGGGTGTGCTCCCCCCCAGAGCTCATCTGGAGGCAGGTCCCTCGCCATGGTCGTCTGTGGTAGCCGTACTTACGTGGGAAGGACCGGGCAGGATGACGGCGTTGGGGCCGTATCTTCTCCGATGGAGTTTGTCATAGAGAGAGAGGCAGACGTTGATTCAACTACGAGTGGAGGGAAGACGGTTGCTTCGTCCGCAGTGGCGGCACTTTTACCTTGCGCTTGACTGATGGAAGGTGTATTGCATCCCACGTCGTCCGTCGGGGAATAGAACTTCGTCCCGAGAACGCCAACTGTTCTGCGCTTGACTCCATCGGTGTCCCTCGCAGATCTTGTCTTGTCCTGGCTGGCAGGGTCAGCGTCCGAGCGCCGGAGGTTGTCCGCCAGTTCCGGTAGGGGTGTAACTTCCGCACTGACGGGGCCCCGGCTACTCGGATGCTCAACTGCGGCCATTATGTTGATGGTGGTCGTGGAGTGACGATGGGTGTTCTTGGTCGGTGTTGGTCTGGACTTGGGTGTTCCTGGTTGAGACGAGTGGGATGCGTGGTGGGGAAAGGGAAAAGTTTGAGTAACTAGTACTCATCTGTGAGGCTCAGGTTGCTCCCTAATGTTGGAATTTCCGTTAATTTGGTGGGGAGTGAAAAGGGTAGGAAAAGGATTATGTTATGGGTGGTGGATGGGCACAAAAAGGCAAACTGAGCCTATTAAACCTTTTATTTCACTTTTGGGATTGCACCACGCTTCGTCTTTGGGGCACCCATAGAAGAGTCGCTACTTACACATTGGTTTCGTTGTGCGCGGTCTCTCTTCGGCGTCGGATTCGGTGCGGTTTCCATGTCGTCGCTGCTGCTGAAAATGTCGTAAGCGTTCTCCTTGACCTTGCTCTGCTCTTTTGCTTTGCCTTGCTTGTCCGCCTGGTTACCTTCGTTCTTGGCATCCTCCTTCACCCTCCTTCTTAGCCGCTCGATGATCTTGTCTTTGACCTCCAGGGATTCTTGCAGCTTGGTGATAGTTTCGGTCAGTTTGGCCACTTTACTCACCAGATCTTCGATTGTCCCGTTTTGTTGCACGGCTTCGATGCGGTTGGCTACCACCGTTTTTCGCTCTTGGTTGGCCTATTGTAGCTGCTCGATCTTATTCCAGAGATCCTCTATTTCGCGGTCCTTGCTTGCGGCCGCCACATTGGCGAAGGAAGTTGTTGGACCGGATCCGGAACGGGTCTCCACCTTCCTCGGGCTTGGGGGTAAGAGATGTCACGGTCAATTTTTACGCGCTGAACCTCAACTTCCTTCAGGTAGAGTGTGCATTTTCTACTTGATGTTGGTTGACGTGGCTGGGAACGACTGGGCCAGTAAACGTGAGAACGATCGCGGGTGTATTCTCCAGCTTACCCTCCGGTGTTCGTTTCTTGATTCGGAAAACCTCCTTGACCCTTTGATCTTTGAGTTCCGACAGGAGATGCTCATCCGACAGCTCTATGGCGTCGACACATGACACCACGCACTTTGAAACATTTAGGAATGTGGGTGCTCAACTACAGAGACCGAGGTCCCGTGGCCAAGTTTGCTCATGGTCAGCAACTTTTGGAATTGCGCTTTGCTGCGTACATTGAGCGCGTACGTAGCTCCGCGGTTTTCTCTACTGGCTCCGTCTATGGTGCCGCCGAGGAAAGCCTCAACGGATTTGCGAATGAGGAAGGGGTTCGCAGGTAGAAGCCCGTTGATGCCCTGCAGCGGACCGAACGTACCAACTGGATCCATGTAGCTTGGTAGTCTTCGACCGGTGTACTCGCCGTCGCGGCGATTGGATGCAGATTGGATGCCATAATCGGGGCCCCAGGGTCCCCTAGGCGATAGGAGTGGCCCGCGACCAACTCCATTTCTCCCCCACACGCGCCGCCAACCGGCACGGGCGGTTATTGTTATTTCCTGTGTGAGACGACCACTTTCGGGTTTGGTCCCGAAAATCACCGAAAAATGGCAAACGGGGTTTGCCCTGAAAAAACCGAACTAACGCCTGTACTTTTCCGTCGCACTGACGAAAAAACAAGTTCGTCTCACTTCAGTCGTTCAAGTCACTGCGTTAACGGACGGAAAAAGTTAGTCTCACTCTCGCCGCGCAAGTTACTGTTTGGGTTCGTCGTTAATGGATGCTTTGACTGTATTCCAGCAGTCACTAGTGTCCAATCTACGAAGTATACCGTAACAACGCTAACGCTAACGCTTTGACTGTATTCCAGCAGTCCTCAAGAGGGGGCCCATCGAGCTCACCCTCTTCCAGCAACGCTGCCTCGAGATGCTTCGCGTATGCAGTGGCGACATCAGGTTGCTTTAGTCGCTCTAGGTCGTACCGCGGCGGTCGTCGGTACCGAACATTGTTGATGACGGATAGTTTTGGGCGCAGTTTAACCATCACCAGATAGTGGTCAGAGTCGATGTTAGCGCCACGATATGTCCTGACGTCGATAATGTCGGAGAAGTGCCGTCCATCAATCAGAACGTGGTCGATTTGTGATTCTGTCTGCAGTGGTGATCTCCAGGTGTACCGATACGGGAGGCTGTGTTGGAAGTAGGTGCTGCGAATGGCCATATTCTTGGAGGCGGCGAAATCAATTAGTCGTAGGCCGTTTTCGGTCTAAACTCCTCCTCTTGGCCAACCTGAGCGTTCAAATCTCCTATGATGATTTTGACGTCGTGGCTTGGGCAGCTGTCGTACTCACGTTCCAGCTGCGCGTAGAATGCGTCCTTATCATCATCAATGCTTCCGGAGTGTGGGCTATGGACGTTGATTATGCTGAAGTTGAAGAACCGGCCTTTGATCCTCAACCTGCACATTCTCTCGTTGATCGGCCACCACCCGATCACGCGCCTTTGCATATCGCCCATCACTATGAAAGCTGTTCCCAGCTCATGTGTGTTGCCGCAGCTCTGGTAGATGGTATGATTACCTCTAAACGTTCGCACTATTGATCCCTTCCAACAAAACTCCTGCAGCGCTACGATGCCGAATCCACGGTCCTTGAGTACATCGGCGAGTATGCGTGTGCTCCCGATGAAGTTGAGAGATTTGCAGTTCCACGAACCGAGTTTCCAATCGCTAGTCCCTTTTCATCGAAGTGGTCTTCGCCAATGGTTCCGGTCCGTATTCTCTTGTTGATTGTTCGTTGCGTGAGTTTTTTTTGGCTGGCTTGCAGGGCCTGACACCAAACCCCCTAAATTTCCGGAGGACCATTCCTCCTTATTTCCGGTGGACCATGGTGCACAGTTTCACTTAGAGTCCCTCGCTAGCACTCGGAAGATGATCAGCCACCCCTAACATGGAGAACAGACGCTGTTGTGAGCCTATCCTGACATGGAGAACAGACGCTCAATAAGATTTGCACCTCCGGAGAGGAGCAAACCCTTCCTTCCCTGTCAGCATACGACCATAGTTCCCACCGGGGTTGGTTACCCGATCTTCCCTAAGGTTGCTCGTATCCCGGCCAACACCACGGGGAGGTAGGGATAGGAGTTGCTGGGTAAGAGGCTAAGGACCGCGAGATGGGGTCTATTTTATTCCTTCAGGTACGCGAAGTACCAATGGTACGCTTTACCCAGCATTTGCCGTGCGTAGTTGCTACAATCAGCTTATCGTCCTTTTTGTAGATAGTACACACGACGCCTTCCAGCCACTTCTGCTGCAGAACCTCCTCGTCCCAAACGTTGATAATTATCCAGTGCAGTGTGCTAGCCAGTGCCTCACCACCGTGTTTAAACAGCTCTACTGGAAGTTGGCCAATCCCAGGGGCTTCGTTGTTTTGTATCTGGTCGATCTCCTCCTGGATTTCCTGGAGATCTGGAGCCGGTAGATGTATGTCCTGCGCGCGTGCTCCAAGGTTCATTACCTTATCACCAACGTTGTCTGCCTCATCACCAATCAGGTGCTCTTCGTAGTGCTGCCGCCACCTCATGCTCGTTCGTAATAAGGTTCCCTTTCATGCCCTTACACTTGTCAGGCTGTGGCACGTGACCCTTACGTGAACGGTTCAACTTGCTCCATCTCTTCGCGGTCTCGATCTTCCTGCTGGCGCATTTTCCTTCTGAAAATTGAGTTTTGTCTGTTCCGCGCTCGTATTGTGCCGCCCTCGTGCGGTATTGCAGCAATATCGCCCATGCTGTATTCTTCTCTTCCACTAACTGATTACATTCGGCGTCATGCCAGTCGTTCCTTTGATCCGGGTTCATCGTGCCTATGCTAAGCACCACAAATAGCATGTGCCGTATTTGAATGTGGACGATAGACCTTTGGGTCCATGGGTATATCTTAAGGCCTTACTTCAGGTTTTTTTTTGATGACTAAGGCCTTACTTCAGGAATTTTTTTGATAACCCAAAACATATACTGGGAAATACTTTCTATTCTAAGAACCGCAAAGAGCATGTAGCATATTTTAAAACTAGTTGATAAACCTTTGGTTACGGGTGTAGACTCTTGGGTCTTACTTCAAGGATGTCTTGTATAGCTAGTCTTATTAAGGACATTTCTCAATAGCTTAAAAATGCTTAAGAAGTTATATTATTATTTACAATATATTCTACTAAAAGAATAAATAAATCGCTGTCAAAGATAAACACATTTCTATCATTGCGTGTAAGTTCCGAAGAACTCTTCCGCGACAAGCGCCTCCAACGAGGTGAACCAAGCCAAACGGGCTTCTGCCGTGGATTTGGCCGAGGAAGCGGTGGCTTCCGTTATTTTCTCACCCGACACCAGCAAAGCCAGCAGGGTATTCAATTGTTCGAGCTCGGCTTCGTTGTTGGTTCGCGATGCTATGTTAGAGATGGCACTGTTCAGGACGCTCTGGCCAAGACGGCTGATGAATTCGTCGATTAAGATTCCGCTGAAAAAGTCAATCAGCGCATCGACTCCTGCGCGCGACGCGGAGTAGATGGACGAGATAATGCGGGTACGTTCGGTTTCCAGGTAGTTGATCGTGGCACCGCTGCCGATCGATGTCATGAGGAACGACACCAGGTATTCTTTATTTTGAGAACATGCTAACGAGTCGATCAGAACAGCTCTTTCGGCTTGGTTCTTAGAGGCCAACAAGCGCTCGTACAGCCAAACAAACTCAGTTTCACCGGTCTCCTCCAAGCCGTAGCAATATACTACGGTGGCAATATCAGGGTGCACTGGAACGTTGGCGGCAACTGCTGTCTTCAGTGCGGCTCCGCTGCGCTGAATACAATCCTGATTTCCGATACGGCATGCCCACGTAGTGATAGTTTGTTTGACGTATTTCTCCCTCACTGTTTCATCGGCGGAAACAGCGTCAACCTCTTGCGTAGAGTAGAGTGGTTGGATCAGTTGACTCACATAGTTGAGGAAATTGGGATAGGAGGCAGTTCCGCGGAGTTTGTTATTGAAATAGGTCAGAACGGTGCCAGCTGCTGCCCACGGAGGGTAGGCAGTTTCTTGTTTCAAATAGTTCAAAAGTTCCAAAGGCACGGCCAGATCTAGACGTTCCGCTCTAGCAAGATTGTACGCGTCGTTGATTAGCTGGGCGCGATTTTGAACGTTAATTGATGAAGGGTTTTCCTGAAGAGCTGCAATGATCAATTGCCAGTTCTGCGAATCGTAATTTACTCGATAGTAGCCGGTTTGTTGCTTGTTGAAGATGACCCAATCGTCGGCTGGTATCGTCGTTGTCAACTTGGCTGCCTTGGTGGACAACCACTCGAAGCTCAAAGTATCGAAATCTGCCTCAGACTTCGATGCGTAGTTGAACGGAACATGGTAGACGTGAGTATTCGGCAATTGACGGTCACTGTAGAATCGTTCTTGGGAAACATAAATATCTCCAGATGTGTAGTCTCGACGCACGGTCAACAGCGGGAAGCCTGCTACAGTTGTCCACGAATCCATCACTTCTTTGACGTTGAAAGATCTTGGTAGGACGTCCTTTCCTGTAACTGCAAGTTCTAGTCCTTCGTACAAATGATCGGCAATGGCACTGTCCAATTCTCTACTGTTGAAGTAGGACACCAGTCCTTCCCTGAAGTTATCATCTCCAAATGCGACACGGAACATGTTCAAGACACTTCCGGCTGTAGGAATAGATTGATGATTAGAATACAAATCATGTTGAATCAATGGGAATTATTCCTTACACTTATCGTAAGCAACGGTGTCAAACAGGGCGGCAATCTCGCTAGGGGTGGCCGCATTCCAGGTCATCGGCCGAACGGATTCGCTGGCGTCCGCCGAGAAGGCATTCTGAATCACCTCCACGCCCCACAGGTCCCAATAGTTGGCCTCCGGATAGGCCAGCTGTGCCGCGTAGTACTCGTAAACGGTGGCGAAGCCTTCGTTCAACCAGATGTGGTCCCACCAGTCGGGGCTAACAAGGTTGCCGAACCACTGATGGGCGAATTCGTGCGCGATGATAGTGACGACATTCTTCTTGTTGCGATAGGTGTTTATCGATGGGTTGAATAACAGGACGGGCTCACTGGAATTAGACGATGTGTCAGATAGTGTGGCTTCGATAGGCTGTTCGAAGAAAACCCAAGTGCAATATAATCTTATCGAAGAAGATAATGGGATTGTTCAGAGTCTGTCTATAAGTCGCGTATGTTTCTTTTTTATCTAGACCATATGGGCAATAAAAGTGCTTTGTAATGGGATACGTTACTGATTTTAACTAGGATTTAGTGCAGTTGTAGTGCATGACCAACATTGCATAGCTGTCTATATGTCCTAAAAGACAAATACTAAGATATGGGTCAATTTCATGTTTGGGGGAAAAATATGAACATTGAAGCCAATAGGAGGTGCAATAACACCATTTCAGAAAAACTTCTCCTTTTTTGAACAAATCTGAGGATTTTTTAATTTTATTCATATTAATATTTAGTTTTCAGTTTTAATTTTTTCGTCTCAGAGACGAAAAAGGCTAACCTAAAAAAATGGTGACGTGACACGTTACATTTATTTCCGCAGAAATATGTCTGTAAAATATTGCGTTTTATCATGCGTGCTAACAGCTGAACAAACCCATGACAAAAAGAAAGGCAAAACCCTTATTAATCCACCTAGCGGTGATGATGCGTTCTCGTTGTGAAACATATAAGAAAAGTCTAAAATAACACTTATATGGGATAGATATATTTTTTTACATTTGTTTACACGCATTGTACAATTTTCTGCCGAACGCAACTTGTTGCAAACAAATCGAATGAGCACAAGAGCCAAAACAGTGATTTTTTCTATACAGGTTTTGAAAATAATATGTTTGCCATAACTTTAGATTCTATAGTGCAACGGTTCTCAACCTTTTTTTTTCTAGAGGTACCCATTCGAGCTTTTACATTCATTGGGGTACCGCCTATTAACAGAATATGTGGCACTCCAGAACGATTTTCGCTGTTCTGTGAAGCTTTCTAATTCAAATTAAGTTTACATATACTTAGACTTTTGGAGGCCTCCGAGCCTATTAAAAGGAGGCCTCCGAGCCTCTTGAAAGGCTTCCAAGCCTCTCGGTAGGCGGTTTGGAGCCTCTTGAAAGGAGGTTTCCATGTCTTTTGGAAAGAGCCTTCCGAACCTCTTGATATTAGGCTTGCAGGCATTTTGAAAGGAGGCTTCCAAGCATCGTGAAAGAAGGCTTACAAGAATCTTGAAAGGAAGCTTCCGAGCTTCCTGAAAGATGGCTTGCGAGCCTCTTGAAAGGAGGCTTCCGAGCCTCTTCAAAGTAGGCTTGCAAGCATTTTGAAAGGAGGCTTCCAAGCATCGTGAAAGAAGGCTTACAAGAATCTTGAAAGGAAGCTTCCGAGCTTCCTGAAAGATGGCTTGCGAGCCTCTTGAAAGGAGGCTTCCGAGCCTCTTGAAAGTAGGCTTCCGAGCTTCTTGAAAGTAGGCTTCCGAAGCTTTGGAAAGGAGGCTTCCGAGATTCGTGAAAGGAGGCTTCCGAGCCTCTTGAAAGGAGGATTCCGAGCCTCTTGAAAGGAGGCTTCCCAGCCTCTTGAAAGGAGGCTTCCGAGCCTCTTGAAAGGAGGCTTCCGAGCCTCTTGAAAGGAGGCTTCGAACCCTCTGGAAAGGAAGCGTCCAGAACCTCTTTAAAGGAGGCTTCCGAGCCTCTTGAAAGGAGGCTTCCTAACCGCTTGAAAGGAGGCTTCCTAACCGCTTGAAAGGAGGCTTCCGAACCTCTTGAAAGGAGGCTTCCGAGCCTCTTGAAAGGAGGCTTCCGAGCCTCTTGAGGGGGGCTTCCGAGCCTCTTGAGCTTGTTGAAAGGAGGCTTCCGAACCTCTTGAAAGTAGGCTTCCGAGCGATTTTAAAGGAGGTATCCGAGCCTCTTGAAAGCGGACTTCGAGCCTCTTGAAAGCGGACTTCGAGCCTCTTGAAAGGAGGCTTCCGAGCCTTTTGAAAGGAGGTTTCCGAGCCTTTTGAAAGGAGGCTTCCGAATCTCTTGAATAGTGGCTGGAAGCAGATTCCGAATGGAATCCCAACCGAATTCCGGATGGAACCCTAGTCGGATTCCGGATGGAATCCTAGTCGGATTCCAGATGGAATCCTAACCGGATTCCGGATGGAATCCTAACCGGATTGCGGATGGAATCCTAACCGGATTGCGGATGGAATCCCAACCGGATTCCGAATGGAACCCCAACCGGATTCCGAATGAAATCCTAATTGAATCTGGTTGGGATTCCATTCGATTCCGAATGGCATCCCAACCGGATTCCGGATGGAATCCCAACCGGATTCCGGAATGGAATCCCAACCAGATTCCGAATGGAATCCCAACCGAATTCCGGATGGAACCCTAGTCGGATTCCGGATGGAATCCTAGTCGGATTCCAGATGGAATCCTAGTCGATTTCGGATGGAATCCTAGTCGGATTCCAGATGGAACTTAGTCGGATTCCGGATGGAATCCTACTCGGATTCCGGATGGAATCCCACTCGGATTCCAGATGGAATCCTAACAGGATTCCGGATGGAATTTTAACCGCATTCCGGATGGAATTTTAACCGTATTCCGGATGGAATCAACCGATTCCGGATGGAATCCAAACCGGATTGTGGATGGAATCCAAACCGGATTCCGGATGGAATCATAACCGGATTCCGGATGGAATCCTAAGTGGATTCCGGATGGAATCCTGTTCGGATTCCGGATGGAATCCTCACAGGATTCCGGATGGAATCCTCACAGGATTCCGGATGGAATCCTCACAGGATTCCGGATGGAATCCTCACAGGATTCCGGATGGAATCCTCACAGGATTCCGGATGGAATCCTCACAGGATTCTGGAGGGAATCCTCACAGGATTCTGGAGGGAATCCTAACCAGATTCTGGAGGGAATCCTAACCGGATTCCGGAGGGAATCCTAACCGGATTCCGGAGGGAATCCTAACCGGATTCCGGAGGGAATCCCAACCGGATTCCGGATGGAATCCTAACCGGATTCCGGATGGAATCCTAACCGACTTCCGGATGGAATCTTAACCGGACTCCAGATGGAATCCTAACCGATTCCCGATGGAACCCTAACCGGATTCCGGATGGAATCCTAACCGGATTCCGGATGGAATCCTAACCGGATTCCGGATGGAATCCTAACCGGATTCTGGATGGAATCCCTAACCGGATGCCGGATTGAATCCTAACCGGATTCCGGAGGGAATCCTAACCGGTTTGCGGATGGAATCCCAACCTGATTCCGGATGGAATCCCAACCGATTCTGGATTGAATCCCGCACGGATTCCGGCTGGAATTCCCATCGGATTTCGGATGGAATCCCCACCGGATTCCGGATGGAATCCCCACCGGATTCCGGATGGAATCCCCACCGGATTCCGGATGGAATCCCCACCGGATTCCGGATGGAATCGCCACCGGATTCCGGATGGAATCCCCACCGGATTCCGGATGGAATCCCCACCGGATTCCGGATGGAATCCCCACCGGATTCCGGATGGAATCCATACCGGATTCGGGATGGAATCCCTACCGGATTCCGGATGGAATCCCAACCGGATTCCGGATGGAATCTCAACAGGATGTGAATCCTAATCGGATTCCGGATGAAATCCTGGTCGGATTCAGGATGGAGTTCTGGTCGGATTCCGGATGGAATCCTACTCGGATTCCGGATGGAATCCTACTCGGATTCCGGATGGAATCCCACTCGGATTCCAGATGGAATCCTAACAGGATTCCGGATGGAATTTTAACCGCATTCCGGATGGAATTTTAACCGTATTCCGGATGGAATCCTAAAGGGATTCCGGATGGAATCCCAATCGGATTCCGGATGGAATCCCAATCGGATTCCGGATGGAATCCCAATCGGATTCCGGATGGAATCTCAATCGGATTCCGGATGGAATCCCAATTGGATTCCGGATGGAATCCCAATTGGATTCCGGATGGAATCCCAACCGGATTCCGGATGGAAACCCAACCCGATTCCGAAAGGAATCCCAACCGGATTCA
The DNA here is from genome assembly GCF_024139115.2 of Armigeres subalbatus. Lineage (NCBI taxonomy): Eukaryota > Metazoa > Arthropoda > Insecta > Diptera > Culicidae > Armigeres > Armigeres subalbatus. The sequence goes on along the minus strand of NC_085141.1, from coordinate 8,121,202 downwards.
GAATGAAATCCCAATCGGATTTCGGATGGAATCCTAGTCGGATTCCGGATGGAATCCTAGTCGGAATCCGGATGGAATCCTAGTCGGATTCCGGATGGAGTCCTAGTCGGATTCCGGATGGAATCCTAGTCAGATTCCGGATGGAATTCTAGTCGGATTCCGGATGGAATCCCAACCGGATTCCGGATGGAATGCCAACCGGATTCCGGATGGAATGCCAACCGGATTCCGGATGGAATGCCAACCGGATTCCGGATGGAATGCCAACCGGATTCCGGATGGAATGCCAACCGGATTCCGGATGGAATGTCAACCGGATTCCGGATGGAATCCCAACCGGATTCCGGATGGAATCCCAACCGGATTCCGGATGGAATCCCAACCGGATTCCGGATGGAATCCCAACCGGATTCCGGATGGAATCCCAACCGGATTCCGGATGGAATCCCAACCGGATTCCGGATGGAATCCCAACCGGATTCCGGATGGAATCCTAGCCGGATTCCGGATGGAATCTTAACCGGATTTCGTTTGCAATCCTAACCGGATTCCAGATGGAATCCTAACCGGATCCCGGTCCGATTTTTGGCTTCCGAGCCTCTTGAAGGGGGCTTCCGAGCCTCTTGAGCTTGTTGAAAGGAGGCTTCCGAACCTCTTGAAAGTAGGCTTCCGAGCGATTTTTGAAAGCGGACTTCGAGCCTCTTGAAATGAGACTTCCGAGCCTCTTGAAATGAGACTTCCGAGCCTCTTGAAAGGAGGCTTCCGAGCCTTTTGAAAGGAGGCTTCCGAACCTCTTGAATAGTGGCTGGAATCGGATTCCGGATAGAATCCCAACCGGATTCCGGATGGAATCCCAACCGGATTCCGGATGGAATCCCAACCGGATTCTGGATGGCATCCCAACCTGATTCCGGATGGAATACCAACCGGATTTCTAATGGCATCCCAACCGGATTTCGGATGGAATCCCAACCGGATTCCGAATGGAACCCCAACCGGATTCCGAATGAAATCCTAACCGGAATCCGGTTGGGATTCCATTCGGATTCCGAATGGCATCCCAACCGGATTCCGGATGGAATCCCAACCGGATTCCGAATGGAATCCCAACCAGATTCCGAATGGAATCCCAACCGGATTCCGAATGGAACCCTAGTCGGATTTCGGATAGAATCCTAGTCGGATTCCAGATGGAATCCTTGTCGGATTCCGGATGGATTCCTAGTCGGATTCCGGATCGAATCCTAGTCGGATTCCAGATGGAATCCTAGTCGGATTCCAGATGGAATCCTAGTCGGATTCCGGATAGAATCCCACTCGGATTCCGGATGGAATCCCACTCGGATTCCGGATGGAATCCCACTCGGATTCCGAATGGAATCCTAACAGGATTACGAATGGAATTTTAACCGCATTCCGGATGGAATTTTAACCGCATTCCGGATGGAATTTTAACCGCATTCCGGATGGAATTTTAACCGTATTCCGGATGAAATCTTACTCGGATTCCGGATGGAATCCTACTCGGATTCCGGATGGAATCTAACCGATTCCGGATGAAATCCTAACCGGATTCCGGAGGGAAATCCTAACCGGACTCCGGATGGAATCCTAACCGGATTCCGGAGGGAAATCCTAACCGGATTCCGGATGGAATCCTAACCGGATTCCGGATGGAATCCTAACCGGATTCCGGATTCCAGATTTCGGATGGAATCCTAACCGGATTCCGGATTCCGGATGGAATCCTAACCGGATTCCGGATGGAATCCTAACCGGATTCCGGATGGAATCCTAACCGGATTCTGGATGGAATCCTAACCGGATTCCGGATGGAATCCTAACCGGATTCCGGATGGAATCCTAACCGGATTCCGGATGGAATCCTAACCGGATTCCGGATGGAATCCTAACCGGATTCCGGATGGAATCCCAACCGGATTCCGGATGGAATCCCAACAGGATGTGAATCCTAATCGGATTCCGGATGAAATCCTAGTCGGATTCCGGATGGAATCCTAATCGGATTCCGGATGGCATCCTAACCGGATTCCGGATGGAATCCCAACCGGATTCCGAATGGAATCCCAACCGGATTCCGGATGGAATCCCAACCGGATTCCGGATGGAATCCCAACCGGATTCCGGATGGAATCCCAATTGGATCCCGGATGGAATCACAACCGGAGTCCGGATGGAATCCCAACCGGATTCCGGATGGAATCCCAACCGGATTCCAGATGGAATCCCAACCGGATTCCGGATGGAATCCCAACAGGATTTGAATCCTAGTCGGATTCCGGATGGAATCCTAGTCGGATTCTGGATTGAGTCCTAGTCGGATTCCGGATGGAGTCCTAGTCGGATTCCGGATGGAGTCCTAGTCGGATTCCGGATGGAATCCTAGTCAGATTCCGGATGGAATTCTAGTCGGATACCGGATGGAATCCAACCGATTCCGGATGGAATGCCAGCCGGATTCCGGATAGAATGCCAACCGGATTCCGGATGGAATGCCAACCGGATTCCGGATGGAATGTCAACCGGATTCCGGATGGAATCCCAACCGGATTCCGGATGGAATCCCAACCGATTCCGGATGGAATCCCAACCGGATTCCGGATGGAATCCCAACCGATTCCGGATGGAATCCCAACCAGATTCCGGATGGAATCCCAACCGGATTCCGGATGGAATCCCAACCGGATTCCGGATGGAATCCCAACCGGATTCCGGATGGAATCCCAACCGGATTCCGGATGGAATCCTAACCGGTTTCCGGATGGAATCTTAACCGGATTTCGTATGCAATCCTAACCGGATTCCAGATGGAATCCTAACCGGATCCCGGTCTGATGTTTGTACATGCATTTGTGATACCAGTTCCAGCATACGAGTTTATATGCCGATCTCGAATTGTAATTATTGTTCAATCTGCTTCTTGCTTTGGTCTTCATCTGAACATGTGTTGAAAATCCTCTCTCGCATAAGTAAGAAGAATCAAACGGTATTGTATTAGAGTCTCCAAAGCTTGGAACACTGATATAGAATACGCTTCGTATAGTCCACGCCAAAACTGGGTCAAGTTTTTTTTTCACTGAATAAATCGCAAGATGATGAACCAAACCGCCATTTTGCCAAATCCAAATATTCATTCTGAGTTAGCCACGTTCAATTTAAACAAAAATGAACTTCGAACTAAGGAAGCATCTTCTAGAGCCGGCTCAGGAAAATATCGATCAAACTATTGCCCCAGTGAGTCAAATGCACAATTCATCACACATTCTCATATTCCAGAAACTTACTTTGCTTTGTCATTTTTTAACCTTTGCTGGTAAATTGTCTCTGAACTGAATCAGATTGGCCCTGTAAGCGATCTTCTTCATTGAGACTGACAAACAACAAATGTCTATCAAAGTTATCAAAAAAAAAATCATCCCTCAATTTAAAAACGAGAATATTGCCTTATGATAACCAACAAAACGGAAGTATAGAAAAAAGTACCTCGTAATCATTTATTTTTTAGTTTTTTATACAAACATGTGTTGAGAGCTTCAGATTTGATTCACAATTATGATAACAGTATCCAGCTCTTTTTGTAATTGTTGCAGAAGTGTCTTAAAGCAAGGAAATTTCGGTGAATCATATATAGTGAACACCTTTGGCATGTCGAGCAAGCTTTTTCTTCTCTGAAATCCTGATTTTGATTCAAGCATGGTGCACCATCAGTACGAACTTTTTCCCACTGCTTGCCACCAGATTCAAGTATTTATTGCAGGAGCTTTTGGTTGTAGTTTTCGAATCACTACAGAAAAGAAACTCTTCTTTCAAATCTCCTGAATGAATAGACATTTGTACAAAAAATATAGCCTTTTCGTTAGACCTTGGTGTACGAGAAAGGCAAAAGTGTTCATTATAGTCAAACCTCAAAAAGGATGAATTCGTTGCAAAGGTTTCACGCCTTCCTCGGTAAGGTCTCGCTAGGGGGATCGTGTATCACCACCGGTTGGGAAACACTGACTAGGCAAACCTGCCCGATCTTGCTCAGGTTGTTTTTTTTTCGGTGGCTTGGTTGCTTTCTTCGGAACCTAGCAAACGTCGTAATTTGACAATTTGAATTTTGACAATTTCCAACTATCCCCGTCAAATTTATCAAATCTTAGTATACAGAAACACAACAAACACGAATCGAATAAAGAGAAAATATTGCAAATCGGTCCATTCGTTCGTGAGTCATATTATATTGCCTCAAAGGAAATGCAATTTTTCAAAAAAAAAATTAGAGGATGATCCAAACTCACTCGCGATACTACTTTCAAATTACCAAGTGATAAAAACTCGCCAGCGATTAAGAGTCGTTTGAAAATCGTATCTTGATTTGAAGCATTTACCGTTACATTTTGAATTCTTTTTCCTTACTACCATGAAACCATAACCTCAAATAGAAGAAATAACGGGACTGTTGACAATTGGCTGGTATCAGTAAAGATTATTGTTTGAATGATTCTGGGTTTATTATCGTTTGAGTACAAAATTTGAGAGATTGTCGCCGGCGACAACTCGCTTACTGTTTTCATGTGAAAAAATTTCACATGAAAATTGCAATCATTCTCGTCTGATAATGATTCAGCACAACACTGAATAGATAGATAGATATACGTGCTAGTTTTAAATGCAAGGAGCAATAACCATAGTTCATTTCCTTCTTGTATTATCTTTCTTGAGTGGAACCACAAGCTCAAGTACTGATCAATTGAGGTTAACCAACCATAATTAAGAAAGTTGTTGAAGAACGACAGCGCATGTGACGTATTATCAAAGCAGAAATATCCAGAATTGATAAATTCATTTTGAGAATTTATGATCATGTCTTTGTGTGCGCATGTACTTGCCAAGCCTTTTTTAAACAATGGCCACGTTTGTAGTCACCAATAAATAAAGATACGACAACGATGTCTCGACTTAATTGCATACATGAAACTACATCTAATCTTCACATCTTAATGGTTTGTATTTATAGAAGGAAATTCCTTAAAGTCGAACAATTAACAATCTTCTACTCGAAGAAAAGTTTTATTGAGATTGGTCATGAACCCGGATGTGACCAGAAAGCTGTTGTTTTTTGGACCCATAACTGTTTAGGTTATCAGAAATACATGACATACGAAGATGTGTTTCTAACTAACTAACTTCTAATACACCCCATATTCTCCGAAAAGCACACCAAGTTCTTCAAGTTCCCGGAAAATCACACATTCCACCTACTTACCCATACGCAACCAGACCCCAGTTCTCCATGGCACCGGATCCGCGATCCGGAATCGCAATCTGCGTCATCTTGGGCATGTATTTGGTGTACTCCACACCGGTGTAGGCACTGAGGGCGTTCAAAATGTCCACCCCAGCCTGCAGGCCCAGTTCAGTTTCTTCGTACACGTTCGGTCGGGCGTAAACCGTCTGATAGCCATCGGTGCGAATACTGAAGTCCGTCACAGCGAACGCCACCAGGTAGGTGGACATTTTGGTCGATTTCTGGAAAGTTGTCGTGACCAGGGTCAGGTCGTCGACATCGGGCACCAGTTCACCTTCCTGGGGCATGTTGGACACGGCATGGTAATCCTTGGAGTGAGTTATGGAAATCGTGAACGTGGCCTTCAGTTTGGGTTCGTCGTAGCAGGGGAACGCCGATCGAGCATGGGTTGGTTCGAACTTGCTCGAAGCTAGATAGTGAGTTGTGCCTTCGTCATCGCGGTAGGATGATGCAAAGAAACCTTGGTTGTTGTTGTCTTGTAACTGTCCAATGTATTCAATTTGCACCATGTAAGTTCCAGGTTCCAATATCGAGCTGTGCTTGATGGCAAGATGTTCCGTGCCGACAGCTGTGTCAAATTCAGGAGAACCGAGTTCAGTTTGAATTTCTCCAGAAATTGAGTACAGCGTGATTTTCCATACAGATAGACCACGGTTTAAAATCGTAACCGTATCCGTAGACTCGAGAACATCAAAGAAAATCTCAACCGTTCCTTGAAATTCCCGGTCGTTGTTATGTATCGCAGTCTTCAGGTGCAAGTTGTAGTGGGACGGAACCGTGACCGTTGGCAGCCTGTAGGATTCGTCAACAGTTTGGTACAGGTCGATTTGGGCTTCCTCTTCTACCACTCCATCCAGTGCGCGCCATTGCGGACGATCAGCTGCAACCGACAGCACCAGAGCGCATAAAAACGCTTCTTTCAAAACCATCCTTCTCCTTTCCAAGAAAAGGATAAGTACCACTAGAATGTAACGACTAAACTAAATCCTCAAACACTCATTCGCGACTATTTATTGCACAATTTTACAATCTCATGAATCGATTGATAAGATATCCCAATATGTGCTGTAGACGCGTCTAAAAATGAGGCGCGGGCTTTTGGATGCACGAAATAACAGTTATCTGGTCGGAAGCTACTGATTCGTTTATTTCGGCCAGCTATCTGGTAAATTTTTCCAGTATAACCTCATACTTGACATTGTCTTCAAGTGATATCGATTAACAGCTCGACAATTATATGAGTCTATTTTTAGAAATTTTAACTGTTAATCTATTTTGAGTTTGTTCACAATACAATTGTTATATTTTAACTTTTTCATTTTCTGAAATGTTTGTTACTATTACACATATGTTATGTGCTATGAGACAATCATCACATAACATATGTGTAACTTGGGTAGCAAAAGTTGTACCCTTATAACACTTTTTATTTGATATACGGAACATCGAAACGTCAGAAGATAGTATAACAGTATTTGATCTAACAAGGGGTCACGCGACTTATATTGTATATCTAAATACGACTCGCGTTGGAATTATACAAAAGATTGTCCCGTTGGGGTTGGGTGTTCAGGAGCTGAAATTGTTTTTTTATAATTAATTGGAGATTGGGGAAAACAATATTAAAGTAGAAAAGAAAGGAGTTAAAGGCATGTAACTGATTTAATATTGTATTGATATTGATTCGACAAACTCGAACAAAATCCATTCTTACGCCGCGCTCGGGCTGTTAACTAGTAAACGATGAATTTGTTTGGTGTTTGGTTGAAATTTAGCGCACACATAATCATTCTCCACGCGAACTACTAATAAAATATGTCCAAATAAACTTTATGTGTGGTCTCGAATTAGCAATTATTTAATTTATGTGTGGTTCTATATCGATTATATTAGGTTGGAGCTATTGCAAAAATTTATAACGGTGACACATATATCTTATATAGATATTTTTGGCAGTGTGGCATCGCACCCAGTTTGACTTTTTTCTAACATGTATGTAACTGACTTTTTGTCTTTCAAAAGTCTTCTATACTATGTTTCCTTAAACTATTAATAACAATAAGTAAAGTTTCATTTATCGGATTATTTTGAAGAAAGGTGATGCCTCACCTAGATTTACCCTCAGTTAAATGTTCAATGCACAGTTTTGGTGTTTTCTGTTTCCTTTTTACATGTCGTTGAAGTTGCTCTACTTTTGGTAAAAAGTAATCGGAATACTATCAACCCAAAAGCAATGTTCTAATAATGAAAAGAATGCCATGAAAAGAGATAACATTAATATCGTACATCGTAATAACCTATTCAGATTACGTACTTTATGGCATGATAAAGATTATCTTGGATTCAATCTTGAATCATCACATTTTCATTTAATATGATATCCAAATTGGAAACACCTCACAGTTGCGATGCTGTCCTGCATTATGAAAAGCGAGCTTGCTTTCGTACGATTGATAATTTATAATGTTGCCTCTAATCTATCTAGGTATTTTGTAATTGTTGCGCATCGTAGACAAACATTGGAGTATCCCTCGTCATCCTTACGAAAAAACCGAAGACTGCGTATATAAAGATTCGTTCCCAATGTAGAACAGTTCTAAGGAATATACTTTTCTACACATGTTGAATAAAATCTACATTTTTACCATGCTGACTCAAAAATATTATATCAATTTCAGAGGAATTTTATTTTCGTATGATAAATAAGTTAAAATGAATAAAAGACGAACATTTCATCAAAAAGCGCCTGAAAATAGAAGTTTATTCTACAAATAAATCAAATTAGATTTCATCAAATATAAATTGGTTAGTAACAGCATAGGAGAGACTTTCTTTTGGATACAATCCGTCATTTTTAAAAATAATGCAAAAAATTAATGATAGAAAAATAAATATCATTATACTTCAGCTACAGATCTTGCTCTTTGTAGTCTTGGAAAAAAGTGTTATAATTTTCTGATCATATGGTATTTGTGTACACTTGAAAATGACAGAACGATGTTCCCGTTCCCAATTATAACAGTTTTGGCTCATCAAAAGGGGGTCAACTTTTGGATTGGATTTTGTTCGAAGATCCACTTATGTTATGTGCAATCATACCAATCGAAAATTTCGTTTTATAAACCTATCCCGGTACTAGTCACGTTTGCTTCCAAAGGTCTGCAAAGGTCGATCTCCATAGACGTACAAATCCTGTCAGTGATGTCAGATGTAACATGGCATAGTACGAAATCGTATGCTTAACTAACAAAGCGGTGAATATAGCGCCTCATATCCATCATTATTGTAACAAAAAGTTGTATCGAAAGACTATCACTTTGCCCCAACTGATAAGTATAATATACTAATATTTTTGTCATCAAGGAAATCAAACAAATGTTTATCTCAACAGAATATAGTATATCATTTGAAGAATATGCAGGAGTTTGAATCTCTGCACTCCAGAATTATCGTTTTGAAACGCGCTCTACCCTACTCCATGTGTGAAAGAGAATGAGTCATGCAGTTTGCGAAAGCAGTTAGAACGTTCCTACCCGACCTACTAAAACCATAATCTGTTGAGCTGCTGTGTTTACTCCCGAGCAAAGCTTGAGAGCAAATCGATAACTTGTTTTGATGTTGTGAAATCGCCGAATATGATTACCAAATTTTATATCTTTTTGGTCGTTTTAATGGTTAAAATAACAAAACGTATAGCAAAAAAATCTTATTGTGACATCAAATCAAAAACTAATCCTGCTATCGATGAGAGCGAACCGAGAACTAATTTTGATATACTGGTTCCGATAACAAAATAAGTACACAATTTGATGTCAGATCATACAATTTAGAAATCAACAGCAAAATGAGATTGAAATATGTAATCAGTAGGGGTGGTGGAAATTCGCGATTTCGCGGAAGCCGCGAAATCTGCGAAATTTGATGTTAGCCGCGAAATTTAAACATTTTCGCGAAAAACCGCGAAATTCACTTTTCCGTCAATAATTTTATTCCATTCTATTGCCTCAGTCGATTTCTTGACCTAGTCAATACCAACTCGACAAACAACGCATTTTTTGCCGTCTCGAATTTTGTTTTTTTTTAAGTGGAAAGTCCGAAGTTGGTCGAATGTTGAGCCAAAATTAAATTGTAGAACAATTTAGATTTTCTTTCAAATTTAAAAATAGTTGGAGACGTAAAAAATATGGATTCTTTAGGAAAGTTTATCCTAAATAAGAGAATTAATCGATTGCCCCAATAAAAATGTTTGATGGGAAAAGTCAATTTGCCTCAAAGAATATACAATTATTCGGAATGTGCGCGCCAAACTGCCAACTGAATGCTGTTTGGGCTGTTGGTTCAAATCGCACAAACTAACAACACGAATGAATAGAAGCTAAACACGATGCTCTACTTTGCGTGTACTTGCGGTCCAACTTTTTTTTTTATTCTATATTTAGGTGTTTTTTTAATTCTAGATTAAGTTCAACACCGGGTCCAACTAAGTGCTTTTGACCAGTAATGCAAAGAAATTAATTAATTTACCGCGGAAGGGCCGCGAATTTTCAGATTTTCTGAATTGGCTGTCCGCGAAATTTTGAAAATTTTTCCACCACCCCTAGTAATCAGTCATTATGGTTCATAATTGAAAGCTATATGCTCTCATTATGTTTTCAGACTTTACCCGGGATGCGTTCCGCCTGTTCCCGATTACATTCCGATACATCTTCTCGGTAAGGTTGCGCGGTGTGGAATCCAAGCCACTAAGGAGTTTCATTGCATTTCGATCAATCTCGAATCGCATGCAAGCAAATATTACTTGCTGTGCTGATTCTACTGCATCAATGCATACCGGAGACTGTGCAAAGCCGAACCTAGAACTTTTCAAAACAACAATGTTCAGATAGCACCTGTGTGAGGTGGAAATTAATCTGATCGTATGACCTATTGATCCACCCCTACATATCCGGAATCAGTCTATCGGTCGACGTTTGACTGTAATATCCCAATAGCGTTGCCATTTGAGCAACTAGGCTTGTCACGTCGCCCCTCTTGTGTTCAAAACACTCCACATCTTTTTCCTGGAGTATGTCATACACACCTCCGCCCAAGGGGTATCTTCCGCCATTCAGCCCATCTAATCAAAACATGTTCGTTTGCTTCACTTGATTTCGTAGTTCAAGTTGCTGCTGACATTCTTGAAGATCTTTCGTCTCTCCAGTGTATCTTCCTCTGTTCTGGTAAGTCTCAGCCTTCTTTTAGCTTTTTCACCACCAGTCAGTACACCAGCTGACGCCTATCAATGTGCTGTGTTTTCCTGGGCATGGACAGGTAACACTCTCGTGTTACTATTGCGGCCAATTCCTCACTACTCAGGACAAGCATGGTAAGCCCTCTGCTCTGGCCGGACAGGCCTGTCTACCGGAGAGGTGTTTGTTGTCGCCGTCATCGGCGCAGATCAGACACCTCGGTGTGGCCGCGCAGGAACGAGCTTTGTGTTCCTCATCTCCACACTTTCTTCGTAGCTTGCTACATTCTAGTACTTCACAGACAAAGGTCTTATGCCCGTTCCTGCAAAACTCATTCGTAATCGAATCACAATGTCCTGGATTTCGACTAAACACTGATCTCAGTACGTCGATCAGGTCACCGGTTTTAATAATCTCATCCAGCCCTTAACCTCTACTGGACATAGGCCTTTCACCTGAACCCCATCGCCCTTTTTGATCAACTTTTTATACACGGAACTCTTCGGAACTAGAATGATCTCCCTCTACTGCGTCCTGCGGACGCAGTTGACATCTTCTCCTAAGCTTTTCTTGTGACTTTTTTCCCAGCAGGGACTACGACCAAGTCGTTGAGGGTCAGCAGCCAACTTAAAGTCCCGCCTGTAATTCGAGGAAGGACACAATCTCGTCCGTAATGTCACCCATCATATTCACCCTCTGATTCACTCTCTGCTTCTTGGCGAGTCATTGCAGAATTGATGGCCTTCGTTAGAGTTGCTCCTTCAATTTTTCCGTCGATATGGACGCATCTGTCTGTCATCTGTTCCTCCTTATCGTTTTCAGATGACCTACTCTGGGATGGTCATGCTTAGAAAAGGGATTCTCCCTATCCTTAGATTTCCCTCCATCGTTTTATTCCCATGAGTTACTTGGGAGAAGAGGTCCACCACTCCAGAGCTGGTGCAGCGATGAATACTTACTGTGGTGAGTGGTACTCAGGTGCCTCACAGGCTACCTTAATTACATGACGAATTATTTCACTTGCCCAGGTCATGCATCCCCCTACCCCCCGTGGTGCCGACCGGGGCACGAGGCGACCTCAGAGAAGATCGGGTAACCAACCCCGGTCGGAACTATGATCAAATGCTGATAGGAAATGGGGTGGGTGATTGGTCTGGATTTGCTCGTCTTTGGAGTTCCAACCTGATCGAGCGTTTTCCATATTAGGAGCGGCTCACAACAGCGGACACAGACCATGTTAGTGACGGTTGATCATCGTCTGAGAGATTCCAAGCGAAACTGTGTTGCATTGTGTCAACATCGAGCAGGCAGCCCCTTCAACCAACGCGATGTAGGTAGCGCAACTCTGGTAAGGTAGCCTACCGAAGATTTTACAGTTACCAAGATAGGCATAAGTAGAGCAAACGGATGAATTCAACAGCAACATACCCATTCATGAATAAAGCGCAACAACTATCTTCTGTACTTGATTCGTGCATACTTTTTGCTTCGAGTTTCAAGTAGAACTATCGATATATCTCGGACTTTGTAGGGCCTTCCACAATATTCGGAATGTCAGATCTACAAGACCTCTACTGCCGCTAACCGCAAGTAGAGCACATATGTATATGGGTCTCCATATACAGATGTGCTCGACTTGCGGTTAGCGGCAGTCTACCTATCGCAAGTTCAAAGTTGTGCCCTTATATGTTTTTTTGACGCTGTCCATAGTGTTTCCTATTTCAGATAATCAGAATGCTGTTTCTAGACAGTGTAAGGCATCCAAAATATCATGAAGTACCGGACATTGTAATTAACGAACAAAACCTTTTGCAATTCCGGATCATAATACCTGGTTTACAGTTCTTGTTTGAGTGATAAAACAACCTGAGGCAAGCCTCGTTGGATAAAGATTTTTTGCAACTAGTGGCAGAAACTACTTTTTTGTTTCCCCCATATGAAATTATTTATCAATCGTCTTTGGACCTGTTGTTCTGCGCTTCAGTTCAACCTACTATTTGTCCTGTTGCCTTTTGAAGATCTGCAAAGGGTTTGGAAAATATTCTATGAGCATTAGCACCCGCGATAAAAAAATGGAACATAGTGCAATAGATCAAGCAGACTTTGAAGATCTATACTCCAAAATAATATGAATGCCTTGAAATACCTAAGAAATAGCAAATCAACAATGTGACGCCACAATGCACGGTTCGAGGCCGCATCTCTCCATCCTCGAATACGCCCTACGCTTGCAGGGTTGCTGTCCGGCAATCTTTCAACATGTCCTGTCCATCGTACCCTTCCGGCTGTAGCTACCTTCTGGATACTGGGTTCGCCGTAGAGTTGGGCGAGCTCGTGGGTCATTCTTCGCCGTCACCCACCGTCTTCTTGCACACCGCCAAAGATGGTCCTAAGCACCCGTCTCTCGAATACTCCGAGTGCTTGCAAGTCCTCCTCGAGCATTGTCCATGTTTCATGTCCGTAGAGGACAACCGGTCTTATTAGCGTCTTGTACATGACACATTTGGTGCTGTGGCGAATCTTTTTTGACCGCAGTTTTTTCTGGAGCCCGTAGTAGGTCTCGAAGGTATCCCCGTCTATCGTAACACTGCTTCCCAGGCGGGCCCTGTCGCGCTCGGTTCCGCCCACAAGCATGTAACTTTGTCTTTGGCGCATTCATCACCAGTCCAACTTTTGTTGCTTCTCGTTTCAGGCGGGTGTACAGCTCTGCCACTTTTGTATATGTTCGGCCAACAATGTCCATGTCATCCACGAAACAAATAAATTGACTGGATCTGTTGAAAATCGTACCACGGCTTAATTGAACACCTTCTAGCGCAATGTTGAACAACAGGCATGAAAGTTCATTACCTTGTCCTAGTCCCGGGCTCGATTTGAACGAACTGGAGTGTTCGCCGGAAATCTTCACACAGTTTTGCACACCATCCACCGTTGCTTTGATCTGTCTGGTAAGCTTCCCAGGGAAGCTGTTCTCGTCCATTATTTTCCATAGCTCTACGCGGTCTATACTGTCGTATGTCGCCTTGAAATCAATGAACATATGGTCCCAAACCTGGTATCCACGGCATTTTTGAAGGATTTGCCGTACAGTAAAGATCTGGTACGTTGTCGAGCGGCCGTCAACGAAGCCGGCTTGATAACTTCCCACGAACTCATTCACTAATGGTGACAGACGACGGAAGATGATCTGTGATATCACTTTGTAGGCGGCATAAGGGAGGTTATCGCTCGAAAGTTCTCACACTCCGGCTTGTCGCCTTTCTTGTAGATGGGGCATATAACCCCTTCTTTCCACTCCTTCGGTAGCTGTTGAGTTTTCCAAGTTTCTGACTATCAGAGAGAATGTTTGAACGTCGATTGTAAAATAGAAATGGAGAAAAAGGTGTATAAATATCAGATTCTTAACAAATTATGTGTACAATGTACATTAAGGTGGCTCAAAAAACACTTTTTCAAATTTTTTGATGGGCCGCCCTCTTATTCGGTTCTATTTGTTGCCCTGATGCTCTGGACAAAATTTCAGCCAAATCGGTCAACGTTTGGGCAGTGCTAAACTCGTTGAAAGTTTATATGGAAAAATGTATGCAGAAACATCCAAAAACAGTGATTTGCAGTTGGACGGCACAATTTACGATGAAGAACAATGATACTCATTCAGTTCTTGAATGTCTTGAGAAGAAGTAGCAAATGCGCTATCTAGCAATAGCGAGATTCGAAAGGTGGTTCCGAATATAAAAAATTGAAGTAATAGAAATACTGTGTTTATAGGTTAACCACGATAAAATTGCAACAATAAAAAACGCTGTAACTTTCGTTCCTATAAGGTTTGACATTTGAAATTTCTTTCACATACTCAGCAAGGGTACATTATTCGTATTCTGTAAGTTTCTTTTTTTTAAATGTACCCGAAAGAACAACAAGTTCGCAAAAAAAAATGTTTCAGAAAATTTGTAGAAAACCAAAATTGGTATTTGGCAATTGGCATTTTTTTCTGATTTGATAAAAATCACGAAGAATGTTTAATTTAATTTCATTTATTTCATTTATTTAGTCATCTAAACATATAACACTGAATCAACAATTTGACGCCACAATACATGGTTCGAGGCCGCATCTCTCCTTCCTCGAATACGCCCCACGCTCGCCAAGTCGTTTTGCACCTGGTCTGCCCATCTCGCTCGCTGCGCTCCACGCCGTCTCGTACCTGCCGAATCGGAAGCGAACACCATCTTTGCAGGGTTGCTGTCCGGCATTCTTGCAACATGTCCTGCCCATCGTACCCTCCCGGCTTTAGCTCCTCAGATTCCCAGATTCTGACTATCAGAGAGAATGTTTAAACGTCGAATGTAAAATAGAAATGGAGAAAAGGGTGTATAAATATTTGATTCTGAACAAATTATGTGTACACTGTACATCTTCCCCAGGGGCTCGCTAGCGTACAGATTCTACTGATATAACGGCCTCTAGCCGCCGAATTGTGGACGCCGGGTTCATTCTGGCCCAGTATTGATGTGACGGTATAACTTTGGGAGGAATATGCACATACAGCACTTGCGGGAGGTCGGGAAATCCCGCTTTGAAGAACATTTTAGACACATCGGCTTTGGCCACAGCTGCCGGATATTGGTTGTTACTCTCGGTCAATTTATTACGCTTTTAGCGCTTTTTCACACGAGGAACATCTCAGAACTTCGTGGTAAGGTAGCCTACAACAGCAACACACCCGATAGAGCACGTCTGGGTTCAACGATTACCAAGCACCGAGAGAACGTCTCTGGGTACGGTAGTTCGGTACTTTCGTCTTCGCAGCTAAGTTCAGACCAGGTTGGGTTACCAATGTTTTTCCGATGACGTGTGTGATGCAGGATTTCATAAGAATAAAACTTGTTCATGTATGTTTAAAACTATTAATTGGAACATTGGAAATGCAGCAAATCTTTCTAAAAATCGAAAAAAAGGTTCTTCATTTGTATATAATTTGTAAAAGATTTTATTTTATGTCAAAAAATATCAATATGAGATAACACAAGCAAGTTTTAATTTCCAAATTCCTAGAACGAAGCCTATTATTTTAGAAGTTTTATCTAAAATAGGATACACTTTTGGGCTTATTTCTAAAACCACAAAATAATTTAAAATCGACATAAGACATGCAGTCACAAATATGATTGTCAACAGTTTCCAATATATCTATGAGTTTTACATCGCACCAACGCCCTAAGAAACGATTGCGAAACTTGTTCCCGAAGGACTGTATAGTCAAACAAATTGTTCATTAAATTACGTATCGAATAGAACGAAGTAGTTGGTTCATAGAATGGATGGCCACTGGAACGGTCATCCTGGAAAAAGTTTCCGTGGGGTCTAAAGCGGCCACCAACCCATTTAGCTCTTCTTCGTACCGATCTCAGGTGTGGTCGTTATCTCAGCTTCATCGATCGCATCAGGAATGATAAGACGCTTCAAGATCTCGTTCGCTTGCTTAATCAAAGTAGCTCTGGATGTCTTGAAGAAAATGTCAAAATCGCTTCTTATCAATTGTTTCTTACAATTGCAGGATTGGGGGGTCCCGTAGCGTAGTTAGCTACACGTTCGCCTCATAAGCGAATGGTCATGGGTTCGATTCCCAGCCCCTCCACCAAACCCTTGTCAGTCGCCAGAAGCGCAGTCCGTACGGTGGCGGTTTGGGGAATGCGCCTCACCGACACGGCTGCCTGATGACGACTGACAAAACTGTACTTCTCGGAGGCATTCCTCCCTCCAACGTTCTTCGATTAATGGCAACCGAACAAAGCAACGATCACTGGATTCACCACATGGGCAAATGAACACCATGGACTCACGATGATATGGACTGGCAACGACAACAATATCGAATTATGGACATCTAAAAATAGATTCTGTGTGTACTCTGTACAGCAGAATACCACAGTAGATCACGGCACAGTAGCGGTTAAGAACAAAGAGTGCCTATCAAATAAAAACACGAATAAAAAAAATTCAGGATTATTCAAAAAAGCAAAAGGATCCGCGTTTTCTAATCTATTTTGGTATATTTTGGATTCGTTCTTTGAAAGCATTTGATTTGATTATTGTTCCCACATAAATTATAGCGCCACGTCGGCTTTATATTGAGTTCAGCACTCACGGCAGAGTAGTTCCGCAGCAGCTTGAACAGGTTCGAGGGCTTGAATTATTTCACCTTCGTCAAGTTTGATAAGTCGCAAGATGGGTTTCGGAGCCAATCGAAATTTGACCGCTTGCCTGAGAGAACCAGGTTCCCGGGAACACTCCCAGACGTGGCCAATGTGTCCAAAATCTCTTAAAAATTCATGTATTTTGCTTGTCTTTCAAAATCATGCAGTTGGACATTGTCGGAATTTGTCCGGTCCCCTGAGGGAATCAGGCTCCCGGGAACACTTCCGGATGTGGCCAATGTGTCCAAAACCTCTCAAAAACTCATCTATTGAGCTTGTCTTTCAAAGTCATGGAGTTTGATATGTCGCAAGATGGATTTCGATGCTAATAGAAATTTGTTCGCTTCCCTGAGGGAATCAGGCTGCTGAGAACACTTCCGGACTTGGCTAATGTGTCCAAAACGTCTCAAAAACACATCTATTGAGCTTGTTTTTCAAAATCACGGAGTTTGATATTTCGCAAGAAGGGTTTTGATGTTAGGCAAGATTTGTCCACTTTCTTGAGGGAACAAGGTTCCCGAGAACACTTTCGGACGTGGCCAATGTGTCCAAAACCTGTCAAAAACTCATCTATTGAGCTTGTCTTTCAAAGTCATGGAGTTTGATATGTCGCTAGATTGGTTTCGGTGCTAATCGAAATTTATCCGTTTCCCTGAGGGAACCAGGCTCCCGGGAACACTTCCGGCCTGGACCAATCTATCCAAAACCTTTCAAAAACTCATCTATTGAGCTTGTCTTTCAAAATCATGGAGTTTGATATGTCGCAAAATGGGTTTCGGTGCTAATCGAAATTTGACCGCTTCCCTGAGGGAATCAGGCTGCTGAGAATACTTCCGGACGTGGCCAATGTGTCCAAAACCTCTCAAAAATTCATCTATTGAGCTTGTCTTTCAAAGTCATGGAGTTTGATATGTCGCAAAATAAGTTTCGATGCTAATCGAAATTTGACCGCTTCCCTGAGGGAACCAGGCTCCCGGGAACATTTCCGGACGTGGCTAATGTGTCCAAAACGTCTCAAAAACACATCTATTGAGCTTGTTTTTCAAAATCATGGAGTCTGATATTTCGCAAGAAGGGTTTTGATGCTAGGCAAGATTTGTCCACTTTCTTGAGGGAACAAGGTTCCCGAGAACACTTCCGGACGTGGCCAATGTGTCCAAAACCTGTCAAAAACTCATCTATTGAGCTTGTCTTTCAAAGTCATGGAGTTTGATATGTCGCAAAATGGGTTTCGGTGCTAATCGAAATTTGACCGCTTTCCTGAGGGAATCAGGCTGCTGAGAACACTTCCGGACGTGGCCAATGTGTCCAAAACCTTTCAAAAACTCATCTATTGAGCTTGTCTTTCAAAATCATGGAGTTTGATATGTCGCAAGATGGGTTTCGGTGCTAATCGAAATTTGTCCACTTCCTTGAGGGAACCAGGTTCCCGGGAACACTTCCGGATGTGGCCAATATGCCCAAAACCTCTCAAAAACTCATCTATTGAGATTGTCTTCCAAACCCATGAAGTTTGATATGTCGCAAGTCTGGGTCTTACACCACTTGGAAAGTGTCCACTACCCCAGGGAACCAGGTTCCCGGAACATCCGGAACCATGTCCTGGTGATTCAATTGTATTAAAACTAGCTTCTGATGCTGGTCAATGATGATTGACCACGTTTGCATCAACATCTAAAAAAAATGACCCGTTTTTGACTGCACCTGATCCAGGACCCCCCCTTAATAAATCCGGCCGGATTGGCACCATGGTCAAATCAAGTTATGTACCAAAAAATAGTCATGATGACGCTTCTTCCCTGAAAATTTCATGGCAATCGGACGAAAAATGAGCCCACACAGGTTATTTCAATTTTCATTTCTAGGTCAGACCGAAACGGGTTAACGGGCCCCTTCAACTCATAGAACCGTTTGAGCCTGGTATTCCAGCGCATCATTATTACAAGTTCTATTCCGCATTCAGAATGGACATATTTTTGCGGCAAATCATTTTTCACAGGTTATAACCGGAAGAGAACTATTACGGCAGGTATCTTTTCCTCAATTTCGTATATTGTGGGTAAATTTTCGACATTATAAACATTGAAGTAAAAACATCTCAGGTAAAAACTAAATGGCACTTCGACAAATGGCTAGAAGAATGATGCAACGCGATGAAAAGAGCTTTCTGAATAATTTACTATCGGCGGTGTGCCGTCTGTCTCTTTCCGTCCTTCGAAAAATTGTGATTGTGGTAGTGCATCATCGAGAAATAACACAAACACTTATTAAAAAATACAGATTTATGTAGTGGCATGTTGCCGATTTGTGTTCCCCCTTAATGACGATAAGAGTTGATTTTTGCTGTAGTGTTAATCATATTTTAGAAAAACGCAATACAAAAAGTTTGCTGAAAAAACCTGTACAGTACACTAAGAGTTGTAGTGTTCAAGATATTTCAAAATCATTTTTTTTTGACAAAAACTCATTTTTGTATTAGGGGGAGTGCACCGGTTTTAGCCAACTTAGTGCCTAATTTGGCCAACCCTGAAAAATACATATTTTTCCAAAATAATCGATCATTTGAAAGCAGCGTTGAAACGTGAGGAATATATCTCTTGTTGGAACTAATAAAACCCTTGCGAATTGCTTTATTTTTGACGTTATTCGCAAAATTGGCCAAATTAGGAACATGGCCAAAACCGGTACAGTTCCCCTACCGCAATATTTTTCTACTCTGTGAATTAATATGGTCAAAAATCGGTTCACGGGTGATCGGAGATCTAGAGCTCAAAAGTTAACCTTTTTGTATGAAAAACGGCAAGTGAGCACTTTATTATACCGACCGGTGTATGTAGGTGAAAACTATTCAAAATGTTTTTATACTGACAGCGAAATTTGAAATACCGAAAATACCGGTATTATTGCATCTCTGATACCGGTATTTTCGGTACTCAAAATTGGCCAAAAATATTACAGGTTTCGGTACTACCACTTAGACCACCCTAGTCGGTATCGTAAAAGTTAATAGGGAAAGCACCTGTCTTGCGTACTATGATCGTGGAATCAAACCCCACCGAAGGAAGTGGTTACCCTCCAATACATTTTTCAAACTAAAATTCACATTCGCACTAGGGCCTTGTAACATGTTATTCGGCTATCTTGATGAGCTTTCTTTTGTCGATAATTTGAATAACATGTTATTCAGGCCGTAGTTCGAACATAGTATTATGCTTAAATTCTTCGGAGCCAATTCTTGTTGTTTCACCCTATTTTGGCCGATTAGATAAGACTGAGTCCAATTAAGCAGGGCGTTTTCTCTATTTCCCCAATAGTATTGCATTTCCTAACTGTGATGTTGCTGTTTTCAACTTAATGTGAAAGAAGCACGTTTTTAATTCACATATCAGGTGGTAAGAACGACATAATGTTTGCCCTGGGATGACGAATAAATCTTTCACTTTTTTAGCAAGCTATAAATTGTAGCATCCTACCGCCAGGCAACAAGCTTTAGAAGGGTGTTGTTTGTGTTCAATTTGTCCAATTATGCTACATATAGCAATTTGATGATTCATTCTATCGAAAGCAATTGATAAGTCCGTGCAAATACCATCGGCTGATGGCTATTACAGATTCCCGTATCACGAACAAAGTGAAGCAATTGATGTTGGTAGTCGGCGAAATATAATTTTCTAAGCCCTGGGTTAGTTTATTTTTATTTCTATCTCAGCAAAAAAAAAATCCTAATTTAAAAGATTCACGCAATCTTTTCTTTTGCTACCAGATAAGTTCATGCATTTGAACAAATTATTGCAAGAACTGGAGGATCATCTTCTAGAAAAGTTTTTGCAAGCGCATAAGTTTCTATTCAGTTAAAAGTTTTGAATATGGATTCATTGAAATATGATACAATAAAAGCCTATTCAGATTACGCCATTTACCATATATATTATTATATAATTAATATATTAATTATCGTGTAAAATATGAGAAAGAAAATGTATGGAAATTGGCATCAAGTTACTCTTTATCATGATATTTATTAACATGAATGCCATAATCTGAATAGGCTATAACAGAGGCATTAACCCCCCGACACTGCTGTTTGGCAAGACTTCACTCACTCTGTCACAGACAGACCTCACGTCTGTGGAACCTTCACAGACTTCGTTAACGACCTGGCTAGTTGTTCACCCCCAGGCCATGCATCTCCTCGGCACGGGTCGCCTGATACCTTGGGATTCGGGGTTAGGGACGTTATATTGTCAGCTTCAGTGTTAAAGCGATCCTAAATGACAATATGACCGAATTTTCACCGTTACGCACTATCTTTCAAAAACAGTGCGTCCACAATGCAAGAGATTTCGTAGCTCTGGTATTTCGGGCACCAGCAAATTAAGTGCTCCATCGTGTTCAAAACGTTGCAGACTTCCCACGTGGTGCGGAAGGGGCAACTCACAAAGTTGTGGAAGGAGTTGGAGGATACTTTGTTGATCCTCGAAGTTGGTCAGATCACATCAAGAAACGGTGCTACCTTTTAGCTTCCGCAACGAAGTTATAGCCCTATTTTGGCTTTCCAAGTCTTGACTGACGACTCTTTTTATCTGGACTTTCAAGTCAACCAAAGAAACTGAGGATGAGAAACGTAGCCGTCATCAGCTAAAAGATCGCCTGCGACGTTTAAAAGAACTGCACAGTGTCCCGGCATTCAAGCAAAGGTCGTGCACTGGGACAAATTTGAATTTTTCTTTGAAATGGAATTTATGAACGGAGAAAAGTCGTTCGGCAGAAAGCCATTTCGACAAGAACCACGAGGCTAAAAGTTGTTTGACCAAATATATCGTTAAACCGAATAAACCATGTGGTAGAAGACTAAATATCTAGCCTAAAGTTATTTGGCCGTAAATGTCATTTAGTCGAACAGTTGCTTTCGCTGGAAACAAAAAACCCAACTTAATTCACCGAGTGGTGACACCGACTTTCTCGTATTTAGCCAAGACACCAACCTTATATGGCGCTAACATAGTTCTATTATATTTTCTTAATAACTTTTAAACGCAATGGTCGATCGTTATCAAATTCAATAGTGATCAACTAGGGTTTGTCCCCCGTTGAATGCAACTTGTGGCGAGAAAATCGGTTTAGAATTACTATATGAAAAAGTGGCTAATGTTTTTCGGTTTTCGTGTGCACACACACATACACACGGACAGACAGACATTTGTTCAGCTCGACGAGCTGAGTCGATTGGAATATAACATCATGGGTCTCCGAGACTTCTATAAAAAGTTCGATTTCGGAGTGAAATGATAGCCTTTCGGTACAACTTTGTTGTACGAGAAAGGCAAAAAACGGTTGACCGAATAGTTCAATTGGCCGAATATGCCCTTTGGCCGAAATGGTCATTATTCAGAAAGCGCCATTTGGCCCAAATGGATATTCAGCCGAAAGTATCGTTCGGCAGAATTGGTAATTTGGAATATTTTTATGACAGTAACGGAAAAAATCTTTCGAATTTCGCCAGAAAAGTCTGACCAACTTCCCCAGATAATTCTTTAAGTTGTTCTAGAGTATAATCACCTGAAAATTATTTTCAGATTTTCCACTAGAACTACTTTGAAGTTTAGATAATTCTTTGGAATTACCCAGAGGAACTCTTTGGATTTCCCAAGGAAAGTTGTTTTGAATTTCAGAGGAATATTCGCCAGATTTTACTCGAGAATCTCTTCAGAATTTTCACGGGAAGCTGTTCCAAACTTCTATTCGGAATATCCGCTTTGACTTTCTCAATCTAGATTAATTAGGTCCAAAAATGAAGAATGGATATTCGATATCTTTTCAGAAAACTATGAAGCTAATCAACTAAAACTGGTCAGGCTTTTTCGAATTTAAAATCAAAAGGAACTTTGTTTGAAATTTAAAACCTCGACATTTTCGGTCTTGTTTGACGTACAAAATAAAGTGGTATAATATGGTTTCAAACGCACAAACGAAAAACACCGCAGGGTACTTCATTTCAATTTTGTAAGTTAATAAAGCTTGCTAACGTTTGATCATCTGTCTCTTACACGCACACAGAAAAGAAAGGATCTGTTTTAATCGGGAAACGCTTCCGATTTTAAAGGAATTTCCTTGGATTTCTACAGAAAATTCTTTGTATTTTCCGTAAGAAGTTCTTGGGAAATTCCATTGGCCGGCAGCGACAGACGTCCGAAAAAGCCATTCGCCCTAACAGGTCGTCTGGCCGAAACGATCGTTCGTCCTCAGAAGTCATTAGACCGAAAATGCCGTTTGGCCATTTGGCCTAAAATTTCATTTGCCATACGGCCAAATGTCATACATGAACAATTAAGAATTTTCCACAAAACACAAATAAATTAACACTTTTTAAAGCAAAAATTGCAATTATAAAAGAAGAATTTTCCAAAAAGAAATCAAAATGCTCCATTGAGAAAACACAAAATTCCCATAAATAAATCAATGTTATGAATATATCAATTTCCACAAAATAAATGTTTTTTTTTTCCATAAAAATAAAAACTTTCCATGAAAAAATCAATAAAGAACAAAAAATAAGAAAATTTCCAATAAAAAAAAAGAGGAAAAAAGAAAGGAGGCTTCCGAGGCCTCTTGAAAGGAGGCTTCAGAGCCTCTTGAAGGAGGCTTCAGGCCTCTTGAAAGGAGGCTTCGAGCCTCTTGAAAGGAGGCTTCGAGCCTCTTGAAGGAGGCTTCCAGGCCTCTTGAAGGGGCTTCCAGGCCTCTTGAAGGAGGCTTCGAGCCTCTTGAAAGAAGACTTCAGAACCTCTTGAAAGGAGGCTTCAGAGCCTCGTGAAAGGAGTCTTACGAACTTCTTGAAAGGCGGCTTCCGAGCTTCTTGAAAGGAGGCTTCAGGTGTTTTGAAAGAAGGCTTCCGAGCCTCTTGAAAGGAGGCTTCCGAGCCTCTTGGAAAGAGGCTTCCAGGCCTCTTGAAGGAGGCTTCCAGGCCTCTTGAAAGGAGGCTTCCAGGCCTCTTGAAAGGAGGCTTCTGGGCCTCCTCAAGGAGGCTTTCAGGCTTTGAAAGGAGGCTTTCGAGCTTCTTTGAAAGGAGGCTTTCGAGCTTCTTGAAAGGAGGCTTCCGAGCCTTTTGAAAGAAGGCTTTCAAGCCTCTTGAAAGAAGGCTTCCGAGCCTCTTGAAAGGAGCCTTTTGAAAAAAAAAACCTTCCGAGCCTCTTGAAAGGAGGCTTCCGAGCTTTTTGAAAAAGGCTTCCGAACCTCTTGAAAGGATCCTTCCGAGCTTTTTGAAAAAAGGCTTCCGGCTCTCTTAAAACGAGGCATCCGGGCCTCTTGCAAGGAGACACAGGCCTTTCGAAAGAAGACTTCTGAACATCTTGAAAGGAGGCATTCGTGCTGTTCTGAAGAAGGCTTCCGAGAAGCGGAGAAAGATGCTTCTAAACCTCTTACAACGAAGCAATAGAGCTTTTCTAAAAAAAAGGCCTACATGCCTCTCAAACGAAGGTTTCCAAACCTTTATATTCTAGATTTTAGTTCAAAAGCATGTTTCTAACATATTATTCAACATTTTGTTTAGATCAGGTAGATTTCATTGAAGGTTTTTTAAATTTGCTCATTCGACATTTGTCCGTTTGATCTTTTGTTCCGCAGCCCTTCATACGCTGTTCTAGTTTAGGAAAGCAGGGTTCAATGAATCGCCTGCTTTGAGCGTGCTTACAGCGGCACACTATGAGTTAACTTTCTGAAATCAGTTTGGCGAAAGGCATCTATGGTTCGATTTCTCAAAATTAAGCACCTTATTAAAACAAATATTTGATAGGCGTAGGCGTAGTAGCGGACACCATCCTTCATAACCGGTACCAAATATTTTTTTTTAAAAGTTCCTAATTTTGAGAAAACCCGCGTTAGATGTCTTTCGCCATACAAATATCTGGCGGTTAACTCATGCTGGCTATTTGCGCATATACGATAGCGCCTGGATGTGGAAGCGGCGGTTAGAAAATTAGCCACTGCCAACAATTCGTTAGCTTTGATTCACTAATCGCCATGCATGTACAAGACAAAGTTTTGAAATAAATTAATCACGATAATTAAAAATTTATCAATAAGCTCCGATTGGAATTGTAATACGTCCGCCATTATGCATTTTGATCCGAAGTACCCCCAAGGGCCAGCGTAGGTACCCCCAGGGGTACATGTATCCCAGGTTGAGAACCGCTGGAATAGATCATTTGACCAAAAATGCAATTTGATAAAGATGGTCATTTGGCGAAAAAGCCATTTGGCCAAAAAAATTCTTCGTGCAAAACAACCATTTCGGCCAAATAGCATTTTCTGCAAAAAGAGTCATTTGGTAGAAAATGACATTTGGCCAAAAGAGGTGTTTTACAGGAAGGCCATTCTAGGGCCAAAAGGCTCTTTCTGCCAAATGACCATTATTGCCAAACGGCATTTTCGATCAAATGATGGCCAAACTACATTTCCAGTCAAACCATTTTCGACCTGATAACAGTTTCGGATGTACGTTCAATTCGGCTTAATTGGATTTGATTAGATCACTTTTGGTCCAAAGGCCAGTATCAACTTAAAAAGTAGAGGTTACGAACTTTCGTTCAATAGACGTTTGACAATTTTTTGTTGCAATTCAAAGATTTTTTTATTGAAATCTACATTTTGAACAATCTTCCGCGGAAATTCTTAAGAACTTTACGTCGAAATTCCAGAGAATTTCTCTTATTTTTCCCTTGAAAACTTCTCAGAGTCTGCCGCAGATATTCTGAAGAATTTCCTGTTTCAACGTTTGCCATGACAAACTAGTCGTCCTTATTATTCTATACTGAGAAAGCTAACGTTGAAATACTTATTTTACCAGCCGTATTCTTCTACAATTGAGAGAAAATGTTTGTATGTATTTAAAAAAATACTCAACAGGAGCTTTCCGTGAATATTCCGAACATTTTCCTGTAGCAGTTTGGAACAATGTCTCGTGAAAATTCTGAAGAATTTCTCATGTGAATTCCGACGATATTCATGCTGAAATTCCCAAAAAAAATGAGGTTTTCAAAGAGCTTCTGTTGATAGTTCCAAAGAATACTCGAAACTTCAAAGTAGTTCGCTTGAAAATCCAAAAATAATTTCTAAATGAATATTTTGGAAAAACTTAAAGAATTTTCTAGAGAAGTTCAAAAGATTTTTTTGGCGAAATTCGAAAGATTCTTCCGTTAATGTCATGAAAATATCCCGAAAGAAAGCAGAAAAAATCTTAAAGAAACCTTATAAAAAAAATTCTCCACGCCGATTCACGCCGCCGCCGCTAAATATCGGACCGGCGCACACTTCTAGCGACGCCCCCAGGGGCTGACCTTGTCCCCCCTTTTGTTTGACGGCCGATATGAGTCCTTAGGGAAGATAAATGTTAACCGACGTTTACGACGAGAGGAGAGATTCCCGTGAGAGCTCGCATATTGGTTTCAGGATGGTTGCTGCTACTTGCGTATATGCCAGAGAAAGCGGAGGTCTGAAGAGCGAAGTTGTTCTTAGCTTCGGGATTGCAGGGAACGGATGCCTAGGATGAAGAAATGGGTGAAACTTTTACTCCAGCTTAGTGTCGTTGGGGATCCCTGAAAGCAGCCGAGATGGCTTGGGCTTTTCGCCCAGACAGAAAGGTTGGGGGGGCTCAACTGGTAGTACCTACTGCATCATTTGACAAAACGGAAATCATTCGATTTTAACATATGCTGTCAAAAACAGATATTGAAGTTTCCAAAACTAATCAATAAATACAAGATCATAGTTTAGTGCTGATATGCAGTCTAAAATATTATCCAAAATTATCATATTCAAATGAGTTCAATCTTTATTAGGCATACTGTTCAAAATACTCCGCTATCACCAGCCCCTCTAAGCTATCGTACCAATTTAGATTGGCCTTCACCGTAGCCATGGCAGCGCTGACGACATACTCCGGGGCCAATGTTCCAACCGTCTCCAGCAGTTGGTTCAATCGATCCAGCTCCTGAACTGTATTCGTCCTCGATGCAATGTTCGCAATGGCATTGTTGAACACCGGCTGTTCCAACCAGTAGATCAAATCGTCAGCGATGTCCCAGTTGTTCAGAAAGTCGATCAAGCCATCAACTCCAATCCTTCCGGCTGAATAGACCGCTTGCAACACTAGAGGGCGTTCCCTGTCATTGTAATTGATTTCGACCCCGACACCGGATCCAATGGACGACGTCAGGTACGCCTCCAGCTGTTCTTTGCTTTCCGAACAGCCAAGTGCGTTGATGATCAGGATGCGTTCGGCTTCGTTAATGGAGTTGAACAGCCGTGTGTACAGCCATATGAATTCGTCGTTCGTCGCGCGTTGGATTCCATAGCAGTACATAACTGTTTGGATATCTGGGGCAACTTTGGTGCTGGAATAAATGTCTGCTTTAAATGCTGTCTCGGCTTTCTGTCGGCAGTCGGAGTAATCAACTCGACAAGCCCACGTGGAGATCAACTGTTTAACGAATTTGTCACTTTGAGTCTCATCGGCATCCACATAATCGACCACAAGCGTTGGGTAAATGTTAGTGATCAGAGTTTTGACGTACTGCTCAAATCGTTCGTGATGAATAGTTCCACGAAGTTTGGTATTCAAATAGGTTAGTACTTTGTCAACGGCAGCCCATGGAAGATAGGCACGATCATTAGCGATAGTTGTCACCAAACGTAACACAATGGTAAAGTCCAGCAGTTCCGCACGCGCCAAACTGAAAGCGTCGTCGATTAACTGAGCTCGGTTAATGTAGTGGATGCTGTTAGGATTCTGCGTCATTGCTTGAATTATCATCTCCCAATTTCTTGGGTCGTAGTTGACTCGGTAAAAACCAAATTGTTGGCGGTTGAAGATCAGCCACTGTTCGGGTTCTGTGTCCACTTCGATTACGCTTGCCTTTTTCGTTAACCAGTTGAAACTGTCCAATGCAAAGTTCTGTTCTTTTTCGTCGGCAAAATTATAAGGAATGTACCAAATGTGATTCGACGGAATTCTCCTGTCAGCTATGAAGCGTTCTTGTGAAATAACTACTGACGAAGTGCGATAGTTTCGTCGGACGTTGAGTACAGGATATCCAGCAGCGCTTGTCCAACTTCCCAAGATTTGTTCTGCAGTCATCGCGTTTGGAAGATTTACAGAACTTTGAAGAGCGACGTATAGATCTTCGGGAGTAGCGGTACTGAGAGCATGCTTTTGTAGATAAGCATTCATACCACGTTTCCAATCATCATCTCCAAATACGACACGGAACATGTTCAAAACACTGCCAGCTGTAACAAACGAATGTTTAATTGCAACAAAATTTTTATATTTAATTTAATTTGTACGCACCTTTCTGGTATGCAACAGTATCAAATAATCCGTAAATTTCCGCAGCGGTGTTGGCTTGCCAGTTCATAGGTCTAGTTGAGACACTCGAATCTTGCGCCAGCGCCTGCAGGACACCATTCACCTGAAATAAATCCATATATGGTTCGTCGGGGTACGCTAACTCAGCTATGTAGTAACCGTAGAGGGTGGCGAAGCCTTCCTTCATCCAGAGATAACTCCAATCGACAGCGACCAGATTACCAAACCATTGGTGAGTGTATTCGTGAGCGATCGTCGTAATGGCGCTAATCAATGTGCGATAGGAGTTAATATCTGCGTTGTACAGAAGACTTGGTTCACTGTAAATCACCAGGCCCCAGTTTTCCATGGCACCACTGGTCCAATCGGGAACAGCAACTTGTGCAACCTTCGGAAGATATTCGTAATAGTCAATACCGGTATACTCGTGCAATTTCTGAAGAATTTTAACTCCCGCATCAAGCGAGAAGTCTGCGTCTTGAATGCCATTTGGCCGGGCGTGGATCTCTTGTTGATCGATGGACTTCGTTTCGAAATCCGACACAACAAATGCCAATAAATAGGATGACATATTCGGTGATTTGACGAAAGTGGTGGTCACATAATTAGGATCTTCAGCGTTCACTGACACTGGACCATCTTGAGGCATATTGGACACGGCATTGTAGCTTGCGTGATGAGTTATGGACACTGTGAAAGTCGCCCTCAGTGTGGGTTCGTCGTAACACGGGAACGCCATGCGAGCTCCTGTCGGTTCGAAGTGCGTTGCAGCAAGATATCGCCTGGTGCCGGCATTGTCGCGGTAAGATTTTCTCAAAAATCCTAGCCGGTCGTATCGCACCAGGGCTCCGGTGAAAGTGATCTCTAGCTCGTAGCTTCCGATCGGAAGGATTGAAGAACTTTGGAAGGTTAGCTGTTCGGTTTGATTGTTATAGGTGTTGGTGAGTGGACTCAACTGGACCTTTTCCGTGCCCTGGATGTGGCTTAGAGTAGATGATAGGATTTCCAGGTCGCGGCTGTGTATCGTTATCTTGTCCGTGGGTTCCTTCACATCCAGGTGTATGTTGACGTTTCCTTGGAACTCGGTGTCGGCATCATGAACTGTAGTCTTCAAGTGGATATCGTAGTGGGTGGGAACGGTGTCTAAAGGTAGACGGAAACTGGTATCGATATCTTGGAACTCTGTAGTAATGGTTTCTTCGTTGAAATAATTTTGGGTAAGCGGAAAACGTGCTATCGAATGGACGACTATTGCTCCTGCTGATAGGAGCAATAGGATTTGTGCTAAACCCATCCTTAGATGACCAAATTTTAGTTAATACTAATATGGCATCAAGAAAGTGCGTCTATATGAGCATACGAATCAATCGATATCTTTATGGCACTGAATACCTTATCTGCTTATCGATGTGGTGTTGAGAGGATTGCGTTGATGATTGACAGATTGTATTCATTCAAATTCTTATTTGTCGAGAAGGTTAGCAACATCATTTCAAATCGTGAATTGAAATCGTATTTTTTGTTCGTTTGATCGATGACCCAATACAGTGGGGTCTTTCTTCTTTTATGGTTTTTCAGTCATACTGGAACTCAGTCTGCTCGGACTGTTCTCACTCTAGAGTTTTGAAACAATTGAATGTTTCTTAATTGAAATAAAAGACTATGCTTGCTATTGTATTAATTTTATCTTTGTATACAGAAAGCACTATGCGATCTAAGTATCGAACTCGCCATCGTCGAATTCGCATGCTAGCATCATTGCCCGCAAAGTCACTGATGACCTCCGTATGCAATGTGGTATCTCGCTATATTATATATTTTTGTCACGAATCACAAGTTCGGAGAGATAAAATAAGTTTAATCTATCTGATGTAGAGGATGGCTTTTACTATAGCATGTCGATGGTTTATGGTAACTTCACTGATTAATGAGGGGATTTCCCTTTGCATAATGATCCGTCAATTATGTTTTATGATAGTTTAAGTGATCTTAGGTGTTAGATGTTAGTCTGTCGATTGACTTTTAATGTAAATCATGGCAATTCCAAAATTTGCCTTCTTCTTCATTGGCATTACATCCTCCACTTGGACTTTGCCGCCTCGCACCTTAGTGATCATTAAGCACTTTCACAGTTTTTAACTGTGTGGTTTCTAAGCCAAGTTACCATTTCCGCATTCGTATATCATGAGGTATATTCGTATATCAAAAGTATCATCATGATACTTTTATGCCCATTGAAGTTGAGACAATTTCCAATCCGAAAATTGCCTAGACCGGCACCGGGAATCGAACCCAGCCACCCTCAGCATGGTCTTGCTTTGTAGCCGCGCATCTTACCACACGGCTAAGGAGAGCAATTTGCCGTTAGACCAATTTTTGGAACGATATGTGTCAACATTGGGACAAATACCAAATTGTAATCAATAATACATAAGAAAATTATTTTGAGCTTTTAGTGGAATGTCTTTACTCGTCATAAGAAGAGTCAGTACAATTTAATTTTATTCTACCACTTGATTGTATCTTTGACAGTTACGTATTTCGACCGTCTCAGTGTCTCGTACTTGACTCGAATTGAAGAAAATGATGATTTTAAAATGTACAATCGAGTGGTGGAATTAAATGGAATTGTACGAACTCGTCTTATAATACAATAGTACATTTTAAAACGGAAATAAAAAAAATGTTTTCCCTGCATTTTTGCCAACCACATGTCATGTAAATGAATCGTATGACAGTTGACAGAACAGAAATACCGCTCAATTGGGACGGCATGGAAACGACAGGGGCAGAAAATGTAGACTAGATTAACTTCCCAACATTCAAATGAATGAGATAAAATTCATAAAACACTGCCACCGGTACTCGCATGTCAGTTTATGTTATATAAGAGCCAACTTAATCGTATATAACACACAGGTTCGCTATCTGTCGTACGTAGAAGCGCTATAAATACGAGTTTAGCAGAACGATTTTTGACGTAGGACTACATCAGTGTTTTCCATACCGGGGTACACTTTGCAATTGCAAAAATCGAATATAGTCACGAAAATA
This sequence comes from Armigeres subalbatus, assembly GCF_024139115.2. Lineage (NCBI taxonomy): Eukaryota > Metazoa > Arthropoda > Insecta > Diptera > Culicidae > Armigeres > Armigeres subalbatus. The sequence continues at coordinate 8,090,050 of NC_085141.1, read as the reverse complement.
TGATTTTTGAACGTTAATATCTCAGCTTCAATGGATTTTCAATATTTTTGGATTCGAAGAATCGACACTTCTGTATTGCCTTCTAAAATAATTATTTTCAATTCATAATCAGCAAGTAAATGTTGAAAAGTTAAAAAAGGGAAACTGACATATCCCGTTACTTGAGCATCCTAAGCAAAAATATCAGAATCGAGAAATTTGCGGATTTGGCTCAAATCCTCAGTTCGAATAACATTCCGCCTGTCATGAGACGAGGAATAGTACCAATTGAGGGGAAACAGTGAAAAACGCACCCGCAGGTCGAAATTGCCTCCCTCATATAAGTTATCAATTATCGAGCTGTAATGGAAAAATTGAACAAAATCCCTTCATTTTTACTTAAATTTTAGGATTTGCGATTTTTTTTCAACTTTCAAGGTCAACTGCGCTCGATAGCTATCTTAAATCGATCAGTCATGTCCATACAATTCCGTAGAGCCCGCGCGTATGATTTGCAACACAGTTATATTCTGACTTCAAGTTTTACTTAAAACTGTTCTAGAGTTTAAATCAATTGGTCTACCACGTCAACTGTGCTCATACAACGTTGACATCAGCCAGTCATGTTCATACAAGTCCTTACAGCCCATGTGTATGATTTGCAACTCAAATATACCCAAACCAGGTGTTTTAGGTTCTCCGAAATGTTATGGAATTGGTCTACTAGGTCAGTACGCTCGATACAAATCTGACATAGACAGGTTATGTTCAGACAATTCCGCAATAGACCGCCAATGGTTTTGTTATGCAGCTGTTCCTGTTAGAATTTTCCAAGGAAGTCTAGGAGGAATGCTTGGAACAACTGAAGGACAAATTCTAGGAACAACTTCCTGGAGGACTGTTTGGAACAACTTTCGGAGGCATTCCTGGATAAATTTCCAGTTTAATTCCAGAAGGAACTTTCGGAGGATTTCCAGAAGAAAGTTCCGGTGGAAATCCAGAAGAAATTTCCGGACTAATTCTTGCAGGAATATCCTGAACATTTCCGGAAGGAACTTTCGGAGGAATTCCAAAAGCAACTTCTGGAAGAACCCCGAAAGGAACTTTCGGTAAATATTCAGAAGATACTTCCGGAGAAATTCTTAAAGGAAATTTCGGAGGAATTCCAGGAGAGACTTTGGGAGTAATTCCAGACACACGGTAACACGGTAGATCACTTTGACGTAGTGTGTTGCGGTGTAAGATCTACCAAACAGAGCCCTAGCTTAATCCATTTTCTAGCTAGGGCAATGAGTTGTGGTAATTAAGGATTCATCGTATTTAGTCCCCGCTACCAACAGCAGTCTCAGAAATAAAACATAATTAATGTTACCTTGCAGACAGTTGAAAGACTCGAATTCCTCTTGTTTGAGGCTAAACTGTATGCAGCGGAAACAACTTTTCAAGCAAATAGTTAAAAACCTCGGTACCCGTCCCCAGGCTGAACTGATTGCTGGAAAAATCGAGTTAGGGGTTTAAATACGTACTAACTCTTCTCGAACTGGTGAACAATGGTAGTGAGAGGAACACACGGAAGTTCTTATTACTGAACAAATTCTCTTGCTTGAAATGGTCTTGTAGACAGAGCTGAATCCCGGATATGTAGCTTTACTGGTGATATTCTAGAAGCAAGACAATGATGTGGCTAGGGCTCCGATGCATGGCCAAAAACAGTATTACTGTTCTGTTTTCTCAAGACAGGATTGATTTCCTATTGATAAGGGGCGCGCCTTCAATGGGATTGCTCTCTGTGAAGGGTCTAAATAGCGGGACCTTGTCATGGTGCTCTTGAGAAAACAAAACAACAGCTGTATCGAAACCGATACTGCATTGCTTATCAATAGTAATGGAGTAATTCGACATGCACTTAAACACTAAGGATACGGGTAACGCTACAATAGATCTAATAACTGGTCGCAGTGGCACACCCGAACAGGAAAAAAAAAAAAATTCCAGAAGAAACTTACGGAGGAATTCCTGGAGGAACTTCCAGAGAAATTCCTGGAGGAACTTCGGGAAGAATTCCTGGAGGAACTTCCGGAGGAATTCCTGGATAAACTTACTTACTTACTTATGGATCCTGTACACCTCCGGTGGTGCAAAGGGCCAACTTGAAAGACCTCCATCCTGAGCGTAGCCCGGCTATCGCTTTAATCTGTTGCCAGGTTAGATTTCGGTCGACTTCTTTTATTTCTTCATTGAGGCTTTGCCGCCATGAGCCTCTGGGTCTGCCTCTGCTGCGATGTCCCGCTGGGTTCCAGTCTAATGCTTGTTTACAGATTTCGTTTCCGCCCCTACGTAGAGTGTGGCCGACCCAGCCCCACTTCCGATCCCGAATTTCTGTTGCTATCGGCCTCTGGTGACAACGACGATGGAGCTCGTTGTTTGAGATCCAATTGTGAGGCCACCAGGCCCGAATTATATACCGTAGACATCTGTTAATGAACACCTGCAGCCGTTGAGTGTTCTCCACTGATACACACTATGTTTCGCTAGCGTATAGCAGCACAGATTTCACGTTAGAGTTGAAAATTCGTATTTTGGTGCGTTCACTTATCTGCCTGTTTTTCCAGATATTTCTTAAACTCGCAAAGGCAGCCCTTGCTTTCTTGATCCGTGCGCCTATGTCGATCTTGGTACCGCCGTCTGACGCCATTTGGCTACCAAGATATTGGAAGCTTTCAACATTCTCCACTGGTTGCACGGCTACTGTGAAACTGGAAGGAGTCACCGTGTTTACATCCAACGATTTGGTTTTGTTGACGTTCATGACTAAACCTGCCGAGGAGGAGCGCTCGGCAAGGTCGTTGAGCTTACTCTGAATATCAGAGCGCCGTTGCGCGAGGAGTGCAACGTCATCAGCCAAATCGAAGTCGTTTAGGTGCTCCATGGTTATAGGCTGCCATAACAGCCCGCGGTTTGGTTCACGGTCAATCGCATCTACCATAATCTCGTCGATTACGATGAGGAACAGTAACGGTGATAGAATACATCCTTGCCTCATACCAGCTACTTTCCGGATAGGATCGGACAAGACCCCATTGTGCAGCACTCTTCACGAGAAGGCCTCGTACTGTGCCTCGATGAGGCCGATGATTTTCTCAGGAACTCCCTTGCGTCTCAGGGCGCCCCATATATTCTCAGGATTAACGGTCGAAAGCTTTTCGTAGTCAATGAATACCAAGTAAAGGGACTCTTGGAATTCATTGACCTGCTCAGAATGATACGGAGCGTGACAATATAGTCCACACAGGATCTTCCGGCACGGAATCCGGCTTGCTGCCGCCTGAGAGTCGCATCGATCTTCTCCTGAATCCGGGCTAGGATAACTTTGCATAGAACTTTGAGAACGGTACACAGCAACATAATGCCTCGCCAGTTATCGCATACAGTCAGGTCACCCTTTTGGGGCACCTTCACTAAGATACCTTGCATCCAGTCGACCGGGAAAGTTGCGGTGTCCCAGATATTACGAAATAAACGATGCAGTAGTTGAGCGGATGTCATGCGGTCAGCTTTGAGCATCTCGGCTGATATGCGATCGACCCCTGGGGCTTTATTCGATTTCATGCTTTGGATGGCTGTTTGAATCTCTAGCAGTGATGGAGCTTCGGTATTGACGCGTGTTATACGTCGGATCCTAGGCAGATCATGCCGAGGTGGTGATGGCCTGGCTGGCACTCAGACAAATAGCCTTTAAACCAATTGTATGCAGAACCCAAAATTCCAAAGCGCTCTATTAGTTTTCAACAATAAGGGCCTAGAAATTGTCTGCCTATGGGCCTAGAACACTGCAACAATTGCTGCTTTCTTTCCACTTATCTAATACCAAGTTCAAAGGGGTTTCGCAGGAGTGACCCTCCCAGTATCCCGATTGTTCCGGTATTAACAAGTTATTACTATTTAAATACATAAGCAGCTGGCCTTTCTCAACAAGTTGTTGATGGGACGAAACTTTTCTGCTTCTTTGTTTCGATAAGGTTCGTAATGGCTTGTTTCGAATATTTTCTCCAGCACTTAGTTTTACCACAGACAAACAGACATAACACATTGAACATTTACTCATCAAATTCAAACGTTCAAACACTTACGACATCTGTTGATTTCAGTTAGTTGGGTAAATCACGAACCAGATGGCGGTAGTAAGCAAACGCCAAACTCGAGCAAAAACGATGCGCGTGCTACGAGTGATCGATTGGCCAACTAATGATTATTTAAATTGAGTAAATCAGTGAACGATGGAAATTTGACGACTGTTATGTCTGTTTGTCTGTGGTTTTACTTAGTTTTCCAAGTTTTACCAAATCGTTATTATTACCACTGTCATCTTAAATTCTAATGACTAGTGTTTCATGATCGGTTACTTTTAAATCACAATTTGTAAAACTAGCGATGTTCCTTCGGAAGGTCTTCCAAGAATTCCCCCGGAAGTTCCTCCATAAATTGCAACATTAGCTAGTCCATAAATTGCATTGGAATTTCTTTCAAAACTCTTCCGGTGCCCAGAAATTCTATTAAGCGCTACTTCAAAAATTTCTTTGTGAATTCCATCACAAATTCAGCAATAACTCTTAACATATTTCTTTGTGAACTGTACAGAAATTCCCACTAAATTTTGTTCGAAATTTACATAGCATTCCTCCGGATCCTCCCCATATTCCACCCATTCCCGGGATTCAAAAATTCCTTCAGGAACTTCTCATGAAAATCTAATGATTGCGAGTTCCTCCAGAAAATTTCACATTCATCTTTCTAGAAATTCTTTCATAAATTCCTCCCGGAACTTAGCCAAAAATTCTTTGGGTATTTCATTCGAAATTTCTCCAATGATTTCCACGATAAATCGTTAAAGAATTGTTTTGGAAGTTCCTTCAGAAATTTTCCAGAACATTCCCGAAGAAATTTCTCTGGAAATCAATCCGTTTCCTTCATTATTTTCTACAAAAAATCAGCCGGTAATTATTAAAGAAGCCTACCACTACAAGCCCACCATCACTTCCCGCCTCATTTCCTTAAGTGTTCACATTGAAAACCGAAATATTTTAAGAAATTGCTCTGGAAATTCTTCCGGAAATTCTCCCGTATTTGCTTTCACGAGCTTCTCCAAGAATTCTTCCAGAAATTCATCTAGGAATGGCCACGAAAATTACTTTAAGAATTCTCTTGAAAATCCCTACCCCAAGTAAATTCTCCAAAACTTCCTCCGGAAATTCGTTTTGAAATTCCTCAAGCAGCTGCGGGCAATTTTTCTTTCAGAAAAAGAATACACGATGGAATTTTTATGGATACTTCGAAAGAGTTCCTGAAGGACTTCTTAAGGTAATTCCTAGAGGACTTCTTGAAAAAAATTCCTGGTTTGAATCCCTGAAGGAATTTTTTGATGACTTCTTGAAGTAATTTCCGACGTAATTTTATGTTGAAGAAACTGTCGAAACAATATCTAGAAGAGTTGTTGAAATAATTTTAATTTGCGAGTTATGATTTTGCAAATTTTGGGAAAAATAATCGAGTGGATTTTACGATGGACTTCTAGAAGAAATTTTTAAATAATTCCTAAGAATAGAAGTTAGTTGAAATATTATAAAAGGGAGTTCACGGAGAATTAAAAAAAAAACTCAAATGAAGCTTAGAATTTATTTCTGCCAAAATACCAAAAAAAAATCCAGTGGTAAAATTTCTGAAGGCATTATACAAGCAATTCCTTAAATTCGTAAAGAAATATCCCACATTTTCTATAATATTGAATGCCACGTGGATTTCTTAGAAAAGCATAGTTTTATGTATGGCTCATTGAATACATTGTATTGTATAGCAAGGAATCTAATAACCAACTCTGGATTACGAAGACGTCTTTCCACGACATTTTTCGAATATTTCTTTGCTATAAAACAGCTCCTTGCTAGTTGCAGGTGTGAGTAGACCGCAATCAAATGATAAATAAATTTTATATGAAATGAGAATAAATTCTGCATGCTTAGAAATGGATAAATCTATCTATTATATACATAATCTATCTTCTATCTATATACATAAAAATGAATTCCTGTCTGTCTGAACCTTATAGAATCCGAAATTACTGAAGCAATCGGCGTGAAAATTAGAATGCAGAGGTTTTTGGGGCCGGGGAAGGTTCTTAAGATGGTTTGAGACCCCTCCCCCTTTGGAAAGGGGGGCTCCTATACAAATGAAACATCAATTTCTTCATAACTCGAGAATTAATCAGAGAATAAATCAATTTTAGGCGAAACGAAGTTCGTCGGGTCTGCTGGTGTAATATGAAATTGGTCAAATAAAGTAAATTGTCTATGTCCCGGGTATTAATCCCCGACTTGGACATTAATTTACGATATTCTGAAAACTCAGATGTGAATATGTATATTATGTGGAAGATTTTGATTTGAAAAATGTATTGGAGGTTACCACTTTCCCTTCGATGGGACTCAACCCACGACCCTCAGGTCATATCATTTTTCAAATCAAAATCTTCTACATAATGTACATATTCACATCTCAATTTTCAGAACATTAAAATATGAATTCCCGACAGGAGCCCGATAAAACTGAACGTAATGGAAAAATGCTCTTTTAAAAAAAATGTACGAAACTCCTACTGCTTTAATACCTTTCGGCGTCTACGTACGATTTCCGGCCATGATGCGTCTCCGGATTTCTCTGCCTGTATCGTTATCGGTGAGCCCAAATACATGACTAGTCAGCCAAATACATGATCAGTTGATGACTAGTCCAATCCGTTTAGCTTCCCTTTTCAGTCTCCATCTTCTCAAAGTTACGTGCCATGATATCAATGTCGTCGACAAAACTAAATAGCTGAACGGACTTCGTGATAATCGAACCACTCGTGTGAATCCCTGCCCTTCGTATTACTCCCTCTAACGCGATGTTGAATAGCAGACATGAAAGACCATCCCCTTGCCGTAACCCTCTGCGCGTTTCAAAGGGGTTCGAGAATGCCCCTGAAACTCGAACTACGCACATCACTCGATCCATCGTTGTTTATGTTTATCAGCTTATGCGGAAATCCGTGATCCGGAAAATTTGACAGAAACTTTATGGGCTAACTGTCAAATCTGCCGTTTTCGTCGCGTTCCGCAGTATTGCGTGGGAGCCTTAACGCTTTGTTGATCATATAGACGGCGTTGATTATCTGGGAGTACTGAGACCCTGCAAACGCTCTGTTATTTATGTACATTGTACAGCATCTAGAACAAAATTTTAGAATGGTTTGAAAGCTCTATAACATCTCATAATTTAGTTGAAGTACAGCTCCCGAATGGCCTTCTGGTCGGATGACTGGCAGCGGATCCTAAACCTATTTTCAGCTCACCAAAACGCTCGTGTAGTGTTTTTATTCCGACCAGACGGCCAGATCTCAGATATTTGTTTCCTGTTCAGGACCATCCTCAGTAAATAATTTAGCGTTATGAATTCGCAGTATTTGTATTCTGCGTCAGTTTGTAACATGTATTGTTTGGCATCATGCGATAATTAAAAAAATAGCTTTCTTCTTGCTACTATCAGTACACTCACATCAGCCAACACCTGATTAGCATGATCAGTCATTTCTTTTTTTTTGTAAAAAGCACTACCAAAGCTCGTTTTATTCCTACAGAACCCATCAAAATTGATTTACTAAAAAACGGGCAATGGGTAATGTTTTCAACATAACCGCGAGTAGACGTAGGACTTGTATAAACATAACGTATTTACATTTAACCTCTAACTTTTGAATCTATGGAGTTTGATTATTGGTATTGATATTGGAAACGACAACTTCCATGCTGTGTAGAATTATTAGCAATTTGTTTATTCAAAACCTCTGGAAATAAAACTAATAATTAAATGCATAATAAGAATTGCTTTGTTTCTAACTATTTAGCCCTTATTTACTCAAGCAAATGTAGGGCATTTATAGATTTTTATTAATGATTAAAGGTTAAAAATCTAGCAACCCTATAACCAGAGACCGGCGGAGTGGAAAACTGCCGAAATGGCAACGTATGAAAATGCATGATATCGTAAAAATAAGACTGGCAGCACTTGGACTTTTACTTGCTTCTTATGGATACAAAATGTAAACAAGTCGAATTGGAACTGCTTCTGACAGTTCGATTGGAAACAAGATGGCGTCTTCGCCGATCTCTTATTGTAGTATTTCTAAAAAAATCTATTTATAATATTTTCAGACTTGGGCAAAATGTCCTATTTTAGGGGAACTGTCCCGTTTTCTAAACGAAGAAATACAGCACCAAATTCGTTGCTTATTTTTGCTAACATGCGTGCTTACTGCTAAAAAATCACAACTATAAGAAACAAGTCAGTAACCCTACTAAAATAGAGGAGGTACTGCTAATACGTCAACGAAAAATTATTTAATGTTTGGATTCCAAACTCCGAGTCTACGTCAAGTTTAATAATACAATCTCTCAAAAAATGCAAAACAAAGAATAAGATAAAGTTTATTTAAATATTCTTTTGGAAATTATTTTTTGCGAACTTTTTTAAAACATTTACATGTAATACAGCGAAATTTTCTAATCTAAAATGGATATTAACACTATTGCTGATTGTGCATCTTTAGTTGCTAATGCCTTCTGCAAACAAATGAAAGTAATTATTTATTTTATTTTATTTTATTTTATTTTATTGATGTATAAGGGGGCCAGGGGCCAAGTCACCGATGTGAATTTGGAATTCATATCGTCCATGATACACCAGGGACATAAGGATAAGGCTTCACAACATCTTTACCCATGGGGGTTTTAAGTTTTGCGGGATATACTCATAGTATATCGCTGCCCTAAGGAGTTGGGGCAGGTTGGGGATAGTTTTATGATGAATACTTAAGCTGTGGAGAAATGTCAGTTATTATATATGATTATATGTTTTACATTTAGTTCTAATTAAAATCAATAGCGTTTGGGTCATGTTCCCATCAAGCAACAGAAGCTCGAAAAGTACGTTAAAAAATTAATTAGTTAATCATCAATCGCACGTGTTTCAGTCTAAATATAATGATATTGATGATGAAGTAGGAAACTCTAATGAAAACGTATTTTAACTATAATGTTGCATTAGATTTTGAGGATTATTTAGTGAAAGCCTCTAAAACTGCATTAAAAGGCCAAAGCGGGCCGCAGTTTAGAACCGTTCACCAAGCAATCATCAAAAATTCTCTACTCACAATTTTAATCACTACATATTCTGAACTTCATTTCGAGAAAACCCCGAATACTATCATTGTGGGCTACGATAGTCCTCGACAGCATCAGAATTGCCTCCAAACAAGATTCGACAGTTCGTGAGCTTCAATTTGATGATGGGCTACGGTAGTCTTATGATTGATCTCCACGTCTATGTTTCTATTGTCAATCTTTTCGTATCCTCAATCATAATTATGTCAAATGTTTATTACGGTGTCATATCGTCTGACAATGTTTAATTCTACTGTTTTGTCTGTTTCAGTTATTACATGTTTCCTACGTTATTCAGTTTAAATCTATGCTAGTTGTAGATTATATTGCGTATACTGCCGTTCTACGCATAATTGTCCCATGAACATAAGAAATCTCAGCGAACATGGGACAAATATGCGTATAGCGGCAGTATAGCTGTAGTAAATTGCCTCCATTTGTTTATCACTAAAGGTCAGCTTTGCTTTGCTTAGAAAACCTAGTTAAAGCGTTATGCGAAGATGAAGAAATGGTCCCTAAGTTGTCTAATTGTTCTAAAGCCTTAAAAGCAAGCGTAACTATAATTGTGTGGGTCGTGGTCAGAGCTATAGATTCACTTTTCGGTGGCAAAGTAAGGCTTCATCACGCCTATTCCCTATCTATTAGTAAAAATTATCGAGAATGAAGCCATTATAAGATTGTTTGCATACCATCGTTATAATTTGTGGTATTTTTAATTGGTTCTTCAAAGTGAGCCATAACAAAAAAAAAGGCGCCACGTTCCTAGTTTTGATAAACTTCTACTCAGTGAATCCAACAGTCAATTCCCTATAACCGTCGATAAAATTGATCACACTCAATAAAAATAAGTACCTATCTAGCTGGAATTAAGCGCGGCTACGACTCATCATAATCAGGGAACGCTTTAGAAAAGTATTGCAGAAAAGAATAGATCTACCACCATTATCACTGAGGGATGAGATCTGCCTGACTGCACAACCATTCAAGGCTCCAAGACTCGACGTCCGTTGGATCACATCCGTAAGATCAGTGCGTCAATGCCAGATTATGACGCGGCATTAAACAAAAATAGTCAACATGTGATACCACCACGACAGGATATGTCTTTGGTTGCCATATTAGTGCTAATGGCGTAAGCCCACCCACCGCGGCAAGGTAACATATCCAAGGGGAGGGAAATAAATGGGAGTAATTATTTTAATCAAATTTTTATTTTCATCAGTGTAGTTGATTTTTTTTTGCTGGGGAGTCAGAACTGTTATAGTACAGTAGACGTTCGATAACTGCAAGTCATTTAACTGCAATGCTTTTTAACTGCAATTCGATAGTTGCAACAGTTTTGCAGTTATCGAACCGCTAAACTTCAAACTGATGTCAAACTTAATGATAGCTGCATTACGCTCCACATTTAGATGCACTTGTATTGCATCTTACGTCGATTGACAACCGTTTGACGTCTAGAATGCATTGCAGTTATCGAACGGCTACTGTATAACTATGTTTTAATGTACGTGTCGCTTAGTACCAAGCACAACTTAACATATGGTCAGTCATATGGCATGACTCGTATCCATCCCGGGATTATGTGGATTATGAAACCAATCACCTGGATGAGCAGACCAAATCTCTCTAATTTCATTCTTTTTCATCCACCACCGCTGCCGTCACTGCCTAAGCCATCATCGGCCTCTAGCCGTGAACTCCGAGCGATACGATGGGCGATTGCATCCATCGCAACCGACACCACTGCATCCGACCATCATCAAGCACAGAATGACGAAAAAATGCGCCCACTTCTTTCATGCATATTCGCAGGCCCACTGGCAGTACTACCGCTGGTGACTGCATGCTGTCGCTGTGTAGGTAAACACAGCGAACGAACGAACGAAACGAAAAATGCGCGAGCAAAAAGCACGTCAGTACGCGTTGCTGTCACAAATTGTAATGACTCGCACACGACAGACACTGCTTCTTTTATACACAAAGACAATTTTCCGATAGACCCGAAGGCCCGTGACATACCGCATTCTGATGTCCGTGTTAGGAATGCACGGGATTGGTTACATATGGATTTTTTACTGGATTTGACAAGAATTGAAATTTTCAATAGCTTATCGTTAATAACCTTAAGTTTCAATGAAATAGGCAAATTGCTGGAGAGTGTCCGAGTCGATTGATATATAAATCATAAAAATCCATCGAAAGATAAAGGCGCTAGTTACGTTCAAAATCTTCCCTTCCAGCGTAACGCTCTCGATTTCCAAAAATCTAAATGACACCCAGTATAGTAAAGAAAGACGTAAGTCCTACGTCAAAAATCTTCCAGTCTACTGTGATCCGATTTCAATTATCCTTCTACCAAACGCCTACAGATGTCATATCGGTAGACAGTTGGTTTACCAAAGGCATTCCAATCTTGAAAATCTGATGTCAGTTGAATGAAAAAAGTTTCTTGAATTTAGATAAAAATACGAGAAAGGCATAACGTTTTTAGTTATTATTGGGATGTTACTCCCAGGGTATCTCGGGCCTTCAAACATGTAATCAGAGTCAAAAACATTTTACGAAACTTCTATTTTCAATCATCCTTACTTAACCCACGGGAACTTTTCGAGAAAATCAGCCACGACCAGTCCCTCCAAACTGGGGTACCAATCGAAATTGGTCTGAACGGTGGCGAGGGCGGCACTGCGCACATCCTCCGATACCCGCGATCCCAACGTCTGCAAAAGATCCTTCAACCGATCGAATTCAATCTCCGTATTTGTACGCGAAGCAATGTTGGTGATCGCACTGTTGAGCGTCGACTGACCCAGTTGATTCACCAAATCATCCACCAGAGCGGAGTAGCTGAAATAGTCGATCAGCACATCGACACCATAACGATCGTTGGAGTACACCGCCTGTACAACCCTGGGACGTTCGGTATCGGAGTAGTTGATTTCCACCGACCCGAGCGATGTGGAGAGGAACGAGTTCAGGTGATCCCTGTTTCGAGAACAGCCAAGAGCGTTGATAACGAGAGAGCGATAGGCTTCATTCTTCGAATTCACCAGCTGGTTGTACAGCCACTGGAATTCTTCATCGGAGGCATGCTGAATACCGTAGCAGTAAACCACAGTGCTTACATCCGGATGAATTGTGAGGCTGCCTTCCACTGCTGCCTGCAATGTGTCATGTGTTCGCTCTAAGCAGTCGATGTATCCAATTTGGCAGGCCCATGTGGAGATTAATTGTTTGAAATACTTCTGCTTCAACGTCTCGTCTGACTCAACCGAATCGACGTTTAACTTCAGATAGATATTTCCGATCAAAGTGTGTACGAAGAATTCGAAGCGTGCTTGTAGATCGGTACCACGCACTTTTCCTTGAATATAACGGAGAACTTTATCGCCGGCTGCCCACGGTAGATAGTCTTCGTCGTTGGTCAGTGAGATTAGCTGACGTAGAACCACGTTGAAGTCGAGGACACCAGCTCGTGCCAGGTTGAAGGCATCATCGATTAGCTGGGCACGGTTTAGATGGTGAATGCTTCCTGGATGATGGATCAAGGCCGATGTTAGCGTTTCCCAATTTCGAACATCGTAGTTGACGCGATAGTATCCAAACTGTTGTCGATTGAACAAAACCCATTGTTCTGGTGCAACATCCACGTAAATTTTGTCCGCTTCCGTCGTAAGCCATTTGAATTGATCAACTTCAAAATCTAAGTTGTTCTCAGTGGCGTAGTTGTAGGGAATGTACCACAGGTGATTTTGGGGCAGTTTCTTATTCGCGTAGAAACGCTGCTGAGAAATGATAACTGTATTGGTTTCATAGTTCCGACGAACATTCAGAACAGGATAACCAGCCGCGTTTGTCCAGCTTTCCATGATCTCCTTCACAGTAAACTCATCCGGAAAAGAACGTTCATTGGGAAGTACGCTTTGCAATGCTTCGTAAAGATGCTGATCGGTGGCGACATCAAGCTGTCGATTCAGCAGATAGGTATTCAAACCCTTTCGCCAGGTTTCATCTCCGAAAATATTGCGGAACATGTTGAGAACGCTGCCAGCTAATGAAAGAAATAAATCAATGAGCTAAATCACATTCTTATTGAACGAGTATACTATACTTACATTTGCTATAGGCAACAGTGTCGAAAAGCGCAGAAATTTCCGTGGAAGTATTTGCATCCCAGTTCATAGGTCTTGTCGAATCGCTAGAATCTTGTACCAGAGCGGCATGTGTGGCTTGCAGCTGATGCAGATCCATGTATTCTTCTTCGGGGTAAGCCAAATTGGCAGCGTAGTAACCGTAAAGGTTAGCGAATCCTTCATTTAGCCAAATATATTTCCACCAATCAGTGGTCACCAGGTTCCCAAACCATTGGTGGGCAAACTCATGGGCCACGACTGTAACAATGTCAATTTTTGAGCGGTATGTGTTCACGGTCGGGTTGAACAGCAAGGCAGGTTCACTGAAATGAATTAGTAGAAAAAACTTTGCTTATGTAATTCAAACCAATAGTGCTGCACTTACCCATAGGTTACCAAACCCCAGTTCTCCATGGCACCGCTGCCCCAATCCGGTATGGCAATCTGCGCCAGTTTTGGCTTATAATCATAGTACGAAACTCCTGTGTGCTCGCCCAAAACATCCAAAATCGCATCACCCGCCACTAGACCGAGTTCGGTATCGTCGATAGCGTTGGGTCTTGCGTGGATTAGCTGGCGTCCCAGTTCTTTGGTTTCGAAGTCGGACACTACAAAAGCTAACAGATAGGTCGACATCCGATTCGTTTTTTGGAAGTGAGTCGTCACAAATTCTGAATCCTCGGAGTCGAAGACAACGGGACCTTCCTGGGGCATGTTCGAAACTGCATGGTAAGTCACATGGTGCGTTATGGACACAGTGAAGGTTGCCTTGAGAGATGGTTCGTCGTAGCATGGGAATGCCATACGGGCCCTGGTTGGTTCGAACTGGGTCGTTGCAAGATAGCGACGATTGTTGTTCTCATCTCTGTAGAACCGGCGGAAAAAACCACTCCCAGATGATTGCAGTTCTCCGGTGTAGTCGACGGTCAGCACGTAATCTCCTAGCTCAAGTGTTGATGAAGATTGGAATGTTAGTTGATCGGTTATCTCATTGTACGCTGCGACGGGTTGCTCAATTTCAACTAATTCATCATCATCGACTCGATAAAGGACAGCTGATACGACGGTCAGTCCTCGGCTGTTAACCACGATCTTATCCGTAGATTCCACCACTTCAAAGTGAATATCAACAACGCCTTGGAAATTGATATCCCCTCGGTGTACCGAAGTCTTCAGATGAAGCGAATAATGGCTAGGTACGGTCGAATTTGGAAGCCGATATCCTCCATCCTCCTCGTTACGAGGTGCTGAAGCATCAGAAAGTTCTTGACTTGGTGATACGATTTTCCCAATAGGAAACCTTCGCTCAGCGAATACTCCACACAGCAGCACCAACTGCAACGCGACTTTCCAGAGTACCATCTTTGATTCGGTAGCTGCCAAGTAGCACTGAATCGCCAGTTTTGATTTTTGGTTATTTTAAGTAATCATTTATTCAAAGAGCTATTGTTTGGCATGTTCAGAAGTTAGATAATTCGTTATCATCTGGCGACCGTCGAGACAGATGACTGACAGATGTAATGCATCTTCTTATTGATGTCGTCACGATTTAATATTGGAGGTTTCATAATTTGGACTATCGAAATTATTCTTCATTTCGCTGATATCATTCGACTCATTAGATGTCAATACAAAACGTGCTGTGAATCTTCTTATTACTTTGTCTTTTCTTCATTTAGATTTCATGATTAAATCATCTGATTTATTATTTTGTTTTCTTTATCATCCTTTTCAGCATTTTCCTCTTTTCTTCAGCGCGGTACGATGGCCACGTTGAACCAAATGCACCGGACCGGTCCGCACATCAAGCAACGGCCTCCGAGGCAACCCCTCGATGGAAAACCTTTTGCCAAGGGAGTGGTGCTGAAGACGCTTATCAAGAAACCGAAGAAGCCCAACTCGGCTAACCGAAAGTGCGTTCTGGTACGGCTCAGCACCGGAAAAGAGCTGGTAGCTTACATTCCCGGTATCGGGCATAACCTGCAGGAACACAACATCGTGATGGTGCGTGTGGGACGAATGCAGGATCTGCCCGGAGTCAAAATCAAGTGCGTACGTGGTAAGTACGATTTGCCGCACGTGATCAAACAGAAGTAGTTCGGTAGGGAGCTGCGACATGGGATAATGTGCTTCGGTGAATAAAAAGAAAGGAGTTATAGAAAATATGTGTTACAGTATGGGATAAATAGAATGACAAGAAAGCCAATAGGGGAAAAGGGCCCCAAAACGCCCCTCCCCCCCCCGGGGCAAAACGACTTTCGAGTATTCACTTATATTTACCATGATTGAGATAGCCCTAATCAAGCTAGACGTGACACTGTGTAGGTTAGGCATATTGCCCATCCTTCCCCTAAAGCAAAGTTCGCCTGTGACTGGAAGGAGAATTTAATTTGATTTGTTACTTACGTTGTTACGGTTGTGACGAGACGAACGCATATAGAAACCAGAACTACGCAATAAAAAAGCAATTGGTAATGTTTTCAACATAACCGCGAGTAGACGTAGGACTTATATAAACGTAACGTATTTACATTTAACTTTTGGATCTATGGAGTTTGATTATAGGTATTGATATTGGAAACGACAACTTCCATGCTTTGTAGAATTATTAGCAACTTGTTTATTCAAAACTTCTGGAAATAAAACTAATAATAAAATACATAATTAGAATTGCTTTACTCAAGCAAATATAGGGTATTTATAGATATCTTATTGATGATAGTATTTGAAGTTTAAAAATTCTATTTATAAAATGTTCAGACTTGGGCAAAATGTGCTATTTTAGGGGAACTGTCCCAGAACCAATTTTGCCAACATGCGTGCTTACTGCTGAAAAAAATCACAACAATAAGAAACAAGTCAAGGAGCAGTAACCCTACTAAAATAGAGAAGGTACTGCTAATACGTCAACGAATAATTATTTAACAGAATGACAAAAAATGCGCCCACTTCTTTCATGCATATTCGCAGACCCACCGGCAGTTCTACCGCTGGTGACTGCATGCTGTCGCTGTGTAGGTAAACACAGAGAACGAACGAACGAAACGAAAAATGCGCGAGCAAAAAGCACGTCAGTGCGCGTTGCTGTCACAAATTGTAGTGACTCGCACACGGCAGCCACTGCTTCTTTTATACACAAAGCAAACCTTCAGGTAGACCCGAAGGCCCGTGACATACCGCATTCCGATGTCCGTGTTAGGAATGCAGGGGATTGATTACATATGAAATTTTTACTGGTTTTGACAAGAATTGAAATTTTCAATAGCTTATCGTTACTAATCTTAAGTTTCAATGAAACAGGCAAAATGGTGGAGAGTGTCCAAGTCGATTGATATATAAATCTTAAAAATCCATCGAAAGATAAAGGCGCTAGTAGCGCTCAAAATCTTCCCTTCCAGCGTAACGCGCTCGATTTCCAAAAATCTAAATGTAAAGAAAATCGTAAGTCCTACGTCAAAAATCCAATTCGATAGAAACCCTTTCCGCACACGATGGTATATGAGCAAATCAAACCACCTTCCTTTTGCGAGTGGAGAGATATCAGCTTCCACACTGATACTCTTCTATCAATTTACTTTTCTATACAAAAATCTTCATGCCGTATCCTAATGGAACTAACAAATCTGTACTTTCGCCTCTAATATTATCAATGAAGTCTTGTACGTCAAGGCCCTAACGAAGAATGTAATCACGCAGAATCATACCAACACAAAACATTAAACGTAAATAATCGGGCCGCCGCCCGCCCCGACTTCCATAGAACTGAATTTCTTACAGCAATTCGTTTGCTGTATTCATAGCTAAACCTTTTCTCTTAGGATTCTTATCCTATTTGGGCACCTCGAGTCAATTAGTGCCATTTGGCATCAACGATTCGATGTCTGTGTCTGGAGCAAACTTGGGTCAAATCACTTTTAAACATGTTATTGCCTACATTAAGGCTTTCTTCTTTATTCCAGACACAGAATCAACAAACACAACTGACGCAGACTCAATCGAATATTTTTTAACAGCTGTGCAATGCCCTTCAGTTCAAGGAACTATGTGTACCTTCCTCCAAATAACCTCTTCCAATCTTCCGACTATGCTGGCTGGTTGGGGAAGTCTCAACCTACTGACGTTTGACCAGTCTAGTTTCTACCCCTGGGAAAGGGAAAGCTCGTCCGATGATGCTGCTGCTGGCTGGGGAAGACTCGACCCAGTGATGCGCGACCTGTCCGTCACGACGTCTGATGCACGAATGACCCGTGATGCGAAAGCACCACTGGTTTTATACCCTTGCTCTCAGGGGGAGGGAAGGGCTCGGCCGACGATGCTGCTGCTGGCTGGGGAAGACTCGACCCAGTGATGCGCGACCTGTCCGTCACGACGTCCGATGAATGAATGAGTCTCTGTACGGTAGTACCACGTGTTTTATAGTTGGAAATGTGGCAGAACAGGCTCCGCCCCTTTTGAAGAATACTGTGTTGTGCCACTCCTACACATGCTATTACGCCAATACTAGCATGACAACCGTTAAATTAATTAGGGAATATTGCGCAGACATATTTTTTGGGATTTTCATTTTTATTTAATTCAAAAACCATCCTTTTGCTTTTTTATTAAAAATTATTTCATCTCTTTATATCTACAATGCACTTCTTCTAAAATTCCGGCCCCTAGCTTAGGCTAGTTTGCCGACTGGCTTGCTGATATCCACTGCTACGTTGTCTCGATCCCTCGGCGGTCGTGCAACAAACTTCCTCACTCGAATCCTCCTGTATTCCCCCGGGGTCGAGGGTGGTGCACCAGTTCTAGTGAAGAAAACTTCCGCACTGATGGTGCCCCAACTACCGGCGGCTATCGCAGCGGACGCTTTCGCGCATTGCACCGACTTCGTCTTCGGGTTGCAGAGGTGGTCCGACAGTTCCGGTGGTGGATGACGTCCGCACTGGCGGTGACCTACATACCCGAAGCACTTCCTTCTTCTTTCTTAAGCAGGTTGGCTGATCGAGTGCCGAAGTCGGTCCGACGATTTCGGTTGGCAGAAGACTTCCGGTTCGCTGGCGCCTCGACCCGAAACCAAACACTGCTCACTGTGGATTTCCCTCCAAACCGACGCTTGTTTGCTGGTCCCTTCTCCATCGACGCTGCAGCTCTGACAGTATTTGCGTCACGACTCTGCTTACCGCATTCCACGTATCTTCATCGCGACACATTCGCTCTGCGATGTTGTCCGCCCGTAGGGCAGGCATTCCTCTACGTACTTCCGCAAACCTTGGGCAATCGAATACCACGTGTTCTGGAGTCTCCTCTATGTTGATACACGCCGGGCAGAATGGCGATGACGCATGGCCACACCGATGCAGATAGTGGCGGAAACAACCGTGTCCGGACAGGAACTGTGTAAGGTAAAAGTTCACCTCACCATGCTCCCTGTTCACCCACGTCAACACATTGGCGATGGGTCCACCTTCCATTATCTGCATTGTCCCACTCCTGCTGCAACTTCACCATACAGTCCAGTCTCTCCGCCTTCCTTACATTTCTAGTATCCCTCCGTTGGTAGCACTCGACATCCTCTGCTAGGGTTATGCAGATTGGAATCATCCTAGCGATAACGCAAACTGCCTCCGACGAAATGGTTCGGTACGCACTCGCGTATCCCTCCCCAGACTGGAACTCCGTACTTTAGTATCGAGGATGATACTGTCACAAGAAGACGCCACATTTGGAATTCCATCCGGACCCGGAGCTTTCTTCATCTTCAAACCATTTTCCACTGATAGTAGCTCGTCATTGGAGAGTTGCATACCTGCCGCGTTTACTCGGTCTTAATCTTCGTACGGCGTACGCGGCCACGTCGTAGAACCATGCTGCGGGAAAAGGCCGTCCACGATGATCTTCAGCTTGTCTGGACACATTTCGGCTGGCGTCGCAGGACCCCTGATCTTCTTTGTCACGACTCGATAAGAGTGACCCCAAGGATCAGCGTCATCTTCTCGGCACAACTCCTTGAAGCAGTTGGACTTGCTGATTTGGATCGCCCGTTTGAAAGCCGCTCTAGCTTCTAGCTAGATCTCTCGTTCCTCTCTGACCATTTCAGACCATGCCTTCTGAAAGTGTCTCCTAGCTCTGAGACAGGCAGCCTCACTAGCGTTTCCGTCAGCTGGCCTGCGTCAAGGTTTGTAGCGTCGCTGTCCGCTCGAAGTGATTCGATAAAAAGATCCTTATCGAAGTCCTTCGTCCTCCATCTTCGCCAACTAGACCTTATAATCACTTAAACAAAGATTTAAACAAAAAAAGAACTTGACCTTATCTCCCGTCGTACCGTCGGCGTTCGTGTTCCAACACTATATCGGATCGCCTGGTGGTGAACTCTCCAGTTCATGTTCCTCGCCATCAAAGGACTGCAGAACGTTACATCGATGATGGACTCCCTGCCATCTCTGCGACATGTACTAACGGTACCTGCGTTGCCCAATCTTACTTCCGGTTTAGCCAGCGCCTCCAGCAAACTGTAACCTCTGGCGTTAGTCAGCCTGCTTCCCCAATCCACTGCCCAAGCATTGAAATCGCTTTCGATGATCACCGGTTTTCGGGCGATCAGCTTCTCCGTGAGTGAGTCCAGCATCCGGTTCAACTGCGTTAAACCTTGGGGTGCGTAACAGCTACACACAAAGATCCCGTTAATTTTGGCGATTACGAAACACTCGCTTGAACTGTCTACCACCTCTTGAATAGGGAATCTGCCCATCACTTGGATAGCCGCAATCCCTTAGCATCCGCCACCCAGTTGCCGTTGTCAGAAGGGTACGGCTGAGCAATAATTGCCACGTCGCACATTACTTCTGTTGTAGACTGCCACAACAGCTGCTGTGCGGTGTCGCAATGATTGAGATTTAACTGGATGATCTCCATTAATCTCGACCCGCCATCGCCATCTTGTAGGCAGGGCATTGGAAGCCACCCGTCATATGGTCGTTTCCATCCTCCGGTTTGCCGAGCAGGCATCTTGGTTGCTTCGTGCAGTCCCTAGCAACGTGTCCTTCTCCACCACATTTCCTACAAAAACTTGATCTGTCCGGGCCATGGCTACGAATTGGCTACGAAAAATGTTTCGAGTGTATGAACCACGGAAATCTATGGGGCGCCCTTAGACGCAAAGGAAGTTCCGGACAAAATTGTGGGCTTAATCTAAACGTAGTCTTACGAAGTTTTTATGTGCCGAGCCCTGCATAACTGAGTTTCGTCTGACTCTATTCGTGTAGTCGCTGGAGTGAAGAAAGGTTGTTTTCTATCTTCGCAAGTATTCTTCATCATAATCGATGGTGGTTGTGATTGACCGTGTACCGAATCGTGGGCTGCTCTGGCCGACTATTACTATGTAGCATCTAAACGACTTCAATTTGGCTGATTATGTTGCTCACTAGCATAACGCCGCAAAAATACGCAAAGTAGCTGAACGACCTGTTCGAACGCTCATCTACGTATCGCCCTCAACGTCAAAAAGGCCATATCATAGAATGTCTACAAGAACAACCCTTCCAACTATACGGTGGGCGGGCAAGCAGCGGAGAAGGTCGAAAACTTTCAATATCCTGGCAGCCAGCTAGCGTCGGATTACGGAACCAACATTGACATAGGAACACGGTTGAAGAATGCTAGCGTTTCTTTTATGTGTTTACGAAACATATGGAGATCCAATCAGATTTGTCAACGCACCAAATTTCGAACTCTACATTATTCAATGTCTACATGTTTTGAAAGAGCGGAGACAAAATCTGCTTACAAACGCTCGACTGGAATTCGGAAGTACGTCGAGGCATAGGCAGAGACTCGTGGCAACGTAGCCTCAATAAAGAAATAATGGAGGTCGACAGAAAGTTGAGGCCCTCCATAGCCGTGCGGTAAGATGCACGGCTACAAAGCAAGACCATGGTGAGGGTGGCTGGGATCGATTCCCGGTCCGGTCTAGGAAATTTTCGAATTGGAAATTGTCTCGACTTCTCTGCAGTATAGTAAAAGTATCATCAAGTTAGCCGCATTATATACGAATGCAAAAATGGTAACTTAGCCTAGGAACCTCGCAATTAATAACTGTGGATGCGCTTAATGAACACAATGAAGCTGCGAGGCGGAAACGTCCCAGTGGGAGATGTAATGCCAATTATGAAGAAGGAAGTCAACAGGAAGTTGACCTGGTTCTAGGTTAGCGCCAAAGCGAGCAACCGCCCTTTTTTCATTTACCTTTGGATTCAATCCCTTGTGAGAACCCATGAATATAACATTGTCTCTTCCGTATGCCTAAGAGTTCTTTCTTTGTGGTCCGTATTCTCATGCCAATGTTTGCAAATAATAAAAATGCCTTTGGGGTATTTAATTAAATATGATTTATAGTCTTACACGACTGCATTGCTGTAATACTTGTCAAAAAATTCAACCGCCAATAATCCTTCCAAGCTATTAAACCAATCGTCATTTGCTTTCATCCTAGCAAGTGCATCATCCACTGTAACTGTCGGAATCAAGCTGCTCAAAGTGGGAAGCAATTGCTTCAACATCTGCTGTTCTGTAGCACTGTTTAACCTCGAAGCGATGTTCAAAATCATCGTTCGGAACGATCCTTCACCAATAGTGCTAAAATAATAAGAACAAAAAATACAATCACTAACCACAGTTCAGTTCATTTGAAACTCTCACCTTGACAATGCCATGGCATTATTAACATTCGTCAAATACTGAATCAAAACCTGCAGTCCTTCAGAGCCCGTTCCGGCCACAATCGCATCCACAATCTGAGTTTTCTCCGTAGATAGGTAGTTAACGGTCGACAGCTGAATAATTGTCAGTAACGATGCTATACTCTGAACATCCTTGGTACAGCCCAGTGCCGTGATGATTTCAGTTCGGTGTGCTTGATTGCTCGATCCAACCATTTTTGGAACCAAATACGACAGCTCCTGATATGTGCCATTCCGCAGGCCGTAGCAGTACACAACTGATAGGACATCCGGATGTACGGCAACTGCTTCGTTGACCTCACGCCGCAAAGCCTCGTAGGTTCTATCCAGGCAATCTTGGTTTCCCATTCGACACGCCCAGCTGGAGATCGTTTGTTTCAGATATTTGTGAAGGGTGGTCTCCTCGGATGAAACCGTATCCACTTCTAGAGTTTTGTAGATGTCCGTCACGATTTCATTGACGAAGTTTTCGAACCCTTGATAGTGTACAGTTCCCTGGAGCTTATTGTAGAAATAGTTCAACACGTTATTCGCGGCAGCCCACGGAGCGTATTCGGTTTCGAGGCGTAGATAAGCGAGGAGCTTTAGGGCGATGGACATGTCTAGACGTTCAGAACGTGCTAAATTAAATGCATCATCAATTAGCTGTGCTCTGTTTGCGCGATGAATGGATAGCGGGTTAGTATGCAGTGTGTCGATGATCAATTCCCAATTTTGTTTATCGTAATTCACTCGATAGTAACCGAACTGTTCGCGATTGAAGATAATCCACTGAGTATTTGGTGTATTGGTTATTAATTTGGTGGCTTTGCTAGTCAGCCATAGGAATTCAGTAGCATCATCTGCTTCCCGAATATTCCGGTCGACATAGTTGTACGGAATGTGCCACACGTGGTTATTCGGGAGCCATTTATCTGAGAAGAATTGTTCTTGGGATATTATGATCTCTCCGGATTTGTAGTTTCGTCGGACATTCAAAACTGGGTATCCTGCAGCGTTTGTCCATGACTCCATAAGTTGTTTTACAGAATGAGTTTTAGGGACAACATTCTTTTCACTAATTGCTTCATCGAGAGCGTCATACAAATCATCAGGAGTTGCACTATCAAGCTTGCTACCGTCGATGTAAATATTTAAAGCATTTTTCCAGTTTTCGTTGCCCAAAATCACACGGAACATGTTCAGAACACTACCAGCTGAAAAGACACTAATGAAAATATATTCTCATGTATAGCACAACGATTCTTACACTTCTGATAGGCAATAATGTCGAATAAAGCATGGACTTCATCCTGAGAGGCCGCTGGAGTGTTCATTGCTCGGGTAGTTTCGCTGGCATCCTGACCCAGCGATCGCTGGATGACCTCAACGTTGAACAGCTCCAGATAGTCCAACTCTGGGTAGGCCAACGTAGTTGCGTAGTATTCGTATAGCGTTGCGAAGCCCTCGTTCAACCAGATATAATCCCACCATTTAGGGCTAACCAAATTGCCGAACCATTGATGCGCTAATTCATGTGCAACAACCGTAATCACACGTTTATAGGTGCGATAACTGTTTACAACCGGATCAAACAATACTGCCGGCTCTCTGAACGATAGTAAAACAAATTAGGATCATGTGGTAATCTTATCTAATCAAATCTGTAAGTTTTTTTTTGTTGTTCAACTTACCCATAGGTTACCAAACCCCAGTTTTCCATAGCGCCGGTTCCCCGATCCGGAATGGCTATATGTGACAGTTTTTCCATATAGTCATGATATTTAACGCCAAGATGATCATCTAAAGCAGCAATGATTTTTGGCCCGGCTGTCAAGGTCAAGTCGACCTGCTCCAAAGCATTCGAACGAACCAGAACCTGTTGGTTCTCGTTCGTCTTTGACTCAAAGTCCGTCACGGCGAATGCTAGGAGATACGTGGACATGCGTGGGGTTGTCTTGAAACGCGTTACGAGGTAGTCTGCATTGCTGGCGTCAGTATCGACCGAAGTAGCATAAGTGTTAGCAACTGCATTGTACGTCTGGTGGTGTGTAATCACGAGGGTAAAGGTGGCCTTCAGGTCAGGTTCGTCGAAGCACGGAAACACACGCCTGGCCAGTGTTGCTTGGAAGTGCGATGATCCCACGTAGTGTACATTGTTTGACTCGTCACGGTACGATGAGATGAAGAACCCACTCTGATAACGTCGCATTGTTCCCGTGTAGACCACCTTGAGTATGTACTTGCCTGTCGGTATCAAATTTTGACTAGTGAAGGTCACCAGTTCCGTCCTCGTATCGATACTGTACAAAGGAGTGTCAATTATTTCTGGAACTCCCAAATTATTTGGAATTCGGCTCAGCTCCGTGGAACTAATACTAAGCTCCTGCAAATGCATTGTAATGACCTGAGTTGGTTCGACGATTTCAATGTAGATTTCGGCCGTTCCTTCGAAGATTGGATCATTGTTTTGTACGTGTGATGTGAGATGAATGTAATAGTGGTATGGCACTGTTTTGTTGCGCGGTAAAAAATATGATGTATCAATTGCGCGTTTATTCGAATTCGGCGATTCCAAAGAGGGCACAATTTCATTTATTGGATCTTTCGCACGAGCACCGCAAATCAGGATTGTAATCAGCAAGTAACTTAATGTTAACAGTTCCATCGCGGGAACTGGACTGCACGGTTGACAGTTGGAATTCGAACTAAGATGACTCTCCAACGGTGCTGCTGATTTTAATACACATATCGATGCGAAACCGTGCGACAGATAACGGCTTTCTAATTGGGGAGTGGGGTCGTAAAATGCGTTCCATATTCTATTACCCAATGAAGGGTGCCATAGGAGATACGTGCAAGCGCATTTTCATAGTGTACCGCGAATTTCACTGATAGTCGCTGAACTGATAAGAAGATATTGAATCGTGGGGTATTCACATGAAGTGGAACGGGAAAGATGCCGTGAGAGAATTTGTTTTGATGGAACAACTGCTCAAAGGGCAATAATTCATGGATAACATAGTTGACGGTCAGTAAAGTTGTTTAAAGTGATCATATGCACTTTTTCAATGATTTAAATAATTCATGACTGAAAAGATATACCTAACTAATCTAAATTGCTTAGTCAAATCCCTTGCTTAGCATCGTTGGAATTTTAACCTTCCGTTGCCTAAAACGCTGGTCGAATCTAATCCTCTGCCATAGAACATCAACCCCAAAATTCAAGATCCAGGACCAACTAGCAGATATGTTCACCAAGGCATTGGAATTCTCAAGATTCAAAACTCTTCGAACAAGCCTTGGACTTTCCTTAAATCCTCCAAAGTTTCTTCGAACAAGTAGAACCAACTACCGTCAACTGGGGGGAAGATGATCATTGAGGTGAAGATGATCATTTGAAGTGTCAGTCAAAAGTGCCAATTTTTTTATGGAACGGTAGTCAACAATATTCTCCGTTCAAGTAATGTTACCGCTAGGTAGAAATCCGAGTTATTCGATTATAATCATGAAAATGTATTTTGTGGAAGAAAGAGAGAGATATTTTCGTTTCAAATATTGACTTCGTAGACTTCTTTACGTAGTAAATTCAACATTCATACAAATAACCTAGTGTATTTTGACTACTAGGTCATAATGATTTTAGTAGAGCTGTCTTAATCAACTACACCCCAAACCTCGATTACTCAAAAAATGTGTGATAATTTAATTTATTTTAATAAATGCGAATGCATTTCAGAAAACTAAAGTTGTTGATTATTGCAACGTATAGCAGTACATGTTTTGAAAATATTTGTTTCGATTTAAAATGTAAACACCCATTGTTATTGCATGTTTTGTCTTAAAAATGATCATCTTCCCCCCAGTTGACGGTACCTAATTCTGTTATTGATACCTTTCTCTGTTATGAACTTGCCTTGCATAAGAGGTAAAATACCAAAGGAGTAATACCAAAAAATAATATGTAAAATACTTCAGGCAAAACATACTAATATACTAAACGTATAACAAATGACTATTCGTTTGGTATTAAAATACCTAAACATGTTATGCATGATATATTTCGGCTATTAATTCTAACTCAACCTTTTATGCAATGCAAGTTCATACCAACTATGTTATTGAGGTCGTCGCTCCTGCTCGGGAAGACAGCTGCTTTCCCGCGAGTGCGTGAGGCACATTTCTACAACGCAACGGTGGCGTCATCGATTGGTGATCATCAGGCACAATTTTCTTATGAAATTCGAAAGGCGCATTATTGTAAATCGCGGGCAGCAGGGAGTATGTCCAAGCGCTTGACGATCTTTCCCTAGGACATCTGCGAGTTGTGGGGCTTTCCTAGGATGTGGTGGGGTTTGACAGTGGGCCCTGTTGGGACTTGACTTGATGGGCTACAGCTCTTCGATGAACCTACGCCGAATGTAGTATCGTTCTCCACTGGACTCGATCCTGGGCCAATCGCGTCCAGTCGCCCTGAACATTGAGCGCCCTCAGGTCCTCTTCAACTGCAAAAAGCCATCGTGTACGCGGCCTTCCACGAAGCCTGCGGCCTCTTCCGGGTTCTCTACTAAATATTATCTTCGCTTACCGTTCTTCCGGCATACGAACAACGTGACCAGCCCACCGTAGTCTGCCGTTTTGAATAAGCTTAGTAATATCCAGCCCTTTACACACCTGCTACAATTCGTGATTCATGCGACGCCGCCAGATACCGTTCTCCAGTTTACCGCCGAGTATTGTCCGCAGCACCTTACACTCAAACACTCCGAAAACTCTCCGATCAGCCTCCTTTAACGTCCATGTCTCATGGCCGTATAAAGCCACCGGAAGAATCAGAGTAGTATACAGCGCGAGTTTTGTTTTCGTTTGCAGACTACGGGACTTAAGCTGGTTACGAAGTCCGTAATAAGCCCTATTTGCAGCTGCAATACGCCTTTTCACCTCGCAGGTAGCATCATTATCGCAAGTCACTAATGTTCCAAGATACTTAAATTCTCCCACCACTTCAAATTTTTCACCATCCAGCACCATTTCGCTACCACCACCACTAATAAACACACGTTAATTGCCAGCGACCATGTACTTCGTTTTGCTGGTATTGATCGTGAGCCCAATCCTCGCTGTCTCCCTCTTAAAAGGCACAAAAGCTTTACCACGGCACGGCGATCAATCCTGATAATATCGATATCGTCCGCAAATCCCAGGAGCATATGTGATTTTGTTATCAAATGGTTCCGCTTCTTTGCACACCAGCTCTCCTAATCGCTCCTTCGAGCGCTATATTGAACAGTAGTTTCGAGAGTGATTTCGATCCGTCCAACGTTATACGAATCAGCCGTATCAGTTTCGCCGGAAAACCATGTTCAAGTATAATTTGCCATAATTCATTCAGTTTCACTGAATCGTACGCCGCCTTGAAATCAATAAACAGATGATGTATCTGCAAGTTGTTCTCCCGGAATTTATCAAGGATTTGTCTCAGGGTAAACATTTGATCCGACGTTGATCGGCCCTTACGAAAACCTGCTTGGTATTCGCCGACGAAGGACTCTTCAAGCGGTCTCAATCTGTTGAACAGAATACGGGACATAATTTTGTACGCCGAATTAAGGAGGGTTATTCCTCGGTAATTGGCGCACTCCAGTCTGTGCCCTTTCTTAAAGAGAGGGCAAATGAGGCCGTCCAACCAGCTAACAGGCATTTCCTCGTCTTCCCATATTTTCGACATAATATGGTGCAGAACTTCATAAAGCTGCTCACTGCCGTGTTTGAGAAGTTCAGCCGGGAGCTGGTCCTTCCTCGCAGCCTTATTGCTTTTCAGCTCTTGAACAGCTTTTTTAACCTCATCTCCTCTAGGTGACTCCACAGCTTGTCCATCGTCGCTAACTTCCTCCATTCAACAAAGTCTCGAAGTGCTGCTTCCACCTGGCAGCCACTTCAGTTTTATCTGTCAGCAAATTCCCTTGTTGATCGTTGCACATGACGGGAGCACGCCATTGACAGACTCATAAAACCTCCGCATATCGTTCTGCTCCATTTTTTCCTGCGCCTCACTAATAACTTGTTTTTCGTACTCTTTTTTCTTCCTGCGGTGGGTTCGTTTTTCGGCTGCTCTTGCTTCCTTGTACCGATCTCTATTCGATCGGGTACCCGACACCAACATCCGGCTTCTGGCAACGTTCTTCTCGTCTGTCACTCTCTGACACTCCACATCGAACCAACCCGTCCTGGGTCGCCTCTGTGCAGTGCCTACCACTTCTCGTGCTGTTGTGCTCACCGCTCCATGGATCGATTCCCATAGATCGTTGATGTTGTCGCTAACGTTGATTCCACTTATCCGTTCGTCGAGCTTCTGGCGGTACTCAGCCGATACTCCTTCCGCCGACAATCGCTGGATATTGTAACGCATCGTTCGCTGTGATCTTTCGTTCGATACAGTTGACAACCGTGATCGAATTTTACTGACAACTAGGTAGTGATCAGAGTCAATGTTCGGACCTCTGAATGTGCGCACATCGATAACATCCGAGAAATGGCGCCCATTCACCAGAACATGGTCTATCTGGTTGCAAGTTTCACCATTTGGATATCTCCAGGTGTGCTTTCGGATGTTCTTTCGTGCAAAGTAGGTGCTACTGATGGCCATCCCTCTGGCAGCAGCAAAATTTACTAGCCGTAGGTCGTTGTCATTGGTAGCGGAGTGAAGGCTCTCCCTACCGATTATGGGACGGAAAAAGTCCTCTCTACCGACCTGAGCGTTAGCGTCTCCGATAACAATTTTCACGTCATGCTTTGGGCACTCTCCATAGGCTTTATCAAGACATTCATAAAACGTCCCAAGTAACAATTTCCATGCTTCTTGGATTTATCCAATTCTTATTGCGGACTTATGACAGCAATCACGAAGCTGATTGCTCAGTTTTATTGGCGCTCTTATTGCTATCAATAAACCTCCCATAAATCTGCTGAAAAATGCTTCAAACGTCAAATGCCGATTGACCGTATGAACAGATCTATGGTAGTGTTGAAGAGCGTAATAAATCCAATTTTCAACGCTCGAATAAAGCTACAATTTTTGGTCATAATGTGGTCAAATGAATTACCCCCATAAGAATGTTTGTATTGCGAAGAGTTTATGACGGTGTTTTATGAAAGCAAAATTTTTCTGATCAAATTCCATGATGGCCATATTGAAAACGGAAAAGCATTTCGCAGTCAGTGAAATATATCACTGAAATGCATGATTTAACGAAATTTTCACCGCTTATCATACTTTTTCCGATAAATAGTTTCATTAATTAATAGTTTGAGCAAAAATACTAATCGATTTAGTGGACATCCTAGATGTTGTGGTAATCAATATTTTCGAATTATTTCCCTGAACTACGTTGTATGGCCGGCGCGTGGTGTTCAACCTTATTTTTTTCACAACATTTGACCATAAAATCGGAAGCGCACTTCTTTTCAATGGTACTAAATCGAAAAAACAACCTGAAATAAAATATTATTTTGTTGTCATCATCATAATTTTCATCAACAATCCATTTTGTTATTATTTTTCTGCAAAGATTTGTTTCTCTTTTTAATGCAACATTTTGACAGCTGCCGCAGCGAGAATCGCAGCAATCGACAGGCGCAGGCGGTGCCGTTCGTTTTTTCTGCCACAAGTTTTTCAAATTTTCCCAAATTTTCTTAAAACTTCTTAAAAGGCTCGTTCAGGTTTCGATAAGAAGAAAAAAAGCATTATGCGTGTCGTGCAACAGTGAACGGAATTTCATTGTAGGTGAAAAATCAGTTTGACTGGGTGACGCCGCGCCTGGACAGTTGTGGGCTACAGGAAGGTTTCCGGATGGCGGACTCTTAGTGAAAATGTATTTCGAGTGAATATTTGTTAGAGTTTGGAATGCTCTTTTTTCATGAGTGAGTTGAAAAAATGCGAAGAAGTAATAGAAATAATCAGAACGGGTATCTAAGGACCCCCATCCATGGACGCGTTACGTGAAACTCGCGAGTGGCAGGCAATGGCTGAAAAGGGCTTTTTTAATTTAAATGAAAAAGATTGAAAAGTTATTTGAAGGAAGCCTAACAAAGACGAAGGAGTAAAAAACGAAGGAGTAAAGAACTCAAATTGGATATACTGATTGAATGGAAATTTAATTCTACAAATGTGTATTTTACTCCATTTGGAAAATACATTATTGATTCCTCAGAACATTTGATTTAACAAGTGTTACAAACATGTCACATTGGTAACGTCCTTTAATGTTAATTTGTTTTTATACCAAACTGGAAAACACTACAATTTTGTATATTTTCTCTAATACATTTCAAAACTTAAACTTCTGAGGTTGTGAATATATGAGACATAGCGAAAAGCAATAATGGCAAAGTTTATGAAACTAACAAGAGTAAAACGGAAAAGAAAAGAAAAAACCAGATTAATCCACCTAGCAGTGATGATGCCTTTCTCGTGCATTATAAAATATATTGAAAAAAGATGAGCTAGTGGCTAGGAGTAAAAAAGACAAATTTCTTTGTCCGTTCTATGAAAATCAGATTATTTATGGCAAAGATATTGTAGATCCAGTTGAAAACCGAAAATCATATTTTGTCCCATTTCCGGATGTCGCAACTGCATCGCGAGTGGTGCCCGACTATGGCACAGTTGCGCACTACTCGCGATGCAGTTGCAACATCCGGAAATGCGAGAAAATGCGATTTCGCGGGACCTCGGTTCGGTTTTCAGCTTGATCTACAATATGCTAATAAGAATTTCGACATTTTGTTTCCTTTTCCAATCTTTTTGACGTACATAACCCTGTTTTATTT
Organism: Armigeres subalbatus; assembly: GCF_024139115.2. Classification (NCBI taxonomy): domain Eukaryota; kingdom Metazoa; phylum Arthropoda; class Insecta; order Diptera; family Culicidae; genus Armigeres; species Armigeres subalbatus. Next base: position 8,059,153 of record NC_085141.1, on the reverse strand, counting down.
CACCCAGTCATATATTTTAAGGATATCACTTTTGGATGTTAGTTGAACTGAAGCTCCGACTACACAAAAAGAAAACGAAAATGTCATTCCCATCACGCGAGCGGAGGGCAATATTTGTTATGATATAAAAGACGGTCATGAGCGTCTTTCTGCCAAACTCCCGTATGAAGTGGGAGAGACAGAGACATCATCTCAGTTCGTCGAGCTGAATCGATTGGTATATAACACTATGGGTCTCCAGGCCTTCTGTAAAAGTTTGGTTATTGGAGCGAACATACAGCCTTTTCGCATAAAAAGGCTAAAATGGTGTTTCGGCCATATCTCCCGATCCCATAGTCCAGTGGTGCTCAGCATTTTGTGTGTTTTTGCCTTAATTTGCTTATCGCACAATAAAATGAGCTTTCATCTTACAAGTTAGTACTTGGACGAAAGCTTTCAAATATATCTATCAGCAGAGGATATTAAAACGAATATTGGTGGTAAAATCATGTCCGTACGACTTGATCAAAGTAAAATTAACCTGCGGCCCGCAGAGCACTTTTGTTTTGCTTTGATCGTTTCATCTGAGTGAATTAACACCAACATCCTTTATTACCCCAGCAGATAGATATATTTGAAATCCTTCGACCAAGTGCTAATTTGTATGGAGTTAAGATCATTTTTATGGTGTGAAAGTAAATTAAGGAAAAACGCCCAAAATGCTGAGCACCACTACTATAATCCGATCTAGCCAATTTTCAATAGGAAACAATGGGACAGGATTCTGCGTCGAATGCAACTTGTTGCGTGTGAATCGATTAAGGTTAGGTGTCCGAAAAATAGGTGACATTTTTGTGATTTTTATGAAAAAGGTATTTTGGTCATAACTTCAGATCCCATAGTCCGACCTGTCCAATTTTCAATAAGAAACAATGGAAAAGGATTCTGCGTCGAATGAAATTTGTTGCGAGCAAATCGGTTGAGAATAAGTGCTTGAAAAATGAGTGACATTTCTTACGCAATACTTTCGTATGACTTTGTATTTTGGCCATTACTTTCGATCCCATAGTTCGATCTGGCCAATTTCAAATAGGAAATAATGGGACAGGATTCTGCGTCGAATGCAACTTGTTGCGAGCAAATCAGTTGAGGATAAGTGCCCGAAAAATGGTGACATTTTTACGCGATTTTTCGTAGGATTTTGTGTTTTGGCCATAACTTTTGAGCCCATAGTCCGATATAACCAATATCAAATAGAAAACAATGGGACAAGATCTGCGTCGAATGCAACTTGTTGCGAGCAAATCAGTTGAGGATAAGTGCCCGAAAAATGGTGACATTTTTTACGCGATTTTTCGTAGGATTTTGTATTTTGGCCATAACTTTTGATCCCATAGTCCGATCTAACCAATTTCAAATAGGAAACAATGGGACAGGATTCTGCGTCGAACGCAACTTGTTGCGAGCAAATCAGTTGAGGATAAGTGTCCGAAAAATGAGTGACATTTTTACGCGATTTTTTCGTATGAATTTGTATTTTGGCCATTACTCTCGATCTCATAGTTCGATCTGGCCAATTTCAAATAGGAAACAATGGGACAGGATTCTGCGTCGAATGCAACTTGTTGCGAGCAAATCGGTTGAGGATAAGTGCCCGAAAAATGAGTGACATTTTGTTGAGTAGTTTTGCGCACACACACACACACACATACACACACACACACACACACACACACACACACACAGACATCACCTCGATTCGTCGAACTGAGTCGATTGGTATATAACACTATGGGTCTCCGGGCCTTCTATAAAAAGTTTGTTTTTGGAGCGATCATATAGCCTTTACCGTATACTTAGTATACGAGAAAGGCAAAAATGAACAAATTAAAACAATACGCAATAACAAACATGAACATGATTTAAAAAAAAATAGGCGAATCAAAATAAAATATCAAATATTAAAAAAAAGGAGAGCGTAAAACGTAGCATTGTCAAATTAGTTTACACATGATAGACGCATACATAGATGAATCAAGTCATCAAGGAATACATGGAATAAATGAATGAGACTACAAAAGTAGGATGTATACGACTGAGAAATAAGGGAAAGGCAGGACTCATATCAATGGTAAGTGGTAAATTTAATTACTCTCATATGGATAATATTCTTTTTAATATTTTGAATAAACCAAGCATTAAATACGTACAGGGCATCGTTTGCTGGCTATTGCTGCGGATATTGTGGGAGTCCCAGGTATCCGGTTCAAGCTTTAGTTGGCAGCGGTGGCTCTTCTCGACCTTCTACTCCCTGAGTAGTCAGTATGAATAAGGGCGTCCATGCGATGTTTTGCTGCACCTGTTACGAACCTCTAGCACATCCCAATCCCTAAACTTGATGAGGAGTCTTAACTCTAAAGTGATCCTTTTTTCGTGCTAGCCTTCGTAACAAAAAGGGCACCATTAAGTAGCATTAGATTTGATCAAATTATTCGTAGTACTACTTGTCCAACGCTCCCGGCTGGGTGAGGGATAGAGGATGAAACACACACACACAACATTTTGACAGCTGCCGCAGCCAAATTCCCTTTTTTGCGGGTGGTTTAAAAAGGGTTTCTAAATGCTCTTATAATAGGTTTATAGTGGTTATCTGGAGAGGGCCACTTGGAAATATCTTACTCTTATAGTGGTCATCAAAAGGTTGCCGTGTATTACTCGGTTTTATTGTTAGATCTTATAAATTGATCTTGAAAACCATTCTTAGAGCGGAATAAAACTTAAAATGTTACTTGGGGTGTCCTTCCGTCGTCAGATTTATCGTTTGTCGGTGCGTAAACGTTGATTAGGCTGTAATTGAAGAATTTGCCCCGTATCCTCAACACACAGATTCGTTCGCTAATGGGTTTCCACCGCATCACTCGCTTCATCTGCTTGCCCATCACTACGAAACCAACTCCATGCTCTGCTTTTCCGCCGCCGCTCTGATAGATGTTATGTTTGAATGCAGTGTTGGTCGTGGGGTCCACGGTTCGGAATTCACGTTCTCCGGATCTTGGCCATCGGACTTCTTGAATAGCGGCCACGTATACTCCAACCTTCTGCAGTTCGCGAGCCATAATGCTTACTCGTCCAGGTTCATTTAGGGTCCTGACATTCCAGGTACCGAGTTTCCAATCATAGTCCTTATTTCATTGCCGGGTCGGTTGCCAAAAATAACGTTCTGTTTTTCTTCTATCTCCATTTTTCGTGGTATTTGAGAGGCTTCAGTAAGCTACCTTACCGGGGTCGCGTTACCTACATCGCGATGATGGGGCTGCCACCTTAGGTATAGTTGACGCGATACAGCATTTCGTTGATCAGCCGCTGGATACCAGACAGACGCTGTTTGAGCCGCACCTCCTGGTGATCATACGCTCGGGACGTACATTCTCACTCTAGCTGATGTCAAAAGGACGACAGTGCCCAGGCTGCGCTTCCAGCCAAGTACACAACCCTTAGTTGGCGGTCTTTTGTTATCGGACGACCCGTGGAAGCGTGGGATAGCAACTTGTGGGGACCAGAGCTATGTTGGGCGCTCCTTCCTTGATGTCAACCCACCATTTTGCAGTGGGCCCTGTTAAACTCCTATAAAAAGCTGCATGTCTCCGCAATAGGCCCTACCGAAGCGACCGTGTGCCTCTCAAAGCGCACAAGCCCAAGTCCTGGTGTTAGGTGGGATGCTAAACAGACTTAACACGACGGTTCTCCGACGCAGGCCCAATAAGGCGCCTGTAAAACCAATATAAGAGATAATACGACTCGATATAATCGGCAACGACCTAGGCGACGAATAAAGGATCACGATTGGAAGCTTGGAACTGTAAGTCGCCAGGCTTCGCAGGTTGCGACAGGATAATCTACGATGAATTACATCCCCGCAACTTCGACGTCGTAGCGCTGCAGGAAATCTGCTGACAGGAAAAAAGTGTGGAAAAGCGGCATCGAGCGGCTACCTTCTACCAAAGCTGTGGCACCACCAACGAGCTGGGAACCGGCTTCATAGTGCTTGGTAAGATGCGCCAACGTGTGATTGGGTGGCAGCCAATCAACGCAAGGATGTGCAAGCTGAGGATAAAAGGCCGTTTCTTCAACTTAGCATCATAAACGTGCACTGCCCACACGACGGTAAATTCTTCTCCGACATCACGAACGTCCGCACTTACCGCAGTTGTATAGAATATTGAATCCGACCACTACCTCGTTGCAGTATGTCTGCGCTCAAAGACTACGCGCAGCAGCTGGAAGTGGCACTCACAACGAAAGAGCAGCTAGGCGCAGTGTCTCTTGAAGATGGCTGGAGAGATATTCGATCTGCCATTGGAAGCACCGCAGTCACTGCACTAGGTACGGTGCCTCCGGATCAGAGAAACGACTGGTATGACGGCGAATGTGAGCAGTTAGTTGAGGATAAGAATGCAGCATGGGCGAGATTGCTTCAACACCGCACGAGAGCGAACAAGGCACGATACACGCGGAACAGGCAAAACTCGATTTTTTGGAGGCAAAAGCGCCAGCAAGAAGAGTAAACTGTACCGCGCTAATAACACACGAAAGTTCTATGAGAAGTTGAACCGTTCACGTAAGGGCCACGTGCCACAGCCTCATATGTGTAACGACATAAACGGGAACGATCGAGAGGTGATACAAACAAGGTCACAACAACAACATGGAGAAGAAACAATGCAAAGAATGCCGACTGGAAGTGCGCGATATCGAACCTGTTCGTTGTGGCTTCTGTGATGCCTTTTACCACATCAGTCAACAGTGCTGTGGATTTAATCTTCGTACCAATGGAGACCTACTCTCACATGGCAAAGTGATGTTCATTTGCACCAGCTGCCGGTCCGAACTGAATGGCCGGAGTGTGAAATGGTACCTGGAAGGCAAACCGAACAGCAGCTCTTGGTGAGACCATTGCATCCGATAGTTACTTGCTGGGGTGGTCGAAAATGAGCAAGAAAGTTGACGTTCTCGCTGCGTCTCAAGCAGGTGGAAGTAGAGCAAATCAAATGCTTACACCTTCCCATCGCGTTTGGCCTAAACTTAGTTCGATCGCGGCACAAGATCGATTGATCTGAGTGATTTGTCGATTGCATCAATTATGCCTACTCCAACACCGCCCAAGTTTTGGCTGTATGTCTGGATTCCATCCTCGCGTTTCATCCGATGATGTGCACAAAATAGTGACGCGCTGCGTGGATTTGCAATCTCCGTATGAAGTGATTCGCTTAGTTCCTAAAGGAAAGGATGTCTCGAACATGTCGTTCGTTTCATTCAAAGTTGGTCTCGAACCGTCACTGAAAGAACAGGCTAGCATCGAGTTGGCTGGACGGACTGGTCTTCAGGGAATTTGTGGACCAATCAAAAAACGACCATCCTTCAGAACGGTGGACATCAATCAGGTACCCTAGGGTTTCCATCACAGGCGAGTATTCGTTTAGTTCTTATTTCTTCTTCCCACACACTCAACAATGCTATATTGCAGACGACTACCTCCCGAGCTGACCGTGTATGCGTATACTACCAGAACATGAGGGGACTGAGAACGAAAATCGACGATTTGTTTTTGGCTGTGGCGGATTGCAACTACGACGTCATAATACTGACCGAGACCGGATAAAACGATTGCATCGATTCTCTGGAAATTTTCGGATCGTGAGCTGTGCGACGTCCTTCGATGACCATGTGTTGATTTGCGGGGATTATAATCAGCCCCGTCTACAGTGGATTCTAAATGCTGATGATAACGTGCTGATAGCTGACACTTTGTTTGTTCCTGCATCAAGTGCTGCACTGCTTGACGGAATGGAATTCACTAATATGATGCAGATTAATTACCATCGTAATCGTAATCGTAATACCGTACACTGGACCTTGTGTTCTGTTCCGATAATCATAAAACAAATACGCATCATCCTACGTTGGAGATATCTTTCCCAGCGCGACGTAAACTTCCGACTGATTATGAGTTGTTCTGCGGTGATCTTCAAAATGTTGATTGGGACTGTTTGAATGGCGAGTAAATTCTGTTTCATCGTTCAACAATGGTTGCAAGCAAATGTTCTTGCTCAACGGCGCCTAAAGCCACCTGCTTGGAGTACCTCGTTACTAAGAAAGTGGAAAAGAGTGCAATAAACTCCTATGACGTCCCCACGCCTATGGAGCGGACGTCCTAACGTCTCTAACCAGCTCACCTCGTTCTTTTTATCTCAGGGTCGCGTATGACCTGCTTAGGGGAAGCATGATACCAAGCTGAAGCGGACAACTACAAAAGTAAACCAAATTCCATGCAGGGCTAGTACTTAAATAAAGAAAAAGAAGATATAGAGTAGAGTGGGGCAAGAGTGCGCGTGGGGTAAGAGTACGTTTTCGATTTTTTGAAGTAATAAAAAAAGATAAACTAGCAGCACTGCATCAGTTTGACAGGTATTCTGGCCAACTATTATCATGTGTAATTGTAAACGATTTGAATAAACAACAAGGAGATATGGAGTTAGATAACTTTTTGGTCATTTTGCTAAAAATAATTTGATTTCCGCAACTAGTATTTCATTACCATATATACGTTCAATCAGGTGAACATTATACCATTTCAATAACCTATTGTATAGAGTACTTTATGGTACAGAACACCAATCCGGTTCGTTTTCCAAGAAATCAAAACGATTACTTGAATAATTTTTGGGACTGTGGGGTAAAAGTACGCAGGAACCGGTGGGGTAAGAGTACGCATATGAATCTTCAAGTTATGATGTCAAACCCGTATCTCCGCCCGAAATAAGACTTCTTCCAAAGTGTAAAGATCCACAACTAAGAAAAAAGGGACAGAATTCGAATTAATCACAAGTTTTTAGGATGCGTTGAAGTAATTCGGTGTTAGAAAGGAATTAGCGAACAAAGCACTGAAGCACAATAATGAAATTGTATTAGGACTTGTTGTACACCTAAACATAGTACGAAAACACAATTTCATCTAAATGATAATTTCATTTAATCAAAAGAAACATTCATAAATTACGCATCGTTTAGCTGGGAGGGGTTGCGAGATGTGTGACGATCCATATAATGTTTAGAGGATTCATACAAATAGTGTAAGATGGGGGGGTGGTGATAAAATAGCCAAAATTTACGTTACGTGATTGGTGGACTTTCTTTAAGGAAAATGCCTATATACAAGCCACGCGAAACCTGATAAATATTTTTACCTCTGTAGTTTTTTGTATATATAAAAAAAAGGTTGTTCGAATGAAAGTGCATATTTTTAGGACCCCCTCCCCCTTTAAGAGTTACGTAATCTTTAAACATTCCGTAATATATGCTCATTAAACATCAATTAAATGTTATTAACTTTCATTTGTGTTAAAATATACTTAAAGCACATGATTGGATAAATGCGTACTCTTACCTCATTTCGATGCGCACTTTTACCCCACCGGTGGGGTAAGAGTGCGTTTTTCACTTGTCTTGCAATAAGGGTTCTACTAAAACGAATCTCAATAATTTCAATATTTTTTCCACTGGGTAACATAAAGGAAGAGTATATGAATCTTCGACACTGATTTGATATGCAGAAGCTTGCTTCATAAGGGCCACATGATCGATTGAAAACTAAGTGCGTACTCTTGCCCCACTCTACTCTACTGGTACATTTTAATTCAATTTTATTTGTAATTTGCTTTTCTTTCATTGTTAGGTTAGTGTTTTGTTAGTAATAACGTTGCGGCCGTTTGAGGAAGTGAGGGGAGGCATACCTTTGTAATTCGATCGGCGATCGCATGCGAGGGGATCGGTGTGCGATACAGGCTTGTACCGGGTCGGCGACGATTTGGTCCGGAAATACCATACGATCGGGGGGGGGGGATAGTTCTCGCTGCGTAGTCTTCGAAACTGGAATCGCTTACTTTCGGCCGCACAGGCTAGTGTCAGGCTTCTTTCCGTCTCGGCTCTGGTATTGCATACCTTTGTATTTTGGCCGATGAGATGGGCCACCGCTGGAAGGCAAGTCAATTTCTCCGGCGGTAGATCCCAGGGTCTAATCCAGCCCTTTACGGTGTCGAATCGTCCTTCGGCGTCGGGTGATACTAAATTTTCATCATGGTTGAGCTCTTACCTAACCGGAAGGAAACAACGAGTGGAAATCATTTCCCGTGTTTCATCGTCCTTCTGCAGTGCTTCTGGTGTACCCCAGGGGAGCAACTTGAGACCATTGTTGTTCACGTTATTCTTCAACGATGTCGCTGCTAAACTTGGACTTTGTAATTTGTAATGGATGTTGTAATCGATCATTTATGCTGACGATCTAAAAATTTATTTGGTGATTCGATCGGCTAACGATTGTCGCCGATTACAAAGTTTGCTGGATATCTTTGTTATCTGGTGTCATCGGAACCGACTTATTATCAGTGTTCCGAAATGTTTCGTGATGACGTTCCATCGATTGAAGGAGCTAATATTGTTCGATTACCGGATAGACGACACGATACTTGAAAGAGTTGAGATGGTTTCCTATCTTGGAGTCAGGCTGGATCCAAAGCTGACATTCAACTCTCATTATACTGCGATAATTTCCAAACCAAATCGTTAGCTGGGCTTTATTGCTAAAATTGCCAAAGATTTTACCGATCCATATTGCTTCAAGTCTCTGTATTGTGTGATTGTACGACCTATCTTTGAGGCCACTTCTATTGTGTGGACGCCAAATGATGTATCGTGGTCCCTAACGATTGAACGTGTTCAGTGGAGGTTCATTCGGATGGCATTACGCAGTTTGCTTTGGCGTGATCCAATGAATCTTCCAGCATACCCTGATCACTGTAAACTGCTTGGTATGGACACCCTAGAAAGAAGAAGAAGAGTGCAGCAGGCAACATTCGTTGCCAAGGTACTGAACAACGAAATTGTTTCTCCGCAGCTGCTTGCGCTACTGGACTTCCGCGCAATTAATCCAGGGTTGTTAACGTTAATTAACGATTAACGCCGTTTCGATAATCCGTTGACGTTGATTCTAACTTTTAACGAATATTCCGTTGATTTTTGAAAACGTTAATTAACGACAACGTTAACGCAATGCGTTAACGTTAACGTCTGCGTTATTTTCACGTTGATGATTGCAGTTGAATTCAAATTTCGGGATCGAAGCAAACTGTGCTCAAGGAAGGTTGATTTTTTTTTGCGTCAATTTTTTTCACTCTCGTTTTCTAGATTTTACTTTTTTTGTGATCAAAGTTTAATAGAAAAAGTGATCAAACAAATGGAAAGTGAAAACTCTGAGTCCCCGCCCCAGCACATTTTGAAAGTTGATTGGTTGATATGGATGCATATTGAGCCATCACACCGCTCAAGGTACAGAGTAACACAGTAATGTGTGTGAAGAGAGATCGGGATGGATTATAAGGACAAGGGCAGTAAGTTCATTCAAGTCAGTGGGAGGTAAGTCCCCTTAGGGCACGCGGAAAGGTGAGTGCAATTTTTTTTAGCTTTTTTTTGTAGTACGGTATCAAGTCCAGGAACTTTCAATTGGCCTTAATTGTGTTTGTCTTCAGATTTTGAAATGTTATTTTGTACTATTGACATTACTTCCGAATAAAACAGAATGCATGCTTTTTGTTGTGCATGTAAATTGACGAAAATAGTATGAATTAAGAGCACATTTTCCGTTCTTTCAAGGTCAGAATCAATAACGTTCATCTGATAAAAAGTTCTTAGATTATTGGCTGCATGAGCAGAACAACGATGATTATACTATTGCTTTATATGACGAATATTCGTAGATTGAAACAACCTAAGACAAGATCCATAAAGTACGTCACGCAAATATCAGCAGTTTCCAACCCCCTTCCCAAAGTGACAAAAGGACTTTTTGTATTAATCCTATAAAACTTTTGTATGCAACTATGTGTATCGAAATTGAACAACAGTCGATCGCGTTTGAATTACAAACATGTGCTTCTGCCTGTCGTATTGAGGCGGGTTTGCTTCTGCTACGACAATAGAGGCTTGTTTACAGCCGCTTGATCATTTATTCATCCACTTAGAATTCATCAAAATCATTATCATATCAGGGGGGAAGGGGAATTTAATTTCTTTTTGCTCTTTTTTCGTTTCAGAGAGCGAGCAAAGGCGCTTAAACCTAGGCTATTAGCCAGGGCAAGGCTAATACCTTCGCCCCATCCGAGGAAAATCATCGGCAAAGTCACTCCCAACGTATTTCCACAAATTTTCTATCATTTGCTTATAATGATACTCCTAAACCACATACCCTACCCACCATCCAATTCCTTGACATCTATGAGGGCGTCGGTGAGTCGCTGGCCTCTCGTTAAGTAGATGTCATATCATCATTTCCTTCCCTTTCCTAGTAACGGAGAAAATGGGCGTGGCCGGCAATGATAGCTTTCATATTTTATCATTTGGACCCCAATTGGATTTCCATTGAATCCCAAATGGAAATCCATAAGCAATTGGGGTAAGAAAGGTAAAGAATATACATGACAACTATCAGTATGCAATCTACGAAATACTCCGTTACAACGCAACGCAACGCAACGCAACGCAGTTGAATTCAAATTTCGAAATACTAAATTTTGTGTGTCTATTGTGTACCTTAGCATGATTTATCGACATTATTCGTGATGATATTGCTGCCCAAGCAATTTTTTCTTCATATTCCATGCCTAATTTTTAATACAAGATTTTTTCTGTATATTTTAGTTATGTACCGAAAATTGAATCATACAAGTTGGGGAAAAAATTTCATTACTGTCTAAGTAAATCTACCTTTCTCAAGGGGAAAAAATATATTTCAGTCAAATGATCGAATTAATAGCAAAATTAATAATTATGTACATATGTTCAAATATTCTATGAAACGTAACTGCAAAGACATTATTTTACAATTTGTTGTTAGCACACATAAGTGCTTGTATCTCCAAATTGGCATCTGACAAGTTTGCTCTATCGGCTTTAAAAATGCTTCCAACTAAAGAAAATAATCTTTCAACACTAGCGCTTGAAGGAAGAGCTGTGTTATAATACAAGAAAAGTTTTCCTAATCTTTTGAATGGTTTCTTGCTCTTCTCTCCGAAACAGTCTTCAATACTCGTCTGACTACTTGAAGAGAGAAATCGTGCAAGTTCCTCTTCTACTGATTCTTCATCGGGAATTGCAGAATGTCTTGAAAGCGTGGAATGGTTCAACCAGAAAACAACGAATCTTCATCTGGTTCTTCAAATCCGCCTGACCGTTCAGCTTCAAATGTTTGAAAGGAGTTATTGCAATGCACGTTCTCAGTGGCATGATGAACACACGGATGAGTGCCATCATCAACTGCTTTCATCTGCTTCAAAAGGAGGTCATGTATGATACCCTTAGATGAATGAACATTCAAGCCATCCCAATCAATTTTAAAACAAAGATCTTCTTCAGTCATCATACATCCAAATCTTCGCTCTGAATTTATTGATCGAATCATTTCATTCAATAAGGGAACGCAGTACTTTAATGGCTTTCCTTTCATTTTCCGACAAGCTTCTAACTGGCGGAGAAGACTATGCACAGTGGGTAAAAGATACCCCAAAAACATGTACTTTTCTTTTTGGAGTAAATTTAAGGCATATGCAACTGGGTGTGTTACCCATACATATTCCCGGAGATATGTTAACTCGGATGGAAGAAGCTATGGAAGTCCTGCTCGATCGATTACTTTCTCAACGTTTTCAACATTCTTGTCGTACAGCTCAAAGATCTGGAGAAAAAAAATCAATAAAGGCATCTCGACATACAACTAAGCATTCTAACCTGTTGTCTTGCTTTATATTCCGAATTCCACCTTGTTTTACAAGGCATAATAAAGCATACGCCTATTCCGGCCTTTATTATCTCCGCTACTGCAGACGATTTATTCTGTAGACGCCACCAAGTTTTCAATTTCTTTTGAACAGCTGCTTCCATTTTTGACAATGGACTGCTCTTCTCGCTTATGTTCTTGAACCCATCATGAGACGTCACTAAATTCAGAATGTGACTGGCACACCTTTGGTGAGGTGGGAGTAACACATCATTCTCGAATACTTCCAGATTCGTCAATAACTCATCGACATCTACTGATTCCAAGTAATCGGTTTCGTCGTCCTCATAATCAATCTCATCTGTAACAAGAACATACAAAAAATAATAATAAATGTTGCATCATGATTATTGAATTATATAATGGCTCATAAATGTTTTGCCTCGAGAAGTTGTAAAATATTTGATTTCTTTAATTCATTCATATGCAAGGCCAACTGTATTTAAAAGGTTGACTGACATTTTAACAATCAAATAATATAAACGAATAAAAACAAATTAAAACTTACCATTCAAAGGACTTCTTGCAGCAAAATCCTTAAAAGCTTTCCTGAGATTTGCTGCGCTATCTGTGATACATCGTCTCACCTTTTCTGCTATGGAAAAGTCGCGGTGTACCTTATCGATGGCCTCAGCGAGTGTCTCGGCAGTATGTCTTCCGTAAATTCTACGAAGCGCTAAAGCAGCCGATTTCCTTTCCATCGTAGTTTCATCTATCCAGTGCACCGTCATTCCAAGATAGCTTCTTCTGAATTTAGTCCAGCAATCGGCCGTCGTTGCCACATTGCTGGCATTTGCAAGCTGAGATTTCAAACCACCTAACACTCTTCGGAATCGGCCATCCAAACGCTGCATCAGTGTTTGGCGGCAACTAACGGTTATTTCTTTAGGTAGTCCTAGCAGAACTAGTCTCCTGAAAAAAAGGTGACTCTACGGTACGAAAAGCAAGTCCATCGTTGATAATGTATTCATCTACGGCATCATCAACATCTTCTTGAGTGACTGGCGCTTCCGGTTCATTTTCCGAACATCGGATTTTTTTTCTTCCGCTTTCAAACTCGTTTTTCAGCTGCTGATCCGCAAATTCGTGCTTCCGCTGATGAAGTGAATATGAGAATTATAGAACCTAGTTTACAGCTCAATGAAACTTACCTTAAGATGGCTTTTCAAATTCGAAGAAGATGTGAACGCACACTTTATCACACAATATTCTGGGTCGCACAATTTGCATCGAGCTTCAAAATTGTTCGTGCTCTTCTGCTGTACAAAATCGAAGTATATATTGAAGCCATCCCAAGGCATTCTTGTAGCTTCGTTCACGGCCATTTGAAATCTTGAAAATAGATTAGCTATAAAATGTCCGTGGAAATACTGACAATGACAAGCTTTCCTTGCTTCTACGACTATTTATACTCATGGGTAGTGTTTTTTCATTATCCATGGATACAAGGATTATCCATAGAAACGTATTGTTTACCAACGTAAATTAAAATCAACGCCAAGATAACGTGATTCGATAGCGTTGATTCAACGCAAATCGTTGACGCTGACGATAACAACCTTGCAAATCAACGCAACGCCGTTGACGTTAATTTATGCAAAAGTTAACGTTAACGGCGTTAATCGTTGATTAACGTTAACAACCCTGAATTAATCGTCCCCTCCGGCAACGATCATTGCTACAGGACTGATTCCATCGAACAGCATTCGCATACAATGAGCCGCTATCGTCGATGAAGATGGAGGAAGCCTACATCAGACTGAAGAGGGAGGCTAAGCGGATCGGACTAGTCATCAACACGTCGAAGACAAGTGAGATCAAGGTTTTTCTGAATCGTTTTGGGATCCCAATCAACTGTTCAAAATATGGGCTCGGTTGGTTGCGTCCTCGCTCTCCGCATTGCGTTTTAAATTTATATGGAGACTAATATGAAAAAACGTATTTTTTTACATTTTTGCTCTTAACAGCTTCAATTTATCGTCAATGCCGAAAGACTTTTCCGAAGAAGGTGCATAGCTAGAAGGTCTACAACAAATGTTATTGTGCTTCGAAAATTGATTGTTCAAACCATATGCAAGAAATCAATGTTTCTGCCAGCACTACCGGACAACCTAATGGTTGATAGAGAGCAAAATCCATTTTTCTTCTTGTCGGAATTTTTACTTTGAGAAATGTTTCCGAATAACTCCTCTAAGCTCCAAAACCCTATAAGATCAATAATTTTGAAATAACACTCGGTTAAAATTTTGGCCCTCGTAGTTCGGCAGTGCTGGCAGAATCAAAGATGTTTTGCATATGGTCTGAACATTCAAGCTTCGAAGCGTTATAACTTTTTTCGTGGACGTTCAAGCAACGTACGTTCTTCAGCAAAGCTTTTCTGTATCCTTTGGGTCATACTTTAACGCAATGTGCCACTTGGTTTACGATGAACTAAAACCTATAGAAGTAAAAATGCAAAAATATACAAACTTCAATCGCGATGCGGAAAGCGAGGGAGGAACCAATCGCGCCCAAATTCTGCAAAGTTGTTTGGGACCCAGAATGGTTTCGAAAAACCATTGATTTGAAAAAATTACCATACGCCCCACCCCAGTTAAAGTCATTCCTGAAAATCTGACATCACTGTTTTTGAAGCGCTCCGATAAAAACAAAACTCGACGAAAACAACGGACAACGCGTTGAGTGTGTTTGAGGGAACCTTGAAGCGAAACGAAATTGAGCCAAATTCGACTATTCATGAATAATAAATTATATTAACAAACTTTTTACTTTCGTTCGAATTATTCTCCAATTCTGACAAAATTTCCAGGGGGTGCTTTTGCAAATACGTTCAAAGTAAATGAGCATGTGCAACTGCAAGATTCCTATAAGAAAGCAAGAACTTTCTCAAGGAAGTGTAAGCTTCTTCATCATTCGCAGTCGTTTCCTTTATTTTTATTTTCTTATAAGGAACAATTCATCTCATAAATCTAATTGCAATCTAATCAAACGAAACCCCATGTGACAGACTGCACATAAGTAGCTGCACGTGTGCGCTGCGTTCTGATCCGTTCACATAAATAGCCGCAATTGACGTGCATTCAATTTCAATTCCATTCGCTATTTTTCTATGTTACCTCTACCGTTTGTATAAAAATAACACCAGCAGAACGTGCAATTTCCGACTGGATTTTCCCATCCCTTATGGCACCTTGAAAGGGCATGGACAATGGGATTTTGACCCAGAGATTTGTTCATGTATGAGAACAAAAGCTTTTTACTTTGTCGGGATCGGTCAAAGTCGAACAGTCCAATTGGGAATGTGAGAAAAGCTTTCTGTGGTCACTTCACGCTTGTTGGGCTTTGTGATCGGAAGGATTCTATTGAAATTTTTTAATTAGTTTTTTGGTCAGTGGTAAACCGATTGATGATCGACATCCGCAGGTGTGCAGATTTGGTTTGGTGGTGATGTTTATGGAAATAAATTGTATTTATGCATTTATTCATGTGACAAAGCTTGCTGTCTTGTCCTATTATTCAATCTACCGAGCGATTGTTATTCAAATTTCTGATAAAATAAATGTCGTTAAGACATCCAAATAACATGTTACAAGCCCGTATTATGCACGGATGGCCTATTAGGTAAACTATCAACTTCGAGATAATTTTCAACAATATAAATTTTTGTTACAAATTGTAGAATGCACCGAATCTCAACAGATACTACAGGGACGAATTTCACCACTTAAAAATCATATCATATGCGTGCTACCAAAACACTCCTTAACAAATCCGCAAAGGATATTTTTTTTAAATTTTCACCCCCTTAATCACTGGGACAGAAGGACATTTTTTTAATATAGACGGTTATTATCTGATTTTCCACCAAAATAAAGGCACTAGCCTCTTAAAACAATAAAATACAAATAAACAAAACCATTGGGTGTAAACATTCTAAATAACTATAGTCCAGTTAAGTACGACATACTGAAGACGGCCTTACTGTTGAGGTCGAAATACGTTTTTGTGAAGTTACCATCACGCGGTGGAATTAAATGAGATAGTGCTAACTCGTCTTATGACAAGTGAGTTTCGAACAGTTTTCCAAACAGATTCAGAATACATCAAACTTGTCAAGTGTTACCGTCGAATATTGCTCTTGCCGAATTGATCATATCATCATCAAAATCATCAAAATAACGCTTACCTATCGCATACCTCAAGTACTCTCCAGTCTTCACTTTTCCCATTTTTTTTCGAACGATTGATTGAGGAGGTAGACGGTAGGTAGGAGGTAGGTAGTAGGTATCGGAAATACAATCTGCCGTTTTTCGGTACAATCCAGTTAACCGTATCGCGGTAACCCTTCTTGCCCTTGCACCATGTGCACCTCGCCTACTATGATGATGCCGATAAAGAGAAAAGGGATTAATATTTCATGGCCCACTCTTTTGCGTTGCCATTGTGTCTTCGGCAAATGGACGCATAATGCCCACCACCGCATATTGTCAAATGTTGCTGCGCGATGCGACCAGAGAGCACCATCAGCGGTACGGGATATCAAATATTGAAAGATATGAACACGAGAAACTGCGAACGTCCGAAAAGGATCTACGCCAGCAGGCAATATTCCTGCACTCAGAGCGAAAGCCAGGGGCAGGTGAGTCGATCAACCTTTTCTGTGTCTCCATCCGTTGATCGTGGCCAACAACAGTTGGTCAGGATTTGAGATTTACCGTTTCGCTTTCTACCCAGATCTGCTATCAATATTTGACCATACGGTGGTGTGTCGTTACAAGCAAAAATTTTCTGTGACAGTTTCCTCGGAATTCAGAAAACTCAACTCTTGAGCAGCCTCGTCAAACCGATCAATCTCGCGCTGGGCGTTGATAATTACAGCTTTCTTTTACATCAAAATCAATTTTATGCTGCAAGAGCCTATCCTTTGCCGTTCTGCGGTTGGTCATCTGTTCTTTTTTTTGCCTTGGACTAACAATGGTCAAGAACAAAGCTAAATCGTTCAATCATTCCCGATCCCCGATGCATTGGTTTCCCAATAATGAAGAGATCGTCATAACGCCACAAAATGACTAGGTTCGCATTGTTCGCCAACGGCAGAACCGACCCAAATTGACCTTTCTTCGTTTTGCCTTTCTTGAGAAACTATGCCAGCCAGCAGCAGGCCAATCGCAAGAAAATTGATCCGTTTGTTTGACGTTGATTGTTGTTTTGTGAATGTTGCTTTGTTAGTGGTTTGTTGTATCTTTTTATTGGCATTTGTATATTTTTTGTGCGCTTTGTGGTGTGACATCTCGCACGAAAGAGCTCAGATGCGAGGGGGTGTATTAATGAGATGTAGACCTCAGGAATTACATCAGTTATTCTTTTTATCGGGTTCGAAGGAATAATCAAAAAAAAAATCTTAAGGGAATAAATAATGTAAACATATGGTCGATGTAGTATAGATTAAATAGATTGTCCTCTATTGCATTTGGTCAATATCATAATTGAAAATTGCATTTATCCTAGGGTGTGGAAATTCAGTAAAATTATTCCTTTCCGTAAAAAATCCAACATTAGCTCTATCAATAACCTACGACCTATCAGCATACTTAGTGCGCTTTCAAAGGTTTTCGAAAGAATGTTTCTAAGGGTCTGTCTCATTTGGAGAATTCTAGACCAACATTTGAAAAGGGCGTAACAGCCAAAATTTGATTTCTCTAGTATTTTGTCTATGTATATAGCTATGTATGAAGATAAAGAATCCGAAGAAATAAATTTTGGCTGTTACGCCCTTTTCAAATGTTGGTCTAGAATTAAACTTAAAAGTGACAGTTCAAAATAAAAACAATCACCCGGTTATAAGAATGGCTGGTGCTACCCAGCAATTCCAATAGGACATCGATGGAAAATGATTCGACTTCTGTCAAAAGTAATCTTGCTCTGCGAGCAGGGTTATTTGATAATTATTGAAATGTCACTTTTAAGGGTCTGTCTCATTTCCCTGAATCAAATTTAATTTTACTTAAAACTGACAGTTCGAAAATTTAAAATCACCTGGCCATAAGAATTGCTGCGTGCTACCCAGCAATTCCAATAAGACATCGATCGAGAATGATTCGATATCTGTCAAAAGTAATCCTGCTCATCCAGCAGGGTTATTCGATAATTATTGAACTGTCACTTTTAAGTTTAATTTGAGTTTAATCATCCAATTGAGACAGACCCTAAGGGTCTGTCTCATTTGGAGAATTAAACCGAAATTAAACTTAAAAATGACATTTCAATAATTATCAAATAACCCTGCCCGCAGAGCAAGATTACTTTTGACAGATATCGAATCATTTTTCATCGATGTCCTATTGGAATTGCTGGGTAGCACCAGCCATTCTTATGACCGGGTGATTGTTTTTATTTTTGAACTGTCACTTTTAAGTTTAATTCTCCAAATGAGACAGACCCTAAGTTTAATTTCAGTTTAATTATCCAATTGAGACAGACCTTAAGAATGTTCCTATGTACATGCTTCATTCTTTACAGTCCGCATATCGATCTGGTCATAGCACTAAAACTTCTATGTTAAAAGTATGTGACGACAAGGCGTCGTTCTAGATTAAGGTAGCAAAGTTATATTAGTTCTTCTGAACTTCCAAAAGGCGTTTGACACAATTTCACATTCTCTGCTGTGTCGTAAATTGTCGTATTTTATTATACAGTAAATCAGTATCGTTAATACGTTCTTATTCAAATAATCGTCAGTTAGCTGTTTCTTCTTCTTATTGGCATTACATCCCCACACTGGGACAGAGCCACCTCGCAGCTTAGTGTCCATTAAGCACTTCCACAGTTATTAACTGCGAGGTTTCTAAGCCAGGTTACCATTTTTGCATTCGTATATCATGAAGCTAACACGATGATATTTTTATGCCCAAGGAAGTCGAGACAATTTCCAATCCGAAAATTGCCTAGACAAGTACCGGGAATTGAACCCAGCCACCCTCAGCATGGTCTCGCTTTGTAGCCGCGCGTCTTACCGCACGGCTAAGGAGGGCCCTCAGTTAGCTGTTTACTGCAACAATATTCTCTCTAACTTCTTACCTGTTCATTCTGTCATATCCCAGGGATCGGTTTTAGGTCCTATTTCGCCAAACACGGAGGGTCCGCAAATCGTCCTCCACTTGATCGATCCACCTTGCTCGCTGTGCACTAGACTGGCCCAGTTGTCTAATTCCACCCCCAGGATTGTGTCTTTGGGTGAGAAAATCAATCGCTGAAAATTTCAGCTCAATCGCTTGTTGCATAAGCTGGCGCATTGGATTTGAAGTTTGTATGAGGATCTCAGCCAAAGTGTATAGGAAAATACACCTCCGTTAGTCATTTAATCTGAAAATTGGTTCTGATTGCTCGATTAAGCTCAGAATTGCAAAAACGGCAGTTGGTATGCTACAGAACAATTTCACAGAACATTGCATGATGATTAAATGAACTTTTATATAATTTTCGGCTGATTTATTAGGAGCTGTTTTTTTTTTTTTGGTTTTTTGATCGAATCGCATCGTTCTGTTGATTGCGCTATTCAAATTAATTCATGGAAAAAATGTTACTTAAATCCTTTTGAAAAGTTAAGCGAGAATTGTTTAAAAATGAATCGGGAGCGTAACATGAAGTTGGACGTCAATCATCCAGCATTTGGTACTGAGTGTAAGATCTACAAGAAATTGTTTGATCAAAAGAAAAGCGGCTTGCGTTTCAATGAATAGCAACCAAGTTCCAGTAGTAATGTGAACCAATTAGATGTTTTATATTTGAATATTGCTGGTTTGTCTACAAACTACGTAGCTCTACGTACGATTGTAGAAGAAAACGTCCATTTTGGTATTTTAGCAGAAACGCATATTGTAGAGTATGAATCATTTGATCAGTACAGTATACCGGGATACAAAGTCGCTGCTTGCTCATCACATTCAAGACATATTGGCGGAGTTGCTATTTATGCCAAAGAATCGGTTCAATTCAAGCTTCAATTAAACGAAGCCTGTGAAGCAAATTGGTTCTTAGGCATTACAGTTGCACGTGGCATGAAGAAGGGTAATTAAGTGTTTGTTTGTAGGGGTATGTGGCGGGACCATCATCATCATCATCATCATTTAAATGCTTATGCTACGTTTTGACAGGGCAAGTGAATTGAACAACTCAGTTCAATTCAATTGACTTGCCAAAAGTTGAACATCTCGCGTAACATATGATTACGGCTTATAAACCAAAACCATGATTTTTCATTTTCTAGCATAAACGAACGTCTCATGAACCATTTGCACCATAGTGGTTTTTAAGTCCTTTGTTGGCGCCCTTAACTACCATGCAGAATGTTTGCTTTGGTTTTCAGGTCGTTCACTAGCTTCAAGTTATTTTAAAATGTATATTCTTACTAGGTTTTTGATATATCGCATAGCAGAACTACTCTGGCTAACAAACCTAAACAAATTCGATGGTGTTACTAGCTTTAAGTAAACGGCTTAAAAACCAGACGTGTTGCCGGTAATGCGAGTAAACGGCGCGATTTTTGTTTTAGCTGAAATATTGAAGATTTCGAATAGTTTTTCAAATAATCTTTATCTGCTGTTATAATATAACCATTTACGTATGGCATTGACATAATTTTTGCAATGAAATGAGCTTCTACTTCAATAAATGAATTAAATTACTCATAGAAAACTTGAACCTCATTTTTCTCGATTCAGCATTGTTGGTTTTCGGCCCTAATCATATGTTGCTCGAGACATGTTCGTGAATTGAATTACAGGTGCCTACACGTTCAATTCGCGTTTGATTCAAGCGACTTGCTCAATTAACTTGCCTTATCTAAACGCAGCATTACGGTTACCTGGGTATGTGAGCACCGTTATTGATTAAATTTGTGTAGTTTAATTGGAATGACGTTGTTCAACAGTTAAATTTTTACACGTAGAACAAACGTGAACTTTTACAAACAAATTTCCAAATTTGATCCAGACTATCTTTTGAATAAGGCCAAATTTTTTACTGATTTTTTCGAATGGATATAATTAAAACCAGATCAATCCACCTAGCGTTAGTGGTGTAGAAAGGCACGCATTAAAAATAAGAAAAACACATAAGAGAGGTCGAAATAGCATGTCAGGGGAATATATGGTACTTTTTCCATCAATTCATATGCATTTGCGGTCATTGAAATGCATTGTCGCAATCTTCAAAAAAAAAAATTTTTCGTTTTAAATTTTTTTCTCCTAAGGGGGGACCTTTAGCAGAAAAACAATGTTTTTAAATAACTTTGAAACGCAATGACTGACCGGGCCAATTTTCAATAGGGAACAACTAGACCACAATCCGCGTCGACGGCAACTTGTTGCGAGCAAATCGAATAATGCTAAATGCAAAAAGTGTGTCTCACATTTTGCACACACACACACACACACACACACACACACACACACACACACACACACACACACACACACACACACACACACACACACACACACACACACACACACATACAGACATCACCTCAATTCGTCGAGCTGAGTCGATTGGTACTTAACACTATGGGTCTCCGAGCCTTCTATCAAAAGTTCGGTTTTGAACTGATACTATAGCCTTTACGTATACATACTTTGTATACGAAAAAGGCAAAAACGACGCATCCTACAAAAAAGTATGGTGTGGGTGACTATTGCAAAAATCAGTCAAATTATCCAATAAAAATATTGGAAACAATCCAAATTGAGCCATACACTCAAAAAATCAGTTTTAAAAACTAAATGTTGATTTGCGAAAAACCGTCCCTTTTGATTTGAACGAAATTTTGTCTAAAGATAGGTGATTTATTATGTTCGTAGGCTGGGCACTTTTAAGGGAAAAAAGTTCTTCTAACAAAAACTTTTTCTTGCCGGAATTATTTTCAGTGCATTTTCATCCGAAATTAAACCAATAAAAGTCATTATTATCTCAGAACCCCGAACAACTCAATTTTTATGATATTTTGGCTTATTTAGCAACCAAAATATAATTTTTTTTTTAATTTGGAGTAACATTAAAAACATATATCATATCTTTAAACAAATATAATATTCCTTTATTGGCTTGTTTAGTTGCGACCAGTTACGACCAAAACATTATACTCTGCTTGACTGTACTGGAGTATTTAATACATATATGTATTAGGGTGGCTCAAAAAACAATTTTTCAAATTTTTTGATGGGCCACCTTCTTATTCGGTTTTATTTGATGCCCTTATGCTCTGGACAAAATTTCAGCCAAATCGGTTAACGTTTGAGCGGTGCTAAGCTAGTTGGAAGTTTATATAGAGAAATGTATGCAGAAAAATCGAAAAACAGTGATTTGCAGTTGGACGCCACAATTTAAGATGAAGAACTATGATACTCATTCAGTTATTGTAGAATTAAATACAAAATATTATGCTGAAAACCGCGAGAAGATTAGAGTTCCTAACGCAAAGATATTAGCATTTTACTGGAGTGTTGTATGGGTGAATTTATTTCTTTTCAAAGGTAAAATAAACGAAATTTGCTCAAACCCCACTCCAGAGAAATGCTAATAACTTCACCGGGCAAACACTAATCTTCTCGCGGTTTTCAGTATAACATTCTGTATTAAATTCTCCAAGATCTGAATGAGTATCATAGTTCTTCTTCGTAAATTGTGCCGTCCAACTGCAATTCACTGTTTTTGGATGTTAAACAATTCTCATTAATCAAAAGGACCTAGTAATATTTTTTTCATGAATTAATTTGAATAGCGCAATCAATAGCTTTCATGTTGTTCTGTTGATTGCGCTATTCAAATTAATTCATGGAAAAAATGTTACTTAGGTCCTTTTGAAAAGTTGATCGAGATTTAACGCATTTCAATACAGTTGACGTGCACTCAGAAGTTTTGTGACTATCGCTGCACTTAGAGCACGCAATGTAGTTTTTACATTCTGTACTCATGTGCCCAAATTCTCCACACTGGAAGCATCTCAAAACATTAATCGCGGGTACAACAGGGCACCGATCGAACCTTACAATAACCTTTTTTGCGGTCCAAACAGCTATATGTATCTTTGTCTACTTCAATTACGGCACTAAATAAATTGCTTGTACTTGAAGCGTGGATTTCCATAGATATTTACTACTTTTACATGATTTATTGCGATGTCCTCATTCTGACCTTTTTAGAAAGTCGATGAGGTCATCGGAGGAATATTTATCGCTCCGATGTTGGAACAACAGCAGTGTAGTTTTCACCCAAATCGTTTTGCATGCCATTTTTTACCACATCTACATTGGAAACCAGTTGCACACTCTACAATAATGGAGCCATTTTTCCCGTTCCGAAAGTTATTTATCTTGTGTACTTTTGGATCTAACGTAGTATTTTAAAACTTTCGAGTATCGTCACTACTCTGGTCGGACTGTTTCGGTTTAACCACAATGACAGGCCGAGTCTTACGTTCTTTCGCTTGTACAACTTTAGTTGCTTTAGGAGCACTTTCCTTATTTTTCCTTCTAACTACCGTAACAAAAGGAACATCGTCTTCGAAAACATCGTCATTATTTTTAATTACATCATCATCAACATCAACAAAATCGTCATTACTATTACTAATTTTCCGTTTTTTGCGCGAACTGCAACTTGATTCAGAATGACTCTTATGAGAGCTGACCGATCTGATGCTCTTTATGGCTCTCACCTCGTGGTTTCTGGGTGTCATGCTTACCTAAGGTATTCACGCGTCAGCTTCTACATGTCACGATGCGCTCGCAGTGATTGTCAGTAAAGATCATCGTTTAAAAGCGTGTTTTCTTTTCGGATCATCTTTTGATGGTCACGACGGTCTTGCAAAATGTCGTGACCATCAAAAGATGACCAAGATCATATGCTATGAACACTTTATTTTCTTTGTACTACCAGAGCCTGTTCCCTGTTAGACTTACGCAAAATAATCTTTAGTTACGCGTGTAGACCGAAAGGCCTTACTCCAGGGATTTCTTGGATGACATATGCTGTCTACCATATCCTTTCTCTGTACCATACTTAACACAAGGAGCATGTACCGTACTTAAAACAAGACTGCAAATCTTTGTTCATGAGTGTAGAGTTTAAGCCATTTCTTGGATAACTGAACGACCTATCTGTGACCTTATGCAGAATAACTATCATGTCGGTAAATGTTTAAAGTAAAATTTGAAAGTTTTTTTTCGGTTCTAGTTAACAAAAATTTCCTAGTGCAATCCCATTTCGACGGCATAAAAATGGTTTTGATTGTACTGTCAGTTAAGTGCCTCAGTATATCAAATAACTAACACACAAGCTTAACATGTACGTGGGTAGTGCTGCCAACAAATTTCTATTATGGAATTGTTTCTCATGTTTCAAACTTTTGGAAGAATGGAAAATTTTAGTATGAATGAGGAGTGTGTATAAAAATATATATTTGAAAGACTTTACTTTTATTACGCTAATGTACAATAATTGGAAAACCCAATTTTATTGACTGCAAGATGTATCATCAGACGTGTTACATAATTTTTATTTCAGTTCAAACCGCCAGTTTGGCTACGCGTTTTTCAACTGTAAATAAGGCGGCAAAGAAAACAAAATTCAAACGTGCTAAAGTTAAAAAAAGGTGTTTTAAACGCCTTTCGGTAGTTTCTTTTGAATTATTATTCACCGAGCAATAAATATTGCTTTTATTTAGCACGTAGTGGGAAATTAAAGTATAAAAGTGCAGTGAAAATTAGTGAATTATGATGATTTTGGTTACGATGTTGCGTGCCTTGTCCAGTAGTTAAACCAACTGGATTCGTTGTACGATAAAGGTAGGAAATTGTGCAAATAGCCTCAGTCGAAAAGTTTAATTGAACTGTATTTCAAGTAAGTAACACCGGAATGTAGGGTATCTGTTCCTATATCAATAACAATAAGGCAATGCGCATATGAAATGCATTGATTCCTCACCCAATAATCAAGAAACATGAGAATAATTATGCTCGGCTCACGTAATTTTTAATTGAAAACAATTTGGTAACTTCAAAAATGAAATTATTATCACATTATAGAAGTATTTAGCTAAAAAAACATCATCACCGCCATGTACCTATTTCAATAACATTCAAAAACAGTTAATCCTATGCTTGTACCTATATCAATAATACTGTTTCCAACATAAAATACGCACACCATTACTTGTGTGTATACGTAACGATATGATTGCAGTGATGCCGAATTCTTCAATGTTTTGTATTTGAGTTGAAATATAATTACGAAATTGCAGTTTTTGTTGTAGTTTTTTAACTTATCAGTTTAATTTTATGTTCGTCATAGATTATCTTTTCGATATACCTTATTTTACAAACATAATAGTTGAATTTCACAATGAAAGTTTATTGAAACATTTTTGAAATAAAAATCTTGGTCGGCAACCCTTGAGAGTACTGCAAGCCATGTAAACAGTTTGGAATACGGACAAGGATAATTGAGACGTTGTTCGAAATAAACCTATATCAAACTATAGGAAATCGCGTTGGTTTTTCAAATATAATTATATTTATAGTGAAAATGTGATGTGCTTCAAGTGTTGTGAAGTGAATTTTGAAAGAATACATTTGTGTTTGCTTGAAATTGAGTGGAAAACAACGGCGTGAAAACAGATGAATCTGCTAGTAGCAATCGAGCAGTGCATCAAACCATCAGTTCAGAGGTAGGAAAATGAAAATAAAAGTGCTTTTTAATTTTATCTTTTAATAATTTGATTCTTGTGAATTAAAACATTACTTAACAAAATCTTGAATAATATTCCAAACATTCAAGAATGTGTTCCATCCATTATTGTGTACATACGATGTGAGAAATTGTAAATAAATTGATTTTTTATTTGGTTTATCGACAGTTGGGATTAATATACGGGCTGTTATTAATATGGGAACAGATACCCTAATTCAAATGTCTACAGATCGCAGTGTACACTTTTTTCTATCTCGCCAGATGATGAAATTCATTAATTTAGTTTAGGATTCGCGAGTAGTATTTAGGGATTTAGAATTTGATATGACGGATAGTAGCGCCATGGACGAATTAGCGCGTATTCCTATGCACACATCCCTGTATATTACAGGTTTGAGGAGAATATATAAAATTTATAGATAAAATTTAAAAATTCAAATAAAAGCAACTTACTAGAATATTAATCTACGTGCTCAACCACATGACGACCTCTGTCTCGAATATCCGATACCAAGTATAAGTAGAAAATTATAAATAAAAAGAAATCAGTTCCTTTACAATCCTTTTGTTTAATTTTTCTTTTGAAATACGATAAACAATTGAACTCCACATTAATAAGATTTCAAACTAAACCTATTCCACATAAATCAGCATCCGCATTAATGTTACATAGTTGTTGACAACACTTATATATTGATCATCTCAACACTTATTCCTTGATATAACTCATATGTTGATATCACTCATAAATCATGTCAATTTATCTCATCTTGATCATCTCAATCAGCCTCCATTATAGCCTGTTCAAATTAGCTTCACGACATGATAAAGAGTATCTTGATATCAAAGTTCAATCATTTTATTTTTATAGTAAACATGATATTGATAACAAAACATGATACTTGTTTGAAATAAGAGTAAAAACAACAAGCGAAAATAAAAATTTGCACCGAAATATCATAGAAATATCAGTTTTTGCTATTAACAAGAACTTAACAATATCTTAAGCTATTAGTTTGTTTTTGTTATTAGCAAAACCTGATATTTTTTGACATTTTGGTGCATTTTTTTTGTTATTTTTACTCCTTATTCAAACAAGTTCATATCATGTTATCGATATCACTGCTTCTTCCCGGGAACGCAACATTTGGAAGCAAAAGAAATGGATTTTTTTCAACACATAGGAATGAAAAACCCATATGAGACTTAATTAACAAGTACAATTATCTAACATCAAAGGTCTTAAATTATTCACTACGCACTCAATTTTGTGTTCAATATTTAGATATGTTTGCTACATTTTCAGCAGCTGAATAGTTTTATATCATAAAAGTAATAAACAAAGCGCATCTGCTTTTTATTTCTTTTTTTGACATAAGATGAACATGGGAGCAATCAGATGAAAACCCGAAACCCTACATACTCAAATCCGAACTGTAACACGCTGCAACGGAAACGATGATTTATTCTGCCCGTACAAATCACAAAAGACCTTGTCCGTAAGACCTATATCCATTTTTCACACCTTTCAATTTCACTCACCGTAGACAATGCATCGTCGATACTCTTGTCAATGCAAATCTAACGGGAAGCAAGATTCCTAGCAGTAGCAAAAACCGGTTGAACCGAACGGCTTAAGCCTTCGCATCCTTTCCCAGCTGTATCTTGGGTGCGTTGGGAAAAAGGATTCCAGCTCAGTGTCGTCTTCCATCGATGATAAAATGATGAATAGCTTACGGGGATAAGTGGGAAAAAACACGAGAAGCTGATTACTTCTTGGGTTCTCTTTTTTTGGAAGGTGTTAATGTGACAACCAACTTTTTTTTTCTAGATCGAAGTTTTTGACTGCAAAATGCTGCAGTCAGTTCAAGGAAGCGAGCAAACATAGATACCAAAAAATGGATTTATGTTTGTTTTCTTGCGCATAATCCGTCAAGCAGACGTACAATTATGGTTTTACCGTGAAGATTGAAAGCAACGAAATGGAGAACGAAGTAGGCGTTTCATCGAGAGTGTAATTTTACGAAAAACTGTATCCATAGGGACGATAGGCTGAAGAGCAATTTCCTTGAATCGATTACTGTGACTCTGCTGGAGTGCTTGGATTTTGGTCAATATTAGGATTAACTTGGTGTGTTTTGTTGCGACGAGATGAACAAATTTGTTTGACAAGGATTTACCAGGAAAATCCTTGTTCGACATCGCATTTTCTTGTTCTGCTGTATGATTGTCCAAAATTGCGAAAGTTATCCTTCCTTCGAAGCACAACGATCATTAATATCATGCGAATAATAGGGACTTGTCCCGTGAAATTTGAATCCCTTCGCAACGTAACAAATTTCCTAAACCACAATCAATTCTTATTTTCTGCATATAGATTTTACCTTTTTCTTAGGCAAATTAACATAACTGTAGCCTTGAGCCGAATGCGGCAATGATTTGGCAACTTTCTTTCAATAACGCAGGGCTACTTTGTTTCATCATTTCGTCATGCTGACCATGTGAGTCCAGAAAATCGTTTGGTTTCTGAAGCCTTTGACAAACATAATGCCAGAATCTTGTTGAGTCATTTTCGGCAACCCCTTTTCTTATGTTTTCTGCGGAGAAGCATTGAGGCGAAATTCTCAGAAAAGCTTATACATTGCGTTGGTCAAAGGTTCGATCCGAGACAGGTTTTAGCTTGATCACGTGCGCGTGAGGAGCTGTTTGATCTTGTTCGGCTTCCCGATCAAATCCCGCAAGAGATTTTTCCGATTTGGCTTTCTTCGGTTTGATGATTGGCGTTTCAAGAAAGGCTGCTGAAGCTAGAGAAATCCACCCAGCTGGAAAAAATCTGGCTTGGTCATCACAATTGACATTGGAAGTATGGAATGAAGCACGTGTAGAAACATCAATCAATATAGTTTTAATCCAGCTGCTCATTAGTTTTTGATTACCATTGGGATTATGCATTCAAAGCTACACAACTCTAGTTTTATCATCTCAGGTTTTATCAGATAATATTTTCCAATGTTTGCGTTTAATTCATTTACTCAAAAAAATAGCCACTTTGAGACTTAGAATTGTCAATTCGCTTTTTGGATTGCATTATTGTGCTTACCAAAAAAGATGCAAATTAATTAAATACAATTCGAATAACAACTGTAAAAATAGGAACATCGAGCCAGGAAAAACCCAATGAAGACCATAATTTACTCTACAAGAGTGATATAAAACCAGTATAAAACCAAAATGTTACTAGGGAAAACAGCGCATCAATTGCCCTGTGTACATACGTTGAGAAACAACCATGCGTCTCCATCGAATTTGCCCGAACCATCATCCATAGCAATAAATAATAACTGAACCAAACCGATCAATTAGATATCGGCCCAGCACGAGCTGGCAGATGCAACTGCACGCATGCTCTTTTCCTTACGGTTTCAGCGGGGACGAGTGGGTTGTAATCAGATGATGAAAAGTTCCGCATTTCTGAGCAAATATGTTTAATTTTGGCACGTCATTGCCGGGACGGTATGGTAGTCCATCTAAACAACAATCCATTTGAATTGGAACCCTTCTATTCCTTGTTTCACAAGCGATGCAGACCTACACGGCCAGAGGGGAAAGCTGCTGATGGCGATGGGGTGCCTGCCCGGACCAAACAGATCTACAGAAATGAGGAAGTGAATGGCGAAATTTGTTTCATGTGGGAGGATTATTCGGGATTCCCTTCCTTTGTTTTCGGTGATATTGGATCGGCCGGAGCGTGCTGTCGATGAGGGAAATTTGAAAGGGTTCAATGCGTCTTCGAAGTCTCGACCGGTAAAGTGATGGCGTGCCGGGGGTTAGGTGACTACCACATCTGTAAATTGCAGTCGGGTGCTGTCATGTCTAAATTAAGCAAACTGTGGCTTGGCGTGGTGGAAACGAGAGGAGCGTGTTCAGCTGAGATAACACTTCCGCATTTTGCATGCAGGAACGTAGAGATGGAACGTAATTAAATCTAATACTGGAGGTATGGGAAAAGGGCGTTGGACACTGTATTGGAGGGTGGACTATTTCTGTTTTTGGTGCCCTATGAAACGGATAACGGAAATACAAAGATGGAAAACTGTCGCTAGATTTGATTTGTTTGAATCTATATTGAACGATGAAGAATCGATTGAATATATTTAAAATGAAACGCAATACTTTTTTCTGATTATAATCCAACATAAATACAACAAATCGCTTATTTTTTCGACAAGGTGACAATATTGTAATTTTTGTGTACAGTTCAAGGCATAATTCGTTCAATCAATCCAAAAATTCAATAGAATATAGTTATGTGCTTCTTGTAATCTCTTGTTGTTCGAGTACCACCTCCTTCCTTTAGGTTTCTTTTAGCTAGAAAATTATTAAGAGCATTCTAGTAGAATGTCTTTACTTGTCATAAGACGAGTTAGCACTATCCTATTCAGTTCCACCACTTGGTAGAATTAAATGAGATAGTACTAACTAGTCTTACAACAAGTATTCCTTTTTTTAAGATTTACGGCTCATGATAATTATATATAAGTCAAGCATCAACAAGGCTATCAAAGATCTTGAAAACATTATGTCGTTTGATATGTTAGACACTCAAAAATATGAATACGGAGGGTTGTAGACCTCCAATCCTCGAACAGGTTTTGTTTTAAAGTATTATTAATATAAAATATGTTAGTAGATCTATTGACATCACTGTCAAAAATGGTGCAAAATCAATTTTTCGTCTGATGCAACAGTTCGAAAAAAAAAACATTATTAATTGATTTATTTGTTTATTATTCATCCAAATGATAATGGTTGTCGCAATGCATACAGTACATTTAATCTAATTGGTATCGTTCGGCGATACAGAAAACTTCCAGTAGTCGTTTCCGAAACGCGTCAGCAGAAACGTTGTTGTCAAAAAATAAAAATATTGTTTGACTAGTTAGCAGATAGCTTGGAGGCGCTCGTTAATACATAATTACTGCTCCTCGACTCCAGGATGTGAGGAAGCTGCCATTCTGGTGCGAATATTTAAATTTGGGCAAACAATGCAGGACAATCCATGTCACCTGTTAGCAGTTTCACTGCGAACATTTCTTGGGCGGTTCTTCTGCTCACATCAAGTGATTTGATTTGTAGAAGATAACAACCTTCCTCGTATGGTGGCAAATTCCATTGGTCATACCAACCAATAAAGTGTAGCGTACATCCCACATTTTTTGAACGATTTATTTTCCAGGGATCCTATTGGTTTGAAAAGAATCGTATACAACAGCATGCGATTCAAATAAAAATCACACAAGGAAGCTATAGAGGGCCCTGATGCATTTCGGATCGCGGATATCATCAGACAGTTGACGATTAGCTCTGGTCGCAATATCGTTGTAATGGACACGGAATGTGAGGACACTGTCCAAGGCGAGGCCAGAGTCCTTAAGATGCTGCACCGAATAAGACTGACCGTTGAGGACAGAGACGAGGTTAAAAAGACTGTTCGAGAGCTAAAGAAAAGGAAGGACGGATTCCCGACCGAGCATCTAAAAGCCGGGAGTGACCGGCTGTACGAAAAAAAATCCACCAAGTGATAGAAATGATTCGGTCATGGAATGATACAGTCATATGCGAAGAATTAGTTTGATACAGAAGTTATTAGTGTAAGGGCACTAGGTCAGTATAAATGATATTCGGAAACAGAAAATTCACATTTATTTCTTGTCGTCTAATCGAAAACGTAAAGTATCGAATGGGCAATTCACTCAATATGCGTAATATACGAACATTATTTGAGGCTAGAATGATTATGATAATGATGAGGATGACAGATGCTTAAGCATAAATCCTGGTACGACGAAACTTTTCTTATTAAATGAAGTATAAAATTGAAGTTTCATCAGTGAAGGGAACTCTAAAATTAGTTAAATCATCATGAGCCTAATTGCATTTCACGAAAAAAGTCTATTCCCGTATTTTTTTTTTTTTTTTTTTTTCATTTTATTTAAATTGTCTTCCAGGAGCTGAAACGCAGTGATGTTCAGGATTAATTTCGGTTAGTGCTGATCCGTGAGTCAAGGAGTTGATGGAGTCTATTACTTGCTGGGACTCCCTTTGAGCTTTTCTACCAGCGTTGCCCTCCAGACACGATTTCAGGGTCGGCTTGGAATACTGGTCTGAAATACAAACACGGTCTATACTTTTTATGAAATTTATTGTGTACTCACAATGGTAGGTTGAATACATAATGTATTTTCTCCGCAAGATTTTCTAGACTTCTTATAAATTGTCTCCAAAATAGGACAGAAATTTTCTGGAGAGATTTTTCACAAAGCTCTGCTAGCAGATTGACTTTCTAAACTTTCGCAAAAAAATCTTTTAGAATTTAAAGAACTGAAGAAGCTGCAGAAATACGTTATGGCATCTTTTAAAATTTCACTTGCAATCCTGGAGGGATTTCTCCAGGATTCTGCCAAAGGATCGACAAGAATCTATTTCCATTTAATCAATTTTATCAAATGACTCAAGTGTCTTCTTAGAGTATTCTATCAAAGAATTACTATTTTCTGGAACATGCATTGTAAATTATTTTTTACAATTCATACTAAAGATTATCGTAACTTAAGAATGTTTCATCTGGAATGCTCTTTCCAATTCTAAGTTTCCTTACCAAAGAGTAAAAACTGCATTATCCATGGGCTAAAATGGGTATTGGAGCCACTTCTGAATAATGTAAAGATTTTAAATGTCACTAATAAGCGGGATTGAATGACTAAAGTGCCACCTAGAGGTAACAGAGTGGAAGGTATCCAGCTTTTTATTCTGATCTACTATCATTTCTGAATTATCCCTTTCGACATTTGCGTTGTCAATCATAAGTTTTTTTTTGGCTTAGATCTATTATGAAACTTCAAAAGCTTCTGTTATCGATTCTACAGTTGCAAGTTCCAATCTCCTATCAATCCCCAAAACCTATCAGTTTCATTTTTCTCTAACGAACAACCCCTTCCTCTGTAACTTTCTTCAAATACTAAATTAATTAACTCTGCTATAGACTGCAATGTTCCCTTAATATCCTAAAAATAAAACCGAAATTAGTTCCTCACTTTTTAAAACAAAGAATATTTAACTCGTATTTTAAACCCTCCATCATAAGGTAAACAATTATGACAGGCATGTAGGAAGACAATAATTCATGGCTACTAAGATATTATTATTAATTCAATTTAAATTGACAACATCATTTCAATGAAAAAACGGGACAAACGCATTTGTAAAAAGGGACATGTCAAACAATCTTGTGGCAATGTGTTAAACGTAAAAAGAAAAGTGACTTAAAGAAAGAAAAATCGTCAAAAGACAAATGCAAAAGCGCAAGGGGTGAGATTATTGATTTCCCTCGCAGAATCCCTTTGTTTGTTGATAAATATATCAAGGATCTCAAAGAGAAAACATAAAAAAATATTTCATTCTTTTAATTATTTCAATGCAATAGGTCGACGCTTTAGAATAAATGTAAAATTTTATCAATTTACAGTCATTTTTGGTCGAAATTGATTCAAATGATGCTATCTTGTTAAAAGTAGCCCGCAGCTCATCTATCTTGTCCATTGATTTTGTTGCCATGTGTTTTGAAAATGGCGCTTCATGGGATTTCATTGCGCATGTTAACTATACTGATCAATTTGAAGGCTGGATTATAGTTGGGGGTAATTTTATGCCTGGTTTCGTTTCTTATGTGTTTAAAATGGTACCGAAATTTCAATTTTTCATGACGAAGTCCGTGAATCCCGGTCCTTCGAAAAAGTAAAGGAGTAAAATTCCATCCGCAGATAAGCATCCGAGAGAGAACCATCCGAGACCCAAAATCGGACAGAAAACTTTTCCGAGGTTTGAGACTACCTTAGAGTCGATGTGTGCACGCCGCGTGGTACCTAGCATCTAATGGAGTATTGTACATGTCTACATATGCTGTGTGCACGACTACATTTGATGCTGGGTACCTTGCGCGGACACGACGTACACGCAGCTTGAAAAACGCTACGTTGACATCGGCCCCTAAACATTATTTTGTTCAGTGTATTTTATTTTTCATATTATTTTTGTAAATGTTTTTCTCATGTCGTCATTTTTTATAGTGAATAATTTCAAAATATTTCGAAGAATAAAATAATTCAAAAATATGTGAGGAAGCGAGTTAAAAAAAGAATAATCGAAAACGAGTCGATTCTCAAAAAAAAAAATGTATGTCCTCCCGCTTCATTCTATTGGGGGCGATTCAAATATGACATCCACTACTATTTGAGCTTTCTAGACCCCCTCTGTCACGCTTTTTGTATACCTTGTATATGTACTTTCACAAAATCTTAGACCCCCTCTTCCCCCTAAAACCTGTGACATCATTGTTGAACGACCCCTTGAGGCGTGACATGTCTTGATTTTCAGGAAATGCTTAACATCATGCTCCGTTGATTCTACTGATGAAGTTTTTCAAAATTTGATAGGGACACGGCAGGTATTTTCGTCTGTTCGTCATAGTCTCGAAAACCAATAAAAGAGACGCTTTTTTGTAAAACTCATATGTACGTACCAAATCGTAAGCTCAGGAGGAACGTTCTGCTAAGTGGAGTTCTAGCAAATGTACGTTGCTTTCGTTGGTTTTAGCCCCTACGACGATGGACGGAAATACCTGCCGTGTCCCTACCTCCTACAATGAAAAAAATAAATAAATGAAACTGTTTGTTGAGCTCATTTATGTCAAATTTTGGAACTGTTGTTGAGCACCCAGTCAGGCTTGACGGATTTGGCTGGAATTTTTACAAAAGCTACGGGGGCAAAAAACTTTATCAGAAAGTATTATTTATTTATTTATTTAGTTTACATCTAAACAGATAACACTGAATCAACAATTTGACGCCACAATCACAATACACGGTTCGAGGCCGCATCTCTCCATCCTCGAATACGCCCCACAATGGAACAACTCAAAAACAACAATGGAACAAAAGAAAAATTGAACTGTTTTAAGTCCATACATTTTGTGAATACGTATATTTATTATGTGGCCTAAAAAATATCCGTTTGAGAAGTGATCTACTTTCCTTGATAGTGTACCAGCACCAGCTGTCCGGTATGTTCCGCGAGTTGATCCAGTGCCAATGTGTGTATTAGTGTTACCATCCGACGTCGCGGTCAAGGTGTAATGGCTACCGGACAATTGTCCAGCAAACATCAGTGAGAAGAAAACTAAGTGATTCAAAATCTATTCCCCATCAAGTATGAAAAGATTGAAACGATTCGTAGTGCATTTCAACACATTTCGGTTCATTGCGATCCATAAATGGATTCCGATATTTTTTCAGTCGTCGTTTAGCTCGCCGAAATATTGCGATTCTTTTCTTAAATCCGCAACCTGGCTTGAGTTCTTGGAGGAAGTTCCAAGAACTTCCAAGAACTCCAACCATAGAAAAATTGACTTGTTTTGAATGACGTGTCTTGTATACCATTTGGTAGCCAGATAGTTCAAACCTAGATTTTCAAAATATCAGCCCTTTGTGATGAAAACTCATTGCGCCACGTAGGAAAATTGTGAATATTGTAGAAAAAATGCATTTCCAACAAATGCAATTTTCTCAGTGATTAACTGTCCAATTTTGGAAATTAATACAGCGTTGGAAAGGTAATTGTTTAAACTTTAAAAAGGGTACGTTGTTGAGGCTGCACGGTTAAAAAAAATTAGTAAAAAATGGGCAATTATTTAAAAAAAAATTTTGCCTAAGTTGGACCATATCTAACAAGCAGGGTCGAGCAGTCTCAAGAGACCACCACCACAGTTTAGCTGCGGATGAGCGTCATTTTGGCACAAGGTCGTAAAAATGTTTTTTTTTGTTAATTACGATTATCCATTCTGCGAGCATAAACCAAAAAACCCAGATTAATCCACCTAGCAGTGATGATGCCTTTCTCGTGCATTATAAAATATATTGAAAAAATCACTTTAGAAAGGTCAAAAAAGCTCTTCAGGAGAATAGATAAAATTTTCGATCATTTTGCATGTTTTGCATTAGTTAAAATGCATTGCCACTATTTTCGAAAAATTTTTTTTTCGGTTTTTGAATTTTTTTCCAAGGGGAGGCCCTTGGGAAGATCTATTAATTACGTAACGCAAAAAATTGGCATTTTCGTCACACTTTTTGTATGAAACATCTGAAAATTTTGAATGGATTGTCACACTTAGATAAACTCCCTTCCCCCTCTAAGCGTTACGTAATTTGTGGACGCTCCCTTGGGAAAAAACAATGATTTTTCAATAATTCCAAAATGCAATGTCCAAACGAGCCAATTTTCAATAGCAAATAATGGGACCACATTCCCCGTCGAATGCAACTTGTTGCGAGTAAATCGGATAATGCTAAATTCCAAAAAGTGTGTCTACAAAATTTGTACACATACACATCTACACACACAAAATACATACACACATACGGACATCACCTCAGTTCGTCGAGCTGAGTTGATCGGTATATTACACTATGGGTATCCGGGCCTTCTATCAAAAGTTCTTTTTTGAAGCAATCATATAGCCTTTCGGTACAACTTTATTGTACGAGAAAGGCAAAAATCATACAAATTAAACACCCAGATTCACTGACCCCATTTTGCTGAGGGGTATAGGGTACAGTGAACTCCACCTGAATACCTTTCAATTTACAAAAACCATCGAAAGCTCTACTTACATACTCGCCTCCGTTGTCGCAACGTAAACGGCTAATGCTGGTATCGAAATGAGCTTCTGCCATGGCGACATAGGTTTTAAAACAGTCAATCACTTCATCCTTGGTACTCAGAACGTAAGCAACACAAAAATGTGTGTAATCGTCTGTAAAGGTGACGAAATAGCGTTTACCGTTCCATGCCGCAGGGGTCATTGCACCGCAGACGTCGCTGTACACTAGTTCGAGTGGTCGAGAGCTACGAGGAAATGTCATGTCCTGAAAAGGCTTACGTGTCTGCTTGCCTTCCATACAAGGGGTGCACACACCGCGAACGAGAGCATCTTCCTTTTTCAGCGACATACCTCTCACCATGTTGTTATTCACCAGCTTTAGCAAACCACTCTTCCCTATGTGGCCGTATCTTCTGTGCCAAAGCTCAGCACTGTTCATCGCTTTTTGCGTCACAAGCACTTTATTGTTCATCGGTATCTTCACATCAGCGTCCAGTTCATACAGTCGATCCGATCGACGAGCAATGCACACAGGCACACCTTTCCGACTTATTACTGCCGTATTCTTAGAAAATTGCACTTCCATTCCTAGTTCTCCCACACGACGGATCGAAAAGAGGTTATAATGCAGTCCCGGCACTAGCAATACATTTTTCACGACGCACACTAATCTACGCTTGCCGATACGAGCCACCATGTCCACCTTTCCCTTGAAATTGCACTGGAGAACTTGGCCGGATGCGACCTTGATAATGACCGGCTCTTTAAGCTTCTCGACATCACGAAGACATTCACTACTGCATATCATGTGATCAGATGCGCCCGAGTCCAAAATCCATTTGAACGCTGTATTGCCACAAGATCGCTCGTTTACATCAACACGACTACTAATAAACGTAACCTCAGATTCACTAATGTGTGCTCTTCCTTTCTTCTCATATTTTTTCTCTTTCTTCACTGCCTTTGCTGCATTGTTATCGCCACGTTGGGGACATTCAGAACGTTTGTGTCCCACTTTACCACATGCGAAACACTTTATCTTCGGTTTTGCAAACTTTCCAACAAACGCAGTTGATTCGCCACTTTTAGCACCATCATCGCTGTGCTCCCGCTTCACACTCTCACTTAACAAGCGGGCTTTCACAAAGTCCAGGGTACATTGTTCCACTGAAAGGGTTTCCAACACAGTCACAAGTTGCCCGTACGATTTCGGCATTGTTTGCAAAAGATAGAACACCACCAAATGCTCTTGAAGTTTGATGCCGGCCGACTCCAGATCCCGCACCATCCGCTCAAACTGTAGCAGGTGCGCTTGTAGAGATCCAGTCTCCTCAAACTTCATCGCCGAAAGACGCTTCAGTAGATAGAATTGCCCGGAGATGCCTTTTCGGGCGAATGTTGTTTCGAGTGTCGTCCATATTTCACGCGGAGTTCGTTTGCCCTTGATGCATTCGAGCTGTGAATCAGCTATGTTACGAACTAAAACCGACTTGCATTTAACGTCCTTTTCATTCTTTCCAACAGCTTTCCCTCTTTATCCGCTTTGACGGCAGCATCATCCGTTTGCAAAACTTGCAGCTGCGGATCTTCCTCCGCTTCTGAGTGAATGCATTGCAGGAGGTCTAGCTCCTCCAAATGAACTTCGATCCGGAAGCACCAATTGTTAAAGTTGGTTCCATCGAAAAGATACACCTTTCTTTCCTCTTCCATCTTAGTTCAACGGCAACGGAATACAGTGTCACCGAATGCAAAATCTGCCACTCGCGGCGCGGAAAAACTCGAGTAAAAACTTTATTCCGGAAAACTTTTTGCGACGTTTTTTTTAATGCACAAACGCGTACACAACCGAACAATAAAAACGAGGCTTGAGCTGTGCTGGGCTCATAACCTGTAAAAGCGAAGACTGTGATATTACACGAGACGAGACAATATACGTGTGGTACGGTTGATGACAAAACTACAAGTGTTTTATTACGTCAAATTACACAGTTATCACATACTACTCAAATATACTTTAAATCAAATCCAGTTGATAGTTTGTTTCTGACAGATTGAAATGTGGAACTGGTAAATGTCAAATTTAGTTTTAAAAATGTTTCAAACCTAATTTTTATTTTTGTTAAAAATGGGTAAAAACAGACCGAAAATTATCATTCTATATAAAAATTGTATCCACCCAACCGACCAACAATGTTTTCACGATGACTTTGTTTATATATTCTAAAGGAAATTCTCTCTTTATATGCCATTTTACAATTTCTATATACAACATTTTCATATCATGAATTTGTTTTCGGCTTTAACGCTATCAACGTGTATTATGCGTCTCGAGAAAACCCACAAATATTGCGGATCAGTGTCATAGCCACGGGTAACTAGAAAATTGTCTATTAACCCAACATGTAACTGTTTTTATTATTTTCATACGAAAATACTGCCTATGATCGCATATCAGTCCCACCTTTGCTGGAATTCCTATCCATATGGGACAAATATGCGATTTGTGGTTAAGGAAGCTCCATGGCAAGAACCAATCTTTGCTAGAGCTCTCCGTCCGTACAGCTTGCGAATGCAACAGAGTGCCGCGTTTTACGATTTTGTTTCGTTTGGAAAAAAAAATGTACAAGGAGCAAGGAAGGACCGGGTAACCCACTACTATCAATGGCGCGAATGAAACAGATCTGGCAAACTACATAAAATATATGGCAGGGTAGGTGTGACCATGGTGCATACATCATGGCCATGGGCCGCACTTTTGTTTTGCTTTCATGATGCTGTATCGGTACCAATTGATATTGGTTTTAATATCCTTAGCTGGTAGATACTGTTCTAAGCTTTTGAGTGCTTATAAAAATGTATTGCTTACAAGGACTTTCAGGATCAAAAAGGCCGAAAATGCTGGAGATCATTAATTTAATCTAATAGTAACATAACTTTGCAAGCAATACAAAATTATTCGAGTGGTTCAAAATATGTTCAATAGAAGGTCCAAAATAAAAACAGGTGGTCAAAATTAAATCTTACATATATTCAGAGTTTATGATAGTTTGGTTCTTTAGGTGGGATTTACCACATTTTTACCTACAAATCCTACCTAGCATTTCACAGGGAATTGATCAAGCATTATTACAAATTCTAACTTTTATTCGAAAATTGTTCGGCCATCTCCTAAAGCGAAGGGGGGGGGGGGCCCGTAGCGGAGTTGGTTACACCTTCAAGCCTTACAAGCGAGTGGTCATGGATTCGATTCCCAGCCCCTCCACCCAACCCTCGTCAGTCGCCGGATCCCCAGCCCATTCAGGGGCGTTTAAGGTACGCGTCTAATCGTCATGGCTGCCTGATGACGATTGACAACTTGTTCTTCTCGGAGGCATTCCTCCAACGTTACCCGGATAAATGGCAACCGAACAATGCAACGACAACAATGAATAATGGAAAAATCAAAAATTAGATTCGGTGTGGATTCTGGCAGCAGAATACCACAGTAGATCTTGGCACAGTAGCGGTTAAGTAACACAGAGTGCCTACCGAATAAAGAAAGGATTTTAAAAAATCTCCTAAAGCGGTCCAAAATACCTCCCTTACCCTAGAATACGAAAGAAGATAACACTTGAATATCCAGATTTTGTAAAATCACTTTTAGTATTCGAAGATCTTGACAGCTCTGAAAATGTAAACGCTGAAGGCAATGCACTAGACGAACTAATGGACGATGTTGAATAACTGGATGATGATTTTGCTTTTGATGAAAATGTAAAAAATGAGTAGAATTGCTTGTTAATTTGATTAACTACAATACAATTATTATGACAATTTATCAATGAAAATTATGTTTTCATTCATTTATTTAGTCTACATCTAAACAAATAACCCTGAATCGTCATTCTGATATTCTTCCCTCTCCTTCATACGGGAGCTTGGCAGAAGGAAGGTCGTGTGATATGTGCCATCACAAATATTGCCCTCCGCTCGCTTTCAAATCGACTTCTATAAAAACATTCTTCATGCCTGCCGTATCCTAACGGAACTATCAATTCTATACTTTCGCCTCTAATTCTATCATGAACATGTACGTCCAAGTTTGGAAGATGATATTAGCATTTCCATATCACTGAATCGTCAATTTGACGCCACAATACACGGTTCGAAGCCACATTTATCCACCCACGCTTGCGCCCCACGCTCACCAAGTTTTATTTTATAGTATATTCAATTCATCCTTGTAGATAAACAATAGAGACATATCATCAACTTAGCTCAAGATGTTGTTATGTGTCCAGTAAAAATAATGGAAGCATTTTAAAGAATAATCCTTTCGACTAGTTTGTAATGTACGGTGATGTTTGGTAGACAAATAATTGTTCACCAAAATACCTGATTGATAAAACAATTTTATTATACAACATATTTAAAAAAATGGAGGGGGGATCAAATCTTGGCTAGGAGGGAGGGGGCTTCCACCTCTCCTATTTAATCTTAGATACAGCAACCATATTCTAGTTTTGATTTGCATTTGAACTGTTACTAAAATTCAAAACGAACGTTCAAGTTTATTGTTCAGGAATACATTGCTCATTACTGGGTTAAATACTAGTTACACCTTACGAATGCGATGAAAATACATAGATATGACTAATTTTATGCTGAACTTACTAGAATACTATTAGAAAATGCGGAAAAAAATATTTTTGGCCACCACTTTGTATGGAGCCGCCCCCTAGCGGTGGCCTGTGATAGAATTAAAAGAAAGGGTCGCTATTGCTCTTCAATTCATCGAACTCTGCAATGCTGATCGATATCTTGAGAACTTTTACAATCAAGAATGCTAATCTGATTGTTCACCGCATTTTCATTTCGGATAACCATATTCCAGTCTAATATGCGTCATTACAAAACAATTATCTGTGCAACTCGTTGTAATAGTCGATTTTCTCAAGACTTGTAGTGCACCCAGGTTTTTTACGCGGTTAGAATTCATTAATTTCTCGGTAAACCTGAATTTTCACAGCTTTTTAACAGCTGACTTTAAGTGATTTTTTTCGTGAGTAAACCTCATCGTTTTATTGACGCTCAAGGTCTTAATCGACTAAAACTAAATCGTGTAAAAAACCAGCAAGCTTCATTGGATAAACGTACTGATGGTGCTAACAAAATCATCATTTTGCAACTCGTTACACAATAAATTAACATAGTTGAATAATTAGTTATGTATTTTTTTTGCAATTTCATCCTACCTTTTGACAACTTTATATCATACAATGTTATAATAAATATTATAATACTTAAATTCTGGAAAGTTGTAACTGCTTAAAAACCATCCTCTTCATCACCGTGGTTTGGAAAACAAAACAACATCAGACAGAAGCACAGCGAATTAGAATAGTATTCAAATTGAGGTATGATTTTCTTTATCGCAAAAGAAATAGGGGAAAAGTATTTGAAAATGCTACTAATCTCGATTTTTCAGCACTGAACTTGTAGCATAAATTTATGTTGGTTTTGCAACTTGTAGCATAAATTTATATTTTCTATTTGATGAAACAATAAAGGTAAGGAATTTCTTTCTCAGGACAGATTAAACCAATAACGGTAAAGTTTACAATTACAATATTTTTATTTAATTCTATAGCCTTATAAAATAATCAATCAGTCTTTCAGTCGTCTATACAGTCTTATTCAGAGATCAAACTTATCCACACTAAGCTTAGGAATCGTCGGCTCGGACAAAGGAACTTTACACCCTATTTACACACCGTTCGTCATACTTGATGGCTGGAGGTCAATCTCACGGCGACCCGCCCGCCACCACGCCGTAAAGCGCCAGTTGCTTCCGCGCAGCGGCCAGCTCAAATTTCAGCTCAATGTTTTCGCGCTCCAGGAAAGCTGCCCGGATGGCAATTTCGTCCTCTTTGATTCGCCTTCGATCGCGCGATTTCTTTGCAGCGGCGTTATTTTTCTTACGCCGCTCGTAGTAGGCGGAGTCTTTGGTTGCCATTCCATTTGGTCCGCCATTGCTGCTGTTGTTGCCGTCGGCGTCGCTGCCGGGGTGCTGCTCGGTGGGTGTGGCATTTGGCGGCATGGATGACGGTTCCGGCATTTTGTCCGATACGCTTTCTGTTTCCGACGTGTCGCTGAGGGATTTGTTTAGGCGACGCATCTTCGGGTTCGAGATTGTTGGCTGACCGCCGTTAGCGGCGTGAATCTGCTCTAGCATCCGTTTGCGGAACATGTTGTACTTTTCAGCTGAATTGGCATCCAATAGGGTGTCACTGGCCATGAAGCCGGCTGCTAGACTGAGCGGATCTCGCGGATAGGCTTTGAAAGGGCGCGCCAGTTTGCCATCGCGGCCAACTACCATTGGATATTTTCCGTTAGAGGCAGGTTCGTTGGATTGATTGATTTGATGCAGCTTCAAGCCACTGGAGATGTGTCCCTCGGAGCCAGATTCAGAGAGGGAATCGTGTTCGCGTGATGCATGAATTGGACTTGGGTGGAACTGGGGCCGTTGTTGAAGAGCGTCGGCTCGTAGTAAATAGGGTGACAGCTCTGGACGTTGAGGCACATTTTCCTGCTTTGGAATAATGGGATGTTGAGGCAAATGCAGCGCATGGGTAGAATGGAATCCAGTAGGATGTCTGTTATGATCCATATGGTTCGGAGATTCGTAAGGTATCTGAGCTTTCAATGTTAGCCCATGGTGAGGATGATGAATGGATGCATGATAGTTCATCAGAAGAGCGTTGCTGGCATTATGTGGAGATCTTTGCATCGTTGGGGAGCCTTCTTCGCTAAAACTGGCGTATGGCGACGGAGTTTTGCGAGTTTCTAATGAATCGCGCCGTTTAGATAAATCCAAAACTCCAGAATCGGTCGAATCTGGACGGCAGGTTTCGGGCATTTTCGGAGAATGTGGGAAGTATAGGGATGGACTTGTGCGATGATCTGTAAATTCGAGACAAAAATTTGCCAAATTAGTAATCTTTTTTTTAATAATCATGAACATACATAGATAACGTAAAAAAATGAAATGTAAATATTGTATTTATAATGTAGAAAATATTTACCTGTTTTGAGATCCATCATGAATTGAGCGATCATTTTATATTGAATTTCGAAAACACACTTCACTGTGCGGTTGCGTTAATTCTTTACCGAACTTTGAAAACACGTTATTCCACTTTTTGCTACTAATCTAATCCAGGCACAAAATCGACCACCTCACGTTGAACT
Organism: Armigeres subalbatus; assembly: GCF_024139115.2. Lineage (NCBI taxonomy): Eukaryota > Metazoa > Arthropoda > Insecta > Diptera > Culicidae > Armigeres > Armigeres subalbatus. The sequence continues at coordinate 8,015,600 of NC_085141.1, read as the reverse complement.
CTTTCCTCTAATGACCGCGAACTGACCACCGCAAATGCCTTTTATACCGGCGAACCCTTTTTCTCCCGAAAAACCCAAATCCAAAGAATATGCAAAAATTCTATTTTGCAAAATTTTCATACTCTCTTCCTGTATGCTGTCTCGCTTTAGCCAACGCGGAAACCGATGCCCATTTCTCCCACACATTGTACGAAACCGGGTAAACGAGCTGGCGTTCGAAAGAGAGGGTCAAATAACTAGGCAGAGGTCATAGCCGCACCACACCGCCACGCACTCAACCCATCCGGAGAGCACTTGCCTTTGGCTGCCTATAGTAAGAGAAATTTTCGTTCTCTCTTTTTTTTTTCTTTCGGACCACATTCTAACCGATTTGGCACTTGTGACTTTTTGCGGTCCCTCATGCATTGAAAGGGGTTTTTGTCATTTTTCCTTTAACTAGGATTTGGGAGAAAATGAGGAACTGGGAAGAGATTGTTTGCTAAATTTATCCGCATTTTCCGATTTTAAAGAGATGACTGAGATGTAACAAATTTTGGAATTCACTTCGGTGTAATATTTTTAAATAATTCAAACTATTTTATATCCAAAGAATCGTTCCACATATTGATACGCCTTAGTTGTCCTAAATGTATATTTGTTTGAGACGAATATTAACCATTTCGATCTATTTAGACCAGAGGTTCCCAAATTGCGGAAATCCTTTTAGTAAAACCATACGAAGTTTTTTTTTTTCAAAATTCCCGCAGATTATTTCAGAAATTTAGTTGCATTGCAAGATTTTTTTCCCAAAATATACACACTTAGAAAGAGCTCAAGAGTTCGGTAAATTATTTTACTGAACTGATCGGTTATTGGGAAAACCACAGATAAATCGGTAATTTCCCTGTTGTTTACATTGAATATTACCGAACTTCGGTGATTGCGATGAAACGTCACCATTTTTACAGAAAAAACTGAAATTTCGGTAAAAGCCTACCTCGAGTCAGACGTCAAACCTACGCGGCATCAGTTTTTTTTTTGCTTCGTGTCACACTGCAGTGGCAAATTTGTTTCTAAGAGCTCTCCAAAATAAGGACGCTGTTAAAATTAACAAAGGTGAGTATATTAAAAAAACAATAGAATATTTTTCATACTAACAGTAATAATTTTTAGTTCTGAAACAAATGTGCAACGTCATCGGGAAGTTTTCTAACGTCGGAAGCACGCCACAGCCAAACCAGACTCGGTGAACTGCGAAAAAACGAGGCACTAATGCTGGAGAAAATCCGCAGTTGTAGACCTCAAACCGCCGATTTACGATATTATACTCGAGATTATACTTATTATTTTTCGTTTTTTCGTGGAAAAACCTAATAAAGTTTCGTGTACCATTTCAACATAATTTGTTTTTTTTTATTATTTAAAAAGAATGAAAGCATTCCAATAAGAATCAGCTGGATATTCCTATATACCGAATATTTCGGTGAATTCAAAACATTACCGATCTGTTCGGTAAAATTGACATTTCGCGGAGAGTACTCAGATTACCGAACGGTCGGTAGTTTATTCGTTCACCGAACTCATTACCGAGCGTTCAGCTGTTGAGAATTCGGTAAATGAATTACCGAAGTCGGTGATTTATTCTAAGTGTGTATTGAAGAATGAAATAGGAAATACTAAAAGAATTTTCCGAAGAGTTTCTAACGGAAATTTGAAAGGAATTTCCAGATGAAATTTCGGAAAGAATTTTTAAAGTAATTTCCAAATGATTCTTAAAAGAATTTCAGAAGTGATTTCCGAAAAAAATCTTGAAGAAATATCCGAGGGTCGAGGAATATCTAATTAAATTTACGTAGGAATGTCCGAAGGGATTCCTCCCTAGCAGCACAATCCAGACCGATTTGGTTGCAGCAACTCAAATGTGACTAAATTCGGTTACATATTTGTTACAGAAACTTTTGTGCAACATGTGTGCTGCTCGGGCTGGATGAATATTTGAAAGAATTCTGAAGGATTACCAGGAGTTCTACCATTTTCTTAGAGGGATCTCTTAAGGAATTACTGGAAGAGTTTCTTTAAGCAATTCCTGAAATAGTTGTATGAAATCTTAGAGAGTTAACTGATCGATTAATACCAAAATTTCTAGAATCCGTTGAAAAACGGCTGATTTATTGGCTCTTAATTCCTGACCTCTTTTCGTGACGGTCCCAAATTAGTAACTTTGGAATGACTCCCCTATTTTACCGATAAACGTAATTCTACGTCAAAAATTCGAAGGAACTCCTGAACCAATTTCCGGAGGGATTTCTAAAGCAATTTTCAAAAAAATCTGATGGTTTCTCTGATACAATTTCCGAAAGTATTTCCGTAGGAATTTCGACCAAATTTCCAAAGGAGCTTGCGGAGTAATTCTTTTAAAAAAATCGTTAAGATAATTTCGAAGGAATCTCTTGAGGAATTTCCGAAGGAATTTTCAAGATGCAAGTGTTCTTTAAAGATTAAAAAAAAAGATGATCCTTCAGAAATTTTTCAAGGAATTCTTTAGGGAAAATCTGGAGGAATTCCTAGAATTCTTTTTTTGAATTCTCGAAAGAATGTCTTGATGCTTTCCAAAATAATGTCTGTATCTATCTTGAGAATTTGCCGAAAGAATCTCTGGGAAAAATCTGAAGGAGTTCCTGGATGAATCTACAGACAAATTCAATTAATTGCATATTATTCGGCAACTCGGCCATACGAAAACCATTTTTTTTAAATATCTTGGCTGTGCATATGCACAGCACATGTTTCGAAATGGACAAATTGATATGAAATTTGCGAAAAAGAATCCACGTGTTTTGGAGGGACTAAACGAATTCCTAAAGGAATTTCAGAAGGTGTTCCAAGATTTATTTACTGGAGACTTTTGAAAACATTATTTGAGGTGTTTAGTAATGAATCACTGGATGAATTACCGATGGATTACTAATTTACCACGGAATTCCTGGAGGAACTTTTGAAGGTATGCATGAAAGATCTACTGGATCGAATTAATTCCTGGGGGTATCTTTTTACGAAAAAAAATATCTGGATTATATTCCGAATGAACTTTTGGATAAATTCATGAACTATCATCTGAATGAATATTCTAAGAAATTTCTGGAGAAATTTACGAAGCAATTCCTGGAGTAAATTCCTAAGGAATTCTTCAGAATATCCGAAGAAGTATGATGTTGGATCGACTACAATTTCGATATTTTTGGGTTTATTTTTTTGGCATAAAGTCTTAATACCAGATTCAAAACAGGGTTTTGTTTTACTACTGTCCGGATTTGCGCAAGAATTTCCGAAGGAAATACATTCCTCTTGAAATACATTTTTTCCAACATATCTCCAGACAATCCTTCAGAAATTCTTTCGGGTACTCTTCCAGGAATAATTGATCTTTCCCGACAAAAATTGTATATCGTTTTATTATCTCAGTCGACTCTTTGGCTTATTTAAGGTCAACCCATGTTTTTTGAAGCCTCTAACTGTTTCAAAAATCAAAAACAAAAACAAAAAAAGTGCTGAACGTGTAAACCGGTCTGAAAATTCCCCCAATGTTCGTTCAAAGTCAGGCAAATGTTAGGTCAATCCACTTTAGGCACTTTTTCGATCTTTTGTTTTAAATTTTAAAAATACTTCGAGACGTCAAAAAATATGTGTTCTTTGGGAAAGTTGACCTTAAATCAAGAATCGATTGAACAAATACAATTTTTTGACAGGAAAAGTCCCACAGTAGTTCATTTGAAAACCCAAGTAACGAAAAATTCCTTTAAACAGAGCTGATTAAGCGAAAAACGTACTTTTGAAAGAACTATTGGTTACTTGGGTTTTCCTCCTGGGATTCTTCCGTAGAACGTCCTAAAAGGACTTCATAATTAGTGAGAAGCCGAAAAATTATTAAAGAATGAAATAGAAATTTCAAAGGAGTTTTCATAGGAGTTTCTAACGGTAAGTCGAAAGGATTCTCTAAGTAATTCTCAAAAGAATTTACAAATGAAATTTTCTGAGGGATTTCATATAGAGATTCCCGAAAGAATGCTCCAAGGAAAAATTTGGAGCGATGACCGAAGGAATTTCTATAAGAATTTTCTCAGAATTCTAAGAATTTCTTCCTAGAGTTTTCGAAGGGATTTATTGAGAAAGTACTAGCAGAATGCCTAAAATATATTCCAAAGAAATTCATAAATCAATTTTCGAAGAACTTCCTGAAAGAATTTCCAAAGGCATTCCTAAAGAAACATCGGAAGGACTAAAGGAATTTCCGAAGGTTATCATAAAACAATTTACGTAGGTTTTGAAGGAACTTCAGAAAGATTTTCAAAATAATTTCTGAAGAAATTCCAAAAAGAATTCGTACAGGAATTTTCGAATGACTTTCGATATTTCTTTTAATTCCTTCTTTGAATTTTCGAAGAATTTCCAAAGGAATCTTCCAATTTATTTTCGGAATTACAATTTATTTTTGGAAATACCTTTCTTAATTTCCTCGAAAATTTCCTCAGAAAATCCTTCGGAATTTCTTATAGGAATTCCTTCAAGAATTCCTTTTGAGGTTTTGTCCGGCTTTCCGCCACTGTGCTCTGGTTCGGATTTTTGGATCTCGTTGTATCAAAGCTAATCAATAATCACGCTAAACCGGAGGAGGATTATGTGATGGCAAGCGTAATTCTGGAAGAAGAAAAGCGATTCGTACCGGACGTAGCAGTTAGCTGTCTCCCCCTTCAGTTTCAAAATAGTGGAACAGATGACACAAGTCGATGAGCAACTACGAAGGATATAGGTATCTTCGAGAGGGTTGACAGGAAGGGGCGAGGATCATCAATTAAGAGATATGGCGATTCTTTGGTCGGACAAATTATTTATGTACCATCGGGAAGAGCATTATGTTCGGGAAACGATTTGTGAGTATAGACAGCAATCGTGGACACCCTGGAATACTACAAACGAAGGCGCTAGCTAGTGCATATGTGTATTGACCGTCGATTCAAGACGATATAGCCCAGTACGTCCATTACGTCCAGATCACCACTCGCGTTCAAATGAACAATCGGTCACTTTGTGTGATTGATTGTTTACCCTTACGATGGAAACAATAATATATTGAAAAAAAAACAGTGCGTGTCCTATCCTATCGTGTTTTATTTAGAACGCATAACAATTTAGCTGCTTTGTGCGGACGATAAGTCATAATGCTAATACTGTTGTTTGTTGTATTCTGAGGAATCCGTTCTTATTAGTAGAGTAGAAGTTACATAGGTCACATCACTTTTCATGGTGAATCCCGATCTATGTTTCTGTTAATCTCACCCAACTACCACAACCTCCTTCCCGTGGCTATTATGGGGATGCAGAGGTATTCTCGGTCTCTAGTAGCAACAATAACCACACTGTTAAGAATATTTTGAACTTTTTAGTGGAATGTCTTCACTTGTCATAAGACGAGTTTGTACAATCCCTTTGAATTCCACCTCTTAATTGTATCTTGACAGATACGTATTTCGACCTCAACAGTAAGGCCGTCTTCAGTGTCTCGTACTTGACATAGGGACGTTCCGATACTTCCGATACATCGGAATATCGATATATTTGTTTCGATATCCGATATTTTTATGTCGATATTTTGTATTCAATATATCGGTCATATCGATATTTTTCCTTTCGATATCAATATATAGAAAAAAATGCTGAAAATAACCATAAAATATAGGGAACAGACGGCTTTGACAGGTTTTATTCTATTATTGGCAAGAGGGTTTTGCCGACCGAATTTTATGAAATTTGGCCACAATATTCTTTGATATGCAAAGAATGTTTAGGCCAAATTTGAGCAAAATCAGTCATAAAAAACCCCCTGACAATAATAGAACAAAACCTGCCAAAGCCGTCATTCCCCCTATCTGAAATGCAGAATTTGTATGGGAAAGATTATTTTTCTCGGTACTGTGGATACTGTAGACTGTAGGCAACTCGCCGCCGCCAACAATGTTCCATTAGCACGCCGCTATGCAAAATCTGTCACACCATTTCTCACGCCAATTCAATTTTTATTACATACTTGCTGAATTTATGAAATTTATGAATTATTACAAACATTTTTTTTTTTACAAACAGATCGTGGAAATTCTGATTTATTAATAAAATAAATAAAAATGTCCTATGGAAATTCTTAAAAATTATTTTTCTGTTGAATTTGAGATAGGGGGAATGACGGCTTTGGCAGGTTTTGTTTACCAAATTTCATGAAATTTGGCCACAATATTCTTTGATACGCAAAGAATGGTTACGCCAAATTTGAGCATAATTGGTTATAGAAAACCCCTCTGCCAATAATAGAACAAAACCTGCCAAAGCCGTCATTTCCCCCAGTTGTCAGTGAAATTCCAACAAAATTTCCAGAAGTTCAGTCATTTTTTTTTAAATATTCTCTTGTGGAAACTTTGAATAATTTCCTGTAGAAATTTAAAAGAATTTCCCGTGGAATTATAAGATAATTGACTTTTGAAGCTCAAAATATTTCAGCGGATTTTCTTGCGGAAATTCCGAATTTATCATGACAATTTAAAGTTTTTTTTTTCATAGATCCCGTACAATTCTTCAGCAGAATCTCGTAACAATATAAAAAGAAACATATTTTTACAGAGTTTTTTTAATTCAGAAGGTCAGTTTTTTTTAATTAAATTGTGAATTTGGCTACATGTGTTTAGCTATTTTCGAGGTTTTGGCTTTTCAGTTTGGAGATATTCAGAACAAGCATTTAGGATCTTTCACAACGATTCGGCAAGTTTTTGTTGCCTTTCCTCCCCTAATGAAGACAACAACAATTTGCCGAAAGGTTGGGACAGATCATCGTTGTTCTAAAAATATCCAGACTGAAAAGCCGAAACGACGAAAAAGGTTATACTTTAGCTAAATCTCCCGTGGATTTTCAGCAATTTCTCGAAAATTCAATTATTTTTTTCCAATTCAAGCGAATGGAGAAAAGTGAGTTTAGCATCTTGTCGAAAACGCCGCCGCTACCGGTCAAAATCACGATAAACACCGCCGTCGATGATTGTTGGACCGGCACACACCTCTAGAAGTAGATTGGATTTACCAAAAGCAAGAAATCATTTTTAATCATTTTTGCAAAGGAGTAATAGAAAATAAATAATAACAACAAATATCTTTCGAACGTTCTTATGTCTGAAATATCATATGATTATCCGATATATCGATATTTTCATTCCAATATATCGGTGATATCGATACTTTGATTCGATTATCGTATCGAATCAAATATCGATATTTTGAAGTATCGGAACGTCCCTAACTTGACTCGACTCGAGTCGAAGTCGAGGCAAGCACGAGACAAACAACCACACATTTACAATCCCTATCTTTTCCAGCTGACTGTAAGGACTTGGCCAGCGCCGCTATTGGTCAACATTTGCGAGCTGCTGAAACGTGCACTCCGTGAATATATGGCAAATCACTATTCACTTGGATCGAAGTGCAATTTACACCAGTTCTGATCAATCACGGAGTAGCAACCATTGATATGTACACCCAAAAAACAAATCTGACAATTATTGTATAAAATCTGGGCATATACAATTCTGTAAGCTTTCCATAGGTTCTTATACAGAACTGTATTGAAATCTTCCATCCGCTGGTTGGGTGTACAGTCAGTGAACGCACATCAGAAGATGCCTGAAATTGTGGCTTACAGTTCACGAGCAAGGACTTCAAAAAGTTCTTCTAAAGTCCTCTGTTGGGTTCCAACCGTTGCTACCTAATAGTACTTCTTCGTCATCGTCTTCAATATCTCAATATCAGAACACATTTATGTCGCTGCATGGTGAATAATGTCAGTTTATGAGTATTGTTGTAATGCTCTCGATAAAAGAATCAAAACTAAGGTTTATCCAAAATGATTTGTGAGACGCATGTGACGTATTCAAAATACGGCAGACTTCAGCAGGGTGGACATAGGGTACGAATATTGGAAAAAAAGAAGTAAGATAACAATATTCAACGAAGAACTGGATAGACGCAGCCGATTTCGTGGAATACCAGAATCATGTTGGATGCACTCCGTAAAATCCGACCTGACGACCCTCTCCATGTTTTGCGATGTTTTAAGGACAAGTCAACTAAATGCACTCGCGTTTTCAAGAGCACCCCATTCAAAACAAAAGCCACGCACAACTGTCACTTTTATTATTCCATGCATGCTGCGACGCAGCAAAGCTACTATTTTTCCTTATTTTTATAGATTTTTATGATAAGGATATGTATATGATAATACCTTCAAGCACAGAGGAGTCTATAAAATTTCTATCGCGGAAATTCGCCAACCCGGACCGGAGATTGATTCCATCCATTATCAGTTTTGTAGTCGCGGATCTTACTGCTATGCTTTTGACGGCACAATTAGACACTTATTATTTGCAGCTACTCGGGTCACAAGTACCGTAAACCTTTCCTCTCGAACATTTCTATTTCTTCCCATCTTCCTATTTTCGGAAAAGTTCTCTTACAGAGAAAACCGAAAGTCATCACCACACGGAAACCTCGCTGCCAAAGAGGAAGCCAACGTGCATCGAACGAAATCCGTTACTCCAGGCGACGAAACTGTTCGTGTGAAAGCATGAAGAACAAACACGCACAACCCCTTTTTCCATACGCTAATAAGGTGGGGGTGGAACCCGGACGCATTGAATCCAGCTCTCGGGTCACACGCGCTCGCTCCGCTTTTGGATCCGTCCGTGAGAATTTGTTTGCTTGTCGGCCGCAATGAACGACCTTTTCGTTTTGTTGATTAGTTGAAAAGGGTTCGATTCGGGAAGCCGATTTTATTGATTTTGTCCTTGTTTCTTCCCGTTTCGGGTTAGGAATATGTATGGCTGTGAATTTCGATTTCGATTCACGCCAAAACTGAAAGGTTCAATAAAGACCTCATTATGCCGGGAAGTTTGCATCTATATTCGGGTGCTAGTTTTGACCGCCTTTGACGGTCAGTTCTTAAGAGAGCGATCTGAGCAAATAAATGAGGAGCCGTAGCCGTGAAGGTGGGAATCTTTCTTTCAGAGTTGACAGGTAAAGTGATGAATGAAGAAATTATGAGTAATCCAAGTGATCGTGTGAAACTTTCAGATCAATTAAATTTTTAACCTATGACTCTTGATGATTTATACATATGTCAAATCATGGACATTGCTAATGGTTTTTTATGTGACATCGTTGTCGTGATCTGTCGTTGCGTATATTATTATTGCAACTGTGTTCGCTCAACGATTATTTTTGCAAGAAAAAATTGAGCGTTCAAAAATCGAGTATGTGCTATTTCTATTCAATTCCATCATTATATTTAGACCTAAGTTATGAAGTCATCTGTGTGACAGTGAAATGGACTTGGTTTAAATTATGGAAAGACAATATTTAATAGACGAATCCAAGTAAAAATAAGAAGAAGACACACGACGGTGTTAACTTTGACAGATCCTACAGCTCAGCATAGGGAGATCATTTTAAAATGCTTATAATAAATTCTAGGCAAATTGTAATTAAAATCTGATTGATGTACGGTACGGAAAAAGTTCCGAATTACATATCTGGAAGCTTATCTCAATTTTTTGATATTTTTCCAAAAATGTATCTATCATACAGTTCGGAACTTTTTCCGTATCATACATCAATCAGATTTTAATTACATTTTGTCTAGAATTTATTATAAGCATTTTAAAATGATCTCCCTATGCTGAGCTGTAGGATCTGTCAAAGTTAACACCGTCGTGTGTCTTCTTCTTATTTTTACTTGGATTCGTCTATAGAGTTGAAAGCATCGAAGTAGGCTTTACATAAACCACAACGGAGAACCACCAAATTATTATCAAAGCAATCGTTGCAATTCGCCGTCAATCAAATGCATGTGGTGAGCTATCGCAGACTGGAGTGATAGTTTTCCAGCAAACTCCCGCTTGCTTATTTCCACGTTAGGCTCCACATCATCTTCAGCACACCTTCATAGATAGTCTGAATACGACTTTTCAGTTGAGATCAAAAAGCTTACATATATTAATAGATTAAATTCGTTCGAAAGTTTTATACTAACAAAACAAATCATTGCCAATATCGAATGTTTTTATTTGCTTTTATATTTTCGCTAATTGTGGTTCAAGCACACGCAACTAACATTTTACAGTCTTCTTACAGTCGACTTCTATCGATAGAACACCATAAACATCCTTATTTCTTGATCTCTGCTTTGAGTTATTATTTATTATTCACATGAACAACTTGTTTCCTTGTTATTTCTAAAGCATCTAGCCATCATAGCCATATGGTTACATTCCCATTCAATTTGCAAGATGTCATATCTACAAAGAAACGAACTCCTGTCACAATGTCATGAAAGACACAAATTCATCTTGGGCCTTGCCAACCTACAAGGAAATAACCAACAATGAACGCCTACCGTAAGCTCTTATCCCGAATTTCATGAATAAGATCAAGTAAACCACTTCTACCTTTTATGAATGAAAGTACTTCTTGAAGAGGATACGGAAAAAAAACCTAAAAACCCACTCAACCAGAAAATATGTTGCCCGCTACTTACAAAACACATCTCGGAAGCATTCGCCGGAACAGGCCGTTGCGAACCTCATGCGCAGTGACCTCTAATTGAGCTAAATCCGATTTCCGAAGGCATTGTTCCGCTTCGCACTTCCTCTGCGGCTCGGGCTCTGGCACATAAAAGGATTAACCATTATTTTAGGTCAGCTTTAATGGGAAATTGTGCGCTTTTTTTTAAAGGATGGATCTCGAAACTGCCGCAACCATATGGGAGCGTGAAAAAGGATTAGGAGATAATTTCATAATGAGCGAGTGCTGCTGCTGATGAATTCTTTCGGAATTTCGGAGGATGTAAGGGATTTTGGCCTCTCTGAAAATAGAACGAGATTGTAACCATTTGATAACGAACATCATAGAATTTAAGAATATTTCCGGATTGTTGTAATAGGACGATCATAACAACACATAAAATGATGAATAATGGAAAAATTATCCTCATTTCTGCTCATGCACACTAAAATGATTCATTATATCCGAAATAGAAAGAAGGAATACACAGTTGGTACAAAATGGCCTGTTTTTGATAGCCCATAATGATTGATTTTGTTTAGCATGAGCATGATGAACGTGCATTTCGTAGTTGCTACTCCGTGATTGACCAGAACAATCGCAATTGCATAAGAAACCAATGGATGGAAGCATGGGATTTGCACTCCAACCTCAATGTGCTCAGGTCGAGAGCTCTAGTATTTTAAATGGTCTATAATGGCGCTGGCCACGTCCTCACGGTCTATTGGGGATGGGAAGGAATTGATGATGCAATCACTCGCCCACTGCAAGCCGAGAACACCTCTGCACTCGCCACGAGTTTATGCGGAATTTTATTGGAAGGTTTTATGGCAGAGGTTCGTCTTGGTTAACGGGTTGCCAATGTTATAGTAATGAAAGAGTGATGTATATTCTAATTGAATTGGATACCGAAACGAGCTTTTTTTTTCCTCATTTCGAATTCTAACAGTTACTTACTAGAACTAATCAAGTTGTATGTATAGGGATAGAAGATGAAAACGGTACGAAAGCCTTTTTTTGTTTAGATCTATTCATTTGGGTTTTCAATAATGCAAACATTAATGGGATATGGGAAATGGCATCCTCCATAATGTACAGCTGTGGAATACATTAGCAGTGAAGAAAAAACTGTAAGAAAATAGTTGCATCGCAGGATGTTCTTCGCTAGGTATTAGGAAAAGGTGAAGGGGGGGCAATATGCTAAGTAAATTTTGCTTTAATCCCTTTTGCTTTGTAATGAATTTCATGGATTTTGCTACTTTTCTACTCTGGTGCTGACCTGTTTGGTCCACTCCAGAAGATTATCGGTCGATAACTAAAAATTGTTTATAGTTGAATTAACAGACATTTTATTTAGACATACTGTTTTGACTCTAATCCCAAACATGACTCATATTCCGTCCAAACACTGAGGTTTTAGCGCCCTAAAACTAAAACTTTCATCGGTTTTCCATACTCAGGATCAAGATTACAAACGAATTCGAGGTCCTATGGAGAAAATTAAACGAATAAAGCCAAAATGTGCATTTAAAAGCGAGTGTTCAGAATATTAGTCATGTACGGAATTTTCTACGATTTTTTTTAAATTTGGATTTGGATTGGATTTGAATTAAATTTGGTAGATTGGATTTGATTGGTTGGATTGGTTTGGATTGGTTGGATTGGTTTAGATTGGATTTGGATTGGTTTGGTTGGTTTGGATTGGTTTGGATTGGTTGGATTGGTTGGATTGGTTTGGATTGGTTTGGATTGGTTTGGATTGGTTTGGATTGGTTTGGATTGGTTTGGATTGGTTTGGTTGGTTTGGATTGGTTGGATTGGTTTGGATTGGTTTGGATTGGTTTGGATTGGTTTGGATTGGTTTGGATTGGTTTGGATTGGTTTGGTTGGTTTGGATTGGTTTGGATTGGTTTGATTGATTTGGTTGGATTGGATTGGATTGGATTGGTTTGGATTGGGTTTGGATTGGTTGGATTGGTTTGGATTGGTTTGGATTGGTTTGGATTGGTTTGGTTGGTTTGGTTGGTTTGGATTGGTTGGATTGGTTGGATTGGTTTGGATTGGTTTGGTTGGTTGGATTGGTTTGGATTGGTTTGGATTGGTTTGGATTGGTTTGGTTGGTTTGGTTGGTTTGGTTGGTTTGGATTGGTTTGGATTGGTTTGGTTGGTTTGGATTGGTTTGGTTGGTTTGGATTGGTTTGGATTGGTTTGGATTGGTTTGGTTGGTTTGGATTGGTTGGATTGGTTTGGTTGGTTTGGATTGGTTTGGTTGGTTGGTTTGGATTGGATTTGGATTGGTTTTGGATTGGTTTGGTTGGATTGGTTTGGATTGGTTTGGATTGGTTTGGATTGGTTGGTTTGGATTGGTTTGGATTGGTTTGGATTGGTTTGGATTGGTTTGGATTGGTTTGGATTGGATTTGGATTGGATTTGGATTGGTTTGGATTGGTTTGGATTGGTTTGATTGGTTTGGATTGGTTTGGATTGGTTTGGATTGGTTTGGATTGGATTGGTTGGTTTGGATTGGTTTGGATTGGTTTGGATTGGTTGGTTTGATTGGATTTGGATTGGTTTGGTTTGATTGGATTGGTTTGGTTGGTTTGGTTGGTTTGGATTGGTTTGGATTGGTTTGGATTGGTTTGGATTGGTTTGGATTGGTTTGGATTGGTTTGGATTGGTTTGGATTGGATTTGGATTGGTTTGGTTGGTTTGGATTGGTTTGGATTGGTTTGGTTGGTTTGGATTGGTTTGGTTGGTTTGGTTGGTTGGATTGGTTTGGATTGGTTTGGATTGGTTTGGATTGGTTTGGTTGGTTTGGATTGGTTTGGTTGGTTTGGATTGGTTTGGATTGGATTTGGTTGGTTTGGATTGGTTTGGATTGGATTTGGATTGGTTTGGATTGGTTTGGATTGGTTTGGATTGGTTTGGATTGGTTTGGATTGGATTTGGTTGGTTTGGATTGGTTTGGTTGGTTTGGATTGGTTTGGATTGGATTTGGATTGGTTTGGATTGGTTTGGATTGGTTTGGATTGGTTGGATTGGTTTGGATTGGTTTGGTTGGTTTGGATTGGTTTGGATTGGTTTGGATTGGTTTGGATTGGTTGGATTGGATTTGGATTGGATTTGGATTGGTTTGGATTTGGTTTTGGTTGGTTTGATTGGTTTGGATTGATTGGTTTGATTGGTTTTGATTGGTTTGGATTGGTTTGGTTGGTTTGGTTGGTTGGATTGGTTTGGTTGGTTTGGATTGGATTTGGATTGGTTTGGTTGGTTTGGATTGGTTTGGATTGGTTTGGATTGGTTTGGATTGGATTTGGTTGGTTTGGATTGGTTTGGGGGTTGGTTTGGTTTGGATTTGGATTGGTTTGGATTGGTTTGGATTGGTTTGGTTGGTTTGGATTGGTTTGGATTGGTTTGGATTGGTTTGGATTGGTTTGGATTGGTTTGGATTGGTTTGGATTGGTTTGGATTGGTTTGGATTGGTTTGGTTGGTTTGGATTGGGTTTGGTTGGTTTGGATTGGTTTGGATTGGTTTGGATTGGTTTGGATTGGTTTGGATTGGATTTGGATTGGTTTGGATTGGATTTGGTTTGATTGGATTTGATTGGATTTGGATTGGTTTGGTTGGTTTGGATTGGTTTGGATTGGTTTGGATTGGTTTGGATTGGTTTGGATTGGTTTGGGTTGGTTTGGATTGGTTTGGATTGGTTTGGTTGGTTTGGATTGGTTTGGATTGGATTTGGTTGGTTTGGATTGGTTTGGATTGGTTTGGATTGGTTTGGATTGGTTTGGATTGGTTTGGATTGGATTTGGATTGGTTTGGATTGGTGGTTGGATTGGTTGGATTGGTTGGATTGGTTTGGATTGGATTTGGATTGGTTTGGATTGGATTCGGATTGGTTTGGATTGGACTTTGATTGGACTTTGATTAAATTTGGATTGGTTTGGATTGGTTGGTTTGGATTGGTTTGGATTGGATTTGGTTGGTTTGGATTGGATTTGGATTGGTTTGGATTGGTTTGGATTGGATTTGGATTGGATTTGGTTGGTTTGGTTGGTTGGATTGGTTTGGATTGGTTTGGATTGGTTGGATTGGTTTGATTGGTTTGGATTGGTTTGGTTGGTTTGGATTGGAATTGGTTGGAATTTTGATTGGTTTGGATTGGTTTGGATTGGTTTGGATTGGTTTGGATTGGTTGGTTTGGATTGGTTTGGATTGGTTTGGATTGGATTGGTTTGGATTGGATTTGGATTGGTTTGGATTGGTTTGGATTGGTTTGGATTGGTTTGGATTGGTTTGGATTGGTTTGGATTGGTTTGGATTGGTTTGGATTGGTTTGGATTGGTTTGGATTGGTTTGGATTGGTTTGGATTGGATATGGTTTAATTTTGGATTGGTTTGGTTTGGATTGGTTTGGATTGGTTTGGATTGGTTTGGATTGGTTTGGATTGGTTTGGATTGGTTTGGTTGGTTGGATTTGATTTGGATTGGATTTGGATTAGATTTCGATTGGTTTGGATTGGTTTGTATTGGTTTGGATTGGTTTGATTGGTTGGATTGGTTTGGATTGGTTGGATTGGTTTGGATTGGTTTGGATTGGATTTGGATTGGTTTTGGATTGGGTTTGGATTTGGGTTGGATTTGGATTTGGATTTGGTTTGGGTTTGGATTTGGATTGGATTTGGATTGGATTTGGATTGGATTTGGATTGGATTTGGATTGGATTTGGATTGGATTTGGATTGGATTTGGATTGGATTGGATTTGGATTGGATTTGGATTGGATATTATGCAGTTTCTCAAACAAGCGGCTCATTTGTTTTGTTGTCGTTTTTCTTAGCAGCGATCTTTTTTCGATCCACCTGAATTTCTCTTCCACATCTCGATCTCTCCTTATCTCGGTGGTACATTCAATATATCGAGATGTGGAGAAACGACTGTGTAGGGCATTTAAAAAATTCTTATTGATGATAGTATTTAAAGTTTAAAAATTCTATTAATATAATTTTTAGACTTGGGCAAATATGCTAATTTAGGGGATCTGTCCAGTTTTTCATGTCATTGAACATATATTCATCTTATTGCCAAACAAAGAAATACAACACGTCGGAACAATAAAACCAAAAGCAAAGCATTGAATTGAAATTATCCACATTTGGATGACGCATCTAATGATTTTGGTGGCAATAATTTTACTAAATACCACGCGCCTCCACGCTATACTACGCTAAAACCTGGAAAAAATCGCCATTGAATATTTCATTTCGAGCCCAGCAGCAGCTGTAGCTAAACAATAACGATTTTCCACACGCATAACTGCTCTTCATGTGTTTTGTATCACCAAAAGGTGTGACAAATTGCTTTTGAACTGGAACATATGCGTAAAGTTTGGCGAAGAACCAGCGCTTCCTTCCTCTTGAGCAATCTTCATTTATCAACTTCATTCAGCAAGATCATTAACAAAACAAAAGCAGACACAAACAGTCAGTTCGCATTTCTTCTAGTTCCGTTCGAATCCTTTCTTTCCAGATCCCGAGGAGCGGGTATTTCCCTTTCGACCGATTCACAGAAAACTACTTCACCCATGTTGGGCGAAGTTGCATCGTTTGTTTATTTTTTGACTAATTTTCCACTAACCGTTCAACTGGCGGAGGAAGTTTTACATCGACCAGCCTTTCTTCCTCGTTGACTTCGGTCGGTTTTGTTTATTTTCACAAGAGACGTCTTCAGCTGAGTCTCAAGCCTTTTGGAAGACAACACAAGCACACAACATCTGCAGCATCCCGATGATGGCGAAAAAATACGATCATTAGTGAAGGAGGTTCTTGTTATTTAGATACATCCAGCCCGGCCATCAGCAATCATACGTATTATGAGATAGCCACAGAGCAAGGAAGAAAAAAATGAAAATCATGATTGAGGAGGGCCTCGCTTCAAGAGGGGGCACACAACATGCAGTCCTATCCTAGAGGCAATGCGCTTTCGATCTCGACGAAAGGAACGAAAATAAACGTTTCATGTCATTCGTTTCCAATTTCTCCGGAAGGGGAAAGGAAAGGGGTTTTTGGCTCGTGTGCCGATTTTATTGATGGAAGATATGTAGATCCTGTTTCCGAACGAGAAGATATCGAGTTCGCAGAAGGCCTCTGTTTGGTTTTGGCTTTCTGCTTGAGTCCCGAGCAAATGTTTCGAGTGTTGCTGATGGACCCCAGCGCTGAGCTGCATACACGATCGTCACCGAATGCACAGCTCATCTAATTAGGTATCATTTGAACGGAGACCACGTGCCACGCAGCGGTGCAATCGACTGGGAAATTCGGTTATAACTTTTTTTTAACATATTGGAGACTCAAAATATAGTATACAAGTTTAGAGAACATCGAAAAATCTATCCAAAAAGCTAAAACGAGTGTTTGATGCTCTTAGTTTATGGATGTTACCTTACTCGTTTCACGAAATTGTTCAATAACTATTGCTGGGGGAACTGGCATCGAGCATGATTATCATTCCTTCGAATAAATCCAATCTGGGGTTTTCTACACGTCCCGATTAGGATGTGGTGGGTGCACTTATCTTCTTCAGCAGCCACATTTGTAGTACAAGGTCATTGATAATGAAAAGTGTTGCAAGTAGCCCCATCTGAGCTTATTATACAGATATGAGATACTGTTTTAAAATAATAATTTTACTATGCTGTACCATAGGACCTTTAGATAAATATCACCACCTGTTGGTTTCTTCTGTTTTACTTTGAATCGTCTATCGATCTTTTCGTTATCAGAAACTCTAGAAAATTTACATACAGGTTTATTTATGCCATGTCTCCTGCGGCACCGAAATACGCACACTTAAGCGAATCGAAAAGTTTAAGGTCACTCCTGACAGAATCCAAGTTTCAAAGTGCTCGCGTTTTCGGGGGCACACACCAGTCGATACGGAGGTGCTGCACAACTGTCATTTTTGTTGATTTAGCTACGCTGCATGCGTGAAAAATAAAAATGACAGTTGTGCGTTGCTTCCGTATCGAGTGGTGTGCCCCCGAAAACGCGAGCACTTTGAAACTTGGATTCTGTCAGGAGTGACCTTAAGGACAATTCTCATAGCTAAATGCTAAAAGCCCTCGCGTTTTCAAGGGCACACCACTCAATGTGAAAGCAACGCACAACTGTCATTTTTATTATTTCAGCTTTGCAGCGTCGCTTTTAGGGTAAAATCAGCAGTGATTCAAATCGTTCGGGGCTGTCAGTTTGAATATGAATCTGAAACATTCATTTTCCTAGCAGCTGTTCTAGATTCATTTTTTATACCAGTCAAATGTCAAAAAAATAAAACTGGTATAACACTCTGTTCTATTTTCTGCAGATTTGAACCACGATTGAATCACGAGATTCAAATATTTTCCAATTGTTTTGGTGTATGAATGCGTCATTTTATCTACGGATCAATCCACTTTGCAATTACGGCGCCTTTCAACATGATGATTTCATTTAATTGAAAATTTGAAAAACATGTATAGGACACTGCTGGAGAAACCATCGAGTTTGTTCTATTTGGCTCCAGATTCAAACTAGAATAGTGGTCGAAAATTTGGAATGAAACTGAATCACTCCTGATTTCACTCTTAGTATTGGATTCTGTGAGAATTGTCCTTAATGTCCCTTTCAATACGGCATCTGTTTTTAAAGCATTACACTTCAACGAACTAAACTGAATTTCAGGAACTAAATAGATACTCTATAATTGAGAAAAAGACCAATTTATGTCAATAGTTTTTACTATAATTGAGATAAAGACACTCATTTGATTAGAAAATAAATAATCTACGCGCAAAATCTGATTTGAAAAGTGACGGTTACCTTTCGATTTCAATGTCCTGGCCTACTTTGTATATTATGAATTTCACAATACTTTATCATACATGTTAATATATTTAGGCCATCCCATAATAAATTAGAAACGTATAAAAAGTTGATTAAAAGATTTCTAATGTCCATTCCACGTCGAGCATCCGAGCGAGACGGTTTTAAGTCCGCGTACGGTCTGCTTTTCTTTTGTTTTTTTCCTGAAGTACAGGTAAGCTAGATGTACCAGTTGTGGCTATAGCACCAGTTGTCGCACTAGTGTTTTATATGCCAAATGGCCAATCAAATCACCGCAAACCAAGATCATATAAATAAAGCTCATATGCTCACTCATATGATACAATAAAACCTTTGATCTCCTCCAAAATAAGCAAAGCATAATTGTAAAAATTGATTTTGCTTAATTTTTGACGTCCTTTGCACCAGTTGTCGCACTAGTGGTCCCTATTTGGCCAGTCCCATAAGAAAACAATGGGATTTGCCAAATAAGGAACCAAAATTAAGAATAGTGCCACAACTGGTGCATGCGTTCCTATTATGGATTAATCAATTTTGATGATTATAACAAATTTTATTGTGGTTTTCACAGCTGTTCTAAGGAGCAGGAAGTAAAACCTTTCGCTTGATATATAAAGTCCACCCACATGCCTTTTACTTATTTAAAAAAAAAAAAGTTGTTCTTATGTATGGCGACAATTGGTACACCCACCCTAGAGGTTTTTTCCGGAAGTGTTTTGAAGCATAGTGCTTGAGTGCAAGTGGTGCTTAACTGAAGAAGTTTTTCAGTTTCTTCGGCGTCCATCGTTATCATCTTATCACAGTTATCATCCATCGTGCGTCTCCACCAACACAGACGCTGCCGTCCTATGCCACCATCCATCCACCCAGTTGCAGTGTTGTCTGCGGCGAGAACACCATCAACAGCGAGGTTCGCTTCGATACGCACCACCGGCGTGTGTCCATCCATCCAGTGTGTGCTGTCAGTATTTACTTGAGCTCCCTCTCATTGTTCCCCTCTCTTCTCCATCTTATTGGAATAGTTTTTTTCCTTTTTTCTTTAACTCGTCTTCCCCTCTCATTAATTTGTGTGTGTGTGTGTGTGTGTTTTTTTTTCTTCCTAAGCAATGGAGGGGGAATCTGCTCAACAGACATCCTGGGTTGTCCAGGAAGTGCGGGGTTAGGGGATCGCCGAGGGAGGCAGGACTACATCCCTGACCCGCTAAACCGTTTCCGTT
This sequence comes from Armigeres subalbatus, assembly GCF_024139115.2. Lineage (NCBI taxonomy): Eukaryota > Metazoa > Arthropoda > Insecta > Diptera > Culicidae > Armigeres > Armigeres subalbatus. The sequence goes on along the minus strand of NC_085141.1, from coordinate 7,995,874 downwards.
GCTGCCAAGCCCATAGCCCCTCCGGTACAACCAGAAAGTAATGCTTCAAGGGGGCCAGTGCACAACGCACCCTCGAGGTTAGCTGCGTGTCCTTGCAGCACCGAACATCGTAAATCGCTTTTTTAGAAGAACACCATGGTATCGTGCCAGCGCGTTGCCGGCTTTCCAGGTGGCCTTACCACGCCCTATGTCCTCGGAAGGTGGGAAGGGTCGACTTCGCGCCTGCTTCCCTCTGCACGACTGGTATCAAGAATGATGATGCCGCGTGCACCCAAATTGACCTCTCTGCGATAGGGTCTATTCGCCAACACACAGAGGGACTTGCCGACGCGGTGCCTACGCCTGCCCCAGCCTTGACGAGGACCCCTTTCCGTCCTCGGGTTCGGAACCCGCCCGGTTGACCGACGCCGCGAAAGCGATGATACCATGTTGTTCTTCGCGCGGCCACTTGTTCGATAAAAGGATCGAGTTCGACCACAGAGCATGACCACCGGTATGACCCATGTTCCGATCCCTTGGACCACCTCTTATTTGCGCCTGAACTAGCCATCCTTGAGTCACGCGCCACCTTCTGTGTAGCTCCGAGACGATTTGGACGATAGCCGATAAAACGGCGTTCCAGCCTACTTCATCTTTACACATCCTCCGAACTAGGTTGTCCGGGGTAGTGTCCAGACCACATGTGGCAAGCATGAACAACACGTTTTCCGCCGTTTTCTCTAAATCTGCGCACACCAAACACTCGGGCGAGTCCGAGCAAGCCAGCTGCGTTACCTGCACTGTGATTTTGCAGCACGCTTAAACGCCGGGCACATCGAACCCCCCATGGGGTGCTTGCTGTTCACAGCTTTGCTGGAACAAATCAAACAATTGGGAGGGTTCGTGCAGCATTTTGCCTTATGTCCCTCCAATCCGCAGCGTCGACAGAGCTTGCTTCTGTCAGGGCCTTTGCAGTCCCATTGCTTGTGCCCCGGTTCCAGGCACTTGAAGCAAACTTCGGGTTGCTCGTATATGCCCACAGGGCACACCGACCATCCCATCTTGACGCTCCCTAACTTGACTACCTTGGAGGCGTCCGCTGCAGATAGCCGAACCAATGCTACCTGCGTCCCTGCCGGACCTTTCCGTAGCCGAACGGCTGCGGTGGGCGTCTCCACTTCACACTGTCGCCGCAGTGCCGTGACGAGCTCTTCGACTTCGGTGATCTCGTCCAGGTCTTTAACCCTTAGATTCACCTCCGTCGTGAGTGCCCTCACCTTGACCGTCTTGCCTAGGACTTCCTCCGCCAACTTCTTGTAGGCGGCGCCCTTTTGCGAGACGCCCCGCTTCAGCTCGAGGATCATCTCGCCCATCCGGGTACGTCTTATTCGACGTACGTCGGCGCCGAGTTCACCGAGCTTGACGTCACTCCTCATCGCCTTCAAAACATCCGAGTACTTAGCCTGCTGGTCTGGTGCGGCTGAGAGCTCTCAGCCTGCCGTAACCACCCCTTACCACCGTATTTCCTGGGTGGACGGACCTTTCCAGGTCCTTCCTCCCCCTGATTTTTTAGGTACCTTGCCCGAGTTCGCGAATCCTTGGACCTCAGTCTGGGTAGACCTCGACTCCACGGATTTCACGGGTTTACACTTGGCCGTCCCGACCGCCCTCTCCAGCTTGGCGTCCAGCATCGACTTTCGAAGTTTCTGCAAGCTCCTCTTGAGGTCCTTACTGATATTATGCTTCGATGACGCAAAGTCGATGATGGCGTCCAGCTGTTCCGTCGCCACCTCGAAGGCCGAAAGCCCATCGCGTTTGCGGTTCATCGCCTTCACAAGCCATGGGCCGTCTATAACCTCTACCGGCGTAGCCTGGGAGATGGTTAAGTGACCCACGCTGGCGCTGCGCACCGAGCTGCCGACTATTGCTTCTAGCCTCCTAGGCGGAGACCTGAACAACCCACCTCTTGCGAAAGGGGTTGTCGCCTACACTACCACCACTAATTGAAGAATTGACTTGGTTTTCCATTTTGGTCCCACGAGTTGCTCGGGAAAAGAGATCGACCACGCCAGAGCCCAGCATGACGCGGTGAGGGACAATTACTGTGGAGGGTGCCCAGGTACCCCACAGGATCCGTTAGAGGCCTAGCACATTATTTCACCCCTGGCCATGCATCCCCTCGGCACGGGTCGCTTAACACCTTGGGATTAGGGTTAGGGACGATGATCCCTTTGGTCGGACCCACTCACTCTAGCTGATGTGAGAAGGACAACAGTGCCCAGGCTGCACTACCAGCTAAGTACAAAACGCAGTGTGTGTGTGTGTGTGTGTGTGTGTTTTTTTTTTTTATTGAGTTATGACACTTATGTCTGCACTTCCTCGCAAACTGCTTGGAAACATTCACCATCACCCCTTGCTGTCTGCTAGGGGATTGGGCTCTGGGGTTCACGCCTGCTATGTTACCTATAATTAGGTAATCCTTGTTTCTATGGAAACTTGCTTTCACTGTGATGGGAGGAAAAACCTCAAATGAGGGAAAAACCTCCTTTCCTAGCTTTGCTATCTTGCTCCTCCCAGGACCGCAAGATGCGTCTTGTACTACGAGCTCATTCGAGCTTTATCATCAAATCTTTCTGTGTCGATGCCTGCACTTCTCCGGTACTACCAATCTGCTTTACTTCGGAGAAGTCGGCCTGTTGTGCTGTTAAGCACCTCTCCTTGGCCTCCACTTTGAAGTGGTTGGTGTATTGACGACTTTAAACAACTAATTCTTCGCGTTCTACTCGGTCTAGTCCTCGAGGGCGGATCTAGCTACCCCGACAGAGAATTCCCCGGCGATCCCACACCGAAGCCAACCAGCCGGGTGCCAAGGTCAGTCCAGCGATTCCGGTGGAACAGGGCGTTCGGTTCACTGGTGCCCTGACTACCCGTCGCTGGTGGTATTTCGTCGCGATCTACTCAGTCTAGTCCCCGGCGGTGGATCTAGCCTACACCGACGGAGAGTTCCCCGACAAAAGAATTTCTCCCGGTACCGATTCTCTTTGGTCGTTGCGCCATTTCTTTTGCAAAACTGATGATATGCGCGATACTACCCTGTCGACCGCATTCCAAGTGCTTTCCTCTCGACACATTTCCTCAACGACGTTCTCCAAGCTTAAACCGGTTATTTCCCTTCGTAGTGCCTCAAACCTTGGACATACGAAGACCACGTGCTCCGGCGTCTCTTCGACGTTCTCACAGTTCGGACAGAACGGTGAGTTGGCATGCCCGAACCGATGCAGATACTTCCTGAAGCATCCGTGGCCCGACAGGAACTGCGTCAGGTGGAAGTTTACCTCGCCATGCTTTCTATTTATCCACGTTGCCAGATTCGGAATAAGAAGGTGGGTCCACCTTCCTTTCTCCGTACTGTCCCACTCCTGTTGCCATCTCGCCATCGAACGGATTCTCACCACCTTCCTTATGTTTCTGGTGTCTCTTCGCTGATAACACTCGATATCTTCCTCCAGTGCGATGCAGATAGGTAACATCCCGGCAATAACGCATGCTGCCTCCGACGATATTGTTCTATACGCGCTTGCAACCCGTATGGCCATCAACCGGAACACACTTTTTAGTTTTTCACGGTTCCGCTTGGTTTGCAGTGCTTTCCCCCAAGCAGGAACTCCATACCGCAGTATCGATGACGAGACACTAGCTAGCAGACGCCTCGTGCTGCTTCTTGGTCCGCCAACGTTTGGCATGATCCTCGTTATCGCGTTCATTGCCTTCGCCGACTTTTCACAGGCGTAGTCGACATGGCTGTTGAAGTTCAGCCGGTCATCAATCATCACTCCCAGGTGCTTCAGTGACCGTTTCGATGTAATTTCATGCCCTCCGATTACGATCTCCATCCGTTGGATTGCTTTGCAGTTGCTGACTAATAGCACCTCCGTTTTTTGGTGAGCTATCTGTAGCTTGACTCCATTCATCCAACTCTCGATTGTGGTTATCGCCTCCGTCACAGACGCCTCCACTTCTTCGAGTGTCTCGTTCATCACCGTTAGTGACACGTCGTCCGCAAAACCCATGATTTTCACTATCCTGGACAGCTGCCGTGTCAGGACTGTATCATACAACCCGTTCCAGAGGGTTGGGCCGAGTATGGAACACTGAGGAACACCCGCCGTAACACGCATCGACATTTGCCCTTCGTTCGTGTCATACACCAGAACTCTGCTCTGAAAGTAGCTCTTCAGAATGTTACACAGATAGCCGGGAACCCGCATTCTGTGCAGCGCTGCGGCAATTGCTTCAAAACTGGCGCTGTTGAACGCGTTCTTCACGTCTATCGTAACCACTGCGCAGTATCGATCTCCTCTTCGCTTCTGTTTGGACGCTTTCTCAGCACTTTCGAGTACTGTCCGGATTGCATCAACAGTTGATACTCCTTTTCGGAATCCGAACTGCATCATTGACAGTCCACCTCACCCTCCATACACTTTGTCAATCTGTTGAGGATGCTTCAGGAGCTTCCCAACTGTAACTGTCAGGCATATCGGTCTATACGAGGCCGGATTCCAAGGCGGCTTTACAGGTTTTGGCAGCAATACCAGCTTCTGGGTCTTCCACATTTCTGGAAGGTTACCCTCGTCCAGGTACCACTGAAGTACCGTTCTGAACATATTCGGATATGCCAAGATCGCAGCTTTCAAAGCCACGTTTGGTGTTCCATCTAGACCGGGAGCTTTCTTCGTTTTCGCTGCTTCTGTCAGCTCGTCATTAGACAATTGTAGATTCTCGGCAATTGCTTCCGCATTTTCGCCGTATGGTGTCGGTGGCCACGTAGTCGCGTCATGTTTCGGGAAAAGACCTTCCACGATTTCCTTCATCATTACTGGACAAATTTCAGTTGGCGTCGACGGGCCTTTGATCTTCGCCATCACAATTCTGTACGCATCACCCCAGGGATTGGCGTCTGCTTCTCGGCATAGCTCCTTGTAGCAGTCTGATTTGCTAATCTTGATTGCTCGTTTCAATGCGGTTCTAGCTTCCCGGAATGCCGCCTTGCGCTCCTCTCTTTCTGGTTCCGTCCTCGCTCTCTGTGCCCGCCTCCTGGATCTGAGACAAGCAGCACGCAGCGCACTGAGCCTCTCATTCCACCAGTAGGCTGGACGGCGATTGCTTCTAGGTTCCAGTTTTCGCGGCATTGCGGCGTCACAAGCCGTTACCATTCTCCTTATCAGTTCGGCCGCATCAATGTGCTCGATACTATTGTCCGGACGAAGCGCCTCAACGAAGAGGTCCTTATTAAAAGCTCTCATCTTCCACTTCTGCTCAACGGTCGCTCTTCTTCGTGTTGTCGCAGGATTCGTTGCCCAATACAGTAGCGAATCGCCTGGTGATCGCTATGGGTGTACATTTCACTAACTCTTCAGTTCATGTTCAGCATCAGCGAAGGACTGCAGAACGTGATGTCGATGATAGACTCCTCCCGTCTCTGCGAAATGTGCTTACGGTGCCTTCATTGCACAATCGTACGTCTAGCTTTGCTAGAGCTTCCTGCAGAATGTATCCCTCGTATTGGTTACTCTGCTGCCCCACTCCACAGCCCAGGCATTGAAATCACCTCCTATAACTACCGGCTCTCGTCCGATCAGCTTGTCGGTTATCTGCTCTAGCATCTGGCTGAACTGCCACAGTTCACCTTGGAGGTGCATAGCAACTGTATATGTAAATGCCGTTGATTTTGGCAATCACGAATCCTTCACATAAACTCTCCACCACTTCTTGGATAGGCAGTCTGCCCATAACTTGTATCGCAGCCATTCCCGTTCTATCAGCCACCCAGTTGCCGTTATCAGGGGAACTCGATACGGCTCTGCAATTACCGCTATGTCACACATCACTTCTGTTGTTGACTGCCATAACAGTTGCTGTGCGGTTTCGCAGTGATTCAGATTAATCTGAATTATCTCCACTACTGCTGGCCTGCGATCGCCCTCTTGTAGGCAAGGCATTTGTAGCCACCCGTCTGATGATCATTCCCTTCTTCCGGTGTGCAAAGCATACACTTGGGTCTTTGCGTTCAGTCTTCGCAATATGACCTGTTCCGCATTTTCAACACTTATTGGATCTGCCCGGCCCCTTACAAGCCCCTGCTCGATGTCCAAAGCCCAAACATTTGAAGCATCTCTCAGCTTGTTTATTCACTGGCGGGCGGCTTTCAATGGGCATTTTGACCATCCAACCGTCAATTTGCCTACCTCTAGGGCCTTGTTAGCAGCGGTTACTGGCAGACGAATTATCGCTGTTTGTGTTCCCCCGAACGCTTTCCTTATTCGGATTGCCATTTGCACCTCGCCCAGGTTACACTGTGACCTTAGAGCATCCTTGAGCTCTTCTTCCGACGTGATCTCGTCTAGATCTCTGCACATAATCACCATCTCTGGGGTCAGGGATTTGACTTCCGCCTCTGCGCCCAACGATTTTGCGAGGCGCTCCTGCATAATCGAGCAATCGACCGCAGGGTCCTTCTTCAACTCGAAGAGCATCTCTCCGGTTTGAGTGCGCCTGGTCCTTATTACATTCTCGCCCAAGTTCCTCAGCTCCGGATCCTCTCTAACCTTCTTGAGTAGCGCAGCATACGTCCTTGCATCGTTAGCCTTGACGAGTACGGCTTCCACCTTCGGTGGCTTCTGACGAGTCGGAGGCTTTTCTTTCTTGTTCTGTTCCATCTTTCTCGCCTCTTTTCGCTTCAGCTGTTTATTTATTTTCTCCTTCTGGCCAACTACGGTACACCATCCTGATCCCTGTGAAGTAGCGTCTGTCCCTCCAACGGCGGCAGCGTCCTCCCGCGTTTGCTTCTTGAGACCGCCTGGACTCCCGTCTCCCGGCGAAGTTCTGGTCCTTCTGGGAGTCATGGAGACTGATGTACTCTCCATCCCAGCTAACATCTCTTTTCCCCTGCTTCTTAGGATATAACGGATCAGCTGTGCCGATATGTTCCTGTTCCGGCGGAGCTAAGGCAGCAGGAGCCTTAATCAGCGCCAATGCGCGCTCCGCTGCATCGGCCCTCAACACTGCGGTATCGAATTCATTCACTGCCGAACCAGTGCCTTTCGGATCTTGAGAACCATGGCCTTAATCTGCTTATGGACGTTGTTCCTCCCATCCACGAAATTGTGGAGCTCCTCCACTAATCTCTCTGCTGTCACTATTTTCGGCTTTTGGGGAGGCTTGTTAAACTCGCTCTGTCCTTGCCCCTGCTTCTGCTGCTGTTGTTGTTGATGTAGCACTACTGCTACTGGTGATCTCACCAGCCCACTACTGGCGAACGGGTTTGCCGCTCCTGCGTCTGCTTCTGTATGATTTGTTGGATTACTCATTCTATAGGGTCCCCCTCCAAACCGTTATCTCCACCCATCGTACGTAGTCGCATATGATCCATGGATTGTCTTTTGCAAGCAGTGAGGTTCATGCGAGGGTTGACACGGACGCACTTATATGGCCGTGTTCAGAGCCGATCGCGCAATCGGGAAAATCTCAACCGAGCCTAGTACTCACCAAGAAAATTGGTGGACGAGTATTGAATGTATTCGGAGGACTGCTTTACCGGGACGGAGGCGGCCGTGCTGTTGGCCCACTCGCCATTTCAAGCCGGTGTCACCCTTCCTTACTCAGGGAGTAGAACAGCACGACCGTCAGCCCAAAATCGTCGTTTCCAATCCACTATCCAGATTTTGTCCGTTATCGTAAGCCATGACCAGTATACCATAATTAGGACCTTACTGGTATCGATCCTAATGTGCCGGTTGGCACTCCCATTGATGGGGCTTAAGTGCTTTGGAAGCGGCACGGGTCGCTTGTACAGAGCTGCTTATAGACCTGTGGTTTTTTGTAGAGATTCAACAGAGCCCACTGTCAAACCTCCGCCACGTCCCCTAGGCAGGTTCCGCTTGGGCTGGCTGGAAACCAGTAAACTGGTGCCAGGGCCCGGTCATCTCCCGATGGAAACGCCAAGTGGTGGTTTTTCATTGGCGCCCGGGAACAAGTCCCGAGCTCCCACCTCTTGTGTGTGTGTGTGTGTGTGTGTGTGTGTGTGTGTGTGTGTGTGTGTGTGTGTGTGTGTGTGTGTGTGTGTGTGTGTGTGTGTGTGTGTGTGTGTGTGTGTGTGTGTGTGTGTGTGTGTGTGTGTGTGTGTGTGTGTGTGTGTTTATTCTGTCCTTGTGATAATTGTTTACCCGAGCAGCACGAGTCAGACAAAAAAGGTTGTGGCAACTTGATTGTGACTAGATCCGGTCACATATGAGTTGCAGTAACGCATGAGGAGCATGTGTGCTGCTTGGGTAGTTTTAAAATAGGTTGTGCCTCGCTGCAGCGGCGCATTTCGTGTCCGCAATAATGCGCGAAGGCGAAGTTGGCGAGGGTTCTTCGTATTCCATGTCACATGTTTCGTTGCATTCGGGTGTTCCAAACCAAAATGAAATGGACACCAGCAACGTAAAATTTCCTCTATGAGCCCCCGCCCCAAGGTCTACCCTCACGACTCTAGTGGACCGTATGTTGTTTTCTTTCGACCCGAAGGCAAACGTTTGAATATCAGCCAGATCAGCAAAGATCTGGAAAAGCGATTTTCGTCTGTCACGACCATTGACATGGTTGGGTCCAGTGAGCTTCGCGTCACGGTCAGTGATCGCAAACAGGCCAATGAGATTGCCACCTGCGAGCTCTTCACTCTCGAACATAAGGTTTATTTACCGTCAGCAGAGTGTAAGATCGCGGGGGTGATGACGGAGGGAAGTATGACATGCGACGATTTGGAACAAGGTTTCGGTCGTTTCAAGAACGATTCTTTGCCTCCTGTTGCGATACTGGATTGCAAACAAATGTATTTGGTGTCGCAGGAGGGAGAAAAGCGGTTTTATTCCCCGTCTGACTCTTTCTGCTTCACCTGTTCCGGGTCCGTACTGCCTGACTACGTAGTGAAGGTGATGAACTGTGTTAATTTCAAGCAGCTGGACCACACCGCTCAGTACTGCTGCAATAAACCTCGCTGTGCATCATGCGAAGCATGTGGAGGGGGCATGCAAGACGGCACCGAAATGTGTCTATTGTAACGAAATCCCTGCACATGCTCTTGAAGCTTGCCCAACGTACATACCGCAGCGAATCCACCAGAAAAGGTCTCTTCAGCAGCGTTCTCGGCGAAGTTACGCCGAAATGTTGATGAAGGCTGCTCCAATGTTCACACTTTCTGGCATCGTGGAGCTCATCTTCAAATTCTTTGATGCTTCCGACCCCGTGAAGAACATGGTTCTTCCTATTCTGACTCATCTCCTGAAGCAACTGGCTTCGAAAATGCCCCTCCCCGAGTCGTTTGTACCCTTCGATGGCTAACTTAGTCAATAAGGGTAACATGATTTCGATTCTGCAGTGGAACTGTCGAAGTATTTTTCCAAAATTAGATATTTTCAATTTTTAATTAACAAATTACAATGCGATGCTTTTGCTTTATGTGAAACTTGGCTAACACCAGATGTGAACCTTCATTTTCCTGATTTCAACATAATCCGCCGCGATCGGGCAAATCGATATGGAAGGGTGCTTTTAGGGATCAAAAAACAGCACTCCTTCTATAGAGTCGATCTTAGTCCGATGTCAGGCACCGAAGCTGTCGCATATCAGGTGACTATTCGAGGAAAAGACCTCAGTATCGCCTCGAACACCGCGATATTTCGTAGAGATCTCTCGCACATCTGCTCGGTTATGCCCGAGCCACGGTTGCTCTTGGGAGATTTTAACTCCCACGAAACAGGCTGGGGGGAACTGTACGACGACAACCGTTCAACAATGATATACGACCTCTGCGACGACTTTAATATGTCAATTTTGAATACAGGAGAAGCTACACGAGTGGCTCCTCCAGCAAAAGATAGCCGTCTAGATCTTTCCATTTGTTCGAGCTCATTATCGTTGGACTGTACTTGGAAGGTGATCCAAGATCCCCATGGTAGTGATCATTTGCCGATCGAAGTCTCGATTTCCAATGGACGTAATCAATCTGTTTCTATCGACCTCTCATATGACCTCACGAAGCACATCGATTGGGGCACATATGCGGAGGCAATCATTGGTGGCGTAATGTCGATAGAAGCACTTCCTTCTCTCCTTCGGCCCGAAAATCGCTTGTTTTCGCCTCACCGCCCCCTTTGATTTCGAGAAAGCTATAATCAACTAAGAGTCGAAATCAGTTGGTACCTTTAAATATTTGTAAAACCTTCATACTATGTGAATGTGGAAGTATTTTTGTATTACATAGCGAAAATAATAGCAAAATACAAAAAGTTACAGATTTGACGTAACTTTTCATGTTTGTTTGCTGGAGCGACGCTAGCATTCTGTCCGCAAAACTTGCACTGGAACACTCAGTTGGACAACAAATTAACTTTTTTTCCAGCAGCAGTTGCTTCCAAATTATATGGAAACTATTGAAATGTAATTCAAACATGATTAAATGGAGTTACTTTGGATTTTTAATGTCAAGCACATAACGATTTGTAACCTTTTTATTATGGGATTGATAAAATACTAATGAAGGGATATGAAACGTCTTTGGTTACGGTGCGGCGTTTTGCCCAGGGACTTTTTAAAACCATTTTTCACGACTTTTCAAAAAAGCTTTATTACGTGTTCTCAGTAATATTTTTATATGACTACCAGCAGGCAATGCACGGAAAGGAAGGAGGGAATGAGAAAACGAGCAAATCAATTTTTCACCGCTCTGGTAGTGAGGGAGAAATGATTATCTCTAATCAGAACTTTTTTCTTTACCCGAAAACCGATTTCTCAGCGAAAATCAGCGTGAGGAAGCATTCTCTGCTCGTAAGAATGATTGAGATTTACGATCCCTGCTAAAGAGCTTTATTAATTTAAAACTTATTCTAGACGATTAATATTGATTTCACTTGCCTAGGGATCAACCATTTATTTCTTATTTCGCCATAAACAGCATTGGATATAGAGAAACTGTTCCATTCTTCATCTCACTAAGCATATATTCATCTAATTGCGAAATAAGAAATAGAGCACCAATTTCGTTGTTTCTTTTTGTCAACATCCGTGCTCACAGCTGAAAAAAAAATAAAAAATAAAACAAATCAAATTGCTTTCCGTTGCTTTGTTTTTGATGGGTTGAGTATCGGAGCCCTGAGATGAACTCCAGTTAAAAAAAATTGACAACGTTTAAAGAAAACGTGTTTCCGGAGCCAAAAATGGACATGGAAACTTGCACCGAAGAGCTATTTGGAAAACTTGAAACGGCTTGTGCTAAGTCAGATTATATCAAAATCAGCTCAAATTTTCAGAGGACACTCAGAACATGAGACAGAATCGGATGAGCGTTGTGGACCAAACTGACCAGTGAATAATGTTTTCCACCCGAAAACATCCTGGAGGGGACCGAGAGACGAACTCGCCATCACATGATTGGCAATTCTATGCCTTTACATGCAATGCTAACTGGAGACCCAGGCGCTCGCCCTTATCACCCTCCAAAGAATTGCTTAGGACAAAAAATAAACGATTTTTCTAAACTTTTTTGAATAATTTATATTTTTCTAGACTATTACTATTAATTAACTGAGAAAGCTTTAGAATCACAAATCAATTGCAATTGAAAAAATATAAAAAACGAAACATGTTTTGAATACTGAAACAAGAAACCCGAATAGTAAACTCAAACTTTGTGGAAAGACATGGAAAAACTGTTTTATAATACTTTATTTAGCCACTTTTCAGTTGTTCCTATTTTTCGTATTTGGATGGACAAACAATCCGAGAACCTGACGAACTAAAAAAGTTAAGAATCTACACAGTTTGAACAAAGTCTTTGGTTTGAAAAATTCATACTTTTTATGGAAGGTTTACTTTTATATTATTTCTCAGGTGCAATCATCCACCATCACGCATGCATGTTGTTCACATCCATTCAACCCAATATGAAATGACATTCGAACAATCGGTAGTAATAATCTCTCACTCCTCTTCTATTTCCTACCTTCCATATCTCAATAAAGAAAACCCCTTTTGCTTTCCCATAATCCCGGATCTGCCACCCCTTCGCCTGTCTTCCCAAAGGGGCTTCGAGTTCGATCTTCTTGACTGCACCGATATACCGTCAGCAACTGTACATTATTTGTTTAATGGGAGCAGCACGGTTGACGGGTGAATGTTTATTTATTCAGAGCGCATGTGCAGGCAATCGAAACCCGAACGACGATGATCTTTATTAGTTCTGAGCCGGCAATGTGACGACAACAATGCTCTGCTGACAAGGGCGTACCAAATCAGCGCCTAATGTGGTGCCCAAGCAAAAAAAAAAGATTGATTAAGCTGGAAAGGTGCTTTTGTGATCTTTGTCATGAGAGAAAAAGTACAGTTAGAATACGGTCTTGATTGGTTTAATCGATTAATAAAAGTCTGTTCGTCACTTAAGACAGCATTGAAATCTCTATGCTACTGTTCGAATGATTTATCGCGGTGACTTGAACGATAAGTAAATGACGAACCTCTTAATCAAGTTGTGCAACATGTTACAATTATTCTATTATGGTCGAACCTTCATGACGAGCAAAATACGGTTACATAACAAATTTAACTCGTTCGAAAGTTTAGTTAATGACACCCCCAAATAGTGTTGAACGACAGGTTTTTAATTATTGCATCAAACAGTATGACATCAGGTATTGTAATTCTATGAAAACTAGTTATTCGTTCGGGAACCTTTCTACCAGACACAAGTAAATAAACCCAACAACAGACGGAAGTCGAGGTGCCACAAATATTTGCCGTCTCGTTTCGAGTTGTACATTTTGGTTCGGTCGACAATCTTCAAAGCGATGCCGTCGGTCGGTCACTTGTCAGTCAGCTGCATTCAAAGTAAATTGCAGGGCCAGATAACTGTACACTCGGGGCCACCTACCACGGTTCCCATTGGCTTCACGCCGTATTACACAGCTTCCGGACGAGCTCAGTTATGATTGATGACCACCACAACTCCGATCGAATTCAATGGTTGACGATTCCGGTGGATAGAGCTACCGGTGTTCCACAATGCGGATATTTCTCACGGAAGAATCCATCATCATCACTACCGGGGACGACGTCGTTCGATACGCTTGGTTGACTGAGCACCATTCGGCAAGTAAATTTACCGATAAGTATTATGCTAATGCAAAAAGGACATCCCCGATAATCTGATTATGTGACCAACGCAATCGCTGGCCATTGCGAAAGAAGGAGGATGGCAAATTTGTATTTATCGGATTTAGATTTTCGGGGCGAAGATATGTCGATGGTGCGTCAGGTAGTAGAATGATGATATAAGCTCATCTCCTCCGTTTTAGGTGCATGTCTGGTTTGAAACTTCATTTGGTAATCCCGTTCATTCAAAATCCCGTATGGCTAATGCTCTAGGTTTGCATTGTGTAATATTAGTTGCACACACAAGCTTGAGGAGGAATTGCTGGAAAACACGAAGAATGTCCATATCCTACCGCAATAACTAGGTGAACTGTTCCGATCTCCATCTCACTGAACATATATTCATCTCATCGGGAAACAAAGAAATACAGCACCAATTTCGTCGCCTCTTTTTGTCAACATGTTCACTGCTGAAAAAAATTACAAAAATAATAAACAATCCAAATTTCTCTCCATTGCTTTGTTTTTGATGGGATGAATATCGGAGCCATAAGATGAATTCCAGGAGCAGTTCCCCTATTATGAATTTCGAAAAAGAAGTGATTTAATCATGTGGCTAATCCAAATTTTATTCACTTTTATACCCCTGTACTCCTGGAACAATGTTAGAAAAATGATCACTATTTAATTATAACTCTAAAATCTAGGGCTTCCATACTTATAAATTTTGAAACATAGTGATACTAAGTAAAAAATGTTTTATTATACCGCGCATGAAACAAAAAATCTACTCCTCCGCTTATTTTTAGTCGCAACGAAAAATAAGCGCCTCCCTTTGCTATTTTATATAAGCGCCAAAGGCGACTGCCTTTGATATTTTTGAAAATTTGACCGCCACGTTGTGGATTGTGACGATGAATGCTTTGCTAGCATGTGCTTTTTATGCCGCGGAGAAATTTTCCACATTTGTGAGAGCCTTGGAAAATGATTATAAAAGTTGTCATTTTGCTGCAAGGCACAATACCTTTAGGATTTTTTGACATTGAAAAGTTTTAACTCATCTCTAAAGCAACCGCGAGGTCACTTCAATCGTATGCTGTTTACATAACGGCGTCGTCTCCCAGCCTACTTGAGCTTGAGTCGGTTCGCTTTCGGATCCAAAACCAACAGTGGGCCGTTTTGCAAAACAAAAACATCCTTCGGTGACGCCGGTCGCAAATTCCAGCTTTGCTGCCCTAGACCGCTCCGAAACCGAAGCATCGGTGATGGATGGGAAATTAAACTATTTGGATAAATATTTTCCTAGTAGAGACACAGACAGAGAGACAGCGAAGAAGCTGACATGGCAAGGTCCAGTCTGTCACGGTCTGCAATCCTTTACCTTTGTATAGAACGGGCGACCGGACAATCGAAAGCGATTTCTTGAACAACATGAGGCCAAAAAATGGTAACTGCCTGGGACTGGGACCGGGCACTGCCTGCTGCACGGTGTCAGTGATGGACGTCATAAAAATTTTGCAATAAATGCTCACTGAGAGGCTTTTGCACAGTTTTAATGCCAAATACGCAACCGGTACGGGACAATCCAAGACCGCACGCTGGGCAGTAAAACAACAAAGAACAGTTGGAAAATGGCAAAAGTAAAGTTAATGATTAATGAAAAAGGGGTTGTGCGGCAGTAAAAAGAGTTAAGAGTTACGGTATGCAAATATTTTGTCGAACTGACCGTTTTCTATTCAACTCGTTTGCAGCATATTAGAAAAGGGTGATACTTCGTAAACGTGCTTCACACACAGAACGGATCGAAATTGTTCAATAAAATACTAAGATTTGAGAGAGGGACATTCGAGTTTATTGACCGTATAGGTCAATGCCGATTGGTTACATGAGTAGCGAAGGTGAACGAAGGTAGATTTTCTACTGCGATTTTATCTTTGCAATATGCCAATCCGTAAGAAGCGAAAATGGGCATCATTATTGCCCATTTTCACAGGAGGCTCGTGCTGTGAAGATAGAGAGGATAATCCTTTCCCTGAAGACGTCCTCGTATTTTACCTTTCTGGCACAGCCAAGTTGAACTGAAAAACTGTATGTACAACTTTGGTTTTATTTCAAAAGCGAACTGATAAGGAAGTATGTGACTTTGCGTGACCTTATGATAAGAAATTCACGCTAAAAACATGTAATTATGATAAGAAAATTATTTTGAGCTTTTTAGTGGAATGTTTTCACCTGTCATAAGACGAGTTTGAACAATCCCATTGAATTCCACCACTTAATTGTATCCTGACAGATACGTATTTCGACCTCAACAGTAAGGCCGTCTTCAGTGTCTTGTACTTGACTCGACTTGACTTGACTCGAAGTCGAGTCAAGTACAAGACACTGAAGACGGCCTTACTGTTGAGGTCGAAATACGTATCTGTCAGGATACAATTAAGTGGTGGAATTCAATGGGATTGTTTAAACTCGTCTTATGACAGGTGATGTAATTATGTTTCGCGTAATTTTATAACAATTCCACACCTGGCACACCGGGGATTTTCATAAGCAAAAGTCTCGAAATTCAATTACTACATCTAACGCTGCAGAATTTGCAAACATATATGTTTCCTGAAAGAAAAAAGTGAGATGAATCGATTGCACGGAGTTTCGTGCTGGTCAAACCACTTTTAAGTCCCCATTTTGCCCTAATTCCTCTAAAAATAAAATATTTCTAAACCTGTGCGTTGATTGAAATTTTACTGGCCGCGGCGGGATAGATCATTTTCAGCCAGCGGTGATCGGCCATTCCTTCAGATATTCCTCCGGAAATAGCCTTAGGAAGATCCTTCAGGAATTCCTCTGCAAGTTCCTCCAGGAATTCCTCTGGAAGTTCCTCGAGGAATTCCCCCGGACGTTGCTCCAGGAATTAGAAGTTCACCTAAAGTATGCGTACATATACTGTGAGTAATCCTGGGCATATTTGTTGTAACAAAAAAAAAACAACCAAATCCTATTTGCGTATTTTACAGACATAAAAAGCGAACATATAGCTTTACCGTTATGGTCCTTCAAGCCAGAAGTCCAGCTAAATGCATGCCAGGAACCGTTCAAGATTGCAACAACCATGGGCGTAACCAGGATTTCGAGAAGGGGGGCCAATTTTTTTGGTCTTCTAAATCGTAGTTTTATAAAAACACATGAATATTAACACATGAAACCAAATCCAAACCAAATCGAAACAATGATTAAAACAATAATAGATTTAAAAATGCGTGATTTATTGCTCATCAGATATTTTTAAATAAAGTGAGAAAAATATTAACGAACTTAGTACTCAGGAAGAATATGAAATCGGCTATAACAATTATTATAAAAATCCTGCATTCTTCCATAGAATCATCCAACTAGAATCATACATCTGAATTTCTAAACAAATCCTCTCTGAAATAATATTTATTATAAAATAGGCAGCAAAATCAATATGCAAGCTTTCTCCAGGAATTCCTTCGACAATTGCTCCTGGCATTCTATCCGAAATTCTATCAGGGATTCTTTAGGAATGCCTCCAGCAACTTCTTCGACAGTGTCTTCAGGAATTCCACCATAAATTTTGCCAGGAATTGATCCGAAAATTCCACCATTATTTACTCCAAGATTTTCTTCACTAACTTCTTTATAGGTTCTGCAGAATTCCCTGCAATAATTCGAATAATTTCGTGCTGTTTCCCATAATTTTTAAGAATAAGAATATTCCTTGGAAATTCCGCAGAATTGCCAGTAAACATTCCTGAGAGTTTCACGAAAAATCTTCGAATTTCTTGTGTAAATTCCATAACATTTTCCGTGAATTGTTTTGAATAATTTCTTGTTTCGAATAATCCGGCAGGTACGAGACGACGTGGAGCGCAGCGAGCGAGATGGGCAGATCAGGTGCAGAACGACTTGGCGAGCGTGGGGCGTATCCGAGGATGGAGAGATGCGGCCTCGAACCGTGCATTGTGGCGTCAAATTGTTGATTCAGTGTTATCTGTTTAGATGTTAACTAAATAAATGAATGAATGAATTTCTTGTAAAATTTCAAAGAATTTCTCCAGGAATTCCACCGGAAATTCATACAGAAATTATACTGAAAACGAAATCAACAATGGAATTTTCGGAGGAATTCCCAGATTAATTCGCAATGAAATCCTGAAAGAATTCCGGTGGAAACTTCAAGATTTCCACTGGGAGATCCTCCAGGAGTTTCGCTGAAAATTCCTCCTGGAATTCTTCCAGGAGTTCCACCGGCATTTCCACCACGAATTTTTCCTTTGAGAATTATTCCGGTAGTTCTATCGGCAGTTCCTCTGAAAATTCTTCCAGGAATTTCGGCAGAATTGGAGTTTATTTAGGCTTCTTCAGAGATTTGTACCAGAAGCTCCTCCGAGCATTTCTCTGCGAGCTCCTCAGGGAATTCTCCGGGAGGTCCTCTGATGATGTTGATGGTCCAGCTACAAACCCCAACAAAGGTTCCAGCTAGACGAGATTCGTCTATTAGATGAATTCTCTTGTTTCCGAGAATGTTCCTGGTAGTTTCCCCGGGGTTCCTTTGAAAATTCTTCCGGGAGTTTCTTCATAAATTCTACCAGAAAATTCCTTCGAGAGTTCCTCCGGGAATTCCACCAGCAATTCATCCGGGAGTTTCTCCGGAAATTCCCCCGGGAGTTCCACCAGAAGCTATTCCAGGAAATTATTCAGGCTTTTTTCATTTAGGCTTTCTTCAGAAATTAAGCTGGAAATTGCTCCCGAAGTTCTTCCGATAGTTTCTCTAGGAATTCTTCTAGGAGTTCCTCTTGAAATTCCTCCGGGAATTCTTACGGGAGATCTTACGGGAGCTCCTCCGGCAGTTCTTTCGGGAATTCTTCCGGGAGTTTCACCGGCAGTTTCTCCGGGTGTTTTTCTGAAAAGGAACTCCCGGAGGAACTCCCAGAGTAATTTCCGGAGGAACTCACGGGGGATTTTCTATAGGAATTTCCGGAGAAATTATCAGAGGAATTATCGGAGGAACCGCCGGTGGAACTTCTGGAGGAATTTATTGAAGAACTACAGGAAGAATTTCCGGAAGAAATCCTGGAGGAACTCTCGTAAGAATTCTAGGATGAACTCCCAAAGGAACTTCCGTAAGAATTCCAGGAGGAACTCCTGGAAGAATTCTTAAAAGAACCTCCAGGAAGAATTCCGTAAGAACTCCCAGAGAAATTCTCCGAGGAATTTCTGGAGGAATTTATAGATAAATGCCTAAAGAAAGGCTAAATGGATTCCTGGAAGAAAGCCTGATTGAATTCCCGAAGGAACTACTGGTGGAACTTCGTGGAACATCCGGTGGAATACCCTAGAGGAGGGAAAAATATTTCTAGAGGAACTTCCGAAATCCCATTTCCCGTGAAATTCCAGCCAAATATCGTCCAGGAATACCCTGTGAAGTTCTTGGAAATATTACCGGAGAATTTCTTGGAAAAACTCCTGGAAGAACTCCCGGAGGAACTCCCACAAGCACTTCCGGAGGAATTCCCACACGGAAGTCCTGAAATTATTCTTAGATAAGTTCCCAAAGGAATTTCCGAAAAATATCTGCAGGAATTCCCAGAAAAATACCAGAAGGAATTAATGCAGAAATTCCCAGATGAAATCCTGAAAGTATTCCCAGATGAATTGCTGAAGAAAATCCCTGCGGATTGTTGTGTTGAAGAAATTTCTGGAAGAACTCCTGAGTGAAGTCCGAAGGAATTCTAGTACACTTACGCGGAAAATCTCCCGGAAAAATTCCTGAAGGAATTCCTGGAGAAGTACGTAAAGAAACTTCCGAAAAAATACCTGTAAGAATTTCTGGGGAAATACTTGGACGAATTCCTGGAGAAATTCATGAAGATATTTTTAGAGGATTTCTTGAAGGATATTCTGAAGTAATTGCGAAAAGAATTCCAGATTGGAATGCTAGATGATTTCGCTATTGAATGTTTGGAGGTATTCCCGGAAAATTTCCTGGAAGTAATCCCGGAGGAATTAAAGGAAGAGTTCCGAGAGGAATGCCCGGAGAAGTTCCTAGAAGAATTTCCGAAGGAATTTCTTATAGATTTACAAGTGAAATTATGGAGCTAAATCGGAGGTGTTCGCGCCAACGCGAAACAGTTTGTTTGAGACCCCTTTCCCCTTTCTACCATCATCGAGCAACCGCGAGAATATCGGCTCCGGTACCAGCCTAATCCCGATCACGCCATTGTAAACATGTCAGAACATGCACCCAAGAAGCCGTGAGTCTAGCCAACGACAACGAGTGATTAGCCACGCCCAGATGGAGTTCTTTCTCAAAACCAGCACACGCAACACAGGAATCGTTGTCTACCTGCCAGCTATTTAAGAAGTGTCATTCAAGATTTTGTTCATTCAGTTTTTATACATTGTACAGTCCACAACAAGAAGAAAACATATCAGCTTTAGAGCAAACGAACTCGCCTTTCGATCCACCGGAGGAAGCCACAAAAGCCTTTATGAAGGCTTGAGTTAATTAAAACAAAATTTTCCGTCGAGCTACCGGTCGTGCCCCGGCGTTCCTTCAACCGAAGGTTCTGGCCATCATCCCGGCATCCTTCATCCGGAAGGAGTCGCTGCCCAGCCCAGTTCGTGCCCAAACAGGAGGATTTTGAGCATTTCATGATGATCCTGTTAGCCTGCGCGGTTCGGGTTTTGTTCACGTTGCGAGGGCGTTGCTTGTTGTAGCAGTGAAAAAACTTTTCACCATGGCGAACATTGCACTTTGTTTACTGAGCAAATATGAGCAAATAGATAACTAAGAGTGAAATCAGGAGTGGTTCAGTTTCATTCCAAATTTTCGACCACTATTCTAGTTTGAATCTGGAGCCAAATAGAACAAACTCCCTGGTTTCACCAGCAGTGTTCTATTCATGTTTTTCAAATTTTCAGTGAAATGAAATCATCATGTTGGCGCCAAGAAAGGCGTCGTAATTGCAAAGTGGATTGATCCGTAGATAAAATGACGCATTCATACACCAAAACAATTGGAAAATATTTGAATCTCGTGATTCAATCGTGGTTCAAATCTGAAGAAAATAGAACGGAGCGTTATACCAGTGACATTTGACTGGTATAAAAATGAATCTAGAACAGCTGCTGGGAAAATGAATGTTTCAGATTCATATTCAAACTGACAGCCCCGAACGATTTGAATCACTGCTGATTTTACCCTAAGATCGATATCCCAGCATATCATCAGTATCTTTGCTCAGAAGATCGAATGATGAGATAAATTGCAATGCCTGTATGGATCAAAATGTAGTTTTCTATGGATCATTTTCCAAACATTTATGGATCATTTGTCATACGTTCATGGGAAAATAGCAGGAATGATATTATTTTTCATGTTTAAAGGTACATATTTTCCAATTATTTGCTAAATTTTAGCTTAGTTATGGATCTGAAAAACATTCTTTATGGTTATGGAATCTTTATGGAGCCCCATATACAGTTGTGCTCGACTTGCGGTTAGCGGCAGGTTATGCCTGAACTATTTTTTTGATTTATGGAACATTCTGATGTTATTTATGGATCGTTTTTCATTTTTTTTAAATGGATCGTTTTTGTGCATTTAACAGCTGCCATAAACAAATGTGAAAAATAAGCCCTATTTAGTGTTATATTAGACTTTTCTAATGTTTGTTTTTTTGTTTGTTTTTTGAATGAGCGAGAAAGGCATCATCACCGCTAGGTGGATTAATCAGGGTTTTCTTATACATGTCATAAGGGGCCTGCTTTGGCAAAAAAGTATTAAAATTATTATTTATTCAGGCTAAGGCCGGAGTGGCCTGTGCGGTATATAAGAGTCTTCTCCATTCAGCTCGGTCCATGGCTACACGTCGCCAACCACGCAGCCTACGGAGCGTCCGCAAGTCATCTTCCACCTGATCGATCCACCTTGCCTGTTGCGCACCTCACCATCGTTGTCGAGAACCATTTTCACCAGGTTACTGTGCGACATTCTGGCTACGTGCCCGGCCCACCGCAGTCGTCTGATTTTCGCGGTGTGAACGATGGATGGTTCTACCAACAGCTCATGCAACTCGTGGTTCATTCGCCTCCTCCACGTACCGTCCGCCATCTGCACCCCACCATAGATGGTACGCAGCACTTTCCTTTCGAAAACTCCCCAAGTAACCAATAAGCACTATATTTCGCCAAATCGGTCATATAGTGCTACTTTAATGCTTATAAGTTTTTAAATAGCTGTATAGTGGCCCTATATGGCGGTTTGGCGTAATATAGTGCTAATGGTTACTTGGGTCCAAGTGCGCGTTGGTCCTCCACGAGCATTGTCCAGGTATCGTGTCCGTAGAGGACTACGGGTCTAATGAGCGTTTTGTAGATTGTCAGTTTAGTACGGCGGCGAACTCTATTCGATCGGAGCGTCTTACGGAGTCCAAAGTACGTACGATTTCAAGCCACTATGCGTCTTCGAATTTCTCTGCTGGTATCATTTTCGGCAGTCACCAGTGACCACCTCAATTTCGTCACCACCGATGCAAACTCGAAGAGGGTGGCTCACATTGTCTTCTCTTGAATCCCTTCCTATCATGTACTTCGTCTTCGACGTGTTGATGACTATTCCGATCCACTTAGCTTGCCTCTTCAGTCTGATGTAGGCTTCCACCATCTTCTCAAAGTTACGTGCCATAATATCTATGTCGTCGGCGAAGCCAAATAGCTGGACGGACTTATGGAAAATGGTACCACTCGTGTTATTCCCTGCTCTTCGTATTATTCCTTCCAAAGCGATGTTGAATAGCAGACACGAAAGTCCATCACCTTGCCGTAATCCTCTTCGCGTTTTGAAGGGACTCGAGAATGCCCCTGAAACTCGAACTAAGCACATCACCCGATCCATCATCGCTTTGATCAACCGTGTCAGTTTATCTGGAAATCCGTGTTCGTGCATTAGCTGCCATAGTTGGACCCGATCGATTGTATCATATGCGGCTTTGAAGTCGATGAATAGATGATGTGTGGGCACGTTGTATTCGCGGCATTTCTGCAGTACTTGGCGAATGGCGAACACCTGGTCCGTGGTGGAGCGTTCGCCCATAAAACCCGCCTGGTACTGCCCCATGAACTCCCTTGCAATTGGTGCTAGTCGACGGCATAAAATTTGAGAGAGTACCTTGTAGGCGGCGTTCAGCAATGTGATTGTGCGGTAGTTGCTACAGTTTATGTCCTTACACATATCCGACTGTAGCACGTGGCCCTTACGTGAACGGTTCATCTTCTCATAGAACTTTCGTGCGTTATTAGCGCGGTACAGTTGCTCCGTCTCTTCACGGTCTCAATATTCCTGCTGGCGCTTTTTCCTCCGGAAAGTCGAGTTTTGTCTGTTCCCCGCCCGTTTATATCGTGCCTCATTTGCCCTCGTGCGATGTTGCAGCAATCTCGGCCATGCTGCATTCTTCTCTTCCACTAACTGCTCACATTCGCCGTCATACCAGTCGTTTCTCTGATCCGGGGGCACCGTACCAAATGCAGCGGTTGCGGTGCTACCAATGGCGGATCGAATATCTCTCCAGCCATTTTCAAGAGACACCTAGCCTAGCTGCTCTTTCGTTGGGAGTGCCACTTCCAGCTGCTGCGCGTATCCTTGGGCTAGTCTACCGTCTTGTAGCCGGCCAATATTAAGCCGCGGCGTTCGACTTCGACGCGTGTTGTACACCGTCGAGAGTTTTGAGCGCAGGCATACTGCAACGAGGTAGTGGTCGGATTCAATATTCGCACTGCGGTAAGTGCGGACGTTCGTGATGTCGGAGAAGAATTTATTTACCGTCGATTAGAACGTGGTCGATTTGGTTTTCCGTTTTTTGGTTAGGTGATCTCCATGTGGCCTTGTGGATTTTTTTTGCGGGGAAAGAATAAGGTGCTTCGGATTAGCCCTCCGCGGGAAGCTGCGAAGTTTATGCATCGTTGGCCGTTGTCATTATATACGGTATGCCGACTATCCGGTTCGATGACCGATCTATACATTTCCTATTAGTATTAGAAATATTAATAATGGACCAATCAAAAGGCAAAACTGCCACTATGAATTGAACAGATCGCGCCACCGTAGACATGTTCTGTCAAACACACACGAATAGAAATATGCCGTGTCGCCGTTGTTTTGATGCGGTGAGTGCAAAATGAGTTACCTTGATTGATCCATTAACAACATTAATTTTATTACGTGTACTATTAGGGCGAATTCAGTTAGACTTTAAAATGTTAATTTCAACGAATAACGTCGTGCATTTGGGTGTTTTATGTATATGTATCGTAAAGAGGAGATGCAGAGCTTGTTGTTCACTATACTAAAAATCCACACATATTCATTGGCAAAAATCCATAGATTTAACTTATGATGTATATCAGCGCACACATAACCATTCTCCACGCGAACTACTAATAAAATATATATCCAAATAAACTTTATGTGGTCCTCGAATGGATCAATCAAGGTAACTCATTTTGCACTCACCGCATCAAAACAACGGCAGCACTGTATATTCGTATTTATATTCGTGTGTGTTTGGCAGAACATGTCTACGGTGGCGCAATCTGTTCATTTCATAGCGGCAGTTTTTGCTTATTGATTGGTCCATTTTCACTGGTGGCGTTCTATTCTAAATTTTGACAGTTAAATAGACCAAATCTAAATTTCCCATTTTCACCGGGGCGGTCTAATTCTATTTTTCGAACAGTTTCGTTTCAAATAAATGGATCTGTCATACACTTTTGTTTCATTTTTTTCCACATTTGGACCAGAATTTCATCTTGCTCCAAATTTACCAAAACAAATAAAACGAAGAAGAATATTGTTTATTTTGATTTTGAGACTGTCATAGATTTTGATTTTTGTTTTTTTTTACATTTTGAAGTAAATGGTGCGGATACGAGGAGAAGGATGCGGACAAAATATTTAGATCCGGAATTTCCGCGGCACTATTGCAACCCCACAGCAACAGTAGGAAAGCAGTTCTGCGGCCAAAAAAAATCCCATCCCATGGACTCGAAAATCCACTACCGTCGGTGCTTGGAGGCAACCAGAGCAGTGCCGGGAATGGATTCGAAGGCGACAAAGATGTTCCATCCTCAAGCACTATGAAGATAACGACCTGTTCGTTCTTTTGTCTTTGATTGCATTAACACCGGAGGTGCTCGGATCCGATTTATGAGGTGGTCAATAAGTCGGACAAGATGCCTTTAACGCTGAACAGCAGCTATTCGGGATCTTCAGTTACCAGATGGAATATCGCATTACCTACAGCTTCGGATAGCCGGAGATCCTCCGAAAAACAGCGATTAGTATCATTCGATGCTTAGAGGCTGTGAATTGTGAATTCCGACGGCAATCCACAGAATCATTCGCGAATTATGAAGGGAGTTCTTCGTGGATACCGACGGGAATCTTTAGCGTATTTCGATGAAAAGCCTTCATGGATTCAGACGAAAACCAGACAGGAATCCGTCGCGATTTCTGAAAACAGTCCGTCGTTTATTTCGAGGGGAATCTTTTCGCTCAAACATTCCTCCAAGAATTCTTCAAGAAGTGTTTTCAAGAATTTCTCCAGGAGATTCTCCAAGAGTGCTCCCAGGCGTTTCTTCAAGAGTTCCTTAAAAGAATCCTCCTGGACTTCTTCCAAGAATTTCCCCCGAAGTACCTCCGAGAATTCTTCTAGGAGTTTTTTCAAGAATTCTTCTAAGAATTCCTTCAGAATTTCCTCCAAGAATTCCTCCAGACGTTCCTCCAAGATTTCTTCCAGGAATTTATCCACTAGTTCCTTCAAGAACTCCTCGAGCTGCTCCTCTAGGAGTTCCTTCAAATATTCCTCGAGGAGTGAGGAGTTCCTCCAAGAATTCCTCCAGAAGTTCCTCCGAGAACTCCTCCAGGGGCTCCTTCAAGAATTCCTCCAGGACTTTTTCCAAGAATTTCTTCCGGAGTTCCTCCATAAAGGCCTCCAGCGGTTATTTCAAAAATTATTCAAAGAATTTTAGAATTTCCTGCAAGAATTCCTCCAGGAGTTCCTCCAAGAATCCTTCAGGAAGTTTCTCCATAAATGTTTCCATTAGTTCCTTCAAGAATTCCCCTAGGATTTTCTCCAGAGTTTCTTTAGGAATTTGTTCAGAAGTTCTTCTTGGAATTCCTCTGACATTTCCTCCAGGATCTCCTCCAAGAATTCATTCCGGAATTTCTCCAGCAGTTCTTTCAAAAATTCCTCTAGGAGCCCCTCCAGAAGTTCCCCCAGGAACTCCTTCACAAGTTCCTCCAATCATTCCTCCAGGAATTCCAGGAGGTGCTTCTTAAGAATTTCATCCAGGAGTTCCTCCTGGAATTCCTCTAGGAATCCCTCCAGAAGTTCCTTCAGGAGTTTCTTCAGAAGTTACTCTAGAAGTTCCTATAAATGTTCCTCCTGAAATACCTTCAAGAGTTCTTCCAGCAAGGAACTCCTTCAGAAGTTCCTCCAAGAATTCCTCCAGGAGTTCCTCCAAGAATTCCTCCAGGAGTTCCTTCAAGAATTCCTCCAAGAGTTTCTCAAAGAAGTCTTCCGAGAATTTGTTCCAGGAATTCTTCCATTAGTTCTTTTAAGAATTCCTGTAACAGTTCCTCCACATGATCCTTTAGGAATTCTTTCAGGAGTTCTTTCAGCAAGGAACTCCTTCAAAAACTCCTCCAAGAATTCATCCAGGAGTTCCTCCAAGACCTCCTGCAGAAATTCCTCCAGAGTTCCTTCAGGACTTTCTCTAGAAGTTCCTATAAATGTTCCTCCAGAAGTTCTTTTTGGAATTCTTTCAGGAGTTCTTCCAGCAAGGAACTCCTTCAAAAGTTCCTCCGAGAATTCCTCCAGGAGTTCCTCCAAGAATTCATCCAGGAGTTTCTCAAAGAATTTTTTCAAGAATTTCTTCAGAATTTGCTCCGGGAATTCTTTCATTAGTTCTTTCAAGAATTCCTGTAACAGTTACTTCAGAAGTTTCTTTAGGAATTTCTCCAGGAGTTCCTCTGAAAATTCCTCCTGGAATTCCTCTAAAAATTCCTTCAGTAGTGTTTCCAGCAATTTCCCAAAACACATGCTCTAGAAGTTCCTTCAGGAACTATTTCAGAAGTTCTTCCGGAAATTCCTCCAGGAGTTCCTCCAAGAAATTCTTTAAGAGTCCAGGAACTCTAGAAGTTCCTTCAGGAACTACTTCAGAAGCTCTTCCAGAAATTTCTCCAGGAGTTTCTCCAAGAAATTCCCCAGGAGTCCCTCCAAGAATACCTCCAGGAGTTCCTCCAGGAATTCTTCCATTACTTCCTTCAAGAATTCCTCGAGGAGTTCCCTCAGGAATTTCTCCAGAGTTGCTTCAGAAATTTCTCCATGATGGGTTCCTCCTAGAATTCCTTCATGAGTTCCTACAGTAATTGTTTCAAAAATTCCTCCAGGAACTCCTTCGGAATTTCCTCCAGGAGTTCCTCCAAGAATTCTTCTAGGAGTGTTTTTCAAGAATTCTTCCAAGAAGTCTTTCAGAATTTTCTCCAGGAATTCTTCAATTAGTTCCTTAAAGAAACTCCAGAAGTTCCTCCAGGATTTCCTTCAGAAGTTACTTCAGGATTTCCTCCAAGAATTTCTCCAGGAGTTCCTCTAAGAATTCTTTCAGGAGCTCTTCCAAGAATTCCTCCAGGAGTTCCTTCCGGCAATTTTCCTTCCTGCAATTATCCCGTTAATTTCTCCTGAAGTTCCTCCGAGAACCCGTCCTGCAGTTCCCCTAGAAAAGTCTTTTGCGGCTCTTTCAGCAATTCCTCATGGGATGCTTCCAGCAATTCCTTTTGGATTTCTAGATTCCTCTAGATTTTTTTTCAGGAATTCCACCTCGAGTTCCTGCTTAAAATCCTCCTCGAGTTCCTTCAGCAAATACGCCTGGAGTTCCTCCAGCAAATCCTCCTCGAGTTCCTCCTAGAGCTCTTCCAGGAAATCCTCCCGGGGTTCCTCCAGGAAATCCTTCCGGAGCTCCTCCAAAAAATCCTATCAGAGCTTCTCTAGGAAATCGTCCCAGAGTTCTTCCATGAAATCTCCGCGGAGTTCCTTCAGACTTGCAATTGCAAAACTATACGTCGGTTACTGGGTCTCATCATCTCACCAATGCTTGCCGACTGTGCGATAATAAGGTTCTGCAGCGTCTGTACGTAACCTCAAACTGATGACAGATTAGTAGTACTTCGCGTTGGACTCGGGGGCAGCCAACCAATCACGAAGTCGAATCTTGTCGGAGTCAGTGGATAGTACTACTGAACTGTCAAAAAAGTTCATTTGACGAGGACCGAATTCATTCGTGACGTCATGCTGCAGAACCTAATGGAACATTTTCTTCGAGATGGACGCGAAGGTCGGTGCCCATCACGATCACACATTGTTTATAAACAACATTTGTTTAAATATTATGTTTTGTTATGTTCACACTATTTGGAACGGACACCGGTGAAAAAGGACAAAATTGGTCTATTTTGGTGGTCTATATTTTAAAACTGTTAGAAAATAGACCAGAAAAATAGAGCAGCGGTGAAAACGTCCTCAAGATTCATTTTTTATAACAGTCGAGATTCAAAAGCTTAAAACTGTTATACCGCTCAGTTTTATTTTCTGCAGATTTGAACCACGAATGAATCACGAGATTCAAATATTTTTCAATTGTTTTGGTGCATGAATGCGTCATTTTATGTACGGATCAATCCACTTTGCATTTACCGCGCCTTCCTCAGCAGCAACATAATCATTTCATTTAATGGAAAAACAATCAAACATGAATAGAACACTGCTGGGAAAGCCTGTGAGTTTGTTCTATTTTGGCTCATATTCAAACTAGAATAGTATTCGAAAATTTACAACCAAACTGAATCACTACTGATTTCACTCTAACAGGTTTTCGTGTCCAATAAAAATAAACAAATTACTTAAGACAGGAAGAGCAAAATTCTGCTACTAGGGGGTCCACTATTGGGCATTTTACCCTACATGAGTACCTTTGAGTTTACCCGTGAGTGTCTGAAAAGGCCTATTAGGTTTAAAGTGAAAATAACTCACTTTTGGGTAATTTCAATTTTTAGTGTAGCTGTCATTTTGATTTTGTTTGTTTTTGATACGATTTCGAGCCGATAGCCTCGAGCGCTTCGAGAATTTATTTTGCATTCAATCATTTAAATTAATATTAATTTATAATGGAAAAGCCACAGAAAATGCCCAAAGTGGCTAAGGTAAGTCAATATCACTAGCAGTGGAAGAATTTTTTTAAACTATTTGATTTTTACAGGTGAAAAACAAAGCCCCCGCGGAGGTGCAAATCACAGCAGAACAGCTGCTTCGTGAGGCCAAGGAACGAGATTTGGAAATTTTACCACCTCCGCCGAAACAAAAAATTTCCGATGCTGCTGAATTAGCCGACTATCAGCAAAGAAAGCGCAAAACTTTCGAGGACAATCTTCGTAAAAACAGAATGGTGGTGAGCAACTGGATCAAATACGCCCAGTGGGAGGAATCGCAGAAGGAGATCCAGCGAGCGCGGTCCATCTGGGAACGTGCGATTGACAACGAACACAGAAACATAACGATATGGCTCAAATATGCCGAGATGGAAATGAAAAATCGCCAGGTAAATCATGCCCGGAACCTGTGGGATCGAGCCGTGACAGTGATGCCCCGGACGAATCAGTTCTGGTACAAATACACTTATATGGAAGAGATGCTGGAGAATGTGGCCGGAGCGAGGCAGGTTTTCGAACGATGGATGGAATGGCAACCGGAAGAACAAGCGTGGCAGACCTACATCAATTTTGAGCTGCGATACAAGGAAATTGATCGGGCCAGACAGATCTACGAGCGTTTCGTAATGGTTCATCCGGAAGTTAAAAACTGGATCAAGTATGCTCGATTTGAGGAGGCTCACGGATTCGTCAACGGTGCTCGATCGGTTTATGAACGGGCAATTGAGTTTTTTGGGGATGACAATTCGGACGAACGGTTGTTTATTGCTTTTGCGAAATTTGAAGAAGGTCAGAAAGAGCACGATCGTGTCCGTGTGATTTACAAATACGCTTTGGATCATCTACCGAAGGAACAGACGGCGGATCTTTACAAAGCGTATACGATTCACGAGAAGAAATATGGCGATAGATCCGGAATCGAAGATGTGATCGTTTCAAAACGTAAATTTCAGTATGAGCAGGAAGTTGCTGAGAATCCAACAAACTACGATGCTTGGTTTGATTACCTTAGACTGGTCGAGAATGAGATGAACCAAGAATTAATCCGAGAAACGTACGAAAGAGCCATTGCCAATGTTCCTCCAGCAAAGGATAAAAATCTGTGGCGGCGGTATATTTATTTATGGATTAATTATGCACTTTATGAAGAACTAGAAACTGACGATCTTGAGAGAACTCGACAAATCTACAAGACATGTCTCGAACTTATTCCCCATAAAATATTTACATTCAGCAAAATGTGGCTGCTCTATGCCCAGTTTGAAATCCGTTGTAAAAATCTGCAAGTCGCCCGGAAAGCTCTGGGAATGGCGATTGGGATGTGCCCTCGGGATAAATTGTTCAGAGGATACATCGATCTGGAAATTCAACTAAGAGAATTCGATCGTTGTCGAATCTTATATGAAAAATTCCTTGAATTTGGACCAGAAAATTGCATCACCTGGATGAAATTTGCCGAATTGGAATCCTTACTGGGGGACATCGACCGTGCTCGAGCGATTTACGAGCTGGCCATCCAACAGCCTCGCTTAGACATGCCCGAACTGCTCTGGAAGAGCTACATTGACTTTGAGGTACAGCAAGGAGAGTTTGAGTTTGCGAGGCAACTATACGAGCGTCTCTTGGAGAGGACAACGCACGTTAAAGTGTGGATATCGTTTGCCAAGTTTGAAATAGCGGCGGAAAATGAAGACAACATCAATGTGCAGCTGTCTCGGCGGGTTTACGAAAGGGCCAACGACAGCTTAAAAAATGCAACTGAAAAAGAGTCACGCGTGTTAATTCTGGAAGCCTGGCGGGACTTTGAGAAGGAGCATGGCGATGATGAAAACCTACAGAAGGTGATGGCGAAGATGCCACGAAAGGTTAAGAAACGACAGAAAATCATCTCCGAGAGCGGCGTGGAAGAAGGATGGGAAGAGGTGTTCGACTTCATCTTCCCAGAGGACGAGATGGCTAGGCCGAACCTGAAACTGTTGGCCGCGGCCAAGAGTTGGAAAAAGCAAAAAGAGGTAGTTGTCGCACCGGCTGAGGGAAATGATAATCGAAGTAATGATGTTGCTGAAGAGCAAGCAAAGGACGACTAATTGTAATGTCGATTTAAATAAACTAAGAATAATTAGATTCAAAGAAATACATTATTATTTTCTATTGATCTATTTCTACTCATGTGTTGCCGTTTTGCTCTATATGAGCCAGTATGCTGTTGTGGCTTTGTAATCCTCATTGTTGAAACGAATTTATAATGCAATTTACAATAACGCTCCAATGAAATTGACTTATTGAATTTGTTTTCAAGATATTAAATGAAGTCGGGTAAAAAGGTTGAAAAAAAATAAGGGCGATTTAAATATGCCGTCTACTATATTTTAAAACGTCTAGACCACCTCCCCTTTCTTTCTCGATTTTTTCATTCCTAGTATATGTACTATCACAAAATCTTAGACCCCCTTCGCTAAATCATGTGACGTCATTTTAGAACGACCCTCTAAGTAATGTTCTCCATTGGAGGATTTTCTTTTGTCTACTTTTCGACTTATTCATAAATACACTTTTGCATGCAATTTATCAATTTATTTTCACTACTATCAGTCCACCTCTTCCGGGCGTACAGGATGAGTTAAGGGAATCACCGATTTCCGGAACACGTCCCTTGAACAAGCTTTCCTCATATCGTAAGCATCTTCATCCGGATCACCGACGTAGTATTCCAGCACCGTTCGATAGACAATGTATCCCAGTTTAGTGTACATGTCGATCGCCACCTTGTTGCTAACCCTCACAAACAGATCCACAAAGTAGCAACGCTTCTTCTCCGAAACGTCTTCTAGGAAGTTCATAAGCGTCGCGGCCAGTCCTAGTCGGCGATAGTCCGGTGAAACGGTCAAAGCCGTAACGTGCCCGTGCCAGCTCTCGCCGTGCCCTGCGGCCTTTCCCATGATATAGCCCATTATTTCGCCGCTGGGTGATTCGGCCACCTGAAAGTATTCCGGCCAATGAGCCAAGTACTGCATGTAGAATGCCAAGCAGTACGTTTCGGTCAGAGGGTCCAGATTCCTGGAGGGTGCAGATAAATACAATCCGGATTTCAATGAATGTAAAAAATACTTACACTTTGTTGAATTTAAACATATCGTTACAAGTGAACGGTCGTAATGTGGTCATTTTAACAACAATAATTAACACAATTTTGGATTAAATTAGGGAGAATATCTGAATAATCCACCAGGCGCCACCAGCAAGTGCTTTTGCAAGAAAAAAAAACAAAAGGCCTTTTTATGACATTTAAATCTATAGGCTTTTTCACGAGACGTATACACGGTTAGATAAAAGTACCTAATTTTAGGTATTCCGTGTATGGTAGAAAATCGAAAATTTGTTTTCAATAAAATGAAATATCTGCAGTTAAGGTGCCGTCAGACGTTGCAAGCAAATCACTCGCAACGAGCATTTTGCTCGCAGAAAGTGACAACTGTCAAAAATTTCCTGTCTTACTACACTGAAAGTGATTGCATGCAAACAAATGACAACTCTTAAGCAATCGCTCGCTTGCAATGTATGACTGCTAAGCGTTAAAAAATTGTAACTCACAGAAACAAAATTGCGCTTGCTAGTGCAGCACTTTCGCTCGCAAAAGTGAAAACTTTTTCAGATGGCAGTGTTGCACTGCAAAAATAGGAATAGAATTAGATTTTTTGGCCAAAAAAACAAGTTTTCGTTTTTGTTTATATTTGCATGAGAGTAAATCTGTCATTTGCTTAAAGTAAAAAATTGCTACGTGTGACTGCAATTGCGAGTGCTCTCAGAAATCATCCGCTCGCACGAGTGATTTGCTTGCAACGTCTGACGGAGCCCTTTACACTGTTAGTTTCGATTACCGAAGTCGGTAAAATTTTACTGGGTTTTTGAACAGCTGACTTAACTCGGTAATTTTAAATGCTACTGAAAAGTCGGTAAAGATTCGAGCTCATGAAATGTCAAAAAATAACTGACTTTCTCGGTAATTTTTTTTGTTCACTGGGGTTTACCGAAATGTCCAGTTATTGAAATCGTTTATTTTGTATAAATAAACATCATAAATATTTTGTGGAATATAAAAAAATATCATGTTTGACTAAATATGTTAGAATAATAAGAACAAAAATGTATCGTTACTTCAACTTCAACGATAGTCATTCAAATGAGTTTACGTGAATCAACAATTTCTTACTAGATTTGACAATCAATTTCGATTCTGATTCCATTCTGGAGGTGTACTTGTACTCGACAATAACCAAACTGCCAAGTGCTGCTTGAGTATGGATCCCTACTACTGCTTGGGAATGGATTGCCGTTGGTTATCTGATAGTTTACGGCTAATGGAAACAGTAGCAGCCGGCATATATGTAAGGGCCGAAATGAACCAAAACTTCTGCGCAATTATCAGCGGAACTTTTTTTCGATTCCGGGATCCTCAAATCAAGGTGCTATCGAGGGTGCCTGCTCAAAACTGTACGGTTCTTCAAAAGTCCTGCGAAGAAAAAACACCAACTGTACCGTTTGCTTCCAGAACCTTGAAGAAATGCGAGAAAATGAATTTTGCCTTTTCAAACCACGAGCTCAGTTGACGTTTAGTTTTGAAACGCATTGTCAGTAGAAAAATATCAAAATACCGTAATTTCGGTATTCGTGTTTACTGACTTTTTAATCTATTCAGTAAACATTAGTAAACATTCACTTATTACAATAAAGTCGGTATTAATCATTACCGAATTCAGTAATTCATTTTGCCTAATGCTGACCGTCGGAAAGAATTAGTCGAATTACCGAGTTTTCAGTATCTTTTACGTTTTACGGTTCGAAAACCGTAAAAAAAAATTACCGAACAAGAGAGCCGTGATTAAGTGTGTATATAGGTCTTAAAGTAGGATACGGGAAATTGTATATAGCAATACATTAATTTATAACCATGTGAAGCTAGCACTCAATATTTCAATTGAGTTGTTAAATAGCGCTAAATATTCGGGAAATCATTGCCAACATTGGCTCAAATAAATGACTCTCATTAATTCTAATACTATATCCACACTACGGTCGAATAACATGTTATTCGCGCTTTGGTGTTATTCGGCCAATAACATGTTTTTCGAAGGTAATATTCCCATACATTTCTGACAGCCGAATAACACCATTGAAAAACATGTTATTGCGAATAACATGATACAACTGATCGAATTTGCTGCTCGACTGAAGGTCAAAGGCCCTGCGCATTTTCATTTGACGTCAATTGGAATGTCACTTCTGCGTCCAATTGGAATTCTTTCGCCTCCAAAATATTTTGTTTATTTATTTTTTGGACACACGGAGAACCGAAACTATCCAAAATTAGGTCGTTTTCACCCATCTTGACAGCAAAGTGCAACCACTCAAAATTGAGTTATGCCTTGTTCAGATTACGGCTGAATAACATGTTATACTAAAGACACACTGGTGGTATAAGGACCGTGGTATACCACGGTTATATACCCTAGTACATATTGTACCATGGTTTTCCACGTTGTACCAGCATGGTACAAGGTGACACACATGTGGTACAACTTGTACCATGGTACGAATACCATCAGTGTGTCATTAGTATTATTCGAAAGTGTTACTTCTGAATAACAAAACTGTTCACACTAGCATTGAAGGTAATACTTCTTGACAGCTGACAGTTCGTGTCAAAAAGAAATTTTTTTCGAGCAGTTTGTTGTTGTTTACAAAATTTTCATAGTTTATAAACTGGAAAATTTTTCGGTTTTCTTGTTTTAATAGTTAGGTACATGAAAATATTTCCTCCAAAATAGATCAGCAGATCCCTGGTTCTATGCGTCCCACATCCAGGAGGATATCTTCCACCAAAAAAAGCGGAAGTGGATTCGGTTAAAAAAAGCATACCCGTCGCAGACAATCCTTTGGAAAAAGAGGATCCTGGCTTTTTGTTTCCCGTTTCTTTGTTGGCTT
Source organism: Armigeres subalbatus (assembly GCF_024139115.2). Lineage (NCBI taxonomy): Eukaryota > Metazoa > Arthropoda > Insecta > Diptera > Culicidae > Armigeres > Armigeres subalbatus. Next base: position 7,961,445 of record NC_085141.1, on the reverse strand, counting down.
AGGTTTGTCGATAGTATTGAGAAGGTAGGTAGATTCCTTATTTTGTAGTGCTGTGCTAATTAATCATTACTTTTTGTTTACTCTTCCATCACGGAGTCCAATTTGTGAGAGGTGGCTTTGGGGAAAAGACCAGCTAAAGACAGTCTGTGTAAGCGACCTGGTGAGCGACCATTGATTCGTCGAGAAAAGGAAATCCGGGGCCACCAAGTCTCTTGGTTTATAACCAGTGTCGCTGCCTCAGTGGTTGGTATAAAGGTAAGAAGGTTTCTCAGAAGACTATTACGTTGCTTGTCGGTTTCAGATTTTACCCGAAAGCGAGTCGAACGAAGTGCTCCTTAATGACTCGGAGGAAATTAGTGGTTCTAAAAGCGAACACCATCTAAAACACACGATGAAAGTGAGATGTTTGTAGATTTTCTTCAAAATTAATTTTCAATTCCTTTCCATTCCATCGGTTTATAGCCAAGGAATCGTGCTACCAGTCCCCACGGGAGGGGGTGGAAAGACGATTTGCTATGACAAAAGGTGAATATATCTTACGTAATTTGAATATTGGTTCATTGCTAAGGTGCTGTTTTGTTTGTTTGTTTTAGATTTCGCTTTCATTCAGCCGGGTGCGTTGGATCCTCCCTGATTGCGGTGCTGGATCGTCGTACGAGGCAGATACTGTGTGGGGAGCGATATTTTTGGTGGCCGGTCTGGATGCGTTGGCTAATGCCTTGATGGCTTGAGGCCTGTTGGGCTTGGAAGGAGTACGGTCATGTTCCTCCGGATGGAGGGGTTGGACCATCGCCGCTTAGTTCGGTGGCACTCGAGTTCCCTTTGGCGGCGCGGCATCACACGACGAAAAATCCCGGTGGTGCCCTATGGGTATTGCCGCGCCGATCAACCAAGGGGGCCCTTCATCGGTTTATCCGGTTAGGGCATCGAGTGTCGGCAACCGAAACAGGGCCGCCAGGTAAGATAGTGTCTAACCCAATTTTTTTGTTTGTATTTTTTAAGTTTCGTATGGTAGACTATTGGAGGTATGTACCGCTGATGTCGATGGACTGGAAACAAGTACTAGTAGTTATCACTATCGATAGTATGAGGGATGTTAGACCGAACTATACCATTAAAGTAAGTTATAGCCGTAATTAGTTTCAATAAGTTAATAAGGGGACGTTCAAACTTCAGCGGTGTTTTTATGATGGGGTATATTTTTTTTCCCTTAGACGGTTTTCATTTTAAATTATTGGGAAAAGTAGGTTTTGTTTTAGTAATAATTTGCTTCACAGATAACGCGGATCGTGCGGCGTTATATGTACTGTAATTATTTTTACTTGTAATTTGGAAAATCCATTTTTCCACCCGTAAGTTTTAACTGAGTTCTAACAGAGATTAAATATACTCAATCCAGTTGAAACCCGAAATTGGGTGCTAGCGAAGTTGGATTTTTCTCACAATCCGTACGTTAAACCTAACTTCGGAAGTGGTGCGCTGAATAGCGCTTCGCGGTATGAAAACAGCGCGAAGTTAGGTTTAACGTACGGATTGTGAGAAAAATCCAACTTCGCTAGCACCCAATTTCGGTTTTCAACTGGATTGAGAATACTTTCGGGAATCTTACGCGTCCCTGCTTTATGCGTTGCCTTAAGGAATTCTTTCGGAATACTGTAAAGTCCTTTCGGGATTGCACCGCCAAACCTTTTGTAATTTCTTAGTGAATCCTTTCGGGATTCCTTTGCAATTCTTTTGTGATTCCTTCCCGAATCCTATCGAGAACCTTTCGGGATTGATTTACGAATCCTTTCGGGACTCCTCCACAGATTCTTTCGAGATTCCTTGGCGATTGCTTCCTGAATTCCTATGCAAAGCTCAGGGGATTCATTACAAAATATTTACAGGATTCCTTTGAAACTCCTTCCGGCGTTCTTTTGCGATAATTTTGGAATTCTTTCGCGAATTATTTTGAAATTCTTTTACTACTCCTTTCGGGATTGCTTCGTGAATATTTTCGAAAGTCTTTCACAATCCCGTTCAGGATTCCTTCGAGAATCTTACAGGATTCCTTTGCGTATCTTTCGCGTATCATTTAAGAATCCGTCCGGGATAAATGAATATTTTAATAGTTCATTCGCAAATCCTTTCGGGGTTGCTTCTGGGATTCTTTTGGGGTTCCTTCGCTAATCGCAAATGCTTTTGAGATTCCCTCGTGAATTATTTTGAGATTTCTTCGTCCCTTCGGGATTCCTTCGCGAATATCTGAAGAAATTCTTTTGGGGATTCTTTCGCGAATCTTTGGCACAACCGCTATTGATTGAAAACAAGTTGTGATTTTGACACGTTTAAAGTCATATTTGCTACGTTTTAAATAAGGTACAGTGGGGTAAGTGGGTAAATGGGGTAAGTGAAAAAACGCAAGTATGTCACTGATGAAGCACAGAATTATTTTATTTCACTTCACAATCAAACAAGGCCATTCAAATACATGCGTTGAATAAGTGAAACATGAAATAATGAACCATTTCAACATGCGAGAGTAAAAGTTTATTAACCTTTCAAGTTTATCTTTTACACAAGTTGTTTTGCGTGTCAATAAATACAAATATTTTTTTATGTTGGTTTCCATAACACATTCAATTAGTGCATTGATAAGTTGGTTTTCTTTATAGTTTTGAATTCCAGCCACAAAAATATTGATAAGAACATCATAAATTTGGAAAAAACATATTTTATTGCTTTGCCTGTTTTCTACCATGGGTGGGGCAAGTGAAAAATTTCCGACACTGAATGCATTTTTTTTTCAAACACAAATAATTTCAATTAAGCGTATATAAACCAATGATACCAATTTGAACTCATTCGAAGGCTTTTGGTTATTACAGTGATACGTGGTAATACTAAATCAGGAACCCAAAGTGCCAAGCGTGTCAGTGTTTTAAATAATTTATGTTTGATAAATAATATTATTTGTTATTTATGTTATATTTAAAATGTTATTTATATAGCTTAAATACAAGAATATTTACTATTGCAAATATATCAACAATTATGATTTATTTGGTTGAAATTTATAAAATTTATTTATTTGGTAATGTAGACTCTTCTACTGAAATCATAAGTGGATTGTTAATGAAACACGATATGATTCCAGGTTTGATGAATATTTCAAAGATAATTTCTCTGCATTATCGCCAAGGTTCATTATCTTACTATAAACCTGAAATAGAAAGTAGTGTTAGACACAAATGGAGATAAGATATTAGATCTCAAAAAAATCAATCAAAGAAAACATAAAAATATAAAAATCATTTAACGGAGGCACTCTAGTGCCCTTTGACTTTCATGGTGTCAAAACGCACCACAACAGATGACAGTTATGCTATATTCAGTATAATTATCATTTGCATGAAATATATGAACAGAAAATGTGTTCTTATATTGAAAAATCCTCTTTTAAAATAATTTTTTCACTTACCCCACATGTAGGGCAAGTGAAAAATTGAAACCGATTTTTTTGTTTTCCAAATATTTTGTATCCTAAAAGTATTTTTCAAAGATCTTGTTCGCAGGCATATAAAGATTGGATAGAAGATTGGTTATGTCATAAATATGATCAATTTCAATATTATCTTCAACTTTTATGACTTGATGAACATGAAATATACGATTTCCTTTACCCACTTGCCCCACTGTACCTTAAGTCATAATAAAAATGATTCAGACGATGCTAGCATATCGAATAGGGATTCCCGAATAAATATGTATTTATTCTACCTGTCATAAGACGAGTTTATACCATCCCATTGAATTCCACCATTTAATTGTATCTTGACAGATACGTATTTCGACCTCAACAGTAAGGCCGTCTTCAGTGTCTCGTACTTGACTCACTTCACTCGAGACACTGAAGACGGCCTTACTGTTGAGGTCGAAATACGTATCTGTCAAGATACAATTAAGTGGTGGAATTTAATGGGATGGTATAAACTCGTCTTATGACAGGTGAAAACATTCCACTAAAAAGCTCAAAATAATTTTCTTATTATATTTATTCTACCTGATTATTGCGCTTAATGATAATATTTTTCATGTTGTTCTTCTGAAGGTCGATGCAGCGTTGTCATGTAAGGCAGATTTGACAATTCTTCAGTGCCGTAGTCAAAGGAAACAGTAGTCACCCGATGGCGAGCAAAAACGTGGGAACAATATTCGTATGGTTGCTTTTTGGCGGGATCATCCAGTAGTGACTATGATCAATTGGCAGCGATGGTGACCCCATGTATAATCGCAGCATCGCAGTTCGATACAACAGGATCAACAATGAGAAAAGTAACAAAACAGATAATCCACGATTATTCTTCGCTGATCCTATTCGAAATCAACATGCCATCGTTCCCGGGACTTTATGGCCTGAACTACCCGAGTAGTGGACTACTGTTAAGGTTTCACAAAGTAATAAACTTAGGGGAAGATTCTAATTTTTATATTATTATTCCAAAAAAAAGTCACATTCCGAAGAAAAATCGCCCTAAATAATATTTTGTGATATTTTTTTGTGGGATATGCTGTTTTTCACGATTTTCCAGCTTGGAAAACTTGTGCCATTCACCTCGTAATACACTCATTATTATCTGTTTTGGTTATTTAATATGTGTGCAAAATGTAAATGAAAAGAAGGAAAAATAAATAATATAAATTACATCAATATTAGAATCAACTAGTTTAAAAAACTCACTTATTTATACGCCATGTACATTATCGTTCACTCTAAAAAAAAATACAAATTGTTTATCTGATTTTGTACGTTGAAAACAAAATTACATAATTTTCGGTGGTCAGTTGGTTGCAGCTGGTTCGTTGTATAACTTAAATATTGTTTTAATTGATTTTTTTAATTTGATTTTATTATCCCTTAGTTCAGTTTAAATTCAATCTGAATAAAATTACATATATGTATATATTAGTATGTTTAATATCAGTTTTAATTCAAATACAGTTTAGTTGAGATAATTTCAATTATTTTTTATTTAATTGAAATTTAATGTCAATTTAATTTTAATTATTCTTCAATGGTACAATTGGTTCAACCGGAACTTCCTGTTTTCAACTAAGTGTTTTATGAACATTTCCACAGTTTTTAATAAAAATCTTTCTAAGGCCGCAAATCCCATTATTATGTTTCTTGTATGGCAAGTACAAAGGATACTCTATGCACAGTATAATTTCTATTGAAAATTCAACTATCTAAGACGAGTTTAGTACCTACTTTACATTTAATTCCACAACGTTTCGTTACCTTTCCATATACGTATTTCGACCTCAACTGTGAGGCCGTCTTCAGTGTTTCGTTTTTGACTCGACTTCAAGTACGACACACTGAAGACGTCCTCATAGTTGAGGTCGAACTACGTATGTAAAGATAACAAAACGTAGTCGTAGTGGAATTAAATGCAAAGTACATACTAAAATCGTCTTTGACATTTCAAGACATTCTACAAAAAGAGCTTAAGTAGTTTTCCTATTTAATATTGTTTTTACTTTATTTGAACTTTAATAAAATTTAAAGTTTGGCTTTATATGATTCTCAATTTAATTTCAATTTAGTTTTAATTCAATTTAATTGGATAAAATTTAGTTGAATTTAAATCTAAATATAATTCAAATTTAATTCTAATTTTACTTCAATATTGTTTTAACTCATTTTATTTAATTTAAACTTATAATTATCATTAAATTAGATTTTGAATAAATACCAATTTAGTTCCACTTCAATATTATTCAATATATATTCAATTTTAATACAGGTTGCGAATCTTTAGTCATGATCGTTAAACTTCTTTCAGGGCATCACTGAAATGTGCAGTGCAACATAGTAGCCTGAATTTGTGTGTGCTATCTTTCACGCCACGAGCAGCAATGTTGCCTGTTGAGGAGTTATGCAATTAGCTCCAGAAAACCACGGTATAGATTAAATTCGATTACTAATTATTGGGACGATTAATTTAGATGCGGTTTTCACTGAGTGAAAGCTGTTGAGTATTCCTTTTAGCTATGTAGGTTTTCTTTTAACCTGCGCCTCATGGGGAAGCGTTATTAACAGTATAATGAAAAAATAAATTTCCCCATACTAATTTGCATGCAAACTTGAAATCGCTTGTGCTAAATCAGTTTTATTCCAAATGAGCTCAAATTTTCAGAGGACACTCAGAACATGGTAAAGAATCAGATGAGCGCTGTGGAGCAAAATCGATTTTTTGAACCACCCTAATGTTCATCGTTTCGAAAGCTCATTAAGCTTCACCTTTCGTTTTAAATGAATCCTTTCGCAATAAATTCAGACGGCGGCCTTGAATGTGGTTGAATATTGCATAATAATTTACACATCAGCGATGAACGTTGAATATCCCATGATTCAATCTGTGGTCACAATGTTTTTTCATCCAATAATCGCTGAAATAGAGAAGTGCCAGCTAAAAACAGAAGAAAAAGTAATAAATTATAAAATTTCAATTCTGGTGCATATTCCCAAGAAACAATTGTTGTTTGAAGAAATGTCTCTTACAGCTACGCTATTCAGCTGTATGTTTAATTATGATTGATTTATTGCATTTGATACCACTATACCAACCTTGTTCGCCCAAAAATGGAGAATCTATTCAACAACAGTAGTTCTATAAGCATGTTGAAATAAATGTTTAAGCTATCACCTTGCCTCGATTGTTCAACTGCAGAAACAATAAAAGAGCTACAACAACATTAATTCAACGCTTGTTACTACAAAGCGTATTACCCGAACTAATAAAGCGTTTGTTCAATGTTTTACAAATAAGGCTGTTTGATATACTGTTGTTTGTGTAATATAGAAGATTGGAGAAAACTATTATTCAACATTAGTTTGAGAAATAACGTTGGTTTTGATGGCTATAATACATCTCAATTGTTGTAAGGAATATCTCAAATAAAGCTTATTACAAGTTTCCACAACAAAAATGTTAAAAGAGGATTTAATTCTTACGGATAATTTTAATTTTGATATATTTATTTTATGGCCTTCATGAACTATCTATTTTTCAACTAATTAATTTATAGAACTGTGACTTGTTTTTTTACATCAACTAGCCATTACTACAGCTATCACAATCTCGAACGATGTGAGGCTCGAACCCAGGACCCTTCGATTGACATCCGCCTGCTCTTCCGCTGCTCCATGCAAGGTCATATAAATCGACCATGTTAAATGTAGTTATAAATTATTTAATACCTTGAACAATTTATTGTACAAGCATTGAATAAACAACATTTGAACATGTTTATTAAATAGAATGTACATGACAACAATATTGTTGAAAACGTTTGCACAGCAACGTTTATACAAATTCAGATAAGCATCGAATGTAGTTGCCCCGATTACAGTTTAAGAATCGTTGAATAATGCATTCTGAAACAACCTGCTTCCAATAGTTAATCCGTGCGCGCATCTGTTGCCCATCACTGTCTAAACATCAACAACAAACAGTGCGGTGCAGTAATCAAAAAAAAATGAGCAAAGGTATCAAGAGTTAATTTATTGTAGATTTCATTCTTGTTGTGGAGACAATCGAGGCCGGCAGTCTTTTTTTGAGGTAATTGCAAAATTCAATTGCACAGGGCCTTCTTCTTCTTCTTCAATGACTCTACATTCCAACTGGAAGCCTGCTTTTCAACTATTCTATTACCATTTCCTCAGTTATTACTTGAAAGCTTTTCTATGCCCGCCATTGCATGAGTATGTATATTGCGTTGCAAGTACAATGGATACACTGTGCCCAGGGAGTCGAGAATGTTTCCGAAAACATCCAAGACCGGACCGAGAATCGAACTCGCGATCTCCGAATTGACAATTCTACGCGTTTTCTCACAAGGCTACTGGAGACCCATCGTTGCAAAGGGCCCCCACGATTGAATTTTGAGAAACTTTACAATTTGGTTCTTTATATTGATAAGGTATCAATGTATTGTCTCGCGTATTTCGGTCTGATATTATGCTTTTTAGTATAATTTTATAGTATTAAGCAAAAACAAGCTTTATACCATTCGTAGGTTCTGGCACTGGTAAAAAAAAATCTGGTACAGCTTTGAGTTCTGCGAATGTCGCTGCATTTTCCACTGTTTTGTGTTGTATTGGTAGCGTCCTACACAACAACTTGTTTAATTTGCGGTGATATGTACCACTCTTTTTAAACTTTTTGATTTATCCAATTTCCCAAAAATTCAATGCACAGTTACATCCGTACAGCCAGATACGACATAATTGATTTTATCAATAATGATGAATCAACAGCAATTATGTTGTGTTGAACAACATTTGAAAGAACATCACTATGAATAAATAAGTTATTTTAACAGTTATCATACAGTAAACTTATTTCGCAATTAATCAACATGTTTGGTTCAAAGGCTTACAATCTAATATAAGACACATTACTTCATTGAATTGTACAACTTCGGCAGCGCTGTTGAATAACAAATTCTAGCAAATGTTATTCATCATCACATAAACATGTTATTCAATATCAACTTGATTACACAAAATAGGATTTATTTTGGTGGAATAAAGAATATTTACAGTGAATAATACAACTGTACTTCACCCTGCCAGGGAAACTTTAGGGCAACATTTATTAAACTTTTATTCGATGCTTTATTCAAATAACAACAATACAGGGAACTAATGCAGTGATTTCAATCAGTATAACATTTATTAAACAACTTCTTAAACATTCTTTATTGTTCAACTACCATCGCTTCTATACAACAATTGTTCAACAAGCTTGTTGATTTATGGCTCTGAATTGTTTCTTGGGTTGTTTTGTTGATAGAGGAATAAACAACTCATTTGAAGTTATTGGTTACCAGAAAATTCAACGATTGCTTCGACCGGAATTTCAGTTCAGTGTCGGGAAGCAGTTAATGTCACTTTTTTATAGCAGCCGCCATTATGGCGAGCGTGGAAAGCTGGATTGATCTTAAGCCCCAAACGCAATATAACGTAACGGCAAAGGAAACGGAAAATTTGACAGAAAAGATATGGGCTAACTGTCAAATCCGTTTCCGTCGCCGTTCCGTTGTATCCAGCTTTCCACGCTGGCCATAATGGCGGATGCTATAAAAAATTTGACATTATCTGCTTCCCGACACTGAACTGGAATTTTCATCGAAGCAAACATTGATTGCTCCGTTACCAATAACAGCCAATTTGTTGTTTGATTTTCATCAACAAACAAACTTTACAGCAATTTGGAATTCTTAACACTTATGATAAATTCATTATTATGTCTAATTTCAATTTAATTACAGATTACTACCGAGAGAAGTGGCAAAACTAAGAGCTTGACGGCCAACTTGCGTGGATAGTAAGCGTACACCGAAGTGGAAATGATGATGAACGTTGGGGTTGTTTTAGGCATTTGGGAATCAAGAAGTGTGTATGTACTTGGTATTTTAATATCTGAAAAGTATTACTCGTTCGAACAATAAAGGTACTATTTCCTTTCTCTTTTGGCGTTCCATGCATATAGACTTATTCTACGAACAGATTGATGCAAAGTTGGTCAATTCCGACTTTCCTCACGTAAATCGTCTAGTAATTCATTTGGAATGTGTCCCATTGGAGCGATCTAACACCATTGTACTTGTAGAATGATTTACATTGTGGCGCTAACCGTAAGTGGGGTGAGTAGGACACATCTTTGGCGGATTTCCCTTTTATGAAATAGCTCTTGCTGCCAACCGCAGAATAGATTTTGATTTAAATTTTATAAAAATATACTATTATATAATAAATACAATAAATGGTTTCTTAATTTAAATGTTTGCATTGGGTGTACTTTTATTAATTTTAAACCCCTTTCAACTCTACTGTTACAAAACCATATGAATTCTTCCGAGCTTTACGAAGCGCGAAGGACAATAATGCACTAATAGCAGTCACTGGAAGTTCAAATGAACGGAACAGAGGTGCTACATAGTACTAAAATTCACGCTTTTTCGAGAATCTGTTAGGTCTCATAAAAACAATTCAATTTGTTTTTGTTAAATATCTTGGCTGTGCATATGCACAGCATATGTTTCGAAATGGACAAATTGATATGAAATTTGCGAAAAAGAATCCACGTGTCTTGGAGGGACTCGAACCCTCAACCTCCTACTCTCTAGATAGGCGTGATAACCCCTACACAACAAGACCACTTAAAGGTCACGTTTGCGGAAAAGCCATCAGAATCCGAGTACCAACCTCAAGATATTTAACAAAAAAATGGTTTTCGTACGACCGAGTTGCCGAATAATATGCAATTAATTGTAATCAAGTGTCGGTCTTTCACCGTCATTAGTCGTCTGAGTACACGCGACCGCTTACGTAAAGGTAATCAAACTCATCAAATGCTTTAGCCAAGCAAGCCTTTGGCACAGCAGAGTGCGATTGAATTCGCATTCTATACCGTCCCGCCCAGCCCGTTACTGGGGGGCATGGAGTGCGATCCTCTCGTTTAATAAACAATGCGCACTCGCTTGACTGTGGATATACAATAGTAAAGCACATGTGAAGATTAGACAAATCAAGCATCCGAAAGATTTTCAATCTGCAAAAAAAGAGCTAACCGCAGTGGAGGTTGGTACTCGGATTCTGATGGCTTTTTGGCAAACGTGACCTTTAAGTGGTCTTGTTGTGTAGGGGTTATCAAGCCTATCTAGAGAGTAGGAGGTTGAGGGTTCGAGTCCCTCCAAGACACGTGGATTCTTTTTCGCAAATTTCATATCAATTTGTCCATTTCGAAACATATGCTGTGCATATGCACAGCCAAGATATTTAACAAAAAATGGTTTTCGTACGGCCGAGTTGCCGAATAATATGCAATTAATTCAATTTATCATGATTTGGATACGCAACTTCGGATACGGATAGGTTTACCAACCGCATATCGTAAGCGATGAGTCACAGCCCAATGATCGACCTCAATGTTCCTGATCCAAGTTTTCAATTTGTCCACTTCTGTATATTATCCAAGTAAGTTAAAAGCTAAATAGATTTTTCAAGTTGTTTCCCTCGATAGTCTGTAAAATTAAAATTAGAAATATCAATGAAGTTAAGCGTTAAGAATTTCAAATTCCTGTATAAGGTTGTTTGTTGATGAAAATCAAACAACAAATTGGCTGTTATTGGTAACGGAGGAATCAATGTTTGCTTCGATCAGAATTCCAGTTCAGTGTTGGGAAGCAGATAATGTCATTTTTTATAGGATCCGCCATTATGGCTAGCGTGGAAAGCTGGATTGCGTTTGGGGCTTTACTTTGTCTGCAGCATTTTTTTTATTTTAAATACAGTTGAAGCTAAAGAAGCTAAAATAATACGAAAATATTATTAAATCAATGCATGTAGCGTGAATATTGAAGCAGTAATCATGCCCGGAGAGGAAATTGATTAATAATCAGATCAAATGCTTACCAAAAAATTTAAAGATGAAATTCCCATTGTTCTTTGCTTCTTCACGTGTTTTTTTAAACAGCGATAGAATACGCGAAAGGTTTCACGTATGACAGATGGGTTTACCGAAACTCAGTTGAATTACGAATTACCGATCACTATTGCAAATTTGATTGCCGAGTTTCAGTAACTTGAATAAACGTCATATTTATTAACGAGATATCAGTGAAAATAAACTTTTACGGTCATGTTCGTTAATTTATTTTACCGAGGATAAAATTGTCGATTAAGTGTGTATATGTCGCTGCATATAAAATTTACTGTCAGATCAAATAAAGTTTAAATATATCACCATTATATTGTAAGAATTCAGTTTTTGAAAATCAATGTCCACAAATAAAATTCAAATGCTTCAAATAGAATGGAGCTGAAGCCAGTCGAGCCAATTTTATATGATTACCGCACATAAAACATAATGGCGATTTGATTTCAGTGTATTACTATTACTATAGGTCTTCTTTTATACGAGCTTTTAGTGCTTTTTTAGGACTGCTTACTATCGCTTAGCGGCATTCGGTGAGTCTATTTCAGCACGGGATGCCGGGGTGACACATGGGGGAAAATCCGTGAGGCTGCCTTCAGCAAGCGCCAGCTGTGTTTGGTCATTTGCTTCTCCGACCCCGGACTTTGTGCAAGACAAATTCAATTCGTGTTCTGGTGCACACATCACCAGCGACGATCAAAATATGGTTCACCCAACGGTTCATCAGACGTGGACAGATATAAGGCTATTCCGATCGTATTTTTGTTGTATGCACCTTTGTTGGAGCTCCTGGGACACGTTCTGGTACCCTCGCTGGTACCGAAAGCCAGTGCGTCGTACTTGTCTACATCGCTCTTCTGCTGATTGCACCTTTGATGGTCTCCTGAGAACGATGATGTCGACGAGATGTTCCTCCATCTAAATTTTACACTTTCTCCTTCTTCATAGAAGTTATTGTTATTTATAATATTCTACTCAATTCATTCATTTTTGCATTTCTTCACTAATGCAGATCTAGTGGAAACAAGCCGGTAAGCAGCTGAGTGATACCTTCGAAATGAATTCGGTCTCTTGACGCGAACTCGTACAATGAGCACCATGAGACCCGGCGTTCAATGCATAGTTCCCACATTCGGAAGAATGCTCTTTCCCTTCCTCAGACGATGTCAGTATTTGGGGCGGAGATGGATATTCATACGACTGTCGACGAAGTACGTTGTTGCTGTTGATTCCTCAGTAGGTGATGCGGATGCTCATGATAATGAATACACATGACGTCAACAAGGAAGCCGGCGCTAAGTAAAGATTAGGGACCTGAACAAATCGCTGCGGCTGCACTGACGTCAACGCGGAGGCCAAAAGGGTTACTGTTGTGTTCCAAAAATACAGTGACGCGAGAAGCGCGAATAATCATAGAGAATCCGTGGTTGCGAAAGCTGTGACTTGCTGGTTTTAATCAAATATAAGAATGAATATAATCAAATGACTAATTCTGAGTAGTTTATTATTTTTCATGTTTTGAATATTAGTATTTTATTTAGTATTGACAATTTTAATTCAATCAAGAAATGAATTTTATATTCAAATCCCATTTGACTCTATTAATAAAACATAATAAAGGTAATCGGTGGTCAAAAATAAATTATATGTGCTGTCACTTATACATTTTCTATAAGGCCCACACATAAAATGCATTAGAATGAAGCTATTGCAAAAATCTATATCGCTCACACATAAACTTGATATGGATTTTTTGCACAGTGTATTTGTTTTGAAATTTTTCACTGTGAAAATCACAGTTCCAAACTGAGTAAAAACTTTCAAATCCATCAATTTTGCATTTCACTGCAAAGTTTTAGCAGTTTAAAATACCAAATTTACCATAAATTAAAAAGCAGAAAATGTTGGAATCCCAACTTTTTTTTGCTCTGCACATGTGTACACTCAGAAATATAAATAATCTTTGAAGGGTTCAAAATTAATCTAATTTATTATATTATAAAATTATAAGCGCTTAGTATAAAAATGTATACTATCTATAATTAAAATGTATACTAGGGCCTCGACTAGGGCAGAATAATGCAAACTTATATTGCTTTTGTATTTTGTCTGTTGATATTTTATTTTCGCGCTTATTTATTCCGATCGAGTAGTTGCAATTTTTATGTACGTTATGTATATGTACGAATGTAAGAAACTGGGATTTTCTGTGTAATATAATTTATTTCAATGGTTGTTCGTTTTTGTAGACCCCGTAAAGACCCGCCATTCGACGACATGTACAAACAGATATAGTTTCTGCACGCTGGGAAACTTGAACGCAATCCAGTGGAAATTAAAAATGACCAGAAATGATCGAAAACGATCATTTCACCGGAGGAGATTCCTCGTCTGAAGTACCTATCGCAAAATAAGAACATAAGTGTGCTCGTCAAAAGATCATTTGGTGTTGATAAATCATTGTGGAAAGTAAGAAGTTTTTTCAAGCGAAAAAATCCCGGAAGAGACGCAAAAAATATGCCCTCGTTTTAGTGGAATATGCAGTCTTTTTGGATTTTTTCGGCTTGAAAAACTTGTGTCGTTTCCCCTGGTAAATTAGCTCTGTAAGAAAATTTGTGAGAAACAGTTAATTTGTGTAGACTGAAACTTCGGGAGGACTTCGCAAAATAGAAGGCTTTCAGAAAGTGCACAAATAGCGAGGTTGATTTTGACCGATATGCGTTCCGAACGGAAGGAAGATATAGTGCTTTGTGCCGGAAAATGTTTTGATGATGTATATAATAGTATTCCTTCATGCACTGACGGCCTTATTTATTGTATATTTACGATTTGTTATCTAATAAACATGAAAATATATTTGTTTAGACTTTTATTTACACCATTAGGAATGTGAAAGAATGAAAACAAATCAACATAACCTAAAAACTTTGAATCAGATCTAAAATAAACTAAAATGTTATAAAGCTGACTTATACTAAAACACAATATTTTAAAGTTATACTATCCAAGTATTGTTGGATAAAATACGAGTATGGGGTCAATCTGTAAGGAATAGCCATTTAGCATGACTTTTAATCTATTAGGTATAAATTTATTTCTGAGCCTATAGGACAGGTCTATTATGAGCCTTTTCATTTGAAGGCAAAAAAGGCTCATTCAAAAGTTTTTGGCTTGAATCACCCCTTGCAGTACTTTTTGACGGTTCGGCTGCTGGAAAATGGCTTCCACGCACTTCTCACCTTTCTAGTCGAGCAGTTCGGTTCGCTGCCTTTCGAGTAGTGGCCGTCTCCACCATCAAAGTAGCAGTGTTTTGTGTGTGCGCTAGACGAAAGACGATAAAGCCATCAGTTCGTGTGGTGGAGCAGCTTTTGATTTAATTTTCTGGCTAATTTACGGCTGGTTCAGAGCCCCCGTGTGCGTTAAACAATTCGCGAAATTGTTTGCGACGTCGCGATACAGTTGGTGAATATTTTGCGCGTTCGTCTGGTGTGTTTTTCGCAGGTGAAAATCGGGTGTCTGGGCCAAAGCAGGAAGATTTCCATTTTCCTGCTGGTTGGATTTCACATCCAAGCAAGCCATCCAAGAATCGTTCGACTGTGTGTGAAGAGTTGGCTGGTGCTACGCTTTGCGGGCTTCATGTGGGAGAGTGAGAAGACCGGAAAGTCGCTGATCAAACAGTGTGGCAAAAAGAGAAGCAAATAAGCCCAGCTCGAACATCGCGGAGAATGAATGAAAAAAAAAGAAGAAGCAAAGTGCCGCTGTGGGAGAGGGTTGCCAAACTATTTGTGAAACAACAAAAAAAACTTCAATACCGTTTTGTGCAACTTATGATAAAAATCGCTTCGTTCTGAAAGTTGATCAAATTTTATTGAACCCAATGCATATATTACTGTAGAAGCGAGAAGTAAAAGTTATCAATATGTGACAATATGGATACAAGGCTGATATAATTTGTAGTTCACCGATAAAAAAGTTGCTCAACATTCTACTATATTAATATTCTATAATGTAGTTTATCAACTAAATGATACAACAGTGGATGTGCCGTAGTCATTGTTACTGTAACTATTGTATTGGTGTTTATTGGTATTTTATTGTTTCCTTGATCTGAACAATAATTGTTGTAGCGACAGGCTTACGTAAATTTAATAAAGGCATTATAAATTATAATTACTAAACTAAAGTTTAATAAAAAAATGCAATTTTTTGTTGAAAACTTAGGTTTAGTATTATGACATGCTCACACTGTGTCAAAACATTACAAACAATTGCTATTAATATTAATGTATCTTCCTTGACCTAAAATATGGG
Source organism: Armigeres subalbatus (assembly GCF_024139115.2). NCBI lineage: Eukaryota > Metazoa > Arthropoda > Insecta > Diptera > Culicidae > Armigeres > Armigeres subalbatus. Next base: position 7,945,645 of record NC_085141.1, on the reverse strand, counting down.
GTAACCTGTAGGCTTCCGTTATTACTATAAATAAGTTACAAATTATTCCGAACAATTTGACATAGTTTGTATTTTTTAGAAAGTCATTCAAAAATTTTGATATTTTGTGTATGTATATTGTACCGTGTATATAGTTAGTAGTTCAATGCTAAATTCAGCTCAATCGAACACGGGAGAACAAAGTTGCGGCATGTTAAATTTGCCCATTTTGTATGAAAATCATCCTTTGCTACTATTATACCAAACACCACCGTATAGCATGGTGTTTTATTTCACTGTAATAGCACCTAATAGTGCCTTACTTGGGGCCCTCCTTAGCCGTGCGGTAAGATGCGCGGCTACAAAGCAAGACCATGCTGAGGGTGGCTGGGTTCGATTCCCGGTGCCGGTCTAGACAATTTTCGGATTGGAAATTGTCTCGACTTACCTGGGCATAAAAGTATCATCGTGTTAGCCTCATGATATACGAATGCAGAAATGGTAACTTGGCTTAGAAACCTCGCAGTTAATAACTGTGGAAGTGCTTAATGAACACTAAGCTGCGAGGCGGCAATGTCCCAGTTGGGGATGTAATGCCAACGAAGAAGAAGTGCCTTACTTGTAAATTAGACAATTTAAATAAGCGTATACGAAAGATCAAAAATAGCGCTTTAAAAATAGCAATTATTTATATTGATTGAAAAACTTATTTGCATATCAACTCGATGCGAGCAATCAAATTTGGTGTAACGATCGGAAACAGTGTTACGCGAGTTTTGATTTCAAATTTAACTTTTGAACGCTCTAATCAATGACTGTCATATAGTTGGATTTTATTCTAGTTTGTTTTTTGAAGACCTCTCTCTTACGTTCTCTTTCGATTATTTCAAAGTTAATGTAAAGCAAAAAATACAAAACTAGCTACCTTTTGAATACTAAGGGTCTGTCTCATTGGTATGGTCCACAACATGAAATGATCAAGAACTAAGCGTTTTATCAAACCACAGCTGTCTGTACGAATCAGTTTTTTTTAACTTGTATACAAATGCGAAAGTTTTATTTTCATGGCGTTATGATTCGAGGAGGTTTTTGCCTCTTTCATCGTTGTTCGTCATCTATTGAGAGCGATTTCTGGAAACCCTGATACTATACGTTTAGAAAACTAGATAGATATGTAGTCCTCATACTGTCATAATACTCTTACTAACTGTTGAATATAAAACATTATCATTACAATCCGGAGTTGTGGCCAACAACTGACAGATTGAAATAGATAGGTAAAATTGCCAACAACCAATTTTCAAGTTACATTTTCGGAGTAAGGATTCTATCAATGTAATAAAATATCTATGTTTTTTGAGGTGATCTGTTAGCCTTGTGAGCAAAGGCGTGGGATTGCCAATCGGGCGATGACGAGTTCGATGTTGGAATATTTTCGAGTGGAATTGGAGAAAAGCTTTCAATTAATAACGATGGCAATGCTAAAAGAACACTAAGTTGTAAAGCAGGCCAAGTTCCAGTTTAAATATATGAGCCACCACTAGATTTTGGCTCAGCTTGATATGTATACACATTTTGTTAATCTGTTTCTATCTCACAGGTTTTACCTTGAAAAACTTTTCGAGTAACTTGGTGACGATATCAACTATATTCACGTTATATTTGTAACTGTTCTGTTTGTCTCTTTAATTTAGTAGTAGGGATGTAATTTGTAATTTATTAGAGTGAACGAGAACCTGGTAGTTACAACTTTTTTCGGGTCAAGGAAGATACAATTATAAATTATTACAATTGGATTCGATGTTTTTACATATTGTGAATCTGTAGAAAAAAAACTGAGCCGAACTTCAGTTTTTCAGAATTTTTGAAGTCCGGAACTATTTGTAATTTGCATCTTAAATTTAGATGGGACTAAAAATGTGTTCTTATGCTGCATAGAGCAACTGTCATTCTATGAATGTTAGTATCATTCTACCGATTGAAATGGCATCTTGCTTGCTGTAGAAAAATGTAAATAAAAGGTGTATAAACAAAATAAAAATATGTTGGAGATCAGAAAAGCATGCTCTTTATGTTCAGCTATAAAAAACCTCATATTTTTCTTTGCTAAACAACCTCATCGAAAAAAAATAACTAATAGTCAATTAAGAGAACTGTTTCTCACGAAATTCGCCCTTTTACCATATAGAACTTGAGTTTTTGATGCAACCAAAATGGTAACAGAGAAATAAAACACCAAATAACTGCAGTATTGTATGTGTGGGCTTGCTTTGTGCTAAATCAGTTATTACATTTAATATTTTTAAATATTCGTTGTATCATTTTGTTCAGCATTGCCCTGTTCCTTATTGTCATCGTCATATTGTTTGGCAACTCTGCCTCTGAATGGCTTCTCGCTGGCTGACGATCTTCCAACTGGTCGTCGTCGTCGTTGAAAAGAGGTCTACTTTGTTATTCGGTTAGTAAGTTCTGCCCCGCGGTTTAGGAAGAAAACCGATAATGGAGATGTTCTACGGAAAGTCTAAATAACAGTGCATTGAGTGAAAAATCGTAGTCATTTGTGTTCTGCATAGAGTTTGAGTTGGCAGAGGTTAGGTGTTTTTTACTCTCGTTGAGTGTGTGATGGTTGCATAAAATGGAAGCAAGCCCTAAATGTGAGACAGTGTTTGGTGGAACGAAAAAGAAACGTGTTTTTTATTCAATGCCAGCCATTCAATGATTCGCAATTTTACCGACGGTCCGGATTGCATTTTCAGGCAACAGTCCACCCGCGAATTGTTTTGATTATCAAAGTAGGCGGCAGCAGCAACAGAACAGCATTTTTGGAGTTTTCTCGCCATCCTGCTGCAGCGACAGCAACGAACAGCAGCTAAGCAAGCAGGCAGCCCCAGAAGAAAGCAAAGCGCACACAAAGTGCAGAAAAAGAACAAAGTGAACGAAGCGAAACAGGCTACGAGAGCAACAGAGAGCCAAACGAGTGTTTAGTGTGCGAGAGTGAGAGAAACAAAGAAGTATGCCATCGGAAGTCGAGCAGAAAAATTTCTGTGCCCTTGTTCGAGCTCGAATGTTTACCGTAGTGGAAACGTAAAGAGGCAGTGACTGTAGGTAGAAAGAGACGGCCTATCGTGGGTGTGTGCGTGTGTTGCGAGGAAAAAGCGGGCCAATTTGGCTTGCTTGTTTGCGAGTGCTAGACAGTGGACGACTACTAATGTAAACAATGAAACGACACGAACATTTGCGTAACAGCACTATGGGATTGACATTGATATTTAAGACATAAGTTGGTAAATTTTATTGCAGTTGTAATTTTATTCATTCATTTTTACGTGATTCTGTAGATTCTGTACAGACTTTATTTTCAGAGCAATAATTAAAAAAATATAAAGTCAATAACACACACACACATACAGACATCACCTCAGTTCGTCGTCGTCGAGTTGAGTAGATTGGTATAACACTATAGGTCTCCGGGCCTCCTATCAAAAAATCGTTTTTGAAGTGATCATATAGCATTTCGATACAACTTGTTTGCACGAGAAAGGCAAAAAGATTTACAATATTGTTTGTCATTTAAAAACCTTTTGTTTATTACATGTAGTAAACATGAACATGATGATGATTTGAAAAAGTGCTGTCCAATGACGACAGGGTGTCTACTACCTGGAAAAACCTGGAAATTATCAGGGAATTTCTGCGCAACTGGAATATACCTGGAATTATCAGGGAATTCCTGACATAATCAGGGAAATTTCAATACCCGGTGATCATGAGTGAAATTCTCTCAAAAAATGAAAAAATCTTTTAAAATATTTGAATAAATATACCAAACAAATCTATTGAAAATGAAGTGAACGTTTATGGATCGTTTTTCCGCAAAAAACGTTTTGCCATCTTCGAATTTCCGAAGCTATTCTTGGTGAAATCTAGGAATTTATTCGGGAAATCAATTAGGGATTCTTTTAAATTCCCTCGGTAATTTTTTAGGAATATATTAAAAATACTAAATTAGTTAGGATTTTTTAAAGCAATTTCGAGATCAGTTTTCCAAGGTATTATTCAAAGAAATCACTAAAAGAGTATCCATAAGAATGATTAGAAATTTTCTAAATTATTTCTGGAGGAATTTCCAAGATAAAAATCGAAAAGAATTACCGGAGGCATTTCAAAACGAATTTCCGCACGATTTTTCAAATGGTTTCTTAAAGAAATTCCCGAAAGGAAACCTGAAGGGACTTTCAAAAAAAGTGTTGTGTGATTTGTGAAGGATTTTTGTTGAAGGAATTCTTGAAAGAATAGCCGAAGGATTCCCGAATGGATTTTTCAAAAGAGTTTCTAAAGGTATTCTTGAAGTATTTCCAAAGAAATCTAAATATCAAAATATCCGGAAAAAATCATCCAGGTGTTTTCTAAAGTTTTCCTTAAGATACTTCTGAATATATTCCTAAAAAAAATCCCAAGGAATTTCAAAAAAATGTAAGGAACATTTTCGAATGTTTTTACAGTAAAGCAGTAATAGAACGCTAGTGGCGCTGTAACCATTGAAATTATTCTGCCAAAATATGCTTCAATAAGCTTAATAGCCTATTCAGATTACGATTAGATTATTTATCGTAATAAATATCGTGTTAAAGCGGAGAAAGAAAATTGAATGTATGGGGTTGTTGTTTATCATGATATTTATGATCATAAATGGCGTAATCTGAATAGGCTATAACTTGGCCGTTTGACACTTATAGTACCGGTGCTAGGTCCAAGCAAACTAGATGTTGGTCACAAACTAGAACAAACTAGATGTTGGTCACGTGAACAGGTATAAGGACGTTAGGCATGAGTACGTTAGGCATAAAGGATGTTAAGCATAAAATGCCCCAAAACAGCCCACGACATAAAGAAGGTATTATGCCTAACGTCATGGACCCAGCAATCTCATATTTTGCATCAACACATTTCCTGAAGGAGTTTTCGTAAGAAGTTCTGAAGGATTTCCTGAAGAAATTCGCAAACATATTTCCGGAACATTTCCTTAAGAAGTTTACTTAAGTTTGTTGAAAAAAAAACAGCTGAAATAAAATTCAAAGAGATTTCCGATAGAATTCTCAACCAAGTTTCCAAAGAAATACCTCAATAAAAATTTCAGAAATATATGAAGAAATCTGCAAAGTAATTCATAAAGGTATTTCCAAGGAATTTTTACAAGACATTTTCGAACAAACACCTAAAGGAATTTAAGAAAAAAACGGTAAAGGAATCGCCAAATTCATCCCTTCCGAAACAATTCCTTGAGATTATTTCTAAAGTTTTAGCAAACAAATTTTCAAATTAAATCCTGGATCAAGCTCTGTAGCAATTGTTAAAATCCGGAGGATTTTCCGATGGAATCTATGGAGAAATTTTCAAAGGAATACCTGGAGAGATTTCCTATGTGATTCCTGAAGGAGTTTTGATTAAATGGCTGTAGCAATTTCTGGGTGAACTTGCGAAGGAATTCCTGGAGGAATTTCTTAAGTAATTTACAACATTGTTTTGTGAAGCCACCAAAATATTCTTTAAAATAATATTTTTTGCAATATTTACTTTTTTTAATTGATCATTTTGCTGCTAAAATCTATATATGGCGCGTTTCATTTGGCATGGAAATTAATGTAAAGCACCTGAAAAAAACCTGGAAAAATCAGGGAATTTTGTTCTTACATATGAGTAGACACCCTGAGAGCTTTTTTTTACCAGTTCATTTATTTGGTAGGCTCAGTCGTGTGTGACACTTTGCGGAGCCGCAATTCTTAAGTATGATATTTTTACATGGTATATCATCTTATCTTTAACAGTTAGTTGGGAGGGACATAGACCATAATACTCGTGGCGACTCAAGGTTAAAAAACTTAATACAGGACGGACGGGGTAGGGATTTTGGTTTAGGTTATTTTAGCTGCTCATCCGGGCGTTTGACGTTGAACGTTGAAAACGATTTTGCGTGGCGTCGTGCTCGATTTTGGTTCGTCAGGGAGCATCTTCCAGATGGCCAGAGCTTCGGGGTACATGGTACAGAGAAACAGAATCGGATAAAAAAACTGAGAAAGAGAAGAATATAGGCATTAAACTTTGATGTCAGCCAAGCAAAGGAAGGCATAGATGGCCTGCATATATATCACATCGCGATCTCCCAAAACACCTCTTATATCCCGGAAGGGTTGTTTACCTCGGGCCACAAGGGTATCCAATAGTTGCTCTCTGGAGGCGTCATTTTCCGAGCAATACCAAACTACGTGATCGATGTCATCGTAACCGGCTCCGCACCTACATAGGTTGCTATCGACCAGGTTTATTCTGTAGAGATGTGTGTTTAGTGAATAGTGATTGGACATAAGCCTCGACATCGTGCGAATGGAAGCCCTCGGCTTAAGTCCTCACCTCTGAATCACGCTGGCGCAGAAACTTTAGGGACTATGCATAGAAACCACCGTCGAAGTTCATTGTGTGACCAGATCATTTGCCAACTTTGAAAAGAACTCTGACGGACTAATAGGAAAACTCGTTATTCGAGATTTGTCTATCATAAACTTCACCTTCCTGTGTGCCCACCTTTGCCAGCGAGTCCGCCTTCTCATTGCAATAGATTAGGCAATGGGATGGGACCCATACATAGGTAATCTTGAATGATCTTTTCGATCAAATCACGCATCTGCTCTCTATAGTTGTAAGAAAGTAAGATGCGTGCTAACAGGCTTCATCGACCGGAGTGCCTCGATAGAACTAAGACTATCCGAGAAGATGAAATAATGGTCTACGGGCTGATCGGAAATTATCCCCAAAGCGAAATTAATTGCTGCCAGCTCAGCAACATAAACCGAGCACGGTTCTTGAAGTTTTCGGAAGGTGGTTGAATTTACGTTGAAAACACCGAAGCCAGTGGATCCGTTAATGCGAGAACCATCAGTGAAATATCTGTTATTGCAATTGACATGTTCATATTTTTCAGAAAAAATGGAAGGGATAGATATTTGTCGAAGATGATCTGGTATTCCTTGAATAGCATGTTTCATGGACAGATCGTATTCAATTGAGGAACTGTCGTTGACGAAGAGAACTCGAGGTGGATTATAACATGGAAGACAGAGATCTGTCGATATGTAGTTGAGATAGACTCGCAGGTATCTTGAACGATGAGCCAGTTCAAGCATATTATCGAAGTTTTCTAATACAAGTGTGTTACTTGTTCCACATTTGATCAGTATTCTAAGTGAGAGTTCCCAGTAACGGTGCTTTAAAGGAGTGACTCCAGCAAGCACCTCCAGGCTCATGTTATGCGTTGAATGCATACAGCCAAGAGCAATACGCAAACAGCGATATTGAATTCGTTCCAATTTGATCAGGTGGCAATCAGCTGCTGAGAGGAAGCAGAATGAGCCATACTCTAAAACAGAGAGAATAGTCGTTTTATATAGTTTGATGAGGTCTTCCGGGTGAGCGCCCCACCAAGTTCCAGAGATAGAACGGAGAAAATTGATCCTTTTTCGGCATTTCTCTAACAAATAATCAATATGGGTTTTCCAGGTACACTTGGAATCAAACCAGACCCCAAGGTATTTAGAAGATAAAGATTGGTTTATGTCATCTTTCAACAGCTTTAGTTTCAGTTGAGCTGGGTACCGCTTCTTAGTAAACACTACCAATTGAGTTTTTTGCGGAGAGAACTCGATCCCTAAATGTCTGGCCCAAACAGTCAGGTTATTTAGGGAATTTTGCAATGGTCTTTGCAGGACATTTGCACATGAACCTCTTAGGGAGATCACGGCATCATCTGCAAGTTGTCTAAGCGTGCATTGTCCTTCCAAACAATTGTCAATATCTTTAACATAGAAATTGTAAAGCAAGGGACTTAAACATGAAGTTGTCAGAGTGCCGAGAGTAAAGTTCATATGTTTTACTGACAACAAATTGTACAAGAAATTATTCAAAATAACGGGTAATCCACTACTGTGCAAATTTTCCGACAGTACTTCTATGGAAACAGAATCAAAAGCGCCCTTAATATCCAAGAAAACTGAAGCCAGTTGCTCCTTGTGCGCATAGGCCAGCTGTATATCTGAAGAGAGCAACGCTAGACAGTCATTTGTTCCTTTACCTTTTCGAAAACCGAATTGAGTATTTGACAGTAATGCATTTTGCTCGACCCAATGGTCAATTCTTGAAAGGATCATTTTCTCCAATAATTTCCTCATGCACGATAGCATGGCGATCGGTCGGTATGAATTGTGATTAGACGCTGGTTTCCCAAGCTTTTGAATAGCTATTACTTTGACCTGGCGCCATTCTGGGGGCACAATGTTGTACTCCATGAAACAGTTGTACAGGTCAAGTAATCGTCTTTTAGCGATATCTGGGAGGTTTTTAAGAAGATTGAATTTGATATTATCGCATCCCGGAGAAGAGTTGTTTGATGAAAGAAGAGACATAGAAAGTTCCAGCATTGAGAATGGTCCACCCAAAGAACCGGGATCAGTGACTGATTCTCGAAATAGCGGTTCTGCTGGTACGGAATCTGGGCAGACCTTTTTTGCGAAGTTGAATATCCATCGATTGGAGTATTCTTCACTCTCATTGGTGGAAATGCGGTTCCGCATGTTGCGGGCCGTTTTCCAAAGTGTTGTCATTGAGGTTTCTCGTGATAGTCCTCAACAAAACGTCGCCAGTAGCTACTGCTTTTTTAGCCTTGAGAAGATTTTTGAGCTTTCTTCGCTTCCTCAAATACTCTTCGAAAAGCTCAGACCTTCCGTGTTTACGGAAAGCCTTGAAGGCATCAGATTTCTCGGAATACAACTTAGTACATTCATCATCCCATCCAGGAGTGGCTGGTCTTCTTATGACAGATGTACTTGGAACGCGTCGTTTCTGAGCTTCTAGTGCGCTTTTTTGAATCAACTCAATAAGGAATCGATACTCATCCAGTGGAGGAAGAATATCAGTTGATTCAATACCAATTTTTACCGCCGATGCAAATTTTTGCCAGTCAATGTTTTTCGTGAGGTCGAAAGGAACATTAACTGGCACTGATCGTTGATAGCCGCTTTTGATTGTGGTTACTATCGGCATGTGGTCACTACCATGGGGATCTTGGATTACCTTCCACGTGCAATCTAATGATAGTGAATTAGAGCATAAAGACAGATCTATTCGACTTTCCTGACCTTGAGGTCCTATTCGAGTTACTTCGCCTGTGTTCAAAATATTTAAGTTGAAATCGTCGCACAAATCATAGAAAATAGTCGCTCTGTTATCGTCTCTAGTTTCGCCCCATGCAATTCATATCATCCAGTATTAAAACTGGGGATGATAAAAGAGAGACTGCGCTCCAAAGATGCCGACGATTAAGTGAGGCATTTGGGGGAATATACACTGAAGCTATGCAAAGGTCTTTATTCTTTACATTTACTTGGCAAGCGACGATTTCTAAACCATTAACAGTCGGAATGGGAATTCTGTAGAAAGTGTGACATTTTTTGATTCCCAAAAGAACGCCACCATAATGATCATTCCGATCTTGGCGAATAATGTTAAAATCGTGGAAGTTGATTTCATCTTCAGAAGAAAGCCATGTTTCACAGAGTGCAAATATATCGCAATCGGAGTTGCGAATTAAAAACTTAAACACGTCCAATTTATGTTTCAGACTATGACAGTTCCACTGCAGCACAGTGATTGTATCTTGTATGGCCGTATTATCCATCGAAAGATACAAGTCCTGCAAGAAGGGGCCATGAAGCAGTCAATTGCTTCAGATAACTTTCAACTGTTGGAATAAAGAGGTCAATGATTGGCCTCAATGAATTCGGAATATTGAATAAGTTCAAAATACGATCCACAAGGTCCTTAAAGGATATCAATCCTCGCTTGGACGAGATTCTTTTCTTGGAAGTGCGAGTAGCAGTTTTCTGCTCAGAGATATTCCTTGACTGATGTTTCTTTGTAACATCAGTTTTAGGTAATGGCGGGAATGTCTTACTGCAACATGGGTCAAAAGGAGCAGTATAGACAGGTTGCTTCGGAATTTTAAATAATCCCCCATTACCATCAGATTTAGGCAAGCTTCTAGGGATGATTTTTGTTTTCTTACGGCGCAATCCCGGGAAGACAGTTTCTTCCTCTTTTCGGGTACGTGTACCTCCGCAGAATCATCCATATCGGCTACGTCAGAGTCCGATTCGTCTATGGAAATGACATCATAAAATCACTTACTTGAACGGCAGCTGAAATAGCAGCCGTTGCGTTGGCAGTTGCGGATGTGTCTTGCGACTTCACCATTTCTGCATACGATCGCTTAGAGCGCTGTACTAACGAACGCTTAACTTTTTGGGTGCGCTTTTTGTACACCGGGCATTCTTGCAGAACTATGGGAGGGTCCATGCCACAATAAGCGCACTTTGTAACTTGTTGTTGGCAGGACTCCTCCCTATGCTTTTCAAAACATTTGCCACAACGGGGCTTGTTGTCGCAAAACTCGGCAGTGTGCCCCAACTGTTTGCAGTTGGTACAATTGAAAACTCTGGGTACAAAAAGACGCACCGGAAACAACATATTTTCGATATCTACATATTTTGGGAGTATCGAACCGGCAAACGTTACTCGTAGCGAACCTGACTTCGAATATACTTTTTACCATCTACCATGGCTGCTGAATGCAATTCCTTGCAGTCCAGAATATCCACGGTAGATTGCAGGGCATTCTTTAAACGGCCTTTTCCTGCAAGTACATCCTTGCAAGTCAGGCTCGCTGCGTTAATTACGCCTTCAATCTCAACCTCCCGCGAGGGGACATAAACCAAATATTCCACATTATAGTTCTGGTCTTTTGCGATAGCATTTGCATCCTGGAATGTAGCTGCGGTTACACGTAGTTTGTTCCGATTGATCTGATGAAAATCAGTTTTCGGAAAACGACGCGTCAAGTCACGTTTGATTCCTAAAAAATCAATACTTTTCACTTTCTGCCGAAAGTAAACAACCCAGGGACCAGGTGATGTGGCCTGGTAAAATCGCGTGCGAACGACATTGTCTTTGGGAGGCGTTTCGCCTCCACTCACTTCGTCCATGTATCAAAGATAAAAAAACTTAAATAAATTTATTTAAGAAAAATATTTTTTGGACCAGGCTAATGCCCACTCTTTCTGCACTGTCCGATTCTTTCTATCGAGAAAAAGTGTACCCAACTCCACCGCATGCAAACAATACAAAGCGAATAGGTACTTAGCCGTTTTGTTTCTGCCTTTGTAGGTGCCTCACGAACGTCGTCGTACGGGGATGGATGATGCTCTGTCCGAATGTTGATATTCACGGCGCTGTAATGATTACCGGTTGGTAATTTACCAATTACAGCCCGCATCCTTCTGGTGGCCAGGAATTCACCTTGCGAAACTTCGGTGCCGTTTATTTGGCAACGTAAAAAGCACTTGATCGAGTTCGCGTGAGAGATCCAAACTAAATGCGTCTGACTCGGTCCGATGCGACACAGGGAATGACCCTGGAGAGCTTGAAGTAGATCAAAGTTTCTCCCTGTCCTGGTCATGCCCATTTGTTGACAAAAAAGAACAAGCAGGACGGGAACAACTTCGAGCTGCTCATTAGACAGCACTAAAATCATCGTTATCGGCCCCAAAGTTATCCGTGCTACAAAAAACTAACTATAGCAACTTTTGGGGAGTAAATGTTTTTGACCATGATTTTTTTTTTGTGGAAATTTTTTCACGATTTTATTTACGTGGATTTTAAAGTCTAACCAAATTTTTTTACGCCTATTTTGAAATTTAAGCGTTTTACCTTTAAAAAATGTTGGGGTTTGTACACAAGAAACGACCGGTCGAAGTTAACTACCTCAAACCAAATATCTCGATTAACAATTTATAAGGACCTACAAATAAAAATATAACTAAATCAATTGCAATCAAACACCCATCGATAGCATCCTCTATAAGCTACCAATCGTATAAAAGTATTCCGTATATCTCGCGTAACATTTGAAAAAGGGCCTACAGCCAAAACGTAAACATTGAAAAAATGCCGTTCGAAATGCATCACAATTTCTATTCCTATTTATGATAATCTAGGCGGCAAAAACTCCTAAAAGCACATAAACAAAACTATCAATCCGTCCATAACCTTAATTGCATTGAAAACATGCAAAAATGTGTCGAAATAATTAAAATAAAATTTTAAGTCTAATTTTAAGCATAATTTTTCATAAGGACGTATGTAACAAAAGTAAACAAAACGAGGTTTTCAATACAACATGCCAATCACACGCGACTTTATATAATACGCATCGATTTTACTGATGTTAGATCTTAATATTATTTCAAGCATAATTTTTCATAACGACGTATGTAACAATTATGAGGATTCGAGAAATCATTTGCAGAAAGTTGGCAAAACTTTTTCTAAAACTGTTTTAAAACTAAATCTCTTTTCGATATTTTTTTCGCTGGCATGCATCAACACATGACACGTAATAAGCGTGCTTCATTATCATAGCTCAGTTCATTCAAATTCCCTGTGAAAAACGATAAAATTATACATACACCGGTATGCTGCACATACGTCGCTGTACATTGGTCGGTTTTCCATAGTGCACGATTGACGCAACTGCAGTTTTGTTTTGTTTTGCTTTTTCGTTACATAGGTCGCTCATAGTTCCCATATGTTGAAGCGACGTATGTAACAGTGAGACTTCAAAAATAGAAATTTCTACATACGTCGTTTCGTAAAAAGATTGAATTAAAGAAGTCTAGGATCTAAACTCAGTAAAATCGATGAGTATTATATAAATTCGCATGTTGTATTAAAAACCTCGTTTTGTTTACTTTTGTTACATACGTCCTTATGAAAAATTATGCTTGATTTAATTTAATCTTTTTGCGAATCGACGTATGTAGAGCGTACATAGAGCGACCTATGTGCCAAAAAGGCAAAACAAAACAAAACTGCAGTTGCGTCAATCGTGCACTATGGAAAACCGACCAATTTACAGCGACGTATGTACAGCATACCGGTGTAATAATTTTATCGTATTTCACAGGGAATTTGAATTAATTGAGCTATGACGTGAAGCACGCTTATTAAGTGCCATGTATTGATGCATGCCAGCGGAAAAAAAATATTGAAAGAAATTTTAGTTTTAAAACAGTTTTAGGAAAAGTTTTGCCAACTTTCTGCAAAGGATTTCTCGAATCCTCATAATTGTTACATACGTCGTTATGAAAAATTATGCTTGATTTTCATTTTTCTTTCTCCGGAATAGGCCTTCTTGATAAGTCATTCTGCATTTGCTTGTCATTCATAGACCCTTTGTTTACAGCATTTTTTGGAAGTAAACACGGGATAAGGCTTTTCGGGAGGGGAAGTTTTCTCCCTCCGAGGTCGAGCCGATGACGGTTCGGAAAAAATTCCCGTTATCGTCCCGAAGTTGGAGAAGGCTTATCCCAGGCAGAAAAAAAAAACGAGTGGCTTGGCCGTTTTTTAGGGTGGACCTACACATATTTTGAAAATAACACGTTGTAGGCCCAATCAAAAATTAGTTTTTTTCTAAGTAATTTAATTGAAGATGCGGAACATTTTTATACTATTATTAGTTTTTAGAGGATGCTATTGAAGGGTGTTAAAATTGAATTTGTTTACTTTTCATTGTAGGCCGTAATCAATTGTTAAGCGAGGTATGACCCGATTTAGTCACAATTAGGTTGCTGTAACCAGTTTCATTAGACTTGTGCTGCTTGGGATGGCAAGCATTTGTTGATTTCTAGTTGTCGCGACGGGGTTTTATCGACCTGCGCTTTTTTGTCGTACTCGACAATCCAACTATCCCTTCTTCAACAGCGATGTCTGGACTCAAGGATTGGCCCCGGACCCGTGTGACATCATCAATGAGCACTCTCGAAAAAATAGTCGAATTTCTTTTACCGATATCAATCATAGAGTTTTTTGTTTCAAAATAATATTTCTCCGTATTTAATAATCATACTCCACTATTTCCATTGATATATTACTACACTTGCTAGTGATGTACGGAAAATCAAGATAGTATATACAAAAAGGAAAATAAACAGCGCGTAAAAAATGAAGACGCCGAAAATTACACTATTCTGGGCATAGAATCTTTTCCAACAAATTCGTCCTAAATGTATGCACACATTCAAGTGACAATATTGTTTAAATGTATGCTCTTTTTGGCATTCCTTTTATATACATTACTTTCGTGTAAATTTCAACAACTTTTTCTATATGTGTAGTTGGAATGCTTTCGATTAATAAACGTTAATAAACGCGGACGAAAAAAGAGGGGGGGAGGCTTCCCAAAGGCGTTTTCTTTCCTTTGAAAATGTAGGCAATTAACCTTTGGATGCATTAACCACGCTAAGTCTAATCCAACAGTCAGAATCCCACATGGGTTTTAAAGTGAAAATTTAAGGTTATTGTACTGTCGTTGGGGGAGACAAAGGGTCAATTAGGGGTGAGAAAGGGGTCACTGTTTCAACTACACAGATTGCTTTTAGAATAGCTTTAATGTATATGAGGACGAGAAAACTTAATTATAAGAGACCTTTTTGAACGATTTTGTTATCCGTTCTCCAGACTGTCGGTGAGGGTGCTGACAAAAGATGTTTTAGTTACAAGATAAGCATTGTCGCTGTCGTCGCTTTCCGGAACATCTCTTGCTGGCGAGGATAGGGGATCTAAATGTCAATGAAGGAAAAATACATACGATTTGACAGAATTTGCAGAACAAATGGAACCGAAGCGACAATCTTTATCTGGTAACTAAAATATCTTTTGTGCTGACCCATTGTCACCTTCAGAACCATTGTCACCCCCGACGACGGTATTCAACAATTTTCATATTTTATGTTACGTAAATTTTGTTCTAAACCAGTGACATAAGTAATCGAATGAATTATCTTAAAATATTCATATATGATGATCACTGCATTCCTCAATGCACAAAACTGTTTTACGTAGTTTTCGTCGAGCGGACGTGTCTTGTACACAACCCCTGAATTTTTATTCAAACGATTTTCTTGTTGAAACCCACGTTATACGTTTTATACCTATTTTTCATACGTATTATAATCTTCTTCTTCTTCTTCTTATTGGCATTACATCCCCACACTGGGACAGAGCCGCCTCGCAGCTTAGTGTTCATTTAGCACTTCTACAGTTATTAACTGCGAGGTTTCTAAGCCAGGTTACCATTTTTGCATTTGTATATCATGAGGCTAGCACGATGATACTTTTATGCCCAGGGAAGTCGAGACAATTTCCAATCCGAAAATTGCCTAGACCGGCACCGGGAATCGAACCCAGCCACCCTCAGCATGGTCTTGCTTTGTAGCCGCGCGTCTTACCGCACGGCTAAGGAGGGCCCCTTACGTATTATAATATTATATATCAATATTTTCCAAGAAAAAAAAACAAGCTTTTCTAGTTTTAAAATTTAGAAAAATGCTGAATTTATTGTGAATCATTCAAGAATATTACATCAATCGAACTTATTATTTGTACAGTAGCTGAACTCTGCGATCTACTCGGCGTGCAAAACAATCAATTATTTCATCGAAGAAATTACTATCCAGTTTCAACTGATGAAGTAGGACATTTTCTATCGACATCAACATCAGTCGTTCCTCTGCCATTGTCGACCGCAGATACGTTTTGATTCTTCTTAGAATTGAGAAACTCCTTTCGACCGATCCTGTTGTCGAGGGAAGCGTTAGTATTAGCCTAGCTAATCGATGTGTCTCGGAGAAAATGTCTTCTAGGTTCAACCGTCTAAGACGAATTAAGTACTCTCCATTTAATTCCACCAATTAATTTTCGAAATAGGGGCCCTCCTTAGCCGTGCGGTAAGATGCGCGGCTACAAAGCAAGACCATGCTGAGGGTGGCTGGGTTCGATTCCTGAAAGCCAGTCTAGACAATTTTCGGATTGGAAATTGTCTCGACTTCCTGGGCATATAAGTATCATCGTGTTAGCCTCATGATATACGAATGCAAAAATGGTAACTTGGCTTAGAAACCTCGCAGTTAATAACTGTGGAAGTGCTGAATGAACACTAAGCTGCGAGGCGGCTCTGTCCCAGTGTGGGGATGTAATGCCAATAAGAAGAAGAAGAATTTTCGATATCTTTGCAGATACGTATTTCGACCACAACTGTGTGGTCGTCTTCAGTGTCTCGTACTTGACTCGACTTGTCGACCACACAGTTGTGGTCGAAATACGTATCTGCAAAGATATCGAAAATTAATTGGTGGAATTAAATGGAGAGTACTTAATTCGTCTTAGACGGTTGAATACATTCCACTAAAAGAGCTTTATATATTTTTCTTCTAGGTTGTTTGAAACCAACACGTTCATGATTTCAGCCACTTTCTTCCTTGCAAACTCATCTTTTGTATAGAACACTAAGTTCATTTGTCAAATTAACTTGGTCAAAATTGAAGAAACGTGAGCAAATATCATCTAGTTCCTTTGGAAATGTATCGCAATACGCCTTGAACTTCGTAGAATCGAGTAGGCTTAAATTGCTCTGTTTATTAAGATCAGCAAAGCATTCGACCAATTCAGAGATAATACGATAATCGATTATGGAGGTGTACGTTTTGAAATATTGTTTGAAATATTGGTTGCGGTCTCTTCCCAAATTACTTCAAATTTCGCTTCATTTCGTAATTTGTTTATGTTGGTTCGAGAATTTCGTACACTTCTACCACATTCAACGTAATCCAATTCTTTCAACTGTAGTATTTGATATGGAACGTCCGTGAAAGAAAAAACAGAGGCAAATAATTACAAGTAGAAGATGGTATCAAACTCGATCAGGAAGCTATGGAGCCCTCTTGCTAAAGTGCGAGTTTCACCGTCCCACTGAATATCTCCCAAGCATATTTCACCCAAGCAAGTGGTAATGTCAACATGATGTGTTTCAACTATGTTGATCATTCTTGAAGTATATGCCCATCTTACTTTGCATACATTAGGAATTTTCTGTTGCATATAATTTTTCAACTCAGCATCTCTTTTTGGACTCTCTTTTGGAGAAAGTGTTGAATAAAACTGTTTTAGTGTCTCTTTGATTAGTCTGTGCCACAAGTTTCGTGGCAGGCACCTGATTTTTTTTTCAGCAAGGCAACTATTTCACCTGCGAGCGCCACAGCCGATTTGTTACTGCTCACAAATCTTTCTACGGCTGTGCCTAGAGAGAATTTTGATCAACATTACAAAACTATAAACATGTAGTTCAACGGAGAATCATTGTTACCGGAAGGCTACTTACTAAACAGTACCGTAATGTGGTAGCAAGTTGTGATTTCCTGGATTTTTGTTCAGGGGGTCCATGATACGCACGGGGTCCATTACTAACACTCACTCTCTTCTGAAATACTTCTCTGAAGTCACTGAAGCCTCTCAAATCAACTTTTTGAGGCTAAAACATTTTCGATCACGAATTCCTGAACACTGTGCAATGTTAAAAACCTGACGAGGCATTCAAGAAGAAGCTCAAAATAAACTCAATTTGAGTCAGTTGCAGGGCTGTTACAACAGTCGCGAATTTCGCGGATTTCTCGCGGATTTACCTTTCCAGTCGCGAAAAATCGCGGTTTCGTCAAACATTGTCGTGAAAATCGCGGATTTATATCTACACTTTCGCGAAAATCACGATTTTCCTCAATTTAATTTTAGAATCAAATTAAAATAAGCGATCCGTCAATATCAAACACATGGTATTTGAACAATCTTCCAATAGTCGTATGGATGTTGGTTTAAGTGGACACATAGAAAGTCTGTCGAATTGTGAGATCGATCATATTGTATTTCTGGATTACCGAAATGCCGAGAACTATTTATTTTATTGCTCAGAACTTTTGTGCCGCTAATTGCGGGATTACAATTACAAATACTTGCGCTGCATAGAGGTCGATAAAGTCGGATCAAACGCAGTAATATTCACACCTGCAACTGCCGGGACGAAACTGATAGCTAATCGAAGCTGTCTTTATTTAGGTGTTTTTAAATTTATAATATTAGGTTCAACACCAATAAGGAAAGAATATAGAAGGATTTAGCAATTTAAATTAAAAGCTTGCGAGTCACATAAGGGCTTCGCCAGTTATTTTGAATTAATATTATCACATTAAAATGATTGTAAGGATTAAATTTGGTAGAGAAATAAAAACACTATAAAATAGACAAAAATAGCGATGATAGGGTCCCAAGGGTTCCGGCAAATATTATATATTCAAAATCTTTGGTTCCGGCTTCTCCCTGAGGACTTGAATCCTGGGGTTCCTGCCGCTTGTATGGCTTCATTTCTAAGAGTGGTGCAAATTGCAAATATGGTTCATCTGAATCCTTGAGTGTCTCGCAGTAATCTTTTCGTTGCGCGTTGTTCTCCGGTGGTATGTTAACTTGCTGCTGAAGGATTGAGGTCTAGGTTTGGAATGCCAAATTTTGACCATCCTCGCCAATATTAGCTGCCAAACAGAAAATCCTTGTGTATTGTTTGACCTAACTTTTTGTGAGAAAGGATCAGCTCGCCTTTCAATGGTTGGGTCGATATTCAGAAATCCGAATATCGTCGGTTGAACGATAGAGAGTTTTTTTAGTTGCGTCCAGTTTTGCTTGCCATGTTCAATGACTCCCACTATATATTGCAGGTATCTCATTCAAACCATTCAGTATTTGTCCATTGTTCTATTATACATTCAAAATTTTTGGTAGGCTAGTTTTTGTTCCGTTACCTTCGCTTCAAAATTCATCGCAATTCTTTTCTAGAGATCGTTGTTGAAACAAACTGTTTGACTGAACGTGAGCCTTGAGACTCTAAACTAGTCCTACGATGGATAGCCCATACGGCGTTGTAATGCTCACTATAGATGGCAGAACGCCATCTTGTACGTGGCCTACCATGAAGCCTACGGCCTCTTCTGGGATGTCTAGTGCATGTTATCTTCGCTTGACGCTCTTCCGGCAAATGAACAACGTGTCGAGTCTGCAGTGTTGTATAAGCTTAGCAATACCCATCCATTATCTCATACATAGTGATAATGACATCATTTTTCAAATCGTAAATATTATCCAAATTCTTAAAAAAAATCGTAGGCCTAAGAACCGTTCCTGTCCACCTCTGGTAGCATTTCGCCTACGTGCTTTTTAATCAGATTCGTCAAGCTTTGTTCGGGCCTCTACAGAGCTCTGTTGAGATACGCTTGTTTAAAAAAAATAAAGTACACAATGCAATGACTGATCAATAAATAGCCTGACGGATTATTGATGCGTCCAGGCCCTTGTAAAAGAACGATAGTATAGTAGATAAGAAGAATTCTATATTGCCTTCCCAAGCATAATTGTCTTATGTCGGTTTTAGTTGATGGCCTTCTTTGCAGCCCTTGTGGCCAACAGAATAATTCTTCGATGAATTTAAAAACTACATACGATTGCTGGCAAGCCTAGCCATGATGTCTGATAGATAAATAACTTATCTGAGCAAATGAGACACCTCATTGACAACGACATTGTCTCGTGCTTAACACGGCAGTATATAGTGTACTGAAAAGTATAATTCAAACTCAAACAAACTCGTCTTATGACAAATGAAGACATTCCACTAAAAAGCTCAAAATAATTTTCTTACCAAATTTTTTTCAATTAAATGCAAAGTTGCTTCTTCTTCTTCTTCTTATTGTCATTACATCCCCGCACTGGGACAGAGCCGCCTCGCAGTTTAGCTAGTATTAAGCACTTTCACAGTTATTAACTGCGATGTTTCTAAGCCAGGTTACCATTTTTGCATGCGTATATTATGAGGCTAGCACGAAGATACTTTTATGCCCAGGGAAGTCGAGACAATTTCCAATCCGAAAATTGCCTAGACCGGCACCGGGAATCGAACCCAGCCACCCTCAGCATGATCTTGCTTTGTAGCCGCGCGTCTTACCGCACGGCTAAGGAGGGCCAAGTTCATTGATTTAATTCTGATTTATACATGGACTATGTGTATTTAAAATTAAATAAATTTGAATTATATTGTATTCAAGTATTCACATGTTTTTTAGTGACATTCTCTCGATTATAGCATTTGGTAACCCAGATCAGTAAATATATTCGCCATTCGGTAGTTGCAAATGTTTGGTCTGATACTGTATGTATGTATGTATTATCGTAGGACAATATCAACTACGTTCACATTATTTTTATAACTGTTTGAACTAAGGTAAAATGATTATTCGGGTATGCTGACAGTCAGTGGCGTCGCGTAACCTCACTTTTTACCTGTGCACTGATACAAAAATTGAAAATTTGGATATTTCTACAGCCCAAATGGAAAATAAAATTATCAGAGTCGTTTAAACTAATCGAAATCTAGTTATTCTATACATTTTCGCATAAGTCCAGTGCACAGGTAGATTGAGGTTAGGGAAACGCCACTGCTGGCAGTTTATAATTATGTTAGAATGTTCATTTGCTCTCATATAAACAGACAGTAACAGTAACTTTTATTATATGTCATTAGTAGCCATTTCTAAATTTAATTCTTCATAAATCATGATTAATAATTCGTTGTATAGAATACAGCGTTAGCATTTTTATGTAAGTATTGCAAACTGGATTCATAACAACTTTGAATAGACGTTTTTACCAGATATGCCGAGAAGACAATCCCAAAGTGCACGACCTGACTACAACACATTCGGTTCGGTTCGAATGGACTAAAAATTGCTCGAATATTCCCTCCGACGTCAGACGTACACGCTTCCGAAAGTGAACCTCTACATCCACAACAACTGCTGTCAGCTGCTCGCCTGTATCCGTGAGGCCATACAATATTATTCCATGCCTACGGGTCGAGTTGCTGGTCTCGGACTTGGGCTCAGAACACTTTGACTGATGATGGTCGTCGATTTGCAGCCAGTGACTGATGACAATATTCGAGCTCCACGACGATTGCTGTTTCGACTTCTGCGGCTGGCTACGGCGATTTGAGTCGCACGTCCCACTTACCACCTCCCAACCATCCGGATGTGTGAAGCCGGAGAGGGGGCGGACTAGGGTGACCGTAGCCACTATACCTAATTTTTATGTGATATGAGTTGTGTATATGTGTTTATATCTCTCACCTCTCGAATAGTGATGATGTTCGTACAATGACTCGGAATTGAAATATGTGAAGCAAATCAATATTATTACAACCCTACGACCATATTTTTTCAATTTTCTATCTTTCCAAGTGTACTTTAGTAAGTGTAGCGCAAATTGTGTTGAAAAGAAGCAATTAAATCCTTGTTAATGGAAACAAAAGATGAAACCAAAATAGGAAACGATCAAGTGTGAAAGAGTAGTGAGTGACATCGAGTGACAGCCAGAGTCGTGTGTGGCAAGAAACCGAGCAAGCAAGACGAAAAAATTGTGTGTAAATAGATAAACTGGACGCGAAATGCGGTTACAACAGGTGCTGAGGAAGAACGATGGTCGATTCTGGTCCGCTGGTTGTCGCTGAGGATGTCCATCGTCAACGTCAGCGTGAAATCAACGGCAAACTCAGCGACCAGAAACCCGACCTGCAACGGCAGGATCAATTGGAAGTTCTAAAAATGAATAGCGCCGATAATGTGGAGGATGCAGGTACATCGTCATCGCCGGAAATTGTAGAAGAATTAGATGGTGTAGATGTCGGGAAAAAAGTGAACCAGGAAGAAGTGATTGTTGTCTCTGAAGAAGATGAAGAGGAATTGCTACCGAAGAATGAAATTGGAGGTAGGAATGGCCCTAGTGTTATTATGGGAGAATCACCCAGCGCAAAGAAGGAAACAATTTTAACGAACTGCCAAAAGGAAGGTCCAGCAGATGAGCAGCAATTAACACACATTGTTGATAGCAAAGTCGATGACGATCAGGAGGTGATAGAAATCCCATCGACGCCACCGATAGCATCGTCCGAATTGATAGCCGCGAACGAAATTGTAAATAATAATGATAGCCTTGCTGTAAAGCATACTCTCACAGGTGCTTTGGAAGGTAAGACTGCCAATAACAACGTTGTTTTGCAAAATTGTGTAGGTCGTACAACGCAAGAATCTCCCAAGGAAGGTAATCATACCTCTTCCAAGCAAACCGAGATGGGCATTTCCGAAGAAAACCGTAAGGTTGAACCATTAAAGATTAATCTTCACCGGGAGCCTATTAGAACTATAATTAAACTGCCACCGGGATCTGGATCAGATCACCAACCCAGCTCTCCAAAGATAACGATTAAACCGTTGAAACCCCCGCCCAGTGTGGATGGTACTCAGGTCAATAGCATTCCCAAGCTAACGATCAAACCGGTGATTAATCCCGAGGAACCCAGCACTGAGCAAATGCAAATCATTCCTAAGTTGCACATAAAAAATTCCTCGCTGGATAATTCTGGGGCCGATGGAAGCGAACCCCACATTGTGCCTAAGTTGACGATTCGTGCCGTGAACCACAGCAGTCCGACGATAGCAGGAGGCTCCGGATCTTCCGGCAATGATACTCCGAGTTTGACAGCTCATAACTCCTCAAACTCATCGCTTTCCAATTCGCCTCCCATGGTTCCTAAGCTCACGATTAAAAAGGATAACCATCATCACCACAGCAGTCATCATCATCACCATCATCACCACTCGCACCATAATAACCGGTTGGTAACTAAGGAGGATGATCCTCCTGCCATTCCTAAGCTACACATCAAGGCAATACCGGAACCAACGGCATCACCCAGCTCAGGGTCATCCGGAACATCTTCCGGACCGGTGCTTACCAGTTCTGAGGGTGTCAAACTGACCATCAAACCGATTCCGGAGCCACCTCTACCGAAACTAACCATCAAAACGAGTTCTCTAGACTCCAACGATGTATCAGTAGTTTCTTCGACGAGCAGCAGTTTTTCGCCGAAACTCTCAACGCCTCCACCTGCATCTCCGAGCGATCAGCACTCGAACATTACATCGACAATTCCAAAACTTACCATCAAGCCCATCCCTAAGCCACCTCCGACCATTCCAAGGGATCCATCGGAAGTTCCGATTCCCAAACTCACAATCAAACCGATGCCTCCAAAGCCGCTCGCTTCTGAGGACAGCTGCTCAAGTGAAAACAGTATTAACTCGTTAGAATCTTCGCCAATCTCATCGTCATCATCGGCTCCTAGTTCCGCCATCTGCTCTCCGTCAATGGTTCCCAAATTGACGATCAAGGTCCCTAAAGAAAACGATAGTGTAGTAACTTCCTTACCGCAGATAACGTCCGGAACGATTACGACCACTACTAGCTCATCCGGAAACTCTGTCTCCGTGATCCCGGTTGTAAAGAAACTCAACATCAAACCCATGCCACCACAACCGAAAGAAACCTCCAAGCCAGTATCGGAACCTGCGGAAGAAGTTGTAGACGTAACAGAGGATGAAATCTTTGAGCCTACAACGGTCAACATCGATTTTGAGGAACCAGAAGCGATTATAATTCCAAAGTTCACTATTAAAACAATCTCTTCGAATCCAAGTAATCAAAATTCGGAAATCAAGTCACCCACGAAAACCACATTGAAACAAATTCCAGAATCGGAACACCAGGCTACATCTCCCTCTTCATTTAACGACCCGTCCACTGATGATTGCGACCTACAGCCCACAGAGTTCATGACCACTAGTTCAAAAACTTCGGATTCGGGCTGTGATTCGCCGCGAATAATTTTGAAGATCAACAAGGGAAGTTCCTGCACAACGACTAGCGCAGCACAAGGCACACCAACTATTCCACCCGAGAAAGAGGAATCAACTGCAAATAAGGTAGAACAATCCGTCAATGAGCTGAAGCGAGTGGCCACAGAAACATCACCGGAATCAGGTTCCGACGTACCAGAGATGAAAAAAATTAAAATGAACCACCAATCAGTAATTGTACCCAACCAGAAGGTCAAGGAGCAACCCGTTGAAAACGACGTAATTGTGATAGACGACGATAGCAAGTCAGACATGGGAGAAGAAACAGTATCGGCTCAAGTTGAAATGCCAGCAAAACAGCTTCGGACTCCTCCTCCCTTAATCGAGATATTCAAGTCCAGCGTCGTTCCAACTGCGGAAACGGTAGAAGTGCCGAAAACTAAACCCCATGAAGACGGTAATAAACTTAAGGAAATGTTGCTTCAAGCGAAGCGTCAACGAGCAAAAACTCCAACTCCTCATGCTGAACCTCGTCCCCGGCGGACAGCGGCGATTCACGCGATTCCAGCTTCGGTACTTCTCAAAAGGCATCCCACCACACCGACACCACCCGTGACGACACCGGTAATACAGCCGATTCCCGAAGTTGCGCCACCCGTATCCAATAGCATCACCAGCGTCCTTCTGCTAGAAAATGACGGAGGATCAAGTTCAGACTGCATGATCATTGACGATCCTTTGACGTTTGCAGAGAAGAACGGAACCTCAAGTAACAGCAACAGTAGTAGCTTCAGCAGCGTTACTCCCGTTCCCGCGGTAACTACTGAATCATCGGGCGTTGTTACTTCTACCATTGAATTGACGGCGGAGCCGCTAGCAAAAGTGCGCATGAGTACGCGCAGCGGAGCAGCTATTACCGTTCAGCCGACTAAAGATCTTGAGACTACGCACAAACCTCCGGACAAGGACTCAGGATTGGACGAAGGTAAACCGGACATGGATGATGTTCCACCACCTGCCAAACGACCTCGAGGTCGCCCAAAAAAGCCAGTGACCCAGAAAGAGGTCGATGAAATCGTAGATGACGACGAAACGCAAGAAACCGACAGCAGTAAACTGACGATGGCTTTGAGTTTGGAAGCCAACGGCAACACAAGCTCCTCCGAGCTACCTCCCATGCATCCGCTGTCGACATTTTACAAGGAAAATCCCTGCCGGGTTTCGCCGCGAGTGCTTCTTAAACCGTTGACACCATCGAGGCTGGAACCGAAACCGGCGTCCCCGCTGGTGGTCACCACCAACAACGCAACGATCGATTCGGTCGACGTGGAGGAATCGACATGTTCCACTTTGAAGGAGGATCCGCTGAACGGAATGGAAACGTCCACGAAGGAGGAGGAATCTGTGCCAGTGGAAGTGGAAAAAGAGGAGCCAGTTACACCAAGGTAAGAATTTTTTTTTAAATCATTTTACATTCAAAATATAACAGATTTGGTTTGAAAACGATGACATTTTTTCGAATTGTGTTGTTTACAATATGTCCAAAATTTCCAATTGGGGAAGAGGTGGTAATATGAACAGTAGGCTATATTTATATTAAAACACTATTTAGGCGTATGTTAATCATGCACACGTTTTCCTCGAAATAAAATAAGGTACCTGAGCTAATATTTTGGTTTTGAGACCGAACGAATAGCTATTACTATCCAAAATATCGAACGAGGCCGTAAAAATAGGGTCTGATGTAATTTTTTACCCTTTTTTCCGCAAGCTTTAATTCTTAATAAATTCATAATAACTTTGATTCAAACCTGTTCTAGCCACAGCGGCAAATAGGACAACCTTCACAAAAATGTTGCAGGGGTAAATAGTAAAATTATTGGTTTGCATTGTTAGAGGAAGAGTTATTTATCACAAGGTACGTATGGGGGTAAAATGAAGACTTGTATCAAACTTTCACAAATTTATGGTAAAAGTTGTGCGATTGTGAAGCGGGAATTCAAGAAACAAATCATATCAAATAACCAAGATAAAACTTTGAATATCTAAATTTAATTTAAAAATAACTGATATTTTAAAACATTTTTCCTTCTTTTTATTATTTTGATAATTAGGAGCTTTTCAAAAGTTATACCAGATTTTTTAAAAGGCTCTCATAATCTCAATTAGTTGTATGTACAGTGCCAGAGTAAAAAAAAGAAAATTAAATGTTTCAAAAGGTTTTAAGAAGCGATGTTCATTTTACCACCATGCAGTGTTCATTTTACCCGCACTATTTTTGTACATACGAAATTTCGATCACTTGTCATAAGACGAGTTAATACAGTCCCATTGAATTCCACCACTTAATTGTATCTTGACAGATACGTATTTCGACCTCAAAAGTAAGGCCGTCTTCAGTGTCTAGTACTTGACTCGACTTTTATCAAAATTACGATGTTTTTTATATCGATGAAAAACTATATAAAACAATGATTATTAGCGAAAAAATTGTTCAGTGCAATAAGTATGAGTTAAATTGCTGAACCAAGTGGTAAAACTAGCAAATTATCCTCGTTTTATGATTGAATTCAACGCAAGTCCTTAACGTGTTCATTTTACCACCTGTTCCCCTATGAGAAGTTCTTTTCCTCAAAAAGGCGTCAGCTTCTAATAATTTATGTTTCTTAAGAATATAATAAGACTCATAGCCAGTTGTGATCGTACCTACCTATATTATAATGGTCGTACACTCCGTGTTGTCTGGAGTAAAACTAAATGTAATGTCATATTCCAGGGCCGCCAACTGCCGTACGCGCTTTTTCCTTGATTGCACAAAGCCATCAAGTGCGGGGTGTACCCCGGAGCCGAAGTCCTCTCCCAGGTTATCTGCTAAGCATCACTTTTGCTAATCTCTCTTCCGGCATATGCACTAAATGCCCATCCCACTGTAATATGCCGTATTTCATCAACCTGCCGATATATACATTTGTGTGCGTGAACAACTCAGACACTCAGAGAATTTGATAGTCTGCATATTTTAACGTCCATGCTTAGGCTCTATCTTTCAGTTTCCCGTTCAAAAGGCACTAAAGCCTCTTCCACTGCTCTGCGATCTACACCAATAACGTCGATGTCATCCGCAAAACCAAGGGGCATGTAAGACTTGTTGGTGATGGCTCCGTTTCTTTGCACATCAGATCTTTGAATTGCACCTTCCAGAGCTATGTTGAAGAGCAGATTATGTACTTCAATTCATCAAACGTCACGAACGAATCGGATGTCTCAACAAATATTCTGGCGTTTGATTTGGATTCATCCAGCGTCAAACAAATCAGCCTAGTAAGCTTTCCCGGAAAGCCATGTTCTAGCATTATATGCCAGAGTTCGTTCAATTTCACAAGTCGTACGCTGCCTTAAAGTCCGCAAGTTATATTCCCGGAATTTATCAAGGATTGTTATTATCCTAATGGCAGTAAAAAGTAATGGCCTGGATGACGGTCTAATATGGATTATTTTTTCTTCCATTGTGTTATTTATAATTCATAACACCCCTCCTCAAACAAATTTTGGAAAACTGCGAAAAAAAGCTTTTATAATGATCAGCTCGCTGCTTCTGCCTACCTGGATACCTGGTTGGCTACAGCGTCGATACACCTATGCCTGGCATATTGTAGAGCTCCAGAATCGTCGGTCTTGGGCGATGTTCCTCCAGTTTCCCCGAACGTTTAGGGTTCCCAGGTCCGATTCCACTGCGTGCAGCCAGCGTGTTCGTGGCCTTCCACGAAGTCGCTGGCCTCTATATTTCTATCTTTCTCTATTCTTTTCTCCGACATTCGCACTAAGTGACCAGCCCAATGAAGTCTGCCGTATTTTATACGATTTACAATATTTTCTTATTGAGAAAATTATTTTGAGCTTTTTAGTGGAATGTCTTCACTTGTCATAAGACAAACTTGTACCATCCCATTTAATTCCACCACTTGATTGTACCTTGACAGATACGTATTTCAACTTCAACAGTAAGGCCGTCTTCAGTGTCTCGTACTCGTAGTCGAGTCAAGTACAAGACTCTGAAGACGACCTTACGGTTGAGGTCGAAATACGTATCTGTCAAGGTACAATCAAGTGGTGGAATTAAATGGGATGGTACAAACTCGTCTTTTGACAAGTGAATATTTTCTTCTTTGTATATACTTGAAACAGCATCTTCTAGTTTCCCTTCGAGTATTGTACGCAGCTATTTTCGCTCGAAAATCCAGAAAGCTCTCCGGTCCCCGCCTTTTTTACCCCTGGACCATAAAGGGCCACTGATAGAATTAGAGTTTTATATAGAGCAAATTTCGTTTACATATGTATGTTGCGGCGCCTAATCTAGTTACGTCTGTTCACTTCACGGAAAACGTCATTAGCGTTCCAAGGTAAACAAATACTCCATCAACTTCACATCAAACAAATCCTCAGCATCAACAATACTACGTCTTCTGCTATCTCTACCTGCCACCATGTATTTTGTCTTGGTACACAGAAAAATGAAGTACCTAAAAAAAAGTTTAAAGAACTCAACTTTAGTACGAAGTTTAAATTTTTAACTCAATAGTAGGTAGTTTTCTTACTTTTTCTCTCTCACGAATGATATTAAACGAAAGAGCTGCATCGACCCAACGTGTGCTGTTCCATGGAAGAAGCCAAATTTGAGTTGTTTTCACCATAGCCCCGGGTGAGTGAAAATAACATAAATTTGAGTTCAATGAGGTTTTAAGTGGGTTAAAATTTAACTCGGGAGTAAAGGTAAAGAACTGAGAACATATGCGACCGTGTGACGATAGTGCCGTTGCTTTACACGCCAAATCTGCTAATAGTACCCTTGAGTGCAATTTTGTACAATAAATTCGAAAATGCATCACCCTGCTTCAAACCGTCTAAGGTCATAAACGAGGTTGACACTTCGTCTGCAATCCGAATACTTGATTTCGAGCCCCAGCGTTGCACGTATCAGTTTCGCCGGAAAACCATGATCGGACATTATCTGCCATAGCTCATTTCTTTTCACTGAATCGTACGCTGCTTTGTAATCAATGAACAGATGGTGAGTCTGCAAGTTGTACTCCCGGAATGTACCAAGGATCATCAAGGATCAGATTGGGCATATGAGGCCTTCCAACCCGCCGGAAGGCAGTTCTTCATCCTCCCATATTGTCTTACTTCCGTGTTTGAGTCTCAACTAGGATATCGTTCATCCCAGCAGTTTTACTGTTTTTCAGCTTGTTTAGAGCCTCATTTATCTCATCCAGCGCTGATGGTTCCACAGCTTGATCGTCGCCTTAATTTTCAACGATCAACAAATTTTCGAAGTGCTTTTTCTGTTTCGCATTGCTTCTGTCAGTATCCGAGGAAACTCTGAACATCTGGACGAATATGTGCTCGCTTTCGGGCCCTGACGGTGGTATGAATCTGGGAAATTGGTACGGAAAGTGTTTGTTTGGAAGGTTATAATATTCATACCCGCCTGGCATCGCACTCTCCCTGCCGCTCAACACCTTGCGTTTCACGGGTGGAGCAGAGGGGTTGCGCAATGATTGCCGTGTCACCTATCTCGTCTGAATCTTGAGGGAAATTTTCGCCACCGCTGGTATCAACTTACGAAAAATATTCCATATCTGATTCACCTTCGGCACAATACTCAATTTGTTCATCACAGATCACATCCTTCACAGATAAATACGACATCACGGCTTTCAAATACAGTTCTCTTCATGGGGTCGTACAGCCGGTAAGCCTTCGTGTTTTCTTCAAAACCATCCAGGTTTGCTTCCTTCGACTTCGTATCCCACTTTTTCCGGTTTTCTTTCGGGATATAGGACATTGCTTTTGTACCGAAAACCTTTACATGTGACAAATCGGGTTTACGTCCATTCCATGCTTTCTTCTGGCGTCAGATAGTATCCTTAAGATAAGTCGCAGTTGCTACCGCTTCTGCCGAGACGGACTTTGGCATCTTTCCTTCCTGCAACATACAACGGGCTCGTTGTGCCAATCCGTTTTGCTGCGGCATATATTCGGTCGACGTCTGGTGATGGATACCGAGGTCCCTCAAACGTAACGATTTTTTGATAAATTCTTTACCGCTGGCGCGCGGATGGTTTTCAGCTTGACTGCCTAGTTGAATGCCTTCAACAGTTCGGTTTGTGACTTCTGCTCTAGAATATGGACAAATCAGATACCCTCCACACCTTGTCATTGTTAAACTACGCCTAATATATGCTTCCTCCTAGTGATGTTTCCTCCATTCACACGGTCGTGTGATCTAGTTCCAAGGCTTTATTCGCTTCTTTGAGAAAGATAGACGGAACTGCTTTTCTTTGGCACAATTCACACAATTTTTCAACGAGGACTCTTTAAAGTATACTCCGGATGCCATTCTTAAACATGTACAAGCTATGCAAATTGAGCTGACCCATCCATCCATCCATCCACAGAGATCCAAATTTTTGGGTGGAGACGCGATTACCGATCGCGATTACTTTGCCGTCCGAGTCTCCGAGTCTGTCACCGTTATGCCTTGTTTGGTGAACTTCACTTGGTGACCGCGTCGTACGGATCTGGCTTACCGAAACAAGATTGTGCGACATCGTAGGAATGAGCTTCACGTTCTTCGCAATGATAGGATTTTTGGGCCAACACTTCGGCGTCAAATTCACGGAACCAGTAGATACGATGTTCATCGCTCCTTTGTTAATCTCGAACGCTGCCTTTTATTTCTTCCACATATCACCGGCCGTTTTTTTGCATGCTTCACACGAACGTAGTTTACAGGATCCAACAAACAAAAATTTTGTTGTGCGAGCATTTCGACACTTTCGCTCGTCTATAGCATCCGCATTCGGTGCTGGCTTGAATACTTCCCAAAAATCTTCCAATTCCCGGCCTATAAGTCGCTCGATACACTGGCGAGTGCTTGAGGTTGATACGAGACTTGCTGTAACTAAGGCTGATCTTGCGAAACTTCTTGAGGACCTCTTGCTTTTTTTTTTCAGATTAACTACGAATTTCTTTTTGTAGGGTTCATAACCTTTTGGATATGACCATCAATCAAACTGCTCTATTTGACGATTGTTATGTATGGAAGTAAAATAATTCAACAAAGTGATACTTAGCCTATTTTGAATGGTTTGCGTACACGCTGATCGCATGACGCCTACTTGTTCCGATAGTTTGTCGTCATATAGCAAGTCTCGTACAATCCTGTCCGCATGTTTCCAGTGATCTTAGGACGAGTTTCCTCTCATTTATTTTGGCTTCTATCGATTGTGTTAGATTTATGCCCCGTTTCATCGTCTATCATTATCAATTGCATCCTCCGCTTTCAAGTACCTCAGTACGGCACTAAAATTGATGTCGTCTGTGAACGTTTGTTCAGTAGAACTAGCTGACAATGTTTTTGAAAACACATTCCTTATGTCAAAAAGATACGGCTTTGATTCCGCTTGAAACTTGTGTAAATACTTTGCTGACACTATTTGTGATTCATTTGGATGAAGAAATGTCCGTGTCGGGAATACACGCCTCAGAATATTGTTACCAAATCTGTTATTCTAAAGTCTTTCTAAATGTCAAACATACTCCTGGAATTGCATTTGACCACTGTTTTTCTTTTACTCCCTAGGCCTCGTGGAAGGGGTCGCGGTCGGGGACGCGGACGAGGTCGTTTCGCCGCAGTAACCCAAAGTGCTAAGGCAGTGCTAATTCATCATGGTAAGTAATCGAGGACGTCTCAATAATGTTGACGGATTCCTATTGTTTATTACTGAATCGAAAACAGAGGTAACAATAGGCCTAAGTGAGATTGGGCCATTGCTCTTATGAACAGTCTGTAAGTCGGAAAACAAAAATGTTTCAAAAAATGTCTTATATTTTAGTTTTCTTGTTTATAGATCAACCAGTCTATTATACAGACATTCTTAGTTGTTGAAACAGAGGCCTATTCTCACCTCTGATGACGGCAGCGTTCCTTAAAATTGTTCATTAATTTTTATTACATAAAATAATTTATAAGCACCAATATTCTATCGATTGAAATTTCTCGATTCTTGATAAATGTTTCAATCTCTATCTTTGACAAATCATTCTATCCTTCGCAGGCGACGAGGAACCACAAACCCCGTTATCGCTAGACTCCGCCTTTACTGAGGTGGAGTCTGCTCCCCCGATCCGCCGGGGCCGTGGTAGTAGAGGTGGCCGCGGCAGTAGAGGTGGTCGAGGAAGTAGAGGTGGCCGAGGGAGTAGGGGCGGTCCTGGCAGTAGGGGTGGCCCTGGTAGCAGGGGTGGTCGAGGGAGTAGGGGCGGCCCTGGTAGCAGGGGTGGTCCTGGTAGCAGGGGCGGTCCCGGCAGCCGAGGTGGCATGGTCAGAAGAGGAGGAGGTCCCGGAAGCAGAGGTGGTCCAGGCAGTAGAGGCGGTCGTGGAAGTAGGGGAGGTCGTGGTCGGGGGCGAGGCCGAGGAAGCCGCGGTGGTCGCGGTGGTGCGCGATCGAATTCCGCTAGTCCCACCAAGTACGGTTCTCTGCCAGAATTCAGCTCGTTCATGACGCCCGATGGAATGGTAAGTGTTCAACTAATATGTTTTTATATAATCTATCCAACACCGACAAGGTTCATCGACCTTCCGTTTCCTATCCCTATATGCAGTGACCTAAACGATAATCGGTTGATTTGCGTGGACGCTTGCTTTCATTATCTGCCGCCTCTGATTACCCAACTATGGAGCTACGTCGTACGAATCCAGTAAACAGAGAGCGTAAACTTCAACGCAAATATTATGCACTTATTACAAATCCTAGAGGCTTGCCTCCTGTTCCCCGAGCTCTCTCTACGGTTTCTATCGCTCACACTCTAATTTTACTCGTTCTCTCCAAACACCCACCCACCTGACTGACGGTGGTCCACCCAAAGTCTCGTGCTTCCTACATTGTGTGGTAGGTACCGGACGATGTCGGACGGGATAGATATGATGATGGTCCTCCGTACCAACGACGAAACTGCTCGATTCTTGTTGCGTTCGCGGCATAGCATCAATGTTTGTCGCATTCGGACGCGCGCTTTGGCCCATTCCTATCACCGGGCTGTGCCAACCGGCAAACGGTATGCGGAGAAAGAGAGCAAGAGGAGGAACGGTGTGGTGGTAGCTATAGAGCGGTGCGGATTTACTTTTATCGTCAGATCCGTCATTGCCGTTTTTGTTTTGCTCCGGATTTCCCGCTAGATGAAGTCAAGTCCGTCTGATCACTTCGATATCGCCACCTCTTGTGTGAATTTGTAGCGCGTGGCGGAATTAATACACGGTTCGATGCGAATATAATGCACTATTGCCGATTCTTCAATTTACTGTACGGTTGTTTCTGCAACAGTTCGTTAGAAGGTCAAGAAATAGGATGGTCATGGAGCACAGCATCTATAACTAACGAATACTTTTCAACTCTAAAACGACTTTAACAAAAGAATAATGAAATATTGTCATCAACGATGTTGATCATGTTATCGATAATGTGCAATTATTTGGTAATATTTAGGACTACAAACGATATCCTGTTAACATTATAGTCAACTTATTTACAGTCTATACTTAGCTGCCCAAAGGATGATTTAAAATTTTAAACCCCTACTTACATGTTTGAAAAATTAACAAATTCAAGTTATTGGTGCTTGTATCAATGCTGCTGTCGAAAGTTTTGTTAAATCATGGGGAGATCCACCAGCGCAGGAAAGGAAGATCAGATCCTCATGTTTTAAACTTTGAACAATAATTGAGATTGAATAAAAAAATGCTCAAAATATTGATGTATCACCTTTATTTAGAAGCTTAGAATCAACAATATGTATTAAAATCAATCGAAAACATTCTGATTATGTGGAGATTAGACTGGCACAGGAAACAAAAGTTGTCTAATTCCACGGGGCACCCCCCAGGATTGTGTCTTTGGGTGAGAAAATCAATCTCTGAAAATTTCAGCTCAATCGCTTGTTGCATAAGCTGGCGCATTTGATTTTAAGTTTGTATGGGGATTTCAGCCAAAATGTATAGGAAAATACACCTCCGTCACTCATTCGATCTGGAAATTGGTTCTGATTGCTCGATTGACCTCAGAATTGCAAAAACGGCAGTTGGTATGCTACAGAACAATTTCACAGAACATTGTATGATGATTGAATGAACTTTTATATAGGTTTCGGCTGACGCGATTCGATCAAAAAATCCAAAAATACACAAATCAGCTCCTAATAAATCAGCCGAAAACTATATAAAAGTTCATTTAATCATCATACAATGTTCTGTGAAATTGTTCTGTAGCATACCAACTGCCGTTTTTGCAATTCTGAGCTCAATCGAGCAATCAGAACCAATTTACAGATCGAATGAGTGACGGAAGTGTATTTTTCTATATATTTTGGCTGAAATCCCCATACAAACTTAAAATCAAATGCGCCAGCTTATGCAACAAGCGATTGAGCTGAAATTTTAAGAGATTGATTTTCTCACCCAAAGACACAATTCTGGGGGGTGCCCCGTGGAATTCGACAACATTTTTTTCTCCCCATGCTAATCTGGGCCAGTCTAGTGGAGATGGTCAATAATAGCCATTTTTTAAATAAAAATCATGATTTGTCGTATATGTATA
This sequence comes from Armigeres subalbatus, assembly GCF_024139115.2. Classification (NCBI taxonomy): domain Eukaryota; kingdom Metazoa; phylum Arthropoda; class Insecta; order Diptera; family Culicidae; genus Armigeres; species Armigeres subalbatus. Next base: position 7,911,291 of record NC_085141.1, on the reverse strand, counting down.
TCGTGTAACTGTGGTGCAAAATCAATTTCAGTATCCGGTAGCTGTCCCCTAGCTAGATACGAACAGGGAGATTTTTCATGAGACTAAATAGCCATTCTTTAAACTTGTTTCGTTAAACTTACTTCAATTTTGTTGTTTCTTCTTGCTTCTTTCCCTTCTTCATCGATGGCTCTACATTCCAACTGGAACTTGACCTGGTTTTCAACTATTTAGCATTTCCTCAGCTATTAATTGAAAGCCTTTCTTTGCCCGCCATTGCATGAGTATGTATCTTGTGTGGCAATTATAATGGATACACTACGCCCCGGGAGTCGGGAATTTTTCCAACATCCTAGACCGGACCGAGAATCGAACTCGCCGTTTTCGGATTGGCAATCCTACGCTTTTGCTCGCAAGGCTACTAGAGACTGGTTTCTTCTTGCTTAGGCATCAGAAAGTCACAGAAATAGGCAGCCCCAAATTTGAAGATGACATTAAATATGGTCAGAATTTGTAGTATAGGATGTAACGCATATGTAACTGGGGTAGAGATGTCGTAAAATACCGATTAATCGATTAGTAACTAATTGCTTTACTAACACATTTGAAAACCAAATTTGAAGCAAGTGAACAATATTACTATTCTAAATGATGATTTTTTTGGTTGAAAATTTGCGAACCTAGGGGAAACCGCCAAATGTTGAACGGCTAATTTTGTCGCCTATTGTTGAACTTCCATAAGAAATGCACGTGCGTTCAACAATAGGCGAAGAAATTAGCTGTTCAACATTCTTGCTTCTTTCCCTTTTTCATCAATCACTCTACATTCCAACTGAAACTTGACCTGACCTTATATTTGGCGAATTACCCTAATTGTTCTATTTTTACAAAGGTACTCAGCAACCTAATCGCAGGCATCGGATATTCTATCCGCAGCTCTCAGTTATTTTCTCCAGTGCGGGTTATTGGTAGGAATGTTTTGATTTTAGGGTTTCACCTGTTAATACTAACGTAGTGCTACAAATCAAAAGCGCAAGCTGCCATTTGGCTACGGGTGACCCCAGTATTGTTCCAAAAAGTTTTGGTTAATCGTGTCGCTTTACTAATGAAAATTGTGAATTGAAAATGATAGCTAACATAGTGTGGTTGTTATCCGTTCATCCAATGTGCTAAAGCAGGTAAGTCCATTTAAGATTTTTTTTTCATTGGGCAAAAGAAAAAAAACTCTTGCACAGCTTTGCCTGCTTAAGTCAACGAAACATGACTGCTAAAAAGCCAAGTCAAAGTAATTTTTAACAAGAAAATTATTTTGAGCTTTTTAGTGGAATATTTCACCTGTCATAAGACGAGTTTGAACAATCCCATTGAATTCCACCACTTAATTGTATCCTGACAGATACGTATTTCGACCTCAACAGTAAGGCCGTCTTCAGACACTTGAAGACGGACTCGACTAAGTTGAGGTCAAAGACACTGGTATCTGTCAGGATACAATTCTGTCGATCTGGAATCAATGGATTGTTCAAACTCGTCTTATGACAGGTAATTTTTAACGCAAGTTTATTGCTTTTAATGATGCGAAAATATATTTGGAACAATTTTTTTTAAAAAGCAGTGGTTTATATCTCTCTTCAAATCGATGTATTATCGCTGATTATTGATTAATTTGTGTGATGAGCCATAATTATAAGCTTTTACAATTCTTCCTTTTACTTCCACTATGTTAAACTTTTGTGTATCAACAAATACGTCTTTCGTATAGTACTTAAAAGGCAGAAACACCGTCTTCGACCAAGGGTCGTACAGACTGAACACTTTACACCTTACTTTACACCAACACAGGACCAGTGGAGATTTTTTCGATCACGAAAAGTTTCCTCTTTACCGGGGCGGGAATCGAACCCACACTCCGTAGCACATGCGTCTAGACGATTGGAGTCGCTAACCGCACGGTCACGAAGCCCACGAAGTACAATGGTTACGGGAGACTAGAATTTTTCCCAACCAAAAATCCGGATTTTCAATCCTACCTCTTTTTCCCAAGGTTATGATTCCTTCAAATTTGGACGGGAAAATCATTCGGCGAATTCTTTTGCATTTCCACGAGAAATTCCTCCTAATTTCCACGGCAAACATCTCAGAATTACTATGAAAAATTGTTACAAACTTAGATTGTTAGATTTGAAAATTAAGAGCGGTTTTTCCACTGGAATGGGGTAAGGTGAAAAATGTCATACATTTTCGAACATGTGTGTGTACAAAAATGTGAGACAAACTTTTTGGTACTTAGCATTATCCTCGCAGAAAGTTGCAAGTACCGATGCAATGCACTCAAATGACCGCAAATAGACATAAATTTAAAAAAAAAGTGAAATCTATCCCCCTAAAGTGCAAATTCGACCTCTCTTATATGTTTTTCTCATTTTTATAATGCGTGAGGAAAGCACCACCAACGCTAGGTGGATTACTTTTGGTTTTTTTTATAATACACGAGAACGGCATCATCACCGTTAGATGGATTATTCTGGGTTTTTAATAGGAAGAATGGCTAATCGACTCAGTTTAACGAATTGAGATGATGTATGTGTGTACGTGTTCGTATATATGTGTAGGCACAAAACTCGTCCAAAACTGTGAAGTATGTACAATTTATTCCAATTTTTCGAGTCGTTTTTACATAGTAATTCATCGTTATCATAAGACAGGAGCTTATTTCATAGGACATGAGTTCACCCAGCTCAATCTACGAAGCATACCTATGTATCTGTGCTATGCTGCTACGGCTTCGAAAAAGCGTCGCTGCAATTTTTTTAACCGCGCCGTTGGAATAATTTCAGAGCTTTAGCCTAATGTGGCGTTGAAGGTAAATTCCCCTCCCCAAATTAGTTAGAAGAAATATATTTGAACAATTTCGACTGTGCCGCTGAAAAAAAAGTGCAGGGTAAGGTGGGAGCAAGAGCAAGATGGGTCACGGGGTGAGATGGGTCAGGACAGTTTTGAGCATTGTACATATTCATTTTAATGCATATATTATGCCTTTGTAAGAATAATAATTTGGTTCTACTTTATTGTCACTCGTCCTTTTCCTACTTTGTATTACTATATTAGTTCTTTCTGTGTTTCACGTTCTACCAAAAAGATGCCTACTGTTATAATCAGGAAATCAATTTTTGAGCAACGCCTAACAATATGCTCTTTGTCATCAACAGAGTTTGTTACTGACAAACGCGCCTCGCAACAAGCCTTTATCAGAACTCGAACATAATATGACAAGAATCATTTGCCTTGCATGCTCTGATATTTCCGAGAATACGATGCTATATTTGTAATCATAGTTAGTTAGCTAAGATGATTAATGTCGCTCCTTGGGTCCTCGACTTCTCGGGATGCGACACAGTTTTTAGTCTAGTGCTCTGGCTTACACACTGATGGACAGTAGCACTCGTATGAACTCATGCAGATTACTATGAAAACATGACGATTACGATTGTTCATCAGTGTACACATAAGCCTTGGTTCAATCGCCATTACTCGCCCTCTAAATCGAAAAAAAAAGAGACAAAAGCGATAAAAAGAACGAGTGAAAACCCATAAGATGATAAAATTACCTATTACATACCTTATATACTTCTCTATATTTTTCTGAATCGCATACAGTGATTCCGGCAGATTTTACCTCGCGCTTGATTTGAGTCGGGCATGAGGAATGAGAGTTTGAATTTATTTTGACACTGCTACTGATTTGAATCAACAACAAATTCAGTCAAGAGATCTCATATTTTCATAAATTTGAAGCAGGGTTATATAATATATGATGTATAACCGAAAAAAACATTTTAAATTTTTTGTGGGAAAGAGAAATTTCTAGTTTTTTAACTACATTTCTTTGTCCACCTTGTCGCCTGTATATGATCAAGCACAAATTATTGAAAAAATTAAGTCTGAAATAATCGTCTGAGATAAGCCGGAAAAGCTATGCACGAATCCGTTCCATATATACGGGGACTAGGGGTGTGCGGGGCCCTCCTTAGCCGTGCGGTAAGACGCGCGGCTACAAAGCAAGACCATGCTGAGGGTGGCTGTGTTCGATTCCCGTAGCCGGTCTAGGCAATTTTCGGATTGGAAATTGTCTCGACTTCCCTGGGCATAAAAGTATCATCGTGCTAGCCTCATGATATACGAATGCAAAAATGGTAACCTGGCTTAGAAACCTCGCAGTTAATAACTGTGGAAGCGCTTAATGAACACTAAGCTGCGAGGCGGCTCTGTCCCCAGTGTGAGGATGTAATACCAATAAGAAGAAGAAGAAGGGGTGTACGGAATTACACTTCAAAGTGTAAATGTATGCTTGTATGTAGTCTTCGAATAAACAATACTGTCCAAGTACATTATTTTAAATAGGTAGAATATAAGGACAAAAGTAATAAATTAAATATATGAAACACACAAAGTAAACAAACAATTCAAGAAATGAAAATGTAATAAACATTCTCCATATTTTGTATTGAATTGTTCAATATAATATGAAAAGTATATTAGATATGATTTCGATAACGAACATTTAACCTATAATGTGTTTAACCAGCCTCATCATGCTCTGGCAAAATACTTCGAGTAATGTATGTATGACAATAATATGATAATGTTAATTTTAACGTGCGATTTTTTGACACTAGATAAGCAAGTATGAGAAATCCTAGCGAAGGTTGGATGTCAAACGGGACAGGTGGGACCGGTGTTCCTGCGCAAGGAACAGAAGTCATATGTCCATCCATTTCTCCATAAATTGAAAATATAAACATAGATCAGATACATCACCAAATCCATGTTACCGCATGAGCCTCATTCATCGGTGTCCGATATGATAAAGATGGAATAACACCAATTTTCCCAGTATATGAGCTGATTGTTAGCCGGTCTCCACAGTTATTCTTCTACAATCTACAATAAGTCATTCAGAAAATATTTAGAGTCCTTCCACCACGGATTTTAGGAAACTTTGCCCCCTCCAGACCAGTGTTGGCAAAAACTCAAAACTCATGGACGATTCAAATCAAGCGTGAGTTGAAACGCACCCTACTCAACACCTAAAAACTCATGGATAAGTTGAATCATTCATTTGAATCATCGTAGGTTTTCTTTTGTTCTCCTTCGTTAAAAACAGTGAATTGACGTTTGTCGCATAAAATATTAGACACTCTTCCATGTATAAGCAATAAATTGCCCCCAAATTGATTTTAAAAGCGTTTTTAAACCAAAATGATTTTTTGGCAAATAAGTTTAATGATGCGTTTTAGCATGAAAAATTCAAGCGTGATGCATTCCTTTAAAATCGCAGACGATTTCGTTCGCACGGGAGGGCTCATTGATTGAGATATATGAGTGATTTTACCAACACTGCTCCAGACTGTATTTTTTCCTGAATTTTGTGCAAGTTCTTCCTTGACAAATCTAGGAAATTCCTGCCCAAGAATTCTGGGAAACTGATTCATCAAGTATTAGGGTCCTTCCATCTCCAGGAATTGTGGGTGTTCCTTACTAGTTCAAAAGATTTATCCCTTCAGGAATTGTGATTAATTTTTTCATCAAAAAAATGTAAAGAACTGCAGTCTGCAGTTACAATATAACAGTACATATCTGAAAACTAATTAAATGTGAAGTAAATTAATTTAATAAATCAATGAACGCTTCAATATTGAGAAGTTGCTATGTTCACAAAGAAATGATTCTTTTCCCAGTAGATATCTGTATGAAATTGTAATTTTATGTTTTTTTTTGTCTTTATTAAGGAGACTTTCAGAGACATGAGTTTTATATGACGTTTTTTAGTATGACCTTTTAATTCAATTGAAATTTGTATATGTCTCAATTGTGTACTATTTTACTCTAAATATGTATATTCACAAGTCAAATGTTGAACAAAATGTTCTTCATTTTTTTATGAGTTGATGCACAAAACATATTTTTCCCTTCAAATGTAAGTCATGCGTCATAGTTTTCGAGACGGATTTTCGAGTTTGGATTTTTTCATCAAAGGCAACATGGGACAATTATGCGTACAACGGCAGTGCACCATATAAGCTTGGTTGGTTGATTCGCTATACTGTGGACCCCCATAATATGACCGCTTTAATCTGAATACTTTTTAATTTGAACCCCGTTCGTTTGAACATCGTTCAGATTACGCCATTTATAGTAATAATTATCTTGGTAAATTGGAAAAAGAAAATTGAATGTATGGGGAGTGGCATCAAGTTATTCTTTATCATGATGTTTATTATCATAAATGACGTAATCTGAATAGACTATAAGGCGAAACCAAACGATTGAATCTAGAAAGGCATCGTCAACAGGTTGATTAATCTGGGTTTTATAAAAGGTTCAAAGTGTTATATATCAATCTACTCATCTTGACAATCTGAGCATTCATAGACTGTTCTAGAAATTATAAGCACACTTGGTATATTGAACACTTCGATTTTTTTCAATTTTTTCACAATTTTTGGCTACGTATAGTTTATAATCTTGTCTACTTTCTCCTAGCGTCGAGTTTTGCCGATTTTATGGATATAAGTCATGTTTTAGAATTTTTTTCTTCACACGGTTTTGAGGTGATTGCACAACACAGTTTTAAGTAGTTTCTTCAAATTTCTCAATCAATTTTTTTTTCAATAAAAGTATGTTTATGTTTGCCTTTCGCGTATACTAAGTATAGGTACGTAAAGGCTATTCATAGGATCATTCCAAAACCGAACATTTGATAGAAGGCTCGGAGACCCATAGTGTTATATACCAATCGACTCAGCTCGACGAATGGAGGTGATGTCTGTATGTGTGTATGTTTGTGTGTGAGTGTGTGTACAAAAAAAATGTGAGAAATACTTTTTTGTGCGTAGCCTTAACCGATTTGCTTGCAACAGGTTGCATTCGGCGCGGAATCCTTCTTATTTTCTGCTATTGAATCGGCCATCACGCTCCGGAGTTATAAAAAAACTTTCCCAAAGGTCAAAATCGAGGAATTTTTATTTCAAAAACTGCTGCAATGCATTCAAATGAACGCAAATAAATATGAATTGATGTAAATAGCTGAATCTATCTCCCCGAAGTGCAATTTTGACCTTTCTTATGTGCATTTCTTGTTACTCTTATGTATTTTCTTGTTTTTTAAAACACGAGAAAGGCACTACTACCGCTAGGATTACTATTTTGATTTTACATCTAATAAAGTGTTTGGCCACACGGCCTTGCATCTTTGTTGCTTTTTTTTAAATAAATTTTAAGGTAAATTTTAAAAAGGAAGTAATTTGAAAATATTTCTAATATGGTATCTAGCCTATTCTTTAGCCAAATATACTCTGCGTGCCTAACGCATACGGAAAAATCGTGAAAACTTCCTTCCTTCTGCCTTCGAGTTCTACATATCTATCCACTACACGAAGATTATACTAAACCAAACGATATTAAGGCCGATGTCGAAGAAAATGATCAAAGAAGGAGGTGTACACGAAAAACATTATTTTATTGGAAAAGATAGAGCAGATAGATGAGTTTTCTAACAAAAGCAAAAAATGCTTTAATCAAAGGACAAAGTTAATGGCAAAACAAGCTCTCGAAGAAAACCATGTTTGCGAAAATGAACCATTTTTGATCGGCATCATAACGCCTGCATTGAATTATTGATTTATTGTTCGATCAATCTTATCAAAGCAATCGTCTCTAGTGGCATTTGTGTGGTCATATCGCTGAGCTTACTTTGCTTATACCATACAGTGCAATGAAAACTGATTTCTACATGAATCTCAAAAGAAAGAGTGCAATGCACCTCACACAGCATATTGCTCCGGATTCAAGAGAGTACAAAAAAGGACACTGCGAATATTAGCGCATAAATAGGAGCTCTCACCGCAATCCAATCAGAGAGTTTTCTTCCCAGTGATGAGCACTGGCAAAGCATTCAACAACGTCGATAATTCTCGCTCCGTTTCGCCGTTTTTGAAACTGTTCTTTATCGTCTGCGTGCAACTTTCGGCACCGAAAAACAAGCACTCTGCTCGGCTGCTAGTTGTTGTCGCCCGCCGGGAATAGCAGACTACAGTGTGGATGCATTCCTACCAGCTGCTTAGAGCTGGGTGGCGGCGGGCGGCAGTGGAACAGGTTTTGCCCAAAAATGGCTCACCTGATTGGGATTGGAACGGGCTTGTCAATTTTGGGGTTTCGATGCCCGTATTTTAAGACTATTTCCAATACGTTTTTTTCATAATCAGAAGCCATTTTTTGTGCTCTGTTCATTGTAACATTCAAGACATGCAATATACGTCAATTGCTCTTTATGATTTGTTCGAGTATTCTTTGCCAATCGTCATAATTTGCTTCGCTTTTGCGGAGCAAGTTACAACCAGCACAAATACAACCAGAAGAAACCAAGTAAGCGATGTATACTTCTTTGCTGGGTGTTTCTCATGGCCATCTTTGACTGTATGTATAAAAGTAGTAGGCATCTACATGGAAGTAATGCTTGTCATACACGCGAGCGAACAGGGCTTACACACAGTAATAAGTTAGGGTGAGTGAGCCAGCTAAACAGAAATGGGTTGCCCTACGCGCGAAGGAAACGTCAAGCATCGGGCATACAGCTACAAATCAGCGAGACCTCCGCGCCACGATACTTTGATGATAAAGCGAAAGCAATCAGGCGTTGTATATGGTGGTAGGGTCGGCTGTCAGCAAAAATGTGGCTGACGACAAACTCCATTAAATACTGCAACCAACCGCCATCTATAAGTATGTTTTAAAAATAAACTTAGGATACAAATATAATTGAACTTTTTTTTTAAATGCCATATGGCTCTTTACATGGCGAAGCATTCATTTGGTTCACTTGTGTTGCAAGTATCCAGTATTTCCATACTCCCCTATTGTAATGATCCACCAGTACAGGGCTGCACTTCCATGACAGTGTCAGACAGTCAATTTAAACCCGCATGCGATTTCGAATAAATCAGTACTAGGGTATATGAAAACATTCAATCTTTATTCCCCTCCTTTATCAGATATGTGTCACAACATCTATCTCAACAAGTCGAATAAACGTGTAATGCATCGTTTGTTCTTTATTGAGACAAGAGCTTACACAATAATTGGCGTTGCCTCATTTTCGGCCGCCAGTGTACGTAGCTCAGAAGTAAACCATGGAGGAGATTGTGTGCAGTCGCCTCCATGGCCTGCTCAGATCTTCGTTTAGCGCTTTGCTCTGCACTCGTCTTCGACTGTTGCAAATGTTTGAGTGACGTAGAATTGTATAATATAATACAAGCAAGCGCTACGTTTAGATCATCACCATGATCCATCGCTTGTCGTATCGACAGACAGACAGATATACGGGGAAACGATTCGAGTAGAAAAATGTACAAAACATACAACATACTTTCATTGCTCATGGCACGACAGGCGATTTGTGAGAGAAAGAGCCCTCATTAACCGCATGTCCTGTGTTTTCCACCTACTTCTTTCATCACCTACTTCTTCGTTCAGGGTTTGGTGTTTGTTGTGTGTTTCCAGGAGCATGGAGGAAGCAATATGGAAAACCAGTCGAACCCCTTTCTTTTTGGTTGACTTATTCCATCTAGGGTTTTCAATTTTTAACTATATGGTGGATAGTGAAAATTTCGGAACTTCCGATAATGGTTGACGGCGAGTTCGTAGGAAGATTTCAAATAAATAAACATTCGTTTTAATTTATAGAAAAAAATTACAAATACAATAAAATTGGTTTATTTGGCTATTTGTTTGTATAGTGTCCTACATTTTCAACTAGTCAATGAGTCAATGTTTCAACTACTTATAATGCTTGAAGGATAAATTGAATGTATCTGTGCGTAATAAAACTAAATTATAAAGATCTCTTTGAACAATTATAGTTCATGAGAAATTCTTCGGAAATTCCATGGGAAAATGTTTGAAATAGAGAGAGGATTATTTGGCACTTATTCCGTGTCGTTTTTCTTAACAGTTCGTTTGGCCGAATAGAATAGAATGTGGTCAAAAATACCGTTTTACCAAATGATTTTTTTCTTTATAGTGCTTTTTTGTTTAGCCGAATCATACGACCAAAAAGTATATTTTGCTGATTGAGTAATATGGCTAAGAATGTCGATCCGTTCAGCCGAATAACATTTTTTCGACTAAATAGCCTCTTCTGACAAGGTTTCGTAGCGTAGTTGGCTACACGTTCGCCTTACAAGCGAATGGTCATGGGTCCGATTCCTAGCTCCTCCATCAGTCGCCGGATGCGCAGCCCATACGGTGGCGTTTTGGGGAACGCGCCTCGCCGTCATGACTGCTTTATGACGACTGTCAATTTGTTCTTCTCGGAGGCATCTCTCCAACGTATCCGGATAAATGGCAACCGAACAATGCAACAATCATTGGATTCGCGACATGGACAAACGACGGACACAATGGACTCACGATGAGATGGACTGGCAACGACAACAATAATTTTAATAATGGAAAACTAAAAATAAATTCAGTGTGGATTCTGTACAGCAGAATACCACAGTAGATCTCGGCACAGTAGCGATCACATATTTATCGATCGCAAATTAAGAAGGTTTGTTCGGTCAAATAACATATTCGGCTAAACAAATTTCAACCTTAAACATTTGGCCGAAACAGTTATTAGAACGTAAATGAAAATGTCATTTTGCTGAATGCGAAATACAACAGGAAAAGTAATTTACTGAACGGGTCATATGGCCGAAAATGTCAACCTGTTCGGTCAAATGCCCCTCCGTGTCAAACAACCATTCCGACCAAACGATTTTTTGTCAAAATGACCAGTTCGGCTAAACCGAACAGAATTTTCGGCCTAATGACATATTCGACCGGACGACATTTTCATCCGTATGTCCATTTCAGCCAACTGACATATTCGCCCAAGCACCTTTGGACCTTCAGCCAAAGACATTAGCCAAATGGCCCTTCCCCATTTGCATTTTAAAAATTTGTCGTTTGAAATGGCTTCCGGTTTTTTTTTATCTGGTGCCTATCAATGTAAAAAAGGGTTTTGCATTGCTGCTCTTTGTTAGCCAGAATTGGAAAGGGTCCAACAGTTTGTAGAGACCACAGCTTTGTCATAGATTTGACCAATGCTTCAAGAACAACAGCATGGAACTGGTGTTGATTGGGTGGGGTTAACAGTACGTTAAAAAAAATGTAGACTCCTGTTTGAAAAATATTTTATTCTGCATAAAAAAATATAGATCAGCGGCGTGACAGATTTTGAACAGCGGCGCACGACGATTAAAAAACTGATGACTCGAATATCGACATTTAAGATAATCAATGTCTCCTTATTTGCCTTATAATACTTGTAATCAACTATTCAATGTTTTCTTCTGTTCCAAAACAAACGCAGGAACTCCATCGGCGAAAATTGCATCTGTCAGCATCCTTGACCAGCCCTAATTCGCTGCAAGTGTTTGAAGAGGACACTCTCATGAGCGGAGATTTCAACTTCACCACGCCGACGCGATTGATCAGCACTGGTCCGGGACCCTTCAGTATGAATGAGGAATCGCAAAGTTCGTATCTCAGCAGTGCCAGTGTGACGCAGGACAACAACGGAACGTTGTCAACGATTCTGTCAACGACTGGTAGCACCCGGAAACCGAAGGCCAAAATGGAAGTGTGCGACGTCAATGGGTGAGTTGTAATATCGAACGTCTTCTGTCATTCCTTCCTAATTGATGTGTTTCTCTCCAATAGACGAACGGAATTCTCCGTTGAGTTCATCGCCGAGTATGAATGGCCTCTACCAACATCCGCTCGAGGTGGAGGTGACAATTACATGATCCAGGAGCAAATCGCAGAATATCTTGGAGTAAAAAGCTTCAAGCGGAAATATCCGGATCTGATGAGGCGGCCGGTCGATATGGAAGAACGGAATTACATCATGGAGCGAGGGCTCGCGTCGGAAAAAATGTGCGACCTGGGCCTTACCGCAGTGTACGCTTCGGAAATTCTGGACATTATGTGCAATGACTATCCGGAAAAGTACGAAGAGTACAAACGGTACCAGAGGGAGAAGTACTACCGGGACCGACAGAAGTACCTGCAAAAAGTTGCAGCCGCGGCTGCCATCGCTATCGACTGTGTAGATAAGAGCCAAATGTTAAAACAAAAGGCAATGCAATCGGCCGCCAGCTGGAATATTGGTATGAATAAAGAGTACGTATCTATTCAAATTAGATTGATCGATGTTTAAATTACATATCTGTAACGACTACTCAATATTTTTTTAGACGAAAGGAAACCCGCCTATCCTGTATGGACTTGCAAACTTATGTAGTGCAAGTACCCCGAGAACAACGGCTAGATCCCCAGCCACCGGGTCCAGAGAAACACTACCCGGTCGCTTTGGTGCCGGGCCAATTCTCCGAATCCTACCAAGCATACACGCCGGAAGAATTGGCGTAAGTTTACATTAGGTCGTATGCCAGCCAATCACTATTATTCTCTTTTTATTTTCCAGTTGTTATCCTATCAACACCGCACTACTAAATCCACACCAACTGAAGGAGATTCTGCGTTCAGATCGATATCGAAAGCTGTTGGCTGAAGTTGCTTCTGAAAGTGAAAGCAGTAGCAGTGACAGCAGTAGTGATGACGAAGATTCAAGTAGTGATAGTGACGAGAGTGAATCAGGTTCGGATTCCGACACCGTTAGCGGTTCGGCTGATTCTGATGTGAGTTAAACAAAATTCCTATTCAATTTTGAGCTCTAAATTGATGTTTTGCTTTCAGGATTCCGATGCACCGCTTATAAGAACACCAAGTAAGAAAGTTTCGGCGATTAGCGCTGGTGTAAACTTGAGTCCTAGTAATCCTAGGTTCAGGCCTCCTCCAGCAAAAGCGATACTACCGGTATCGAGTCCATCCGTCAAATCTGAACAATCAAACACACCCAAAATGAATCCGTATCTGTGTGCGGTTTGTCAAGGACCGCAAAACCGAAACCAACAGCACAAACCGGAACGATTTATTCGTTGTTCAATATGCAGGCGAAGAGGTACAGTTATTGAAGCAAAATGGGCAAGAACTTTTTAACTAAATTCTGTATGCTTTCAGCCCACCCATCCTGCATCGACATGTCGGCAAAAATGTCCAAACGTGCCTCGGAATACCCGTGGCAGTGTTCTGAGTGCAAATCCTGCCAAAAGTGCCACCGCCGACTTAACGTAGCTACCGTAGCAACAACGGCGGACAGTCCTGTAAGTGCTAGTGCAGGCAACATCACTGCGACTACGGCAACGACTACAACGACAACAACAACAACAACCGCTACCAATCGGAAGATGGTATTCTGTGATCAGTGTGACCGGGGATTCCACCTCACATGTATTGGTCTGCGAAATGTTCCCGACGGTGAGTAGAGTTTCGGTTTTATTGTTTTCTTTAATAGTAGGATGTGATATTATACACAATTTTCATTGGGATTGACATATTTTCACGGAGAATGGTATTTTTACTATTTTTACGAAAATGGGTAAATCAGTAGAATCAGAGCTTCTCCAGCCTTCCGGAGCTGTTGAAGATTCGTCCGGTTACCAACAGAACGCTAAAAGGCGCCAGCAAAGCGGAAATCACAAGATTAGGGTCACGAAATTCGCAAACAAGGACGAAGAGTGTAAAAGACGGGCAAGAGCGAGACAATCCAGTTGGCCAATGGAGGAAAAGGAAACGAAAGGAGGAAAAAAGGCTCACTACGGCACGACGTGAGCCAGGGAGTAAAGTGGGAGCGCTGCTGGTAAAAGTTTCGTAGCGTAAAGCGGACGATAGGTGGAAAGATTATCCTCGTCTTAAGGAGGGGCTCAGTCTAAGAAGTCCTGGGTGAGGGTGTAGAAGTGAGAAGTGACCATCCAATGCAAGCAGTCAGCCTCTTCCAACCAATCGCCGGTAGTAGTAAACCCGCCTGGCTCAAAACGGGACGCAAGGAAGGAGCAACTAGGGTACCCCAAATGGCATAATGGCATAATTTCGTTTGGCATAACGATTTGAATAACCAGGGGCCATTTGGCATAAAGTCCGAAGCCGGAACAGCCGGGTTTGTGCAGGGCGGTCGTTCGGAACGTTGTACCTGTGCGGCAGTTGCGGGGGAAGAGGCCTGGTCGGTAGATGGGTTTTGTTCTGGGACCAATTCACGGTCCTCTTCGTGCACTTGGCTGCATTTTCCGCACACTCTGGATGGATGTGTGCATCTCTTGCCGGTGTGACCGTACTCCCAGCATCGGAAGCACAGCATCGGGGACGTATAATAGTTGCGGGTTCTGCATCTTGTGTAGCCAAACTCGATATGTGGGGGAATGACTGTTCTGTGGGAAGTTATCACTGAGGCTTCCCACGGTACACAGCGGAACCGACACAACTCCCGGCGGGGTATTTCGGACGCGTAAAGTGGACGAGAAAACACAAGCGATGCGCTCTCCGCGGTGGTCGTTTATTAATATTTACATACATACAATAGACAACAACAACATATATTCACAGGGCTGGTGAGGGATGACAAACATCGCAAACATAAATTAGACTGGCCCAACATTCAACACTCCTCCTCGAGGTTTATCATCACTTACAGTTAACACAAAGTTTAACATACACAAAGTCAATACAGAGTTTTATTTGGGCACACAGTCGTTTCAGCACTTCTCCTACACCATCTCCTCCTGCTTCGTCTTTTTTTACCGCTTCGTTGTCTTCTTAATTCATCCGGCACTTAGCATCGGTATTTATCTTCGTCCACACAGTCGTAAAAGTTTTCTTCTTCTCTGCGCTCCTCCTCAACAGAACGCTCGCTTCCTGAATTTCTGGAGCTTCCTGCGGCTCTCACAGCATACAATCCACCACAAAGTTGGGCAACAGCTTCCACTTTCTTCTTGCTTACAATTTCGCATCTGGACTTCACAAAGTTCACATTTAGTCCGTTTTGTGCTAGCTTCCGGACCGAAATTAGCCCACTGTCCAGTTCCGGAACATACAGCACATCTTTCACGATCACTTCATTTACTTTTCCGTTACCATCGATGCACTTCAACAGACCTTTCCCTATTCCGGCGGATTGCACGGTGGACCCATTCGCCAAGGTCACATCCAGCTTTACGCTTTCGTCCATCTCGCTGAAAAAATCCAGGTTGCTGGTCATGTGGCTCGAGCAGCCACTATCCACATACCAGCTCTTCTGCTGCCGCTTTCCTCCCACGCCGAAACATATTCGGGGTCCCTCTTCGCTGCCGTTTTCGCTTCCGGCCTCGTTCATCTTCTGCAGCACTGGGCAATTCACGGATGTGTCCCGGTTTCCGGCACGGGTAGCATATCCGCTTTATCATTCGCTGTCTACCTCTGTTCTGCACTTTCAGCGCTTAGTCATCGCACTCACCGGAAACCCCTCGCTTCTCCATTCGTCGGTGGTATTCGTCCATCAGCCGCTGTTTCACAAACTCGATCGTCTGGTCCGCGTCTGGCCGGCTCTCCAACGCCGTCACCAGACCGTCGTATGACTCCGGCAAACTTCGGTAGATCATCGCAACCTGTAGCGAACATTCAATTTTCTGCCCGGCACACGACAGCCTATCGAAAAGCTCTTCGATTTTGAACAAGTGCTCCTCCATATCCGCACCTTCTTCGTAGTTCAGGCTACAGAGCTTCTTCAAAAGCGACACTCGCGACGTAACTGTAGCCTTTTCGGGGTACTTTTTAAGCTTTTTCCACACTTCGACCGCCGATTTGGCGTCTCTCACCAACGGCAACTGATTATCTTCCACATTCAGAATAATCATTGCCCTCGCCTTCTGATCTTCTTTCGACCATGCTGCAGTCACTGGCTCCGGTTTCTTCTCGTTAACCGTATGCCACAAGGCGACACTGATCAGAAGCATTTCTATTTTAATCTTCCACGTTTGGTAATTCTTATTACCCAAACGCGCAATCAGAACTTTCTCACTCATTTCTATTCCGATCGTTTTTCTGGCGCAGCCTGTACTCAATCGAACGCGAACACACAGTCACTTCGATTACCACTGCTACAATTACGGCCCGTAGCCTGACTCGCGGCACAAAATGGCAGTTTCAGTACGGCCAACACCTTTTGGCTTCTGAACTCGTACCGACACAACTGGATAACAGCCTAACCAGCCCTACTAAATGCCGACCAGACGAGGTGCTGTTTTCACTTGCTTCCAAACAATTTTTGCTGCATTTACCACCCCAACAGTCCGGAACGAATGTATTCCCGCTGAACAAAACACACAAAAAGAATTGCGCGAGACAGCTTCAACACTCCACGACTGTTTTGCGAGCAACTTTTCACCCAGATTTCGCTGTTTTCTTCCACTTGCACTGGGCTCATAACCTGTGGGAAGTTATCACTGAGGCTTCCCACGGTACACAGCGGAACCGACACAACTCCCGGCGGGGTATTTCGGACGCGTAAAGTGGACGAGAAAACACAAGCGATTCGCTCTCCGCGGTGGTCAATTTATTACTATTTACATACATACAATAGACAACAACAACATATATTCACAGGGCTGGTGAGGGATGACAAACATCGCAAACATAAATTAGACTGGCCCAACATTCAACATGTTCCAGCGATCGTAAGGATAACCGTAGCCGTGTTTTCGAAATTACCGCCAGGCATGCAACGTTGGATGCGCCGAACATCCATAACGCCTTGAGAAAAAAAAATTGAGAAATTACAGTTATTCGTTGCTGCGATTGCTTCATTGTTTAGATTGGTGGCTCTGAAAATGCGAGGTGATATTGATTTGAATTTTTGACAGTTTCGTTTTAGAGGTGCATTCTGGGGATTGGTTTTCTGAGAAATAATTTCCTGGGAATGTTACAGAATCCATTCGAGGTTCGCCTTAGCCGACCCATCTTTTCCTATCCTACCAATATTCAAATTCTTTCTAATAAGCTAAATACTATCTAAATAGGAAATTTCTAAAATTCTCAATGCTTGGTATCTTTGACAGGTCGGTGGCATTGCACGGTATGTTCAATATGTAACCGTTGCGGAGCGCGAAGTCCCGAAGGTCACCCGAATCCCTATCTTACGCCGCAGCAGCGGGAAAATCTGGCCATGGTTGCCATTTGGACCCACGAATATGACACCAACGAGCTGACTCGGATACGAGAGCACGTCCTGACGCTGTGTGTACCCTGTGTACGGTTACGGAAGCACCAGGAGGAGGAACGACAGCAGCGGTTACACCAGTCGACAACGGAAACCGACGACGCTACAAAAGAAGCGGACGGTAGCAGCAGTACTAATAGTAGCAATAACAAAACACACATAGGAAGCAGTAACAGTGGAAATAGTGAAAATAGTAATAATAATAATGTTAATAGTAGCAGCACTCTATCGGCGAAAACCGGAACGAGGGAGCCAACTGTGGTGAAAAATATCGGCACTCCTCCTCCGAGGCCACATTCGAAGTCGAAAGCTTCGGCAAAAGGATGAGCGAGGGAGCTGGCAGCAGTCTGGTAAGGATCAATTATATAAAGACTTTCTGTTTTTAATGAGACGTTTGTGATTTTGTAAAAGCAAATTCGTTGCCCACCAAAAAAGCAAACCTCGTCGTATCGTGTAGAGTTCAAATCGAATTAATTTGTACAAAAATCAAAGTTTACATTAAGAAAGAGAGACAGAGAGTACAGTGGTAAGAACAACAGGATTTGTTACGTCGTTTATCTAGGTTCGTATGTGTGTTTATTTTGTAGGAAAAATGTGTTTTGTTCTCTTGGCTATCTTCCGGTTTTTGTCCTTTCAGGGGAAAATGTTTGCAACTGGCTCAGTTCCGTTTTTGGGAACTGGTTTGTCAAACCTCTTGCTCGTTTAAGGTGTTCGATGGATAATATTCAGTAGCAAATTTGTTCGAGCGTGAATAGTTGAGTAAACATTTTATACATATTTTTGGCGCCTAAAATAATAGATTATTGCACTATGCCATCATTTCAAGAATTTCACGTTCAATGTGCTTTGTTGTGACTCGTGAAATATTTTCATTGCCATTAATACAATGCAAAATATGGCTTGAGTTTCGAACAATATTCATCGGGTTAGGGTATAATCAAAAGCAAGACACCATTCGAGCAAGCTCCGCAACGTGAATCGAACAAATATTTAATATCTATGGTCGTTGAAAATATACATTTGCGTTTAATTCGAGTTTTGCATAGATTGCTGCCTAGTAACGATGGTTTTCGTGGAAATCGCAATTATCGTTGCATTATATAATTCATCTACAGTTATTTCATTTTTTTCATGTTACTCACCACACGTTAAGTCGGAAGGCAGCGAATATTATGTAAGTTGCTGGCATCTCAGATTTCTCCGCGGGGTATTTGAAATCATCTTTCAAAAGGAAACTAGTGTGATAGGTAGAATAATTTTGAAGGTTACATTATTCGAGCAGGTAATTAATTACATATTCACTTCTATACTTGCCCACGACTCGAACTATTCCTTTGAACTGTTTTCCTTTTGGATTTGCTGGCGTAAACGGGAATGGCAACCACTTTTTCATAAAAAGATTTTTTTTTTTCGAAAGTGGGGACAAATTTCATTTTTTTCTGTTGTTGTCAAATTTTTTGAGAAGGGATATTAAAGTTTTATCGGAAAAACAATAACATTTTCATTCATAGTAGAACTTGAAAAAAAAATTAGAGTTTTCAAATTCCCACAACCTTTATTATCCAAAGGTCAATTCCGTAGAGGAAGGAACTAATATTTGTTCTGGCCTAATTGTTGCTGGAATAGAGTGACATCCAGACTGTCATTTAAATTATCAACATGAAATATGTAGTCAATATTCCAGCCTTCCGTAGCTCATTGGTGAGACGGGCGCTAGGCTACAGAGCAGACGACCATGCTGAAGTTGAAGTAGTGTCGTGAGGACCTGAGTCTGTGAATTCCTGTAACTAGAAAAAAATAAAACACAAACTACGACTAGGCCGTCTCGATGTTACATTCGATGTACATTCTTCTAAAGATGGGATCATTCATATGCTTCACTTTTTTGTTGTGGGGATTATGTCAAATGCTATATGCTGAACGGCCCACTGTATTTGACTTAATTTTTCAACGATTATGCTAAATGGTCGTTATACCAAATGGCCTTAGACATTTAACTCGTTATGCCAAATGGCGTTATGCCATATGGGCTTCTCCCATCTATTTAAAAACATGAATTATTCAAACATTAACCTGTAATTTTGTTTTGTAAAATCGAAGAGCATTCAGTAGTTGTTCTCGAAATAGGATAAATGGAGTGTCCATTATTGCTTGATTTCCATTGATGTAGTCAGACTGGTTTCCATGTCGATGTCTCAACAGTCTGTTAGATGGCTGAGATAATTTAGCAAATGACGAGCCATTCTACGTACGACGCTAGTATTTTAAGTTTTTACGATAAAAATAAAAAAAAACGAGGAAGGCAAAAACTATATTGATAATTTGAAATTGACTTCCCTCCAACCAACGCTCTAGCTTATATGAAAAATCGAATATTTGCGGAGATAACTGAGATGCATGGAATCTTAATAATATCGGCGTGCTAACATTGATTTGCACCGAATTTTGAACAGAAACTCAATACATTTTATGAGAAAAGGAAACTGATGTACAGATCAAGTAGGCCATAAGCTATAAATACAGACATCGTTTGCTTTGTTTTCGCTGTAACAAAGCTTGTAAAAAGATATATTTTCTTCTAAACGAGACGAGTTCTTGTAGAGTGGAAGCATGGAAGAAAATAAAAACAATCTCATCGAATCTACTTTTGTGGGTAAGCTGATAGTACTACAAACACCTACTGACCATTAAAATATAATATAAAATCAGTACGTAGTTTAGTTGATGTATTCGGATAGAATTTAAATTATAAAACAAACACATTTTTTAGTTCTAGTTTCAAAATATCTACACTTTTTGGTTTAAACCGATTTCGGTTGCAAGCGGAACTCCAATAAATTGCAGTGTATTTTTCATACTTCTAAATAAGGTATTTTGAACAAATGTAAAAAAAAATCTGCAACAGAAAAGTACTATATATAAGAGTAAACAAACTGTCAATGTGGCAGACAAAAAGTTAATCATAAGTAGTCGTAGGAGCCGTGTAAATATAATAAGCGCATAATACCGAATCATTGGTAGGCTATCAACAGGAATCCCTGAAAATAGAATAAAGTGAAAAATATAAATCTTCTAACAAGTATTAAAGTTATTTGGTGAGAGCTAGACTTTCCGCTTCTTCAGTAGATTCAATGGCGATGCAGGGCGAACGAGAGCAATTTCGCAATGAATCAAGAAGAAAATAAAGAACGATAGTCTTAAAATAGGCAGTAACAATTCTATCACATCTCGGATTATTGTAGTCACCGGAGCATGTAAGCCAGCACTTCTGGGAGGTGAAAGAAAATATTACGCAAGATGAAGCAAACAGACAGCAAAATGATAAGCAAAATACATCTCAATCGATACACTACTTACCTGCTTGTCAATACTAAAGGTTTACGCTGAGTTCGGCTGAACCAAACAAACAGATTTAGCTGCTCTGTTGCTTTTTGGTTTGTGCTGTTTTTTTCAGGATTTCTTGGGAAAAGTACTATTTTGTGTTGTTGATCATTATACCGATAACAGAATAGACGAACAGCAGAGAAAACAAGGAGGATGAAAACTAGGGCAGAGTGGAAAAATTAATAAAATTAACAGATGAATAATAAGCGTTAGCTTGTAATTTATTGAATTGAATATTCTTTTAACAAATACATTTTTACAGAAAAGGCAATACTCTTCAATGAATAGATGGGGAAAGAAAGCACTTTAATATGCATAACGTAATGCCTCAATGAATAAACTTATATCACAATTATGACTTATTCAGACTATAAGCTTTATTGCATGATAAAGTGTATCTTGATGTAAAACGTCATATACATTATTTACATACTTTGGGTCATGTGCACTCCGAGTGGTGCGAAGGGCTGACTTTAAAGATCTCTATCCTGGGGGATGATGTCCAGGTATCGCCTTAGGTAACGCGTTGCATGTTTAGATTTTAGGCGGCTTCTTCTATTTACTTGATATGACCCTTCCTTAGGACTGCTGAAGTGCAGTTAAAGCAGCCATTGACAACGCAGCAAAGAGCATCGTCGGGTATGTTGGACGAACTCGACGGATTAACTGGTTCGACGTAAATTGCAGGCGGATTCTGGAGAAGATGGACGCAGCGCGGGTGGTCACGCAGAAGCAGCAAGAGATCGGACAAATCGTGGAACGCTATAGACGGAAACGGAGACAGAAGACACGCCGCCTGGACAAATCGGAGTGCGTAGCGAAGGAACAGCTGTGCCGTTATCAAGAAACACACAAGTTCTGTTAGAAGATCGACGCATCCACAAAGGCTTCGTACCGCGAGCCGAGATGTGCAGGGATAAGGATGGAACCATCTTGTCTGACAAACGTGTGGTGATCGAAAGGTAAAAGCAGCATTTTCGGGAAGATCCATTAATTACGTAACGTAAAAATTGTCAATTTTCAACCCCCGCTCCCTCACATGAACCTTTTGTAAGCAATTACTCAAAGTCCTTACAACATTTCATCCATCAGCCATGAACACCTATTATTCTGCAGGTAAAATAGATAACACCCCTTAATAAATAATGTGTAGAGTGTAGATATACAGCTAAAACTTTGTACTGCAGACTTCCGCTAAGAAGTTGTCGATATAATAAAAATCATTATACGTAGTTCGCTTGAACAGTCCGGTCGTTTCATTCCACACATTATTATCGGAAACGTCTCGATAATTCGGTTCTTGCAAGGCTACACTTCTGATAATTTTTTATGGGTTGTCACAGTTCAGGACCCCTCCTCTAAGCGTTACCTAATTTACGGATGTTTCCTTCGAGGAACACCTAAATGGCGCTGAGAGCAGAGACAATTAAAGGTCAACGACTACATCAGTTCAGCGGATGATGGAAACCATAAGGATGGTATCGGAACTGAACGCATCAAGATTGGTCCGGAAAAGCTGGCCAATCACACGCTGATAGTCACAATCTGGGAAACAGAACAGCTACCGATAGAGTCATATACAAGAAAGCCGACAAGCTGTAGTGTGAGAATTTTTGAGCGATTACCTGCTGCAGACGGGACAAGCAAGCGTGGGTGGACTTCTTGGCCGACTATATCCCACAACGTCTAAGTGGAGCAAGGTGAATCCGATGATGCAGGTGAAAGACGCGACAAGTCAGTTACTCATCGACCCAACTGATCAGCTTGAACGAAGAACTTCTTCAACTTTCGATGCGCGACCAATCATCAACATCTCGGCATGAGCCGCCAAGAGTGCGACGCATCACCTTGACGTATCACTCCGAAGCTCCAACAATGCAGGAGATTGAAGTAGCCATCCGAAGCATGAAATTCGGCTCCTGAGGTCGATCGCATTACAGCAGAGACGCTCAAAGCTGACCCCATACTATCTGCGCAAATTTTGCATCAACTATTCTGCAATATTTAGACGTCTTACTATCGACAGACATATGATTTCCGCACAATGATTTTCGTATCACGTTGTACGCGTAAAGTGACAAGATGACACACATCTTTTCTTTCTACCGTTGTATCTATTTGACAGATTGTTTTGAAACTGATTCTACCGCTTTCCATAACTATATTTTTCATCAAAATGTATAAAAATCATAAACTGTTACTATAGTTTTTCACGGGACTGACACTTGTATACCTCTACCACAGTTTGTTTCGTAGTCAACATTGGAAGTTCCGCACTGACAACCATAAGGATAATCACGGGAAGAAAAGAGATAGGTGCAATCCACACTGACAGTTCCATAAACGAAGAGCAGAAGAAAAGAGACTGCATCTATACTACGAAAACACAACCAAAACATCAGACCCCCGTAGTTTTTATGAGTATTACACAATATTTACCCATATTTTTTGAATAAATTGTGAATTCGCGTCAGCAGTTCATTCATCGATATGAAAACGTCATAGTTTTCCAATTCTTCGTATAGGTATTTTAGCAGAAATATGCGAGTTCTTGCAAATATTCCGCAGGGCAATTATTTCTGCGGACGTTAATCACTCTATTCTATGGTTTGGGGTGATTTCAGTGCAAACGGCACTGATCGTTTAATTAATTTGGACATTTTTAAGGATAAAGCCAGCACCGTTTAATTGAGTCATAGATCCAATTTTGAATTTGTCCAAATCAACGGTACAAAACATTCTTCCCATCTGAAAAAGTAGATGTTTACTAATGGCAAATCAAAGGTCCCACATCCTTCCCAATCCGCAGACCTCATTCCAAATAAAACCCATGGGATCCTTGCACAAAATGTTCGAAATCACAGGATACAAAACTAAAACAATTGAATATCATGCAAATCTTCCCAAAAACAACCCTAGAACTGGCGAAATCAATAGGGAGACATCTTCAGAGCATAATTGCAGCAAATAAAGAGCTTACGAATATTTATTTTGCCAATGTTGTGAAAAATATCATCCGGAATTGCAGAAAAACGAATTTTACTCAGTCAGCTTGAAAATATTTGTTTTTATTTCATATGTCAAACGGCGTATTTGACATTTCAAAACAATAAATTATGTTCTGTTTCGTACAATACAGCGGTCGAAGGGCAGGGTACGGAAATCATTGTGCTATCGTGATACCAGCGTGATTCTGGGTGACATACATATGATTTTATGCTGTACAGTGATATTGGTATCATATATGTGTCACAAGTATTAGTGGAGGTCCCAAAAGGGATCTGACTGTATGCGACAATTGGCGGGGCATCACGTTACTGTGCATTGTTCTCAAAGTTCTATGCAAAGTCATCCTTAATCGTTTTGAATGTCTGCCTCGTCACCTTTCTTTTGAATAGGGAACATAACCGATGATTTCCAACAAGTAGGGAATTAACGTTGCCCCTAGGAATTATTGAATAACAGTGCGTGGATATACAAGAGCATCTGCGCATTTTTTCAATACACAGGCAGAAATTCCTTCAGCACCAACAGAGCTGGACTGTTTCAATTTATCGATTGCTGCTTTAACAAGATGCGCAGGGATTTCGCAGTAACTTAACTCGACCGTATTCCTAAGAGTATCATGAAGTGCTGCAATTATTTGCGATTCCGTTGCCACAGAACAGTTGAATACAGTCTTGAAATGTACCACGAACAGATTGCATTTACCTTGCAGCGTACTGGTGCACTTGTCCTTGAGGTGCATTTCCACCGGCAATCCATTTCCTTTCCTTTTGGAATTAACGAAAGACAACTGCTTCGGGCTCTTACGGAGGTTGGACTGTGTACGGATCACGTATCGCTTGTAGAGAAAACGGTTGTACAGACGGTAACTGTTACTCGCCTGAGTGAATACCCTAGAAAGGACAACGAGATCGACAGTAACTACGTAGCTTTTGACCTTGCTCGTTACAAATGACGTAATCGGGAATTCGACCATGGTGGTTTAGGGGCAGGTCGACGGAGAGGAACGCATCTTGATTCAGCTTCTCATTGAAGTAATCACTGCGTCATCCACACAAGTTGCCCTTTCAAGAGTTCGCCAGTCAATGGCAGAGATTGTCTCACATAAAGTAGTGTAATCGGCGCGATGAAAATCCAGGCTATGTAGATACGCGACATCTTCGTACACCGTTGGGAGTTTCAGTTGAATGGTGATCTCAAGGGCCGGATGGTTCAGATCGAGGTCGATCAAAGGTTCCGTAGCATTAAAAACAGAAGATTCACTTTTGATGTTGTCATTGACTAAAACCAAGTCAAGTATACGGGAATTGTGATTCGCAATCGGGTTGATTTGCGTAAGGTCATTTAAACTGAATCCGTCTAAAAAATTGAGGTAGAGGCCGGGAGCTACGATTGCTGCACATCCAAGACCGGGAACGTATTCTGCGCTGCGTAATCTCTAAGCTGAATTGCGACGTCCAAATCGTCCAAATTCGAAGAAATTGCCCGAAGAGAGTCGACATGATTATTAATATCAGTGACGTTTGTTCGCCGGTCTGATGGTAGGTAAAGCACTCCAATGCTAGCAGTACCAGTAGGCATTTTAATCATTGGCTTAACTACCTCCGATAACTAGGGGGGGCTATAGCCCCTTTATATTTTTTCTCGAAATTGACCCTCTTTTTGAAAATTCACGAACATTTTAACATCTCATCAAGTTATCAGCGGTAATGTGACAAATGCAGTCCAACCACCTAAGGCAATTGCGGATCCATCACACTCATTCATATTTTTCTCTTTTCTCAAGCACGTGTACGTGTGAGCAACAACTCACAGTATATGTTTAATTGCGCTCGACTAGCGTCAGGCAGTGGATAAATTTTGCATACTTCATAAATATTCTATCTATCTCAAATGAAAAAAATAGTACAACTTTCCATGGATTCCGCCGAGAATCTTCCAAGAATTCTGATGAGAATCCTTTAGTGATCCTGACTGGAATGTTCCAGGGACTCCGACGGGAATCTCTAGATATTTCGACATGAATCCTTCAAGAATACCGATGGGAGCCTCCAGGGATCATGAAGGGAATCCACCCAAGGTTTCGGAGGGAATATTTCAGGAATTCCAACGGAAAAATTTCAAGGATTCCGACGAGAATGTACCAGGGATCCTTCACCCTCCAGCAATTTCAACGTGAATATTTCAGGAATTTCGTCGAAAACCCTCCTGGAATTCCAATATGATGGTTGCAGGTATTTCATGAGCAATGTTCCAGGGATGAAGACGCATATCGTCGAAGGACTCCGAAGTAATCCGTCGAAGGACTTCGAAGCAAATCGTCGAGCGACTCCGAATTAATCCTTCAGTTATTTCGAAAAGAATCCTCCAGCGATCCCGAAGGGAATCTTCCAAGGATGATGAAGCAAATCGTTGAGGGATTCCGATGCAAATCATCAAAGGATTTCGAAGCAAATCGTCGAATAGTTCCAAAAAAAATCGTTAAGATTTCTCTGAACAAAATCTATGAGAAATTCTGAAGCAAACCGTCGATGTATTCCATAATGAAACGTCGAATGATTCTGAAGCAATTCTTCGCGGGATTCCGAAGCTAATCGTCAGCCGGATTCCTTATCGTCTAGAGATCCCAACGCAGATCATTTGCAATACGCAGGCCTGGTAGCGGGTCACTTTTTAGTGACTTAGTCACTTTTTTCGGCTCAGTCACTAAAAAGTCTCTTTTTTCGGCCTCAAGTCACTAAAGTCACTTTTTCTCGGAAAAAGTCACTATTTTTAACTATTTTGAAACTATTGACTAGGTTCCGTTTGCATCGTCGTGAAATGTGAAAAAATGTTGAAACTTTATCCGTCGCAAGATGCTTTATTCACAACGGACATGAAATGACGAATTTAAAAAAAATTACCACTTGTACTTTTTGGCCCGAACGCTGTTCGGAACTTCGTGACTCCAGATTCGCTGTGAATCTCGGATTTTCAACAGCGATTAATTGAAGAGGTTTTGTGTCACAGTTTATGATTGGGTATATAGTAATGAAAGCAGGATGGGCACAGCGGATTGAGGATCTAAATAAATTCACAAAGCCAATAGTTGACCCGGCTGAGTTTTAAAAACCTCTTTCAAAAACTGTTAAACTCTACACTTTATTAATTGATAAAGTGTAGAGTTTAACAGTTTTTAATGGAGGTTTTAAACTGTTGAATATTCAGATTGATCTTTTTAATTTTAGATACATTTCCTGTTGTTTCGGGGAAATCATTAGTGAGCGAGATCTTGCTCTAATGCTCATTGAGGCATACTCAAAACAAACAAGCTTTTCAGCTTTTTTTTAACAAACACTTATATATTTTGAAAAATTAAATAAAAATATTCATTTTCAAAACAAAATGGAGAAATTTGCCACTCTAATTGATACCGCAATGGACTGCTGAGATTTCTGTCAAACTTGCTGAAAATCACATCATTTTTGCCGGGATATCAGTATTTATTTTGCTGGGCTCACGGCTGCGCGGATTTTTGCCGAGCTGCACAAATAAAAACTTATCTGCTCAAATAAATTCTTAAGAATTTTTCAAAATATGTTCTGATTTAAACATTTAATATGTAGTTTTAACGATGGATATTCTATCGAGGAAAATCGGTAATTTATTGGTTGATAGTTAGAACAAACTCTTCGGGTTTTGAAATAATTCTTAGGTTTCAGATTTATAAACTATGTAAGTCGAATTAAATTTATGTCTAAAAGTTAATTATATAAATGTCTGTCATAAAAATGTGCTATTTTTGAACACAAGCGAGGATTTTCCGAATAATTTCGAATCCATAATAAACATTGCACATTATTCTGTATGACTTGCCTCAAAGTTGTGCTTTTCCAGAAGTGAAGGGGTGGAAAGAATCAAATAAAACCAACTTATCAAATTTCACTTGTCAATTTCTTTATCATCGGATTCGTTGAATAATGTTTTGGCAATTCATATTTTTTTAGAATTTACCGCCCATTCAAATTTGAAATTTTCGACCAAAAAATATTAGGGAGACTTAATTTTTGAAAATTATTTGTTTCAGCATTAACTTCAAATAAAAGTCCATTTCTGTCAATGCAAATGAAATTAAAAGTCACTATTTGGTCACTTTTTCAGCATATGAAAGTCACTATTTGGTCCCTTTTTTCGCCAGTGTTGGTCACTAAAGTCACTATTTTGAGCAGCATTCACACTTAAAATTTTCCACCGATCTCGGCTGTGCAAATCTCGGTTAAAGTTCATTAGCTGGAATATCGGCTGAATGGACGTATGCTTACGACGGCTCCTTTGAATGCCGCAGTAAACATATTGCTTTTTCAGCTGAGATATCAGCAAAAAGGCACGAACCGAGCGCTCGGCTGTGCGGATCTCGGCAAAAGAATCAAAAAATGCCGAGATGAACTAAGTGTGTTGATCGCTACCAACCCTGAATACGTCGAGAGACTCCGAATTAAATCTTCAAAGGATTTTCATAAATTGCCAAATTGCCGAAGGATTCTGATTTGTCAAGGAATTCATAAACCAATCTACTAACTCTTTAGTCTTCTAGATAACTCTTTAGTCTACAAACTTTTTCGGTAATTCATTATGCTATATGTTGAAAACTGATATCACTGCTAACTAACTTATCAAATCCTAGGGGGGGCTAATTTTTTTCTAGGGAGGGCCTAGCCCCCCCTTATTTACGCCAATGATTTTAATCCTGATCCATAGTTGTTGGATGGTGTCACAGGCGTAAGATATATGCAATAACTTAACGCGTCAATTAGGACACCACCGCCTCTTGATGTAGTGCTGTTTCGTTGGTTGCGATCATTTCGGAAAACTGTATACGAGGTACCGAACAGTTGCGTAAACAAAATGCGGTTATCAAACCATGTATATGAAAGGACTATGATATCGTAGAATGCATCCGAAGCAGTTAAGAAGAAGTCATCAATCTTAGTGCGTAAGCCTCTAACGTTCTGATAGTATATATTTTAAGTTGGGCTTCGGCTGCATCCGTACTATTACTGACACAAAACTGGTGGGCATCAAAGTTGACGGCGTCAGATGTTGTACTGCTGCAATGTGAGGGTGCATCAGGCAGAGATAATGAAGGACAGCTTGGGTACTTGCCTGCAAGGAGATTTCGGATAGTCCCTCCGGTTATTCATTGACTACAGGAAAAAGTTCTCTATAATCTGAACCACGAAAGTATGTGTGGCCCCTTTTTAACGCAAGGGACGGGCAAATCGTCGGCCTCATCAAAGCGCAGTACGAAGCTTTTACGTACAGAGTGCTGTATAACGGAGCTTTGCCTGACCCCATACGGATAGTCGCTGAAGTGAGGCAAGTATGTATTCTATCTCGTATACTGTTCCTCATCGTAATCGACGATATCATGGTGGCTGCGATTGACATTGTATAAAAAAAACTACGGGCTGCTATGTCAGCCTATGAAGCATCTAAATGACTTAGATTTGACTGATGATATTGCTCTACTTGCGCAACGGTGCTCTAATTTACATAGGAGAGGATCACATCCAGGACATAACGGTGAATTAGGGGTTCTTTCTAAAATTACGTAATGCTAAATTTGGTGATTTTGGAAACCCCACCCTCCCCAAACCACAGACAGTTTTCTCATGGGAAAACTGTTAGAACGTATGCACGCAAAAAAATCTGCATGTTGTTTCCACCTGAAAATTCAGGTACATTTTACGTGAACACGTAGTTGCAACTTCTTCAGGGTGAAATTTACGTGACCAGTGAATTTCACCTCAAACCTCACGTAAGGCTTAAGTGATTTTCACTTAGAATGTGAATCTGTGAGAGTAGTAGGTAGGAGGATGTCCATATTCCACGTAGACAGTTTAGAGGGGAACATCCACGGTTTATACAAATTATTGAAAATTTATATGAGCACTTGTCCTCGCTGGAGGAGAGAGGTATCTGCCACTGGCCAAAACTTGTCCACGTGGTATATGGGCAGCCCCTAGACTCTACGTGAATTTCAGGTAATGATTACCGCAATTGATTGTGGAAAAAATCTACGTGTGTTTCAAGTGGAAACAACGTGCAGATTTTTTTGGGTGTACGCAAACGTATCTATGGGTCTGTTTAAATATTACGTTACGCAGTAGGGAATGGGGGATTGCTTCATTTTTGTTACAATTTGTTACGTAAAATATAGGGGGTGACGGTTCTTCGAGACGTAACAAATTAATTGAATAGAAAAAGTATTTGAAAAATAAATAAAAAAAAAGAATTTATTAAAAGCAGACCCGACGAACTTCGTTTCGCCTTAAATTGATTTCTTCTCTGATTAGTTCTCGAGTTATGCCTTCCTTTCCAGAAAGGAGAGTGGTTTCGAACCACCATGGAAACATATCTTTCCCTTCCAAAACCTCCACGTGCTAGATTTGGTTCTGTTTGCTTGATTAATTCTCGAGTTATGAAGAATTTTGGGTTACACTCCCCCCCTTTCCAGAAGAGGGAGTGGTTTCGAACCATCTTAAGAATCTTTCCCGGTTCCAAAAACCCATGCATTCAAATTTTCACGTCGATCGGTTCAGTAGTTTCCGAGTCTATAAGGGCCAGACAGACAGAAATTCATTTTTATGTATATAGATCTTTAAAATAGCAGTCAAATATACAATACATAGGGGAGGTGGGGGTAAAATGGACCCCTGTCCGTTTGAGCTAAATCGTTACAAATTTGGCACTCCATCAAGTGGGTCTTATCGCTTGTTTCAAGTTATGAGTGTAACATGTTTTACTTACTGTTTCAAATAATAAAAACTATTCTGTTTTTAAAGATTTAATATAAACTATGGTTGAAATGTCATGGTGATGTAATTTTTGATGTACAGTATTTAGGCTTTTAAAGCAAACATCTGCGAAACTAATCGGCATGATCCTCGAGGATCTCAAACTAAGTCTATCTCAAGAACGGGTTGAATTGATGATTTATCTCAAAATTCGATTTTTGAGAATTTTTAAAATTTGGATCATGGTGATTGGTGGGTTGAACGGACACGTTCTGGTGTGGGTAATAGGGTAAAACGTCCTGTCGTTGTGGTATGTCCTAATGTTGCGGTAGTGTATAAATAGTCCATCCTGGATATAATAGCATCCAAAACAATTGTGAATCCGCTAAAACTCTTCGAATCAACCAATAGAACACCTTTTGTTTGACAAAATTCCGTTCAAAATGATGAAAAATCAACATTTTTCATTAAAAAATTGCTTCCTTTGAGCCTATTATTGCGGTAGTGCTAAGGTCCTATTGTTGTGGTATCGCTCTTCATAAGAAATACAAGCAATACCGCAACAATAGGACTGACCTTCAAAAAATGACGCAACGATAGGCAACTGCAACCTATTATTGCGGTAGTTTGTTTTCATTGTTGTAAAAACAAAACAACATAAGTTTAGCACAACTGACGTAATATTTACGAAACTATAGTTATCGAGCATCCTATTCAACTACTGGATGTGAAAAAAGATGAACAGTTCATTTTTAAAGAATTTTTGAAATCAATTTTGTTTTGAAGCGGCGCTTAACCCCTCCATAATAGGTCGTTTTACCCTATGGACCATATGAAGTACATACATTTTTTTCAACGTAATTTTGTTTTGAAAAGTTTGTATTGTTTAGCTTCGAAGACACCAAGCATTCATTCTTCTTCTTCTTATTGGCATTACATCCCCACACTGGGACAGAGCCGCCTCACAGCTTAGTGTTCATTAAGCACTTCCACAGTTATTAACTGCGAGGTTTCTAAGCCAAGTTACCATTTTTGCATTCGTATATCATGAGGCTAACACGATGATACTTTTATGCCCAGGGAAGTCGAGACAATTTCCAATCCGAAATTTGCCTAGACCGGCACCGGGAATCGAACCCAGCCACCCTTAGCATGGTCTTGCTTTGTAGCCGCACATCTTACCGCACGGCTAAGGAGGGCCCCAAGCATTCATTAGAAAATTCGAATTTCCAATTTTTGTTCAGACAAATGGCATTTTTAAGTTATTTTTATTGATTTAACATGCTTTTTTAGTAAAATCATTGTAAGTTACCAATATATTAATTATTATCCAACATTTTTATTTCCAGAGGATCTATCTGTATGCTTAGAAAATGCATACAATTCATCAACTAAATTCAATATTTTAAGATTAATTTCTTAACATGTCCGTTTTACCCACACACTATGTCCATTTCACCCGCATACTTTCAAATCATGATTTTTTCATCCTGATTTTCATTGTCAAAAAAATCACAAAATTGATTGTTTTCCACTGAATTGACTTCAAGCCATCGTAGTGCTTCTATTTAAGATTAGTAGAATTAGAGAGAAGTGGTTTGGGTCCCCAGTATTACGACGTTTTCCTTGTGAAAATGACACGATTTTTTAGCATGTCCATATTATCCCCTACCCCCTAATAATTTTATTGTATCGTATTTCAAATTCTACCAAAAACAAGATTTTTTTAAGAACTGTGTTAGTTACGCGTTACAAATTGTTAAGAGGGGGTGGGGGTTCTTAAAAACAACGTTTATCACGTTACGTAATATTTGAACAGAAATTATACTCAGCTCTTAATACACATTTACGAAAAAAAAAATCTGACAACCCTGCTAGTGAGTATGAGCTGTGAGTGAGTCGTGAGAAAATGAAGTTGAGCTGTGTGGTCAGTTTCACTGGCGAAGAGCTAAAACTCGTTTTGTCGTTTCATGTTTCATTACATCCTCGGTCGTCGTACGCTCGTGAGTTTCGTCGTAGTTAAACGCACGTCGGAGTGTAGATTTTTTTTTCTGTTTCATACGCCTAATTCAGCCTACTTTGTCCGATTTCCAGCGTTCGAATTTACGGGAAAGCGACGCGTTTTTCGTGCTGCCGTATTATTTTCTGTAAGTGAAGGCAAGAATTGCATTTTTTGTGGTTCCTCGAATCGAGTCGATCGGAGAATTATCATCACTTAGCTGGTCATACACGGCTACGAGAGGAAAGTTTCCAGCTTGATTTGTCCTCTCCAGCCGCAGAGGAAGAAAGCAGAATATCTTGTGCAAGTGTTCTATTTTAATTTAGGGGGAAAATAAGTTATGTGATCCTATTCAATATTACAAAGTGCTTTGATCTATGTGCGGATAAAAGAATAACACAAAAATCGGTTCGAGACGTGATTCAACGGAGTAGGCGTTTTGTTCTCATGTAAGTTGATTTCCAAGATTTTCCCCGTCGGACACCCGCCAGCCAGGAAGAAAACAAAGAAGACAGCTTATTTAATGTGTGGTATACGAATGAAAGGCTCTGAATGTATCAACCAGCATATTTTCTAAACATCTGCGTTGGCATTAAAAAGAACGAACATTAATAAAGTGATAACCCAAACGTTGGTGGAGGTTAGAATAGTGCGAGACTGGAATTCATGTAGATGCAATAGTAGAGTACTAAGAGGAAGAAGAAGTTATAGTCAGCAGCTCAGCGGGCAGGATCTTTGTGGCCAAACGCGATCGATGGATTAGTCATAAAAGGCAGCAACAGTCGTCAGAGGAGCCACGAAAGAGGAAACGTCAAGAAGCTGTCATTGTTTCTTGCTGTGTTGGTGGATGACGATGTGGACTGGAGCAAAACTCTCCAAAATGCGAGAGCGATTTTTATTTACTCTTGAGAGCCGGAACTGGCTTTGAATGTGTTGGCAAGAGATGTTTGGTTTGGAATTTGGCAGGGGTGCCAGGGACATAATTCTCGGGTACTTTTTCAAAACGGCGTATGTCGCAAATTGTAAACAAACCCGTTTTCAACAGCATATGGTATAAAATTCATCTAAAAATGTGTATATCTTCAAAGCTACATGAAAATGTGTTATTAAAAATGTAAATCAATTTTTTGCAAAACGGTGTAACATCATTGTGGAAAATATTGCACATACACCGCTTAGCAGAAAATGTACTTTAAAAAGTTTTTTCAAACAACTAAATAGTTTAAAACGTGCGTCTGCTTATACTTTTTCATCACTGATTTCAAAATTAAGCATGTTGCTTGAATATTCTGATTTTCGTTAAGAAAAACATTTTACGTTGTTTTTCTGCAGCAAATGTTGTTACGTCGTGTTGTAAGTGTTGCAATTTTTTGTCGCATGTGCGTGAAACGTTTCAACTTGACGCAACATTTCGACGTATCAACAATGCAGCGTACGGAGCAGCGTAACATTTCGACGAAAGTAGCATGACCTCGGTCATGCTGACGTATCAAAACGACGTATGTGATTTATCTGCTGCAGAACGTTGTAACATATATTTTCATCAAAATAACTGGAATGTTCACACGCAGTGCAGATTTCAGAGTCAGTGACGATGAACCTTTTCATAATGTATCGTTGAGGTGTATTCAATTGCAACAATAATGATTGGTTTCTAAATAGGAATAAAAATTAAATCTGAAAACTTCCAAGCTCATTTTCTCAGCTTGATCAAAATGTTACATACGCCGATTTGAAAAAGTTCCCGAGAATTGATAATAAAAGCTGTTACCCGCCAGATATGAATCTGATGCCTACCAGTATCGAAATTTGTATAGATTACCTAGGGTAAAGTGCCCACTAATGGACCCCCAACCAATAGTGGACCCTCCAGCTATTTTTGCATTATTACAGCACAATGTAAACATTTTGCTATGAAATTCCATCGGGAGAACCTACCTTACAGTCCTATGCAAGCAACAAATTTTCAACAAGTGAAAACCGGAAAAAAGTAGAGGGTTGTATCAAAGATACGATCGCAAATTGATCGGAGAATTACGTATAGTACGATAGTGGATATATTTTGTGGAATTATTTTGATCATCAATATTTTATGGCTTATAGCCAAAATGTAGGCATTTACTGTTAAAGTGCATTTTCACCATTGGCTGACGAAATTGAATTTTTCAATAGTCAATTGCATTGAATCAATGGTTTACAATAGTTGTATAGAATCTTAAAGAATCTTATCATACCAACATCTCAGGAATCCGTTGAAACACGGCTGAGTTATTGGCTCGAACTTCCGGATCTCTTTTCGTGACGGTCCCTAATTTGAAACTTTGGAATGACCCCCTATCTTACCAAAGGACGTAATTCAAAACAACGTAGACGTCACTTGAAAAGACCAAATTTTGTTCTGCGTTTTATTGTTGTATTGGAGAAAAAATGTCACATTTCCGTACACTATAAAAAATACACGGGAGAACCGGACCGTATGTTTCACATAAATTTGCCCATGTTGTCAAAGCAAATAAAAGTCATGTGTAAAACTTACGACTTTGCTCATTCGAAACTTCCGTTTACAAACCATCCACACGATTGTAACTTGTCAAACGATTAGAATCCAAATTATAGGTCCATTATTTCGGATTATGTTTACATAAAAAATCAGTAATATTTTGTGTTTTGTTTTATTTGAGACCAGATGAATTTCGTTTTACCTCGTTATTACATTGATTATGTTTATAGGAAGAGATTTCACAGATTCGATGTATGCTCCATTTTGCGGCATCTTACAGGCCTTTTAACGCGATAATTATCAAACTAATATACATCGGAGAAATTACAGAATGAAACACACTTTTGAAATATGTACATAAAAACAACCTTGAGAAAAAATGTGTTCCCTTTGAAATTGTTAATACATTCATCTAATCCAAGGTGTATGCTCAATTTTGCAATTGACTGTATTTCCAATCCATCATCCTCAAGGTATCTATAGAATTCGAATGATCATCATTGTAAAATCAATGGAAGTGTTGTTGTATGCAAATATAATGGTACCCCAATTTCCCAAAAAAAAGGTAATTTAATAATTGCTGAGATTTCAAAAATCCTTCTGATGCCATATAAGCAGTTAGACTGGTTTCAAAAACTGTATCATGTTTTGTAATTCAAGAAGCATTTAGTTTACATCCTGTTCAATTTGGTCCGTAAAAATAGTTTCCGACAATAATCTATTTGACGTATCTGTTATTCGTATCTGAATGAATGAGAGTTTAGTTTCACAAATTTTAGTATTCAAGCTTAGAAGTTGAAAGAAATCGCCCACACTCCGATTACAAATTGGTCATGTTTCCTCTATCAATGCTCCCTCATATCTGAATTTGCAAAACAATATGCTAATGAGAACGCACGCACGGGAAATTGCTAACGAGCTTGGCTGTTTAGCTATTTTGATTCCGAACCGGTGGCGAATGTGTGGGCACCTGAGCTGAATTTTAAAACGGCAAAGAAGAGTGTTTCGCGGATCGCCAGCCAAACTTGGTAGATAGTGGTGCCAGAGTAAATATTAAATAACTTAAATCCAATGCCCCGTAACGGTTCGCCGATGGTTGTCGGTCGACTGTAACGCCGTGTGTCTCGTGCGTGTTTCCGGTGTCTTGTTTGTAGAGATAATTTTCTTGTTGCATGATGGGTTTTATAGAGTGGCTAAAACTTTTGTGTGTAAGTATAAAGTAGGAATTGAAAAATTCCGAGATTTGAACTCTAACTTTAGAAGCTGAGGCAATGGGACACTGACACCGCTAATCATATGACCACACAACCATCCTTTGATAGCGTATTCAGATTACGAACTTTATCAATAATTGATCAATTGATCAAGAATTGATGTCATATTAAAAGAAACTAAGATTTGTAAACTTTATCATCAAAATTGTATCTATCCAGTGTTAAAGCTTGTAGTCTGTAGTTTCTAATATAACTTAATTTAAACCTTCGCTTCTCAATTTTGTGTACCACAAGCAAACTTGGACAGTGACTATTTTCCTTAGTTCCAAAAGTTTCTGCCCAAGCATAGTTCAGGGGTGATGACTTGAAGCTTCATTCGCGTGGTGTCGAGGCTTTAGTATGTCCAATCGCTATTCATTGAACGCACATAAACCAAAATAAACCTTGTCGATTGCATCTTTTGTAGGTGTGGAGTCGATTACGATGACATTGATCACGTAGTTTGGTTCTGCTCGGAAAAAGTCTCCAGCGACTTTTGTGGCCCGAGGTAAGAAACCCTCCAGGGAAGTATTAGGTATTTTTGGGAGATCGTGATATGATCTGTATGCAATATGTTTAAACTTTGCTTTGTTCGTTTTTTCATCTTTTGTCTCAATCACAACTCTACGCCACAAGACGTTCAAATACTCGGATGAGCAGCTGAAGAGCTTAAGAATGAAATTCTTACTTCGGTCTACGTCCCTCCAACATTTATTAATAAGATGATATCTATTGTAAATATCATTATCCTAAACTGTGACTCTTTGAACGCTTTGGAAAACAAATATGACACTTATGCTTACTCATCACATGCATTTGCTTTACGATTTTCTCATTACAAGTTGGGTTCGATGGGTAATTTTACAATGAGTATAAACAAATGCGTAAAATACGGTACAGTGATGCTTTAAACTTTTCTCATATGCATATTGAACGCACGAGAAAAACACCGCTAGGCGGATTCATGAGAGGTTTTTGACTTTAATTAATTTATTTTCAATTTTTGGGTTGTACAGTGCTTTTCAACATTTACTCTATTTACATTACAATAGATAACCTAACTTGGTACAAATGTCCTTATAGTAGCGTGGTAGAAGAATAAGGAAATGGACCCTACACTTTTTTGTACTTACCAAAGCGTTCATAAGTGTTTCGAGTTTTGCCATTAGCGCTCTGATCACTCTTATTGTGTACGATGGAGCTGTCATCTGTAAATAGAGACAGAATGCCATATTCTGGAGGTTTTGTGACGACGTGGATTAGAAGACCTCATGGAGAGCTAAACTTTGGCTTGGCTTAGTTCTTAACAGGCCAAATGCGACAGAAAGGGCCGAGCACATCCAGTTCACATGTCCCCGGTTTGAAGCGGAGAGGAGTGCAATGTTGGAGATATGCAGAATGGACGCTACCACCGGTAACATTGTTGGAAGAGTGTGCCAGAACACCGAACAGTGGATCTGTCGCATGAGTGACCACCAGGATAGCCAACATTCTACAACGAGGTTGTCGCACGGAGTGGCAGCAGGCAGCCGGGTAGCGGTCCATTAGTGTCAGAGTACACCGCGTATAAGATAATGAAATTCAAACAAAAATCTCACGGTGATGAATCTCCTAAACATAGATAGCAAGCTCTTAGTCGCAGAATGTGGCGGCATGGCCGGTAACGAAAGATCTCCCGCTGTCGGGGAAGTTCTCATCGGATTAGGATAGATCCGCCGTCGGGGACTATTCGAGTCGTTCGGGATCGCGACCGAGGCGGCAGCTGAATTGCTCAATGTCTAAGTGAGAGTTGAATGGTTCAATGGCTACGGCCACCGCTGGAGACTTTCCGAGTAGTCCGCGATCAAGGTGGGAGTTGACTGGCCCAACGATTAAGCAAGAAGTCGAATAGCTCAAGAGCATAGGAAATCGGTTGTTCGGAATAAGCTACGTCCATGTCGGGGACTAATGGAGTAGATCGTGGCGTGCTATCACCACCCGGAATCTGAACCGATCTCGGCACTCGTCCGGACTATCTGAGTTGATTGCGGAAACTTTGAGAGCTAAATGGCTCTAAAAAGATGTGGTGCTGGATGGCACACGGAAAACGATTTGAAGAACTCAGAGCTTTGGTGTGCTTACTGGCACAAACAAGGGAGCCTCAATGCGCAAATGTGTATGAACTATGGAGTCATAAGTTAATCAGAACATTGAAGAAAGGCACCGTGAACGTTATGATGTTGGAGCCCAAGGAGGATTTAGTGGGTAGCACCAGTCACGGTTGGAGGATTCCCACACTCCGGTACACTGCCGTGTGATAGCTTGGCACCTACTAAACACGTGTATTGAGTCACTGTATAAATCATTACTAAGTTTTCTCGTTGTCAAAGCTATACTTGCTATATTTCGAAAAAGGTTCGGTTAAGCTACTGGAACTGCAAAAAATTACAGGACTCTTGTGCACTGCAGTGAAATGGAGATTTTTTTCCAGGCGTGCAACAGATGCAGTCCAATGTCTTCGGCGCCAAAAATTCGGCCATGGTATGCGGCACTGCTACGCCCCCCCCCCCCCCTCTGTGCGTGAAATGTGGTGAAAATCATGCTTCGAATAGTTGCAAGCTTCCTGCGAAAGCTGCACTCAAGGAGCTCAGCAGTACGGAGATACAGTCTCTGCGATCGGAGCTTCGATGTGCCAATTGCAGTCTGGAAACCATGCGGCCAATTTTGGTGACTGTCCCGCTCGCAAGAAATATCAACGTTCGGGCAAAAATCAACGATGTCCGGATTTCGTTCTTCGTCCAAACAAGGGAACACGATGCCATTAGCCACAAATAGTGGCATACCAAGCCAGAGAAACGCTGCAAACAGGGTCTTCTACTCCCAAGTCCTCCAATGAGCGAGGACGCAGCCAACTGATACGGTGCAAAGTTACAATTTATTCAGTCTAACTGAATTCATGGGTCTGGCCAATGAGCTATTCCAGCGTCTGGAAGGATGCAAAACAAAAGGTTAACAATTTCTAACTCTATCCGAGCTTATTATCAAGTTAATCTATAATGTGTAACAGTTCCACTCTGCGCTTAGTGAATTGCATTCCAATTCATCGATCCATTCACAGCAGACAAACGGAGTTTTTCGATTTTGTCGAACGGCACAATACTGACGTAGCAGTCGTCACTGAAACCTGGCTCCGTCCGAGTTTTTTTTTTTTTTTTAACTAATTTTATTTGCTAATTATCTAATACATGCATTCATCTCTTAGACTAGGTGTTCCGTGTTTTCTTAACACTATCATCTTTATTTGGTATGTTATATTTTTAGTTATTATTAATACATTTCAATTGCCTCTGGCAGTTAGAATTTTTCCTCTGGTTGAATTGAACCATGTAGGAATTACAATGTTTTCAACTTAAACTAATCTTAACCTATTTTATACTAAGGGTACAAGGAGTTAATCGTTGCAATAGAAGATTGCAATGATTTTTGTCTAAAATTGGAAATTATTTTGTTGGACATTTGTTGCAATGTCTCAATATTAGAAATTCTATGAAGTTCATTGGTACTATACCACGGAGGCAACTTCAGAATCATTTTCAGAATTTTATTTTGAATCCTCTGAAGTGCCTTCTTTCTGGTATTGCAGCAACTAGTCCATATTGGCACAGCATACAACATGGCAGGTCTAAAAATTTGTTTGTAAATCAAAAGTTTGTTCTTAAAACAAAATTTTGATTTTCTGTTTATAAGTGGATATAGACACTTAATATATTTGTTACATTTGGCTTGAAGGCCTTCAATGTGATTTTTAAAAGTTAATTTTTGATCTAGCAGAAGTCCTAAATATTTAGCTTCGCTAGACCAATTAATTGGAACCCCATTCATAGTGACAATATGTCTGCTAGAAGGTTTCAAATAAGAAGCTCTCGGCTTATGTGGGAAAATAATAAGCTGAGTTTTGGAAGCATTCGGGGAAATTTTCCATTTTTGCAAGTAAGTGGAGAAAATATCCAAACTTTTTTGCAATCTACTACAAATGACACGAAGGCTACGCCCTTTGGCTGAGAGACCTGTGTCATCTGCAAACAAAGATTTTTGACACCCTGGTGGTAAATCAGGTAAGTCAGAAGTAAAAATGGGCCCCAGTATGCTGCCTTGGGGGACACCAGCCCTTACAGGTAATCTATCAGATTTAGAATTCTGATAGTTTACCTGCAGTGAGCGATCTGATAAATAATTTTGGATCAGTTTAATAATGTACAGAGGAAAATTAAAATTCATCAATTTTACAATCAAACCTTCATGCCAAACACTGTCAAATGCTTTCTCTATATCAAGAAGAGCAACTCCAGTCGAATATCCTTCAGATTTGTTGAGCCGAATTAAGTTCGTAACTCTTAATAACTGTTGAGTGGTTGAATGCCCATGGCGAAAACCAAATTGCTCATCAGCAAAAATAGAACTGTCATTAATATGAATCATCATTCTATTTAAAATAATTTTTTCAAACAGTTTGCTTATTGAAGAAAGCAAACTGATTGGGCGATAACTAGAAGCCTCAGCTGGATTTTTGTCCGGCTTCAAAATTGGAACAACTTTGGCGTTTTTCCATTTATCTGGGAAGTATGCCAATTGAAAACATTTGTTAAATAAATTAACCAAAAAAAAAAGAAGTTTTATGATAAGTATGTAGAAAATACCGTCATTACCCAGGGCTTTCATATTTTAAATTTTCTAGTAATAGATCTCACTTCATCCAAATTAGTTCCCAACGAAGGGTCAAAAACATTATCTTGGTTGAGAATGTCTTCGAAGCTTCGTGTAACCTGATCCTTAATAGGACTAGTGAGACCTAGACTAAACTTATGGGCACTCTCAAACTGCTGAGCAAGTTTTTGCGTCTTTTCGCCATTTGTTATTAAAATCTCATTTCCTTCTTTAAGCGCTGGAATTGGCTTTTGAGGTTTTTTTTAAAGAATTTTCGATAATTTCCAAAAGGGTTTCGAACTGGGATTCAATTTCGAGACATTATTCTTGAAGTTTGTATTTCTCAGAATAGCGAAACGTTTTTTAATTTCATTTTGCAAATCTCGCCAAATAACTTTCAACGCGAGATCGCGAGTTCTTTGGTATTGCCTTCGCCTCACATTTTAAGATGGATCAGTAGCTGAAGATCATCGTCAATAATAATGGAGTTGAATTTAATATCACATTTAGGAATTGCAATGCCTCTGGCTTCGACAATTAAATTTGTCAAAGATACGAGAGCATTATCAATATCACTTTTGGTATCGAGAGGAATATCAACATCAAAATTCCTATCGATATACGTTTTATATAAATCCCAATCAGCCCTATGATAATTGAAAGTAGAGCTGATTGGATTATAAATGGCTTCTTGTGAGATTTCAAATGTCACAGGAAGGTGATCAGAGTCAAAGTCAGCATGAGTTACCAATTGGCCACACAGCTGACTTGAATCCGTTAAAACCAAATCAATTGTCGAAGGATTTCGAGTGGATGAAAAACAAGTTGGACCATTGGGATATTGAATAGTATAATATCCTGCAGAACAATCTTCAAATAAAATTTTACCATTGGAATTGCTTTGAGCATTATTCCATGAACGGTGTTTGGCATTGAAGTCACCAATTACGAAGAATTTTGATTTGTTGCGAGTCAGAATTTGAAGATCAGCTTTCAACAAATTCTTTTGCTGCCCATTGCATTGAAAAGGCAAATAGGCTGCAATGAAGGAAAATTTACCAAAATTTGTTTCAACAGAAATTCCCAAGGTTTCAAAAACTTTGGTTTCAAACGAAGAAAATAATTTATGTTTGATACGTCTATTAATGACAATGGCGACCCCACCACAGGCGCTGTCAAGACGATCATTTCTGTAGATAAAATAATTTGGATCTCTTTTAATGGAGAGTCCGGGCTTTAAATAAGTTTCTGTTATAATGGCAATATGCACATTATGAACTGTTAGGAAGTTGAATAATTCATCTTCCTTACCCTTTAGAGAACGGGCATTCCAATTTAGAACTTTCACACAATTATTTAGATCCATTAAAACGGAGTCCGATAACAATTTTTTGTGTGTACTTTATACCAACCTGAACAGCTTCTGGTATGGTATTTGCTTTGAACATTGCATCAATCATGTGATGCAATTGTTCAGTTAAAAAATCAAAATCGGAAGCAGTCATGCTACCTGATTCGGCAACATGACCGTTATTTTCCGTTGGGACATGGGTATCAACCTCATTTTGAGAAGAGAAATTTTGTCTACCAGCAGCGATGTTTGCATACGTAGGTACTAGAGTGGGGCGCAGTTGTATGGAAAAACGCAAACTTCGTCCGATCAAGTGAGATCAAGGTTTTTCTGAATCGTTTTGGGACCCCAATCAACTGTGCAAAATATGGGGTCGATTGGTTGCAACCTCGCATGCCGCATCGCGTTTTAAATTTACATGGAGATTAGTATGGGAAAACGTACTTTTTTACATTTTTGCTCTTAGCGGCTTTAATTTATCATCAATCACGTGACTCAATACGTTAGCATCTAGTCTGAAAGATGCTGAACGACTTTGCCGAAGGAAGTACGTGACTGGAAGGTCTACAAAAAATGTTATTACGTTTCGAAAATTGATTGTGTAAACCATATGCAAGAAATCAATGTTTCTGCCAGCACTACCGGACAACCTATGGTTCTCGAAGGGCAAAACCCATCTTCCTTCTCGTCGGATTTTTTCTTTGTGAAATGATTCCGGATAGCTCCCATTAGCTCTAAAGCCCTATAAGATCAATTATTTTGAAATAACACTCAATTAAATTATTGGTCTACGTAGTACGGCAGTGCTGGCAGAATAAACGATTTTTTGCATATGGTTCGAACACTCAATGTTCTAAGCGTTATAACTTTTTTCGTGAACGTTCCAGCAACGTGCCTTCTTCAGCAAAGTTTTTCGGCATCCTTTGGGTTATACTTTAACGCAATGTGCCACTTGGTTTACGATGAACTGAAGCCTCTAGTAGTAGAAATGCAAAAATATACGTTCTCCCATACTAATTTCCATACAAACTTCAAACGCGATGCGGAAAGCGAGGAAGCAACCGATCGGTCCCAAATTCTGCACAGTTGTTCAGGACCCAGAATGGCTTCGAAAAACCATTGATTTGAAAAAATGACCATGACGCCCCACTCTAGTAGGTACATTCGAAAAATTGGAATTTACTGAAGTGCTTGCTACCCGTTGACGAGCGGCAAAATTTGTTTGTGAATTGTGGTGGGTATGAATTGCTCGACCAGAAACTGGTTTCGAAATTTGAGCGTTTGAAAAATTTCTACCCGTCGAATCTGGGATCCGATTGGAATTTCCCGTCATCAATTTTGCACGGGAATTCAAAACTTTTTTGCGTAAAGGGCATTCCCAGAAATTGGATTTATGATTGCCCCCACAATTTGCACATTTAAATTTATTGGAATCTTCTCTCACAGGACATGCGTCCTTGGCGTGAGAGGTTCCACCACAAATCATGCATTTAGCATCCATGTGACAATGTTTGGTACCATGACCCCACTTTTGGCACTTACGGCACTGGGTGGGGTTTTGGAAATTTCCCCCAGGCCTGCGGAAATGTTCCCATGTAACACGGACATGGGACATAATACAGGCCTTTTCCAAACTTTTCATATTATTTAGTTCACTTTTGTTAAAATGAACTAAATAAAATTCTTGAGAAATGCCCCTCTGGGAAGTAACAGGGTGGGATTTCTTTTTCATCTTAATTACTTGGACTGGTGAAAATCCAAGTAATTGAGAAATTTCAATTTTAATCTCATCCAGTGATTTATCATCACTGGGGAGACCTTTCAGATGACTTTGAACAATCGCTCAGTTTTGTCGTCGTATGTGAAGAATGTATGGCGCTTCTCAGTTAAATACTGAAGAAGACGTTTGCGATCGTCAAAGGATCCCGACAAAACGCGGCAGTCACCCTTCCTAGCAATCTGAAATGAAACCTTGATCCCCTGAAGGATACTCAAAATCTCATTCCGGAAGCCAGAAAACTCGGTAACAGATACCACAATTGGCGGAATCCTTTGCTTTTTCGCATGAATCGAATCACCTGGGCTAGAGGTAA
Source organism: Armigeres subalbatus (assembly GCF_024139115.2). NCBI lineage: Eukaryota > Metazoa > Arthropoda > Insecta > Diptera > Culicidae > Armigeres > Armigeres subalbatus. The sequence goes on along the minus strand of NC_085141.1, from coordinate 7,867,073 downwards.
TTCATCATTAATCAAATCGAACTGATTGCTCAGTTCGATTGGAGAAGAATTATTTCCGATATTAGAGTTAGAAGGAATATCTGAATTCTCTAGCTTCCTTCTATTTTTTCCGCGCTTTGGCAGGACGGTCTTGAAACCTTGTTTCTTTGAAGGAAGTGGAGAATTCAGAGACTCCCCCTTCCTCTTGTTTTTATTAATGCTCATTGCTGAGCGTGGAGACGTGACCTTCTAAGAGGTTTTTTCCCAGAACGGTGTCCCTGCAGGATTACCACCGCTTGTCGGAATTTTACTTCCGCTAACGGGTCCAACGTAAAACGAAGGCACGGGTCCTTGCAAAGATCGTAACGGGATCAGTGGGTACAAATAGCGCTAAGAAGCACCGTTGAAATTAAAATAGCTTCGGGTAGTATTTAAAACTTCCTTCCGCAAAGAGAGAAAGAACCGCACAGCACGAAAGCACGATGCGGTCTGCTCCGTCCGAGTTCATCATTCCTTCACCAATGCGTTCGCCTAGATCGCTGTCACAACGACCAGACCGAAAAAGGTGGAGGAGTTCTTATCGCCGTACGTAAGGGTTAAAAAGTTGTCCAGCTTAATATTGATACCAAGGTAATCGAATCAATTGGAGTCTCTATCACTACCTCAAATGGTCAAATATATATTATTGCTGCGTATTTTCCTGGAGATCGTCGGTGCGCTAATTGGTCGCTCTTCAACGCTAGACATCGGAACTGTTCAAAAAACAATAAAGCAGGCAATTATTTTAGGTAAAGAAGCAGCACGTCTAAGGATCCTCATCCACTACCCTGATTCTCCTACATTTTCCCTAACTGGACGTGGAAAACCATTTACACTAGACCTTGTGCTGTAGAACAACTTGATCAACATGTCGAAACCCACATCGCTAAATGAGCTGTCTTCAGATCACCTTCCTGATACTTTCGAGCTAATGCCATCGAGAATTCCTGAGCAAGCTGCTCACAGCATTTGGAATTATAAACGAGCCAACTGGGTTGTAGTCGATGACAAAATCAGCTCAACAGGCGGGGTAATAACGAACCTCCAAGACAGAGCAAGAATTGACACAGCCATCCACCATCTTAAAGTTGTATTACAGTATGGTCCATAAAAAAATGCGAAAATATTTTTGAACTTATGTTTGTGTGCATTAAAGGGTTATTTCTACTATTCATATATATGTGTGTTGGCAAACGTATCACGAAAAAAACATTTGTATCTAGTGAATGTATTAATGAAAAAAAAATGTTACTATGTAACATAATCTCTCAACAATGTAACTACGTAACTATAATTTTGATGTTTTCGCATTTTTTTATGGACCATACTGTACATGAAGCGGAAACGGTAGCCATTCCGGCAATTACTCCGCGACCGTACGATATTCTTCGTATTTCTGAACAAACCAAGTTTCTAATTCAGCTGCGGAATAGACGTCGTCGTCAATGGATGAGGACGCGGGATCCAGTAAGGAAAGAAACAGTTTCTATATTAAATTATTGTATACAACAGTGCGCTCAAACTAAATATAGAAAATTTTCCGAAGTTTTGCAGACAATGGATCGTAGAGACCACTCAATTTGGCCATTAACAAAGCATTGAGAAACAAATGCAAGTATAGTCCACTCCTATACAATGGAGTTATACTTTTTGCTACACCAAGTGGAAAAGCCAAGCAGCTTGCTACCAGCTTTTCACAGTCCCACAAGAACCAATTGGAGAATGACAGGGAAACCATCGAAGCAGTTAAGAAATCCGTCGACTCTATTGACCAGCTCCCACTAGATGCCCAACATTTCTGGTTAATTAAACCAAAAGAATTGCCGACTAATCCGAAATTTAAAAATAAAAAAAGCCTCTGGAGATGACTTGATTAGAAACTGTTTATTAAAACAGCTCCCAAAGGAAGGCTTAATTTTTCTTGCCAAAATCTTTTCTGCCTGCCTCAAACTACCATACTTTCCTTGCAGTTGGAAACATACGTTAGTAGTTGCTATACCAAAGAGGAACAAAGATACGACGAGGCCGAAGAACGGCCTGCAAAATCCTTGAGCGCATCATACTGGATCGCATAGAACGTCACCTAGAAACAACTTGTATCATACCCCATGAACAGTTTGGCTTTCGATAAGGTCTTTCTACCAGTCATCAGATCGTCCGCTTGGTCAAGGAGGTAAGGCGAAATTTTGAGCTAGGAAATTCCTCAGGGTTAGTGCTTCTCGAAAAAGCATACGACTCGGTTTGGCATGATGCTGTTCTCCACAAAATGGTGCAAGGAAACTTGCCTAGCTACATAGTGAAATTTATTCTGGACTTTCTTGAAAATCGTGCATTTCAAGTTATGGTGGATGGTTGTACGTCTGATCATATGCCAGTTTCTTTCGGAGTTCCGGAGTTCCTTAATCTAGATGATGCTTAATCTAGACTATTATCACCCCACTGAAAACATGCATCGTCTCGCCAAGATTGAACAATTAGATGACTGGTTCCAAGTACTAATTCTTAAGTTTCGCACAAGTTGTCGTTTGTCATCAAATCCCTTACTACATGAATTGGCCGCCATCCATAAATCTAATTATCCTAACTAAGTCAAGTTCGAAGGTTTTTCTAGTATTTTTTTCCTTCTCCCGGTCTTTCTAAATTTGTTTTGCTATAAATGTACCAAGTGTGACTTGAGTGTAAGGTAATCCGTGTCTCAGTAAAAGTAAAAATAAGTGGGAAAAACATGTAATAGTATAAGTGACAACGAATAAATAAAAAAAATAAAGCATTACACCCTGTACAAACAGAAAAGAAAAACAACACCACTTTTATAAGGCAAACCAAAAGGCAACATTTCAACTCGATCTAAACTAGGAATCGTGATTTTAATCCTGAAACATGATCATTTTGCATGAAAAACAATGTCTGGCGTTCTAACTATTCTCACCAATGTATCTTCATTGCTGAGTGATGAATCATTGGCTGAGTGGATGTAATGCAGCTGAGAAACTATGAGTACAACATTCCATTCCAATCGGTCACCACTGTTGATAAAACTTGTGTTAGTACTCGGCAGATAATAGGAACATAACAATGAGTATGTACTATATATCAGAGCGTTAATGAATAAAGTTTCCAATGAATGATTAAATTTGTTATGATTAGATCAATCAACTCTATGATTAAAGATTATGAATAATGATTTATTCGTTTTAGACAATGATTAATGATTATCATTAACGATTAAATAAATTTTTGACAATGATTAACGATTATGATTAATGAATAAAACGTTTGGAGTGTGATTAACGATTATCCATCGTGATTAAATGTTGGCACAATATGTGAATGATTAATGATTAACGATCGATATGATTAATGATTAACGATTATGAATAATCAAATTGAATGATTTGCATAGTGATCAATAAGCGAGTAACCTTTCTTCCAAATTGGGTTATTAAAAGGTATAAAACTTATATGATTATGATTAAAGATTAATGAATAAAAGCGATGTATGCAATGATTAAAATTGATGATTATTGAATAAACTCAAAACAATTATGAATATGATTAGTGATTAATGATTAAATGTAAAATTCTATGATTAACGATTAGTGATCAATGATTAAATCGTGTTTGTTGTATGATTATGATTAATGAATAATGATTAAATAGCCCATTATTCATTAATCATGATTAAATCTATGATTAATCACTAATGCTCTGCTATATATGTACTTTTTACCTTTTACATACAAATAAGCTGTACCTACGGTTTGTTCCAAAAATTATGTTTTGATAGAAGGCTTTGATTGTCGAATTGGTAGTGTGTGCTTAATTTTTGAATTTTTTTATTCATCTACAAACCGACGTACCTAAAGTAAACGTAAAGCGTGGTAAAACTATGTGAAACTGTGCCAGTTGGGTCGGGTAAACGTAATGTTAGCAGATTAATCTGCGAAAACGAAACAATTAGAACCAACATAATCTGAAAAGCAAACATACTGTTGCTGATGCTTTCAGTTAAAATACTCCTAGCCTACCATCCAACACGGACAAGGTCGTTTGACATCATCGAACTGAAAACCGGAACCGTTACACCCCGTTCTGGCATTCAGTTGACGACCAGATCAATGATGCTGTATTTTTTTAGCTTATTGTACGTTTTTTTTGTTTTTTATGCTTGCGCATTTAGCCTACACAGAGGCAACAGACAGACCAGCAATGTTAGATTGGTTCATTGTCCACTGGAAAGCGTATAGGCAAACATTGAGAAATCGGTCTAATGCTGCCCACGAAGTAAAATTCCTGGCGTGGTGCGGTGGCGTCAAATGGTTGGACACGGTGTTTCGTTAGCTAAACAAGTGGCTAACGAGATCATCATACTTTTCCATGATTAATTACAATTTTCTCTTCTCTCCTTTTCTTCTGCAGCCACACCGAAGCGAGTCAGTCGGAATTCTATGAGCAATACATAATTTACTGGTAATTAGCGCAGAATTCTGAAGAAAAAACGGAGCGGCGAAGGTGGTTTACATTAACAGTGCTAGTTTCACGCGTACTCGACGAATTAAGGCATTTAGCCAAAAGAAGGGGGTTAACAGTGTCGTATGTGCGAGGGTAGCAGAGTGGGAGTGACACAAATTATTTCGCACTCTGCTAAAAGTGGTGGTTGTGCAAACATAGGGAATTCTGTGTTCTAACCTGAGGGGGTAAACCATCAACCGTAACAACAACAGCAACAGCAGCTGTGACAGTGGTAGTTGAAGTAGCCCCAGGCAGCAGCAAGAAGCAGTCAGTGGTGTAACGGAAACAACAGAAGAACACCAACAGACAACACCAAACCATGCGCGAATATAAGATTGTTGTGCTCGGAAGCGGAGGTGTCGGCAAATCCGCCCTGACGGTGCAGTTTGTTCAGGTGAGTCGTCGAGATAGATTGCTTTCTGGGAACGGTAATATTGGATCGAAATGCCATCGAAATTAGATTAGGGTGGCTGTGTGTGGGGGTAATGGAATCGGCTGTATCTTGTTAGTCATAAAACTACGTTAGTCATATGATCGTCAAAGTCTGATGCATGCAATGCTACAGAATGTCGTATGTGACAGTAGAAATTCTTTTAATTTTGAATTCTAATGTACTACAACACAGACCCCATTCGATTTTATCAACACTGAACAATCGCTTACTTAATAAGTGTATATTGCTCATATTAACAGTTATCAACTTCAATACTATAAATGATTCACGCATTAACAATAATACCCCGTTGTTGATAGCCTCATAATTTTTCTTGCAATAGATACGGGATAAAATCATATTTTTTTGCAGAACGTAGGATATTTTATTAAATTCAGTCAGTTCAACTTACTCGTTATTAAAGAGAACCTGAGCATCACGATTTATTCGTAACGGTGTTGCCTTCAATCCCACGCACAATTTCCACTCGTTAATAAAATTTCCGCGAAAAAGGTGTAACTACGGCCACCCCCGTGGAAAACCAAAGCATGGCTGCAGGGCATTCTTCCATTTTCTGGTGCGAATTGCTCGAAAGTATGTTTTCCACCCACTCACGAAAAGAGCATCTTGTCTCTAAAAAGCATTGAGTAAAAATGCCGTAGTTCAGCAAAATCGAAGGGCTACTAAGCGGGAAGACAGAATTGGAATTTATAATTGATTGAAAAGGGCCGTGAAGAAAGCTCATAGAGAAAATCCCTGATAAACTCGTAAAACAGATTTGTTTCTCTACATTCAACCACATCTACATTCTGTTACGTAATGGCATTAGGCTATGTGCAAATATTGTTCATCATTTACGCACACTGCCTATTGCATCTCATTAAAGTAAAACGTTCCGTAATTCAGCCGGCAGCCGGCAATTTGAGTTCCGCCATACAGAGAGGAACGGTACCGTGCACTGAAAGCGAAAGTGCTGCGGGCATTACTTGACTAACCTTGGCGAGAAAGTGCATCTAATTATGATATTGGGAAGCAGGTAAACAGGCAGCGAAATGAAGATGATACAAATGGAGACCGTTTTATCGCCACTTCAAAGAAAAATACCACATTGGTGTTACATGATTGAGCTACCATTTATTTCGGCATTTTGCTAACAAAGCTCGCTGAGTTGGGGCCTATAAAATCGTTTGTTCTTCTTTTTCTTCAATGGCTCAACTTCATCTGGATTTTTGCCTGCTTCTCAGCTTGTTCTATTAGCTTTGCACGGTTATCATAGGAAGGAATCACCTATGAAAAAAATGCTAGAACAAAAGTTTTTTGGCATAGCTAAATGGAAAATGAAAAACAGTTTTTGATTATAAATCAATAGTTACTTGATTGTTTTCCATAGTTTCACAATTTTTACACAAAATTGATTATATTATATTATTTTAGACTGAAACAATTAAGGTGTGCCAAATACTGCTTTTTGTTGTTGAAAAAATTCGATGAATGTTGGAAGGTGCAAAAACTGATGTAGCTCATGGTAGCTCTCATGGGAAGTAAAGGGTTAAAAGCTTTTCTATGCCTTTTATGACATGAATATATCTTATTAAAGTATGTTGTTTGACAAGTACAATAAATACAATAAGCCTAGGGAGTCGTAATTGTTTCCTTTCCAAAAACATTCTAGACCGGGGCTAAGAATTTCAACCAAAATGAACCTGGAACGAAGAGCCCTAACTTTGAATAAACTTTTTATTCTAAATATAAAATAGGAGGGAACAGGAGAAAATGATAAAAGTATCACGGAATGTCATTTGACATAAATTTGGCTCAGACGCCCCGATCTCAGATTTAACATGTATTCAAGGTTATAATCCGAAGCGCTTAATTATTGTCTACCAGATCTGTTACAGAGTCTCTACTACCTAGAAAACCTGGAATCATCAGGGAATTTTTCCCCACATGGAAAATATTGGAATCATCAGAGAATTTCTGATACAACCAGGGAAATCACAAACATAACAAAATTCAAACATATCCCAAAAACACGCCTGCATCTAAGACATGAGAAGCAATGTCTAAAGCAGACTACATACAAGAAGTCAGTATAGTAAACACTATATTTCGCATAGTTGTTTGTAGTATGTTCAAAATGTGCAGTGTAGTAAAGTCTCTTATTTGCTCACAAGTGACGTTTACTACTCAAACTGTAGTAAACTAGAACTTGCTTTTTTTATTCGACCCATTTACTCACCAAAGCACACTCGCCGATCGATCCAGGTCTGATCATCTCAGACAAAGATTTAGCAAAGAAAAGTATAGATAAATTTCTGTCCATACCTACTAATTTACTTTTTACCTAACTTTTATTTTTACTAAGTAGGGCAAATGGCTGAATTAAAAGATCTTCATCCAGAGCTATGTTCAGCTTAACATGTTGCCAAGATATATCAAACTCGACTTTTTTTAAATTCTTTATGGAGGCTACGCCGCCATGAATCTCTGGGTCCACCTCTGCTGTTCAGCTGGGTTGCAGTCTAATTCTTGTTTACAGATTTTGTTTCTGCTCTAACGTGCCACACCTAGCTCCACTTACGTTCCCGATTTTCAATTGCTATCGGCCTCCACTGACGGAGCAGAGCTGAGACACGTGACACATCATAATGAATAGTTATGCTTTAATGAGTTTATAAAACGCCAAAATCGTTCTAAAATAATCCGCTTTTTTGATTTTTTGCCTTTCTCGTATACTAAGTATACGGTAAAGGCTATATGATCGCTCCAAAAACAAACTTTTTATAGAAGGCCCGGAGACCCATAGTGTTATATACCAATCGACTCAGTTCGACGAATCGAGGTGATGTCTGTGTGTGTGTGTGTGTGTGTGTGTGTGTATATGTGTGTGTGTGTGCGCGCAAAACTACTCAAAAATGTCACTCATTTTTCGGGCACTTATCCTTAACCGATTTGCTCACAACAAGTTGCATTCGACGCAGAATCCTGTCCCATTGTTTCCTGTTTGAAATTGGCCAGATCGGACTATGGGATCAGAAGTTATGGCCAAAATACAAATTCATACGAAAAAATCGTGTAAAAAATGTCACTCATTTTTCGGGCACTTATCCTCAACCGATTTGCTCGCAACAAGTTGCATTCGATGCAGAATCCTGTCCCATTGTTTCCTATTTGAAATTGGCCAGATCGAACTATGGGATCGAAAGTTATGGCCAAAATACAAATTCATACGAAAAAATCGCGTAAAAAATGTCACTCATTTTTCGGGCACTTATCCTCAACCGATTTGCTCACAACAAGTTGCATTCGACGCAGAATCCTGTCCCATTGTTTCCTATTTGAAATTGGCCAGATCGGACTATGGGATCAAAAGTTATGGCCAAAATACAAATTCATACGAAAAAATCGCGTGAAAAATGTAACTCATTTTTCGGGCACTTATCCTCAACCGATTTGCTCGCAACAAATTGCATTCAACGCAGAATCCTGTCCCATTGTTTACTATTTGAAATTGGCCAGATCGGACTATAGGATCGAAAGTTATGGCCAAAATACAAATTCATACGAAAAAATCGCGTAAAAAATGTCACTCATTTTTCGGGCACTTATCCTCAACCGATTTGCTCACAACAAGTTGCATTCGACGTAGAATCCTGTTTTGTTGTTTCCTATTGAAAATTGGCCATATCGGACTATGGGATCAAAAATTATACCATTATGGATCAATCGCAAAAAAAAACTCACTCATTTTTCAGGCACTTTTCCTCAACCGATTTGCTCGCATTAAATTGCATTCGATGCAGAATGTCTCATATTTTCTTATTGAAAATTGGCCAGATCGGACTATGGGCTTAGATGTTATGCCCAAGCAGCACAATTTGTTTCACTACAGAACATTTCACTGTGTTGCAACTATTCGGAAAGAAACAATCTTTGTGAAAGTGCCATTAAATATAACTCTCTTGTGATCTAAAAAGCGCAAGAGGTGGAGCCTACGGAAGCATCCTTCGATTGCAGTAAAATTGCAATAATGTTTCAAAATACTACAGCGGAAAAAAATAAAATAAAAATATAAAACTGTATTCGATTTATGGATCTTGTGATTGATAGTCCTTCACTCTACCACAGCACCATTCAACACTTCGAAGGAACTGCATATTGACTCACCATAAAAACCATACGATAATGAAGTTTTGTACTGGGTTTCCTGTTACTTGATTGCACCATGACAGGAAAAAATTGTGAGTTGTCAAAACGTTCAACGATGCTAAATTAAACATGAAAACACACTCAACTGTTCTGCAACTTAATTTAAACAAACAATTGAATTTTGAAAGACGCATTGAAGTTACATGGTAAAAAATATGCAACTTAATGATTTTGTTTCGTGTTTGCAACATGAAGTGCAGTATTCTTTGGTTGTTTGTTTCCAAATGTCAAACACGTACTGCATTGCAATGTTAATGAAACATTGATCACAATTCGAACGTTTTTGACATCTTGATGCAACATTTTCGTACTTTGATGTTTTTCCAATGCCTTTAATGAAACTGAATAGAAACAAGGTGCTTTTAGGAAGATGTTGCGTGTGCTACTTGGGTGGTCAAATTACTATTTATTGCGAAAAAGAGTTCGAAAAAGTCTAGCTCACTTTTTTAGCACTTAGACTACATCTATTCCCCAAGCAACACAAATTCAACAAATCTGGCTGCAGTAACCATATTGTGACTGAATCCGGTCATATACCATTAACCTCGATGGTCCGGACTGCTGTGCGTATTATTGGCATGACCTGCGAAAAAATCCCGAGGTAAAACTAAGCCGAAATTTTGGAGGTGGTAGTCTCGTGGTGTGGGCGGCATTCTCACGCAAAGGAAAAACGAATATTGCTACCAACTATATTGAACTACTGGATTGTATGTTGATACCGTTCACAGAGGATGTAATGGACAATGACTTCATTTTCCAGCAGGATAACGCTGCAATTCACGTGAGCAAGGTGTCCAAACAATGGTTTTCGGAGCGGGACATAACCCTTTTGGAGTGGCCAGCGCGGAGTCTGGATCTCAATCCCATTGAAAATCTTTGGGGAATCCTAGCCAGACGGGTTTACAGTGGAGGACGGCAGTTTGGAACAGTTCGGGAGCTACAAGTGGCTGTAAGGGAAGAATGGCAAAAAATTCCTTTGAAAATGTTACAAAACCTTGTCGATTCGATGCCAAAACGTATTTATGAATCAATTCTGAAAAATGGTAAACAAACAAAGTACTGAACTTCATTTATTATTGTTAATATGAATTATAATCAATAAAAATAAAGTTGCAATTATATGAATTTCCACCCCTAAAATGTTCTCCGAGTTTTCTCCACATATTGGTGTTATTTGAGATTTTTCCAAACCTTTTGAACGAACGAGAAAGGCACCATCACCGCTAGGTGGATTAATCTGGGTTTTTTTTAAAAGAAGGATTCCTGGATAATTTACGAAGGCATTCCTTACTTTAAACATTAATCCATAGAAATTATTTGCATAACTTTCTAAATTACTTCTGGTGGAATTTCCAAGTCCCTGAAAGAACTTCTGGAGGAATTTCTAAAGGAATTTTCGAAGGATTCTTTAAGGAATTCCTAAAAGAAAATTTGAAAGGATTTACGACAAAAAAAAAATCTAAAGGCATTTATGAAGGATATTCAAAAGTGTTCCCGAATATATTTTCCAATAGAAATTAAAAAAAAAGTAAAGGTGTTCTAGAAAGTATTTTAAAAGGGATTCTAAAATGAATTCCGAATAAATTTCTAAATAGGGTGTTTAAAAGAAATTCTCTAGGATTGTCCGAAGGAATTTCTTAAAAATTACTGGAGAAATTTCCAAAGAAATCACTGGAACAATCTCCTCCAGGAATTCCAGAAATAATTTATTTCACCACCAGAAATAATTTGCTTCACCTGAAGCCTCTCTTAGCTGGTAGCTTCTATTCATTCATTTATTTAGTTAACATCTAAACAGATAACACTGATTCAACAATTTGACGCTACAATGCACGGTTCGAGGCCCCATCTCCATCCTCGGATACGCCCCACGCTCGCCAAGTCGTTTTGCACCTATTCTCTACAACTCGCTCGCTGCGCTCCACGCCGTCTCGTACCTGACGGATCGGAAGCGAACACCATCTTTGCAGGGTTGCTGTCCGGCATTCTTGCAACATGTCCTGCCCATCGTACCCTTCCGGCTTTAGCTACCTTCTGGATACTGGGTTAGAGTAGAGTTGGGTTAGCGTAGAGTTGGGTGAGCTCATGGTTCATTCTTCGCCGCCACACACCGTCGGTAGCTTCTAGGTTATGTTTAAACTGTTTAGGATATAATTTAGGGTAAATTGCATGCTTTCATAATTCATTTTGTACTTGTTCTACTTACTTAGGGATAATTAAATGTTCAGTGTATTTGTGTTCAATTAGATTAAGTAACTAAGTAGATCAGTAATTCTGCACATGTGAGAAGCTGGAAATAGGCATCTTATTATTGAAATTGCTTTATGTTATTGCACTCAAAGTCCCACTCACAGTCACAGGCTAAGCAATTTTAAATTGAATACTTTTCACGGAATCTGATTCCAAATTAGAATAATTAATATGATATTTAGATTTAGGAAATTTTAGAACTGGCGGGGATTTGTCCAACCACTTGCTGACTTTGTTTTGAATTTTATCCCTACATTGTCATCGTTTGTCATGCTCCGTAGTGTCAGCTGGCTGTATGCTGTATGCTGTATGTATGGCTAGTGCGTATGGCTGTTTGAGTGCTAGGGCTGTTCACCGTCACATACCCCCTCCCGTGAACGACTACGATGTTCTAAGCCAAGTTCACCAACTCCAGCGACGTCGAGCAGCGCCAAATTTACCGCTGGACGACGATGTAGTCCTCCAGCTGTTCGTACCCATGCTTGCCGAATCCTTCCGTTCGCGCAAGATCCGCTACGTTTATTTTAGTGGGATTCCACCGCCATTCGTCTATTTCCATTGTAGTTAAGATTTCTGCTATGCGGAAGCCCACGAACTGATGATATTTACGATGATCGGAATTTAACCATGCAAGCACTGTCCGGGAGTCAGTCCAGAGCACTCACTTGGTTACTTGGAGATCGTGCATCTTTATACCGTGCGGGACCGAAATCCGTACAGCACCGAAATCGGTCCAACTCATGAGAAATCAATAAATTGAAGGAGGTTAAAGGTAATTAATGTAGGAATAATTAATCTTATCCTGTTCAGATACTTGACAGTAAGCTTCTAAGGCATAGAATTGGAAAGAAGGCTTTGAAATTAAAACAACAAAAATCAAAAACAAATCTCCACCCACCAAACGCGGAGTTTGAGCCGCCATTTTGTTTTCGGGTAGAGCATAATTGCACCAAAAGTAACTGTGTTTCAATTGCTAATTGCAAATCATTACTTAAGATAAGCGGAATACAAATCGGAGGGATCACTTCTCAAGGTGCGTATCGAACTATTTACAGTGGTAGTTTAGTCAATCAGACTGTTTCAATTTAAATATTTAGTTAAGAAATAGCTGTACGGATTTTGATCCTTTGATTCGAAATCCGTCCACGGTGTACGGATTTCGAGTCATGAGTAGTTGATTTAATTCATTATTTTATCATGTTTTTCGTAGTTTTTAATGAGTAAATGTGAAACACTCCAAAAGTAGAAGCCTTCATGCGCCTGTGTCAATGACAAATGTTTTATTTTCATTCGATTCCTATTTTCTAATGACTTTTTCATATACTAAGGTGCTTAAGTGTACGGATTTCGATGCCCCACGGTAACACTGTTCAACAGTCGCGATCCAAGCACTGCCGCCTGAAGTTCCAAACGGGGAATGGAGAGCATTTTAAGCGGGGCTACTTTGATTTCGCTGATACTAGCACAGTATCCACTCCGTACGAAGTTTTCACACGGAAGTATAGTACACTAGAATAAGCCGATTCACTCGCATCAACAAAAACGTGTATTTGTAGCGCGTTGTATGTTTCTTGGTTACTACCTGTGAAATAGCAACGCGGGATACGGATCGAGCTTAACTTCGGTAGATATCCCGACCACAATCTCCATCGTTCACACAAATCGCTATTGATGGTATCGTCCCAGCCAATCCCAGAGGTCCATATGCCCTGCATAAGAATTCTTCCGTGGATTAAGAAGAACGTTATCAAGCCTAGAGGATCAAAGTGGCTCATAACAACCCGCAACACTTCTCGTTTCGTAGGTATGTGTGTGTCGGCCAGTACATCATGTACTGTGGCGGATGATTGCGTTGGCCGCTGTTGGATAGTCATTGGCGAAATCCCGTGCGTTGCGATTTTTGACGTATTGGGCCGAGCTCGGGGAACACGTGGACCCGAAGATTGCTACATTCATCACTAATATTGTCGGGTCCACGTCCGGTCGGTCTCGCCACAGGAACCTTTGGAACTGTCGATCCTCTTCTCGTATCTTGATACGGTGAAACATTTCCTTTATGTCGGCGGGTAAAGCATACTGGAACCTCCGAAAATTGCTGAGAACCGCTGGCAATGACCCCAGCATATCTGGTCCTTTTAGCAAAGAAGACACGCCGTCTACCGTTGCTCTCGCGTCCATAATCAATCGAACTTTGTTTTTTCTCGGGTGATAAACGATGCCAAGAGGCAAATACCTGCATTTTTCTGGCTTGGTTGGTTAGCTCATATATCGTTGCTTCGTGCGCATATTGCTTTTCAACGTAATAAACGTTTTCAACGTAATCTTCCTTTCAAGATTACGGAGCCGCCTGTAGGCCATTCCATAGCTGTTGGGCAGCTGCACGTTATCCGTTCTCCAGAGAAGGCCAGTTTCGAACCCGGTGGAAATTCTCCTAGTTGTTGTTTCCAAAATTTCACGTGCACATCGTTCTTCATCGGACTCTAAATGAGCTATTGGGGATGTTATTCCAGAGTTATCCAATGCTACATAGTTCCGAACTAACTGGTTCAATTCTTGATCGTGATTGGAGGGACAACCGTAGATGCTCCAGCCAAGACGACATTTGGCTGCCAGACGCTGTAGTTGGGTGGCCCCAGTCACCTTCACGTATCTTCAACGGTATTGTGAGCTTCAAGTTGTCAAGCTTCAGGTTGTCAAGACCAATCAGTAGCAACTTCCTTGTAATCATTGATCAATAGCCCACGAAGGTGGGGATATCTTGCCACTAGACCACGGTAGTTCAATGATTGCTTAGGGAGCATCAATTTTCCAACCGTACGAGCGTCGACGAGCTTAATAGCTGATTTATTCGCTATCCAGAAATATCCACCAGCAGTCGTTGAGATTTGGATTCACTGCGTGTAACATTTCCTGTCAATAGCAACTGTAGTGGTTCACGTGGTCCAGAAATTCCAAGTTTGGAAGCGACGCACGGTGGAGTAGCTAGAACAAATGGCTGGCCAAAAACCCTTTCTCGTTTTTCGAACTTTTGCATAGTATTATATTTTTAGAATATTCTTTAATATTATCTCCATTATGTGTCATTGAAATTTTTACGTTTGTTCCTTATTAGTATTAATGACAACCTATCAAAAATCATGTTAATTTGATGATTTTTAGCGTGCCGTAAGACAAAGATCAGTTACCACTGCTGACTAATCTAAATAACACATATAATGTTAGGTTTATAGTCACAAAACATCATTTATAGACTGCCCTAGGACCTCCATGAGTTGAAATGAATTATATTTAACATTAAGATATTATTTCATAAACATAAATAACATGGAGTTTTTGACATTTTTTAACAAACTTCATTATTAAAAAAGTAGAAGTACTCTCTCGTATTCCGCTACGAGATTGTACACACATGAAAATATAGGCTTTCATCTTTCCATTGCGGGTTAAAGATCATCCGCATTCGTCCGCAAACGAATTTGCGAGTAACTTCAAAATAGGTAGTTTTCATATTTTCCGCCATTGATGTCAACAGTATATAGGCAGAAAAATTCCGCAGATAGCTGGTTTTTCTGGTTTTCGAGGCATTTGAGACATAGACATGATTGAATACAACAGTAACATACTCTGTTTTTTGTTATTCATTCGTTCATTTGGTAGGCTCAAATGCTGTAGGGCGTTACGGAGCCGATTTTTTTTAATGCGATTTTGTAACCTAACCCTCAAATAATAATGTTAGTTTGGGGCATCTGCTACTCATTTAAATCTCTACAAAGCATAGAGAATGCTCTATTATCTTTCATCTCCTTCTCACTAACCAATCTTATGGAAAATCTAAATATCAATTGTATTGAATTTGGCGATTGCATTGACAACAGATAGGGGGATTGACGGCTTTGGCAGGATTTGTTCTGTTATTGTCGGGGTTTTTTTTTATGACTGATTATGCTCAAATTTGGCCTAAACATTCTTTGCATATCAAAGAATATTGTGGCCAAATTTCATAAAATTTGGTCGACAAAAACCCCCCTGCCAATAATAGAACAAAACCTGCCAAAGCCGTCTTTTCCCCTATGTAAAACTCGATATAACTTAAATACATAATAGTTGATATTATGTAGACAAGTTGAAGCAAAGAAATAATATGGGGTAGGGGATAAAACGGGCAAGTGCCACTTCAAGCTAAATAGAAACAATTCGAATAAGCAGTCTACTTGGTCTTAAGTGAATTAACCTTATGAGGCAACCTTGTACATAGGACCAAAACAGGAAATAGAAAGAAACATTTCCTCTCCAAAAATAATCAATCCTATGTTATTGTAAGATGAAGATGTTTTAAGCAAAAAGTTTATGAACGACCCATAAGGGTGCGAAAACAATAGCCAGACTTTTGTTTAATCAATTTCAAATTTTACGATGCAACTGATGTTATGCGTGAGTAATCAGTGTTGATTGTACGTTCTGGGTAGCTTTCGCTATCAAGAAAGGTCATTTCTCACTGGTAGGTGAATTTGCACCTGTAAAAATGTTCGAAAATCGATTGTTACTATGTTTTTGCATCATAAATGTAAAACCTACCAGAAAACGCCGAAATATAATTTTGGCCAGGATTTTGGTCCAGTTACCCCTTAGTGCGACGTCCTTTTCCAAGAGGGTAAGTTGAGAGCCTTCGTCTATAAACGCAAATATTTCGGCCTTCACATTTGGCCCAAAAAGGGTTACTGGCAATATTCTAAACAGGGAACCCTCAGGAGACTGCCTTTGGCCCAAATGACTAGTGGAAACCGCAACTGTCGTGGCCTGCGCCACTGAGTGTAGAAGGGTATGGTGCCGTAATCGGCAACCTGCAATTCCGCAGCCTTGCCAGCCTTGCGACATGGCCATCTACCATGCTGGTTTAAACAAATTCTACACAAAGAGTTCTGGTTGACAATTTTGTGTCTTTCGTCGACGTTCAATGATCTAAACTGCTGACAATCGTGGACCCGATGGCCTTCCATTCCGCACGCAACACACGTCCTTTTTTGTAGTTTATCCTCTTGGCCACCACTGTTGGAAGACGTGTTATCCTCCGTATATGATCCTTCTGAATGAACGTGATTTTAACGATTTGCTTGCCGCATGATCATCCGCTACGTCAAACGCTAGCTCTACGATAGAGTTCATAAACGTCCCGAATGTTCTAAGATCGGAATCGACTCTAGCACATTTATATGCCGCCCACTTCATTCTGTAATCCACCGGCAGCTTACCGACCAAGTCGTGAAGAAGAGCGGGATTCATTAGATGCGCATGTTGTTTTGCAGTCTTCAAGTGTTCCACAAGGTTGTCTACGGCCATTCCGAAGTCGATGATACTCTCCAAGTTATCCATATTCGGCGCCGGAAGATGCCAAATCTTTTCAGTGAGGGCCCGAATCAAGATTTCCGGTCGACCATATCGCAGCTGTAAAGTCTTTATCACATTTTATGAAGGTATTTCCAATAGATTTTTTTAATTACTTTGTTAACGTGATTTTTTATAAAGTTTGTAAGTTCATCACGGATTTCGAATTGATGCTAGTGGCGCTGTAGTCATTAAAATTATTTTGCCACGCTTAACTTGGCCGTTTGTTGTCCATCATTTAGTAGTGCAAGTTTGGTTTCATCACCAACATCGGTTTGATATTTACAGTATCGGCAAAATAGTGTTGGTAACGCGAATGGGATAGGAAATCTCAAATAAATTTCCAAAAAAAATCCTGGGAGAATTTTTGAAGATATTTTAAAAGAATACCTGAAGATATCTCCAAAGTATTTTACGAAGATATTTCCGAGAGATTTTCTTGAGAAATTTTCGAAGGAGTCCCTAAAGAAATTTCTGAATAAAATCATGGAGAGAGTTCTGAAGGTTTTTCTGAGGAAAATTTGGAAAAAAAAATCTAGGATTCTTTATTTGGAGGAATTTCTGAATTCATTTCTGGAAGATTTGTCGTAGAAAACCCTAGAGCATTTTTTGAAGGAATACTTGGAGAAATTTCCGATGGAATTACTGAACGAATTCTTGATTGAATGGCTGAAGCAATTTCTAGATGTACTTGTTAAGAAAGTTTAAAAAGTTAAGAAATTAATTTGAAAAAGGTTTTTCGCAATATTTACTTGTTTGTTGATCCATTGATCTGTACCCCAAGGAGTTCTTAGAAGACCTGCAAACCTTGTAAATGATGATAAACCTCCCAACGTGTTTCCATATGAAGCTCACATACGACGAAGCCTTGAAGCCTCACATACGACGTTCGTCGTTACGCTGGTTGATCCAGCGTGATTCTATGTGGTAGAATGGGGCCATTTCGCTAGAAGTCACTAGTGAGAAATTCATCACTGCGCTGGTTGAGTCTTAGGTCTACACTCCAAGGAGTTCTTGGATGACCTATGAACCTTGAAAAATATTATAAGCACCCCAGTGTGTTTCTATAGACCAGAATGGCGCTATTCCGCTAAAAGTCACACATGAAAAGTCCATCGTTACGCTGGTTGATCCGTAGGACTATTTTCCAAGGAGTTCTTGGATGACCTACTAAACTTGAACATGGTTATAAACCACCCAGCGTGCTTCTATGGACCAGAATGGAGCTATTTCGAGAGACGTCACAAGTGAGAAGTCCATCGTTTCGTTAATTGAACTGCCTATTAGGCTGATGTGGCTCATACAGATATGGGAACCTTATGCTTGAAATGACAGTATAACTGTAGTAATGATTTAACATTTTTTGTGGACCCAAATTATGCTGCGAGGGTAGTGATTACCCTTGAAATGATTCTAGTTGCGGTCTTGACCCAAAGACAGCGTTGAAAATTCTGAGACACGGATGGAAAAGCTTGTTCAAAACATAAAAACAGCATTTCATACTAGTAACTGTTTCTCTTTCACTAAGAAAGTGAAATAAAACTGAATTCAATAAATTTAACATACAAATAATGTCAATGAAACGCGTCAAGAAATGCGAGTCAAACGTATGGGTCACTCAAAGAAAACCGTATCTCGATATATTGTGTCAAACTCGACGCAATACAGGACGCAAGGACTTCAAATCCTCTGTCCTATTTTAAGGTTGCTAGGATAATATCGCTACAACCTTACTTACTTACTTAGTTATTATTTTTGAAAACGGTTTGAATTTCTTAGTCACAAAGAAAAGCTTTACGCTTTTTTTTTACAGTGTACCCTGTGTTTCGCCTTTGGCGTATTGAAGTTCTCATCTAGGTCTTCTTTCATAGAAGCTTGTTCCATTCTCTTTCCATTTGCATTTCCTGTACATTTCTGTAAAATGAGGGAATCGTCTGTTACATGCTTAAATCTGAATCACTTCGAACCAGTGAATTTGAGAATACTTACACCAAGGTTTTTGAACGGATTTGGATTTTAGCCATTTTATTCAAGACCTTCAGCATCGTTAAAACAATGAGTTGACTCTACCAAAAATGTCATAAGGAATCAAAGAAAATGCAAGTGATATTTGAAAAGCTGTGAAAATTCTAATTAACCAAAGCAATAATTAATTCCAAGCGCGTAAAAAAATCTTAGTATAACTTGTCATCATTTCCTCTAGTGCTCCCATTATGAATTTTGGGGGTCCGCTAAGGCCTGTCGCCCATTTGGTGGGCTGACCAACCACGGGGCTGAGTGGACAATTTTGTTGACGATATAAATCAAACGACCTTTTTTTCTGACAAGTTTATAATTTGTTTATAGTTTATATTATATTCCCGTTGGAATGGAAAACCCATTGATGTAGAAAATGTTATTCATCCAAAATCATGTTTAAAATTACCTTGTACGTTGACTCAGATCAGAAACACTAACTCTTACACAATCGGTGAATTCATGTTTCATTTTCAAAGAAGCATACATGTATGTTGTATTGTATATTGCTTTCGCACAGATCTTACGCCCGTCATTTTCCATTAGAAGGAATATCCCAGCCCCTCTCCGTTACCCTCAACCTACACCTCAATGATTCATTCCTCGGGTAGCCACAGCACGGTACGTATCACACGTGTGTGTAACCAGGTTCACAGCTGGTTCGACCGACCATTAACCTGCCCGAATCATATATATTATGCTGGTGCTCCAGGGAATGAGAAAACGAGGCGGGAGCATGACACAAAACTCACAACTTGAGCGTACTGGTCGGTCGGTCGGTCGGTGTTGGGCAAACAAGAACAAGGCTTCTCTTCTCCTAAATGGCTCAATGTTTTTGACCCAAGAGGTTAACGGAGATTCGTTTTTTTTTGCGACAACGTTTGCGTAACATTTGTTCCAATAAAAAAGTGCTCGTACTTCACATCGTGTTCGCACTTCGGCAATGGGAATTTTGTGTTCAGATATAGATGAAACGTTCATATGAAATTTACATTCTTCCAAAGTTCAATTGTTTTGATTGAAAAATTAAAATTAAGATTCTCTCCTAATGATTTTGAGTTTTATTTTTCGTTTTGTTGACACAAAAAACCAACTAGTTAAAAGTGAATCGCAGGGCTTTAAAGAGAATCGGAACGGCTCGATATATCGTATTACTTCCCTTATCTATAGTTAAATTATCGCCACACAATGTTGGAAATGAAATGATAGTCTAATGTAGCGGTGAACGTATCAACATGCATAATAAGCTAATGAGCACCCGTCTCGATAAAAGATATTTTAGTTACCAGATAAAGATTGTCGCTTCGGTATTTTTCCTTCATTGACATTTAGATCCCCTATCCTCGTCAGCAAAAGATGTTACGGACAGCGACGTCAGCGACAATGTTTATCTTGTAACTAAAATATCTTTTGCCTCGATATGCTGGAGAATTTTGGTATGGAAGACGGCATTACTTTTGAGGTCGAAATACGTATCTGTCAAGATACAATTAAGTGGTGGAATTCAATGGAATTGTATAAACTCGTCTTATGACAGGTGAAAACATTCCACTAAAAAGCTCAAAATAATTTTCTTATCAAAATGGATTCTTATCAAATTTCCAAGGAATGTAGTTATTGCTGAAAAATGCAAAAAACAAGCGACAAAAGAGAATAGCGATAACTCTTTGTCCTCATCTGCAGAGGATACAGACATTGTTGCGTTCCATTTTATTTGCAACAAACATGGAGAGGTAATTGTTGTGTACTTTTCAAATTGCGATAACTTGCATATTTCAGAAGTAAAACACAAATCATGTCAACAGATGGTTAAGTTTATATCTAAACTATGATAACTGATACTTATTTAACCAAAAACATCATCGGAAACCGACTACTTCTCAAAATGCGCGGCAGGCGATCATTGTCCTATTCTGTTGCAGTTTGGGACAAACGCTTATTGCGAGTTGAGTTTGTCCCAACATTTACAAGAGAGGACAATGTTGTTGTCATTGGCAATGTTGTTATTTTACATTCCTTGCAAATTTCGTATCTTTGTTGGGGGGGGGGGGAGTCTGATTTAGACCGAGAGTTAGGATCCATATTATTCTCAAAATCTGACATCTAAATTACATACAGAATACAATTACTGTCAGGCATTTATCCCTCTCCGAACAGATGGGTCATATATGCCCAGTACATATTTAAAATTGGCTGAATACACTCTCGATA
Organism: Armigeres subalbatus; assembly: GCF_024139115.2. NCBI lineage: Eukaryota > Metazoa > Arthropoda > Insecta > Diptera > Culicidae > Armigeres > Armigeres subalbatus. Next base: position 7,846,042 of record NC_085141.1, on the reverse strand, counting down.
GGTAGAGACCATGAGATACGTTTTTCGATAGCTGTTACGATAATGCACTGAATTGGGGGGGCTACAACCGATGACATTTTTTTTAATAAGCCTCAATTACGGGGGCACCGGTTCTTATACAGCTGTGTGAAAAAAATATGGTCACTAACTTAAAATGAGCGAAAAAACGTGTTTTATCAAACCCCGGTGAGGGCCGCCTATCCGAATCATTTTTTTTTTCAACTTGTGTACAAGTGCGATAGTTTTATTTTCATGGCTTGTTATGATTCGAAGAGGTTTTTGCCTCTCTTTTATCGTTGTTCGTTATCTATCGAGAGCGATTTCTGCAAACCCTGGGAGTTACACAAAATGGATGGGATAGGCTAAATTTTGGAAAATAACAAAACACAACACAAATTAAGCCTAAATTGCCTGTTTGGCGAATGTTATTAATATAGGAGCATGTTATTAATAATGGAGCAGATAACCTATGTTCAGTGAGATGGAAAACGGAACAGTCCTCCAATGTAAAATAATGGGACCCTCGTTAGCCGTGCGGTAATGCGTGGCTACAAAGCAAGATCATGCTGAGGGTGGCTGGACTGGATTCGATTCCCCAGTCCGGTCTAAGAAATTTTCGAGTTGGAAATTTTATCGACTTCACTGGTAATAAAAGTATCATCGTGTTGGTTTCATGATAGACAAATGCAAAAATTGTAACTTGGCTTACAAACCTCGCAGCTAATAATATTGTGGAAGAGCTTAGTATGTTAACTCAAATTCATTATTACAAAAGTTTTTAAAAAATCTTCGAGTGGCAGCTGGTGCTTGATGATGGAGTATTGAGTCTTCGTGCTTTGGTGCCTACATGAGGATTTCGTTGTACGACGAAAGTTAATGTCGTGCTACTGTGACATTTCGGACTGTGACGATGATTTTTGTCAGCCCCAATTGTTGTACTGTTAGTACTGACATTCGTACCATACCCAGAACAATTCTGTGTGACATTATTTGTATTAAGCATTTTGTATCAACTCGCATACAAACCGATCAGAGAATGCCATACTTGTTAATACAGCTCATTGCATTAAGTCGGTTTATTCGGTTTCGATCAATACATCCAAACGAATCTCGTCGGTTCCTCCTAGAACAAGTATATGAATCGTGTACAGCAATATAACTTTAACCCACACAATCTTCCCGATTCCATTTAGCTTGATGACGGAAAAGGAAACAAATATGCATGGTGCTCATTCCAACCGTATCACTCATTGCTCTCCCTGTTACCCTTCCACTTGTCACATACGCATAGCATGAAACGTGGATTATGATTGCCTTTGGTTGCGTCGTTCCTCATCTGGTAAATAGACCAGATGGTTAGAGCTTCAGTTTAGATGTGCTATAAGTGTGGAGGGTCCAGGTTCAATTCCCGTTTTTCACCGATTTTTTTTTGTATTTTTGCTGAGGTTGTCGAATTATACACCATTTCACTCCTCGATGGGGGAGTGTAAAATTAGATTCAATGTAGACACTAACATATAACCAGTTCTTATTTTCTCTTGACCGGAGACCTAATGCAAGGGCCTGCAGTTTACTTAATACAATCTGTGCATATGTCGCAAATTATGGCAAACTGTACGCGAAACTAATGCGAGATTGCAATAAAATGTTGCAATCTCTGGTTGGGTGTAGGTTCTTATTCCGCGGATTTCATAATAGGGAACTGCCCCGATCTCCATCTTTCTGAACATATATTCATCTCATCGCGAAACAAAGAAATACATCCTTAATTTTGTCACTTCGTTTTGTCAACATGCGTTCTCACCACTGAAAAAAATCATAAAAATGAGAAACAAATCAAATAGCTTTCTATTGCTTTGTTTTGGACGTTCTGAAAAAACTACTTGAAGGGCAATACATTTATGTATTTTGTTACATATTCTTGGACATATTGCTTATATTAAGGCATTTTGTTTCTAGACATCTTTGCTTATACATCCTAGGTTGTGTACTCCAGAATAGTTTGGACACACATAATAGTTGAGGGTTCTTACATGTATTCATCTTGGTTTGGACGGCCTTGGACATCGGACAAATTTCAAAGCCTTTTTGGTTCTTTTTATACTAGTTATGGTGAGACCATTAAAAACCCTTAATATGTGCATTAGATCTATGCAAAAAAAAGTCGTCCTGAAAAGGCTAAAAGATGACGCGATAGACTTAGCAAGCATGCTTACTTGCAGTTATGTTCCCTCCTGTTACTTGATAGTGTACTGTGATGCCAAGACCGGAATGAAACGAGCCTTTTTCTGATGCATAACTTGTGTATCTCATCCCCTTTAATGGCTTTATTGTTGTTATAAGTTAACCACATGTATCCACCCTACGACCTACGTGGTGAGTGGACTTCCTGGTTGGTGCAGTACCTATATATGCATGTTGAGAAAATTGTTCTAGAGAGCTGATGGAAAAGTTTACGATAGCGAATGTCGCTACTGTTTGCGTGATCCAGCATCTAGGTTCCATTGACACAAAATATGACTTCTGACAATCTGATTTAATGCGCCCTTAATCTACCATTGCATGAATATACAAATGCGATCAGATACGTGAATTCCGACCGCGTTCTGTGTCCTAATCGGGCCAAGTATGAGAAAATGGAGATAGAAATGCCTCTCCTCGGCCTGCCGAAAACCATAACAAACAGCACTCCCCACTATTTTTATCCTATCCGTATCACTTGGAACGAAATGGCTATTTGCGGTCACCGCCTTGACCACATACACGATTTCACGCGAATGGTTGCAGTCATATCTGTCCGCTCCTCTGCCACATGCTGGTTGCGCTGGAATTGGAGCGTCTCCGGCAGTTCCACATTCACACGTACGGCGGTGCCTAGTGCGGTTGAGTACAATATTGTTGGTTGGGCGGTTCATTTTTTTTCTTTTCGCTAATCCATATCCTCCGGCACGAAGAACGATGTGGAGTTGATCGAGTTGATAAATTGGGCAAATTTAATCTGCTTGTTTGCTCAAGAAGTGTGAACGGAGAAGACTGCGGTAGCTATTTATTATCCAATAGAGATAAGTTACGTTGAATTCCATTTGATTATTACGTTTCGTTTGATACGTTACGTTTCCACTTGATTATTTATTAGGTAGAACTGGGTTTCGAAGACGAAAGCTGTTCGCTTTAGTAAACGAAAGAGCTACATTTTTTCAGTTACTGATATAATAGTCATCCTATGAAATCCAAAGAATATGCATGTTTTTCATTGTTATAATTTTATTCAGCAGCAGAGCCACGCTTGTATATGTATTTGCAATCCCTAATCCCAAGTCAGCCGCTAGTACGTCGGTTAATCAAACTAAATTATTGAATGAATGTTACGAAAACTGTATATCACCAATGTAAGAATAATTTTTAAAAAAATCCGGGGCCCCGACTCCATAACGCTCAATGACACATAACCCTAGCAGAGCTTGAGATCAAATCGACAACGTATCCCCCCGGATAAAAACCAACTTTAGTGTACTTAGCAATGTACGATTTGCTCGCAATAGTTTGCATTCAACGCGGAATATGGATTTTTTTGTGTGATATCCCAAAAAACATTTTCTATTTTATGATTTACAGTCACCTCTCTACATCTCGATATTGGAGGAATAATCGAGATAAGGAGAGATCTTGGAATGAAAGAAAAATTGAAATGGGTACTAGCTCGGAAAAAGCTCGTTGCTATGAAAACAACAATACAAATGTCATTTCTTATTTTTTATGTGGTCATTATTGTCCCAAGGTGGTCTAGTTGTCTAGAAATTTGAATAAATCGCCATTGGGAGAGAGAATCCTTAAGGCAATATGTCCAGAAACCATCGATATAGAGAGATATCGAGATAGGGAAGTTATCGAGATGTAGAAAGCAAATATTTATGCAGATTGAAAGGACCGAACAAACCATCGACATAACGAGACATATCAAGATATAGAACAACGAGATGTAGGTAGAGTATCGACTTACTATAGTAAATGAATCATTTGTTTGAGAAACTGCATATATCCATTTTACACAATTTCGAGAAAACAACAAAAAACTGTTTTTGAATAAATTTGCACCGAATCTTTCGATTTCTTCGATACATATAAATAGTTTTTGGAAAAGCTCAACAACCTGGGGCACTTCCAGTGCGAAAATTGCAAGCAAAACTCCATCAAAGTGCATGCACATACATAGGGGAACAGGTGGTAAAATGAACACGTTAAGGACTTGCGTTGAATTCAATCCTAAAACGAGGATAATTTGCTAGTTTTACCACTTGGTCCAACAATTTAACTCATATTCTTATCGCAATCACATTGCTGAACGCCGCCTACAAGGTACTCTCCCAAATTTTATGCCGTCGACTAGCACCAACTGCAAGGGAGTTCGTGGGGCAGTACCAGGCGGGTTTTATGGGCGAACGCTCCACCACGGACCAGGTGTTCGCCATTCGCCAAGTACTGCAGAAATGCCGCGAATACAACGTGCCCACACATCATCTATTCATCGACTTCAAAGCCGCATATGATACAATCGATCGGGACCAGCTATGGCAGCTAATGCACGAACACGGTTTTCCGGATAAACTGACACGGTTGATCAAAGCGACGATGGATCGGGTGATGTGCGTAGTTCGAGTTTCAGGGGCATTCTCGAGTCCCTTCGAAACCCGCAGAGGGTTACGGCAAGGTGATGGTCTTTCGTGTTTGCTATTCAACATCGCTTTGGAAGGGGTAATACGAAGAGCAGGGATTAACACGAGTGGTACAATTTTCAATAAGTTCGTCCAGCTATTTGGCTTCGCCGACGACATAGACATTATGGCACGTAACTTTGAGAAGATGGAGGAAGCCTACATCAGACTGAAGAGAGAAGCTAAGCGGATCGGACTAGTCATCAACATGTCGAAGACGAAGTACATGATAGGAAGAGGTTCAAGAGAAGACAATGTGAGCCACCCACCGCGAGTTTGCATCGGTGGTGACGAAATCGAGGTGGTAGAAGAATTTGTGTACTTGGGCTCACTGGTGACTGCCGAAAATGACACCAGCAGAGAAATTCGGAGACGCATAGTGGCGGGAAATCGTACGTACTTTGGACTCCGCAAGACGCTCCGATCGAATAGAGTTCGCCGCCGTACCAAACTGACAATCTACAAAACGCTAATTAGACCGGTAGTCCTCTACGGACACGAGACCTGGACGATGCTCGTGGAGGACCAACGCGCACTTGAGTTTTCGAAAGGAAAGTGCTGCGTACCATCTATGGTGGGGGTGCAGATGGCGGACGGTACGTGGAGGAGGCGAATGAACCACGAATTGCATCAGCTGTTGCGAGAACCATCCATCGTTCACACCGCGAAAATCGGACGACTGCGATGGGCCGGGCACGTAGCCAGAATGTCGGACAGTAACCCGGTGAAAATGGTTCTCGACAACGATCCGACGGGCACAAGAAGGCGAGGTGCGCAGCGGGCAAGGTGGATCGATCAGGTGGAAGATGACTTGCGGACCCTCCGTAGACTGCGTGGTTGGCGACGTGTAGCCATGGACCGAGCCGAATGGAGAAGACTCTTATATACCGCACAGGCCACTTCGGCCTTAGTCTGATTAAATAAATCTTATTGCACTGAACATTTTTTCGCTAATAATCATTGTTCTATATAGTTTTTCATCTAAATAAAAAACATCGAAATTTCGAATGTGCAAAAATATTGCGGGTAAAATGAACACTGCCTGTTGGTAAAATGAACATCGCTTCCAAAACCCTTTTGAAACATTTAATTATCTTTTTTTAACTCTAGCACGGTTGTCCGACATTTCGCGGTAAAACATTCCGCGGTAAACCATTTCGCGGTGTACCATTTGGCGGTCTGTATCATTTGGCGGTAATCTGTTTCGCGGTTTATACAATTTCGCGGTGCTCCGTTTCGCGGTATTCAAGTTTAGCTTATCTTTTTAACTTTTTTTTATTCTTAAGAGTTCGCCATTCTTTTCTACCAACTCTTAATTTCCTCTTCTTTATATGGCCGTTTTTTTCAATGCGTTTCCCTTTCGAGCATTTTTCTCTTTTCTTTTACGCACTATTTTATGCTATTTCCAAAAAACATCAATATGATATGATGATAATTAGATGGCAATATGATAATTAGATGTGTAAACTTTGTCGTCAAGATACACTATATTATATGATAAAGCTCGTTGTCTGTCTATTTATTTTGGTAGAACTCAGAATATGTATGTATCTTCCTTAAATGTTAGCCGGTATTAGGCGAAATATCACGTGCTGTCTTCTTTAAATGTTCGCAATTGCCCGGGGTAAGGCAAATTGTGATGTTTTGTATTCTTTAAATATTTGCATTTGCCCGGTATAAGGCAAAGTGTGTTGTTTTGTTTTCTTCGATTGTTTGCATTTGCCCGGTATAAGGCAAAATCTGTTGTTTCGCCCTTCTTTAAATGTTCGCATTTGCCTGGTATAAGACAAAGTGTGTTGTTTTGCCTTCTTTACATAGTCGCATTTACAAATATGTTTTGCTTCCAAATATATTTTTTTGTTGGGATTTGAATTTATACAAGTCTGGTGTAAACTCAATGATTATACGCTTTACATTAAAATTAGGTAAATTTTGAGGCTTTTCAAAGCTAAAGAACACATTATTGTGCTACTTATAACATTAGTAAAATTAAACATGCGGATTGGTATTGACCGCGAAAAAGCTCACCGCGAAATAGTACTAACCGCGGAATGGTATACCGCCAAATAATATAAACCGCGAAATGTTATACCGCGATATGATCTGAACGCGAAGTGGTAGACAGCGAACTGATACACCGCGAAATGGTTAACCGCGGAATGTTTTACCGCGAAATGTCGTACAATCCTCTAGCACTGTATATATAACTAGTTAAGGTTACGAGAGCCTTTGGAAAAATCTGGTATAACTTTTGAAATGCTCTTAATTATCAATATAATAAAAAGAAGAAAAAAAGTTTTGAAATATCAGTTATTTTTAAATTTAATTCACATATTGAAAGTTTTATCTTGGTTATTTGATATGGTTTGTTTCTTGAACTTCACAATTGCACAACTTTTATCATAAATTTGCGAAAGTTTGATACAAGTGTTCATTTTACCTTCATACGTGCCTTGTGAAAAATAACTCTTTCTCTAACTATGCAAACCAATAATTTTACTATTTACCCCTTCAACATCTTTGTGAAGGTTGTACTATTTGCCGCTGTGGTTATAACCTGGGAGGGAGCTCTCGATACTACACATCAAATAAACAAATACTGTCGTCAGACAACAAGAAAATTTTCTACAAGAATAAACAATCAACGTAGGCGCACCTAAAAAGACCAAATTTTGTTTTGTGTGTTATTGTTGTTATATTGCCTTAGAAAATTTTCTTGTCGAGAGTTTTGTTCTCGGCTCGCACTGACATTTCATGACAGCTAGATTTCGGCTCGGCTTGACACATACATTTTTTGAATCTGTTTCTCCCTCCCAGGTTATAACAGGTTTGAATCAATGTTATTATGAATTTATTAAGAATTAAAGCTTGCGGAAAAATGGTTGAAAATTACATCAGACCCTATTTTTACGGCCTTGTTTGATATTTTGGATAGTAATAGCTATTCGTTCGGTCTCAAAACCAAAATATTACCTTAGGTACCTTATTTTGTTTCGAGGAAAACGTGTGCATGATTAAAATACGCCTAAATAGTGTTTTAATATAAATATAGCCAACTGTTCATTTTACCACCTCTTCCCCTATGTAGTTTCTGAAACAAACATACATTCCTGAACAAATTGTATTGTCAGAATATGTATTTTTTGACGAGGATTCGAAATATATAAAAATCTCATTTTGGCCAAAAATGTTACATTTACAGTTTCTCAAACAAACTGTTCAAATAGTGTATACAAGAGTATTTGAATCCCACCACAAACCTTAGTTAGAACCCTAGTCGAGTATTTTGCTTCTTCATCGCCTACACTACACCAAAACCTTTTAAAAAGTGATATCTTTTTAGTTGGCCTGCTCTTGCAATGGTTTTGATGGTATGTATGGTATGTAAATGTAAAACGAACTTCAACATCGAAATATAACAAAACATGAACAAGAAATCATCGCAAAACCCCATTTGCAAACTACTATAAAAGAAAGTTGGCATCATTTAAAATCTTCTCTAAAGCGATTGAATCCCTTATGTATCCGTCGGAGGATGCTTTGTTCATAGCAAAAATGAAATTACGGATCTTGGAAAAATGATCAATCTGAAACTTCGTCAGCCATTTTACTCGCTGCCAATTGAAGGTGTTTTACATTACAATTAATAATTTTGCTTATAGTCATGCAAGCAGGTGAGGTGACTTACCGTTTTCGACCTTTTTTAAATTATCAGACTGTCTACAGTAGGGGAAGGTGGGAGACTTGATTCCTTAGGAGACTTGACCCCTTGGGAGACTTCATCCTCCCCTGTTTGACCGAGAACTAAAGTAGTTTTGTTACCGCCATCGGGGGTGACAATGGGTCTGGGGGTGAGAATGGGTCATCGCTCTCACCGGCAGCCTGGAGGTCGGATAGCAAAATCGTTCAAAAAGGTCTCTTATATTTTAGTCTTCTTGTCCTCAGATACATTCAATCTATTCTACTAGCATTCTAAGTACTTTAAACAGTGACCCATTCTCACCCCCATTTGACCCATTGTCACCCCCGACGACGGTATAGTGTATTTTTATCATAGATCCTCAATGGCCAAATGCTATCATTTTTCCACAGCACAAAGCCATAAATATGCCAAATTATTTGTGCTGATAAAAATGCCAACATTTAATCACCATTTTAGGATATTTGGTTTTTAAGTTGTTGTCTCAATATAAGGAGACTTGTCACCCATACAAAAAGTGGGCGAAAAAATTCAAGAAAATATAAATTGTTCTCGAGTGGCTAACTTTTTGTAGATTTGACAATAATGAAGGGTTTGCTCGAAGAAAATATTTATTGAGTAGATATCATAGAAAGGGGATCAAGTCTCCCATATTTTGAAGATTGCATGCGTCGTCGAATTCCGTAGCAAAAATCGTTCATGAATACGCACAGCAAGTTGGAAAATCTGCGTATTTTGGAAGAAAAATATTTAAAAGTTCAGAGAGCACCTTTCTACTTTCATTAAAGCAAGTTCTTGGAGAGGGAACAATACCCTCCGAATATTTTCAAATTCGACTTTTGACAGGACTTCAAAAAATCAATTATGTATCAATAACAACAACAGTTACAGACTATCACACATCTGTGAAGTTAAATTATACATTTCATGGAGAGTCTGTGCGGAAACCGCGTAAGTTTATTTATTCTTGGCTGAGATACATCGGAAATGAGAAAAGTGGATCAAGTCTCCCCAGTCTAGTGTCTAGTGCTTCAGGGAAACCAATAGTTGATGAAAGTCGTTATTTAGTGCATACCTAAAACCAAACATGCTTATCAGTTTTTTTGTAGCAGCCAAATATTATATCACAAACCTTGTGCTTAGAATCATGGGAACGTACCCTGCATTAATCCATTGCTCTTCGTCGATGTTTTCTTTATATCAATGTAGCGAATTGCGGTAGTTTGCCGAAGATTTTATGGTTTAGTGTGATAAACAACAATCACGGTTGTAACTTTGGAAATAGATGAGTTGACGAAATGAGTCGATTAAAGGTAATCGATTAATACCCTTATGATTTTCAGTGCTTGATATTTTGGTAAAAAAAATATTTATTTTTGAATCGAAATAATGATATTTGCATCTATGATTGACAAGTTGACCCGGCAGGCGTTGTCCTGCATAGTAGGTGAAAATGTCCGTTGGAAAATGCGAAATTCAATACTAATCTTAGTTTTAGTTTTTCACGATTTACTCAACTTCATTTGTGAATTTCACATAAGGCAATATCATAAACCACGTCGGAAGGAATGAGGATAATCCATCTAGCCCTTTTCGAGTTACTATACACAGACCATTTCATGTCTGACTCTTCCTTCCTAGTATGCGTAACGCAGGCGTCAGTGTTGGTAGAATCATGCTCAAATCTCACTCATCGAAGCCTCATGCACGAGTTAACTCGCTTGCGATTCTGCATGGAGAGCTTCGCGTATGAGTTTTTCACGCAGAATCGCGTCGTTTCGCTCATTCGCCGAAAAATTATTTCGCTTCGAAAAGTGTCAATACCCAATCGAAGCGTACACACTTAGCTCAATTCACCGTATTAGGTAAATTTTATCGAAATATCAACAGCAGAACTGTTCTTTTTCTTCTTATTGGCATTACATCCCCACACTGGGACAGAGCCGCCTCGCAGCTTAGTGTTCATTAAGCACTTCCACAGTTATTAACTGCGAGGTTTCTAAGCCAAGTTACCATTTTTGCATTCGTATATCATGAGGCTAACACGATGATACTTTTATGCCCAGGGAAGTCGAGACAATTTCCAAGCCGAAAATTGCCTAGACCGGCACCGGGAATCGAATCCAGCCACCCTCAGCATGGTCTTGCTTTGTAGCCGCGCGTCTTACCGCACGGCTAAGGAGGGCCCCTAGCAGAACTGTTCGGTAATTATTTTACAGATTTTTTGTAATTTTTTCCATTTTTCAACTGTCAAAATCACCGAAAATCAGTAAAATTATTTACCGAACAGTTCTGCTGTTAAGATTTCGGTAAAATTTTACCGAATTCGGCAAGTGTGTATTTAATGTTTACGTATGGATTTGTTATCCATTGTTTCAAGCAAAGAAAGTTATTGTGATGAATTTAATGAAGAAGAGCACGCAAAAATCACGCAATGATGCAAATCGCGAGTCGAAGCATGGATGATTCTCTGGGTCATGAGTCGGGTGAGGTTTGCCTCGCGCTTGATTTGAATCGTGGATGAGATTTGAGAATTTGATTTTTTACCAACACTGCGTGTTACGTATTAATCTATCAATAAATCTCTTGAATTATGAAATAAAATGTATGATGGAACAAATTCATTTTAATATTGAAATTATAATTATAACAAATGATATGATATAGAAATATGATTATTTTTCTGATATGTTTCAAAGAAACTATTTATTTTAATTGAGGAACATAGAGAAGCATGTACCCAGCAATCTTCTCAGAAAAGCAAAAACATAATACTTTAAAGGGTTTGTGATTTCAAAAATTTCTTCAGTGGACGCTAGGTAGCAAATGTGAGCATCTTTTGAGACACTAATAGACCACTTATGTGCATGTATGTGTGCGTATGTGCGCAAATCCTGAAATTTACTTACATATAAATCTCACTCATTTTTAAGGTATTAAACAAGATTAGTATTACAAAATTAGGCATCCATAAGGCGAAATATATGAATATTATTGAACGCTATTGAGTTCAGATCAATGACTGATTTAGTTACTTCTGGATTAATTAATATCGAGGTCTCTGGAAATTACGAATATATGTATATGGTACCAGCGTTACGATAGTTACTAACTATGTTACAATGGCTATTTAATGCGACGAGCGCCTGATAGATAGGCAGCAGGCCGTACAGTGCACATTTGTTCATTTTGTTGTCAATCAACCCATGAAATCCGCCTTTTGGTAGGGGGCTGTCCACAAACCACGTAGACTGATATTTCACATTTTCAAAACCCCCGCTCCCACTAGAAGACTTTCGTAGACTTTATCGAAACCCCTCTCCCAACCCCTTTGAAGCCTACGTAGACTTTTCTAAATTTTACAAAATATCATATGTGATTGGACAATCAAAATCGAAATCAAATTTAATCGTCTGTCCACAGCTCCTGAAACCAAATCTCCAAGTCAATTAATTTAATTTCTGTTGAATTCGATTTCTCCTAGAGGTGTGCATCACCGCTGCCGATACTTTTACATCGGCGCGCCACTGCTTAAAATCTGTTACGCATCTGACCTATAATTCTCCACGCCGGTTCAAATTTATAGAAAACCGAAGAATTTTCAGAATTTCTGTGAAAATTTTGAATTATTTCCCGAGGTAATTTTAAGTTTAAATGGACATTCTGAAATATTTCCCGTGGAATTTTGGAATGGTTTCCTATGTTCTTGCAGATTTGGAGCAATTTCCTGAGGATTTTTTTAAATCCTAAATACATTCCAAAGACTTTTCCGAATAATTTGTTGCGGAAATTATAGAGAATTTTCAGTTGAAATTTTGGTGAATTTCTCGTAAAAATTTCGAATAATTATTCATGAAAATTACAAAGGCTTTCCTACAAAAATTGCAAATATTTTTTTTTTGCGGCAGCTCAGAGTTTTTGGTCAGAGAAATTAAAATAATTTCTCGTGGAAATTTTCAACAGTTTTATTAGAAATTCCTAAGATATTCCATCGATTATTTTAAAGAATTCGCATTAGTACTCCTGAATAAATTTCTGTGAAATATACGAAGAATTTCCCATGGACATTTCGAAGAATTTCGCTTATAAGGACTGTATCGAAAATAAGTTATCCACTTTCAAAGTGGTACTACTCAGAAGCTCATGAAGGTATTGGTTTGTTTTACCCTGCATCGATGAATTCAAATGTATATATATCTACCACCAAAGGTAAAAATTTATGTTCAACAAGCTTGGGGTCTTGGGGAATACTACACGTTCGCTAACCTGTCGGAAAAGGAAGAAAATCAAAATCAAGGGACCGGAATTTGGACCAGAAAGTAATTATGTTATAAAACGAGGCAATTTTATGCCGATTTGTGACCAGGAAGAAAAATGCTCGAATAAATATTGGAATAGTGCAATATTTATCCAGTATTATATTTTTTCATAAATCTTAGCAAACAGAATTAACATATATTGCTAGACAAATTTTAATATATTTTTTTAAACTCATCCGATTTTGACGTGGATAACTTATTTTTGATACAGTCCTTATAACCAAAGAATTCCTCGCGAAAATTCCGAAGAATTTCCGAAATTAAGAAAAATTTCCCGGGGACTTCCCAGAAAATCTCCAGTGAAGGGTTTCTCGCCGAAATTTCGCGGAATTCCCCGTTGAAGTGCGACATAGTTTCCCGTGAAAATTGTAGAGAATCACTTGTTGTTTCCAAAGAAGTTCCCGACGAAAATAAAAAAAAAATCTAGTAGAATCTGCAATAAAATCCAAGTGGAAGTTTTGAATTTTTTTCAAAAGTTTTTATAGAACACTTCGCAGAATTTCCTGCTCACAAAAGAATTTCCTGAGAATATCCATATAGTTTTAAGCCGTAGTTCAAACTACTTCAGTGAAATTCATTAGATTATTTCGATAAAGTCTTGCAAAAAAATCTGGGAAAATCCTAAAAAAAATCAAACAAGTGAACTTTGCACATAGCTTCTGTATAAATTGTTTTCCAAAAAAAAATAAATAAAAAAGTCTACGTAGACTTTTAGTATACCCCCCGTCCCCCTTCGTAGACTAACGTAGACTTTTTCGAAACCCCTCCCTCCCCCTCAAGAGTCTACGTGGTTTATGGACAGAAGGCAATTTGTCACTTTATACGTTCAATCGCCGTGGGAAGTTGAGTACTTTTATTTCGTTTTAAATACTGTAGTCTGACAATATTTCCTTACAACTAAGGGAGGGTCAAAATCTCACTGTAGGTGGATTAATCTGGGTTTATATATACAGATACTGTAATCGAATTGAGAGGCGATACATTAAATATGTAAGGGATCCCATAATCTTGCTGTAAGAACATGAGAAAATGAAAGCCCTTCTTCCTTCCCAACATCCATTTTGATCAATACTTCTAAATTTTCCAGAAAATATTATGATAATAATTTATACATTTTAAGTTACATAAATGTATAAAATTTTGATATGAAAAATCGTGAATTTTATTTAGATTTTGTTAGATTTCGATAATTTTGAATCTGAACACGAGCCTTGAGGTCCTGCATTATGAGCAGGAGGTCGAGCGTTCAATTCCAGGCACGTTGTACCTGAATCTTCATAATTTTTGTTCTGTTTTTTACCAAAAAGATCCGTACTGTTGTTCCTTTCGCACTAAAAATTCCAAAAACTTTCGTGGCACCTATGAGTACGTAGAGAAAGTTCTGCATCTTTCTTAAGTAGGTGTTCAGCTAATATCCAGTGATCGTTATTTTCACTCATTCTCACGAGTAGAGAATGCCTATTCATGCAGATTTTCGCCGAGAAAAAACAGGTCTTAGTAGTGATAACCATGTTTCGCTCACTTCCAGTGGCGCAAACATTTGATTTGCTCGCAGGACTATTCATAGTATTGAGTAGTCCTGCTTTTGACTGATATTCAGTGAAATTTCCGTGTGATAAAAAGAGAGGGTAATACAATTTTACACTAAATCACTGAGTAAATAAAAGTTAGCGTGCACGATTTTTGTTTCTTTCCTGAGTTCGTTATAAGAGAGTGGTGAGTGAAAGATGTTTTTCGCCACAAATTACAGAAAAAAGATTCTCCTTCGACCAAAAAACGTTGGATTTTGTCTCATCGAACTTTCAACTGAAACTGAAAGTCACTACTTGGTCACCTTTACTGCATCTGAAAGTCACTATTTTGAACGGCTGTGTGGGTCTGTCTCACTTCCCGAAATAATTGATCCATTTTAATTTTTGATCCATGTCTTTTTCTGGTATTGCTAGGTAGGACCAGACATTCTTATGTACGGGTGATTTTCTAATTTTCGATCTGTCACTTTTAAACTATTTTTTATTATTCAGTGGCATTTTAATGGTATCAATGAAAAATTATCTTATCTTATATAAAAATGAGTTTGCATTTCCTTCGAGGCAATATAACTCTGGCTGACCGATTTGCAAGTTTTACTCTCCAATCGAATCGTTTTGGGCTCTTCTGTGCTTATGTATATGAAAAAATAGAATATGTTGCTGGGAAAATTAAACAAATGTAAAAATGCCACGTTTCAATGAATTCTGAAGAAAACCCGGGCAAGGTCGGGCAGGTTCGACTAGTAACTTATAGATCCCAAAAACAGTTTCATTGTTTTAATATAGCCAATGCGCCGTAAAAGCTAATATGTTTTTGTTAATATTGATGCGTTAATACTTTTCTATGGAAAAATTGATTTTTAGAAGGGTATATTACTAGTAATTCTTAACCGATTTTCTTGCATCAAGTTGCATTCGACGGGGCTTGATTGGTTGATTCGCGAAACCAAACAATTAAATCGAGAAAGGCATTATCACCGCTAGGTGGATTTATCTGTTTTTTGCCTTTCTCGTACAACAAAGTTGTACCAGAAGGCTATAATTTCACTCCAAAAGCCAAATTTTAATAGGAAGCTCGGAGACCCATAGTGTTATATACCAATCGAATCAGCTCGAAAAACTGAGCAAATGTCCGTTTGTGTGTGTATGTGTGTAGCCCCGGGAATTTTTGTTAAACACGTTTCAGTCCTTCTAGACTTGACCGATTAGAGTGCAACTAGTTCCATTTGACGGAGATACTTTCCTTGTTGGACACTATTGTTTTTGTTTGCTAATAACTCATGCGGTTTGAATAATATTTCTATTTTTCTTTCAACAAATACGCGGATTATATGCACACTTTAAATCATTATTCAATTTAACCGTGACGCAATCCATTACTCTCATAGTTGAGTAATTCTTAAGGTGAATTCCTGCCGAATCCATGAAAGTTGGTGCAAATGCATATGTATGAGTACATTTATGCGAATTTATTGTAGCTGCAAGGAGCTGGAAAACAAGAGATGGATTATGCGATAGCAAGCCGTCTCATGCTTGCCTACTTGGTTTATATGAGCACATATGCTGACGTCATTATTGCTTTCTTGTGATAGACAAAGAGGTAAAAATTGCATCAACATACCAGCTGCTGACTGCACACATCGTATTGCCGACATTTGACATATGAATTAGAAAAAAGCAAAACATAAAATGTCATGACCAGTTCGTCTATTTTGGCATAAATCTTCCAAGTTATAATTATTTTCCGCATAGTTTTTAAAATATCGCGCTCGTTATTAATTTATCGTCATTGGTTGATGGCTCAGAAGTGGCTTACGGTAGTGCGAAAAGTGATAAATCAAGAAAAAAGTGTCCGCTATATCCTGCATCAGAATGTAAACAACCCTCTGGTTTACCGGCTTCGTTCGCTTTACCATACTAATTCGAATTCAACACATTGAATCGAGAAAGGAATAATCACCGCTGGGGGATAAATTTGTTTTTTGCCGTTCTCGTACAACAAAGTTGTACCGAAAGGCTATAATTTCACTCCAAAATCGAACTTTTTATAGAAGTCTCGGAGACCCATGATGTTATATACCAATCGACTCAGCTCGTCGAACTGAACAAATGTCTGTCTGTCCGTGTGTATGTGTGTGTGTGTGTGTGTGCACGAAAACCGAAAAACATTAGCCACTTTTTCATATAGTAATTCTTAACCGATTTTCTCGCAACATTCGACAGGGCACAAGGCCTTGTTGATCACTATTGAATTTGATAACGATCGACCATTGCGTTTAAAAGTTATTAAGAAAATGGAATCGAACTATATAAGCGCCATATAAGGTTGGTGTCTTAGCTAAATGCGAGAAAGGCAGTATCACCACTCGGTGAATTAAGTTGGGTATTTTTTTAATTTGCGTTCCATTCTAGATGTTAGACAAGATGCAATAAAAGAGAACTGTCCTATTGCAATAAGAAAAGCATGCTTGCTGAGAAGGTATTAAGTATCATCCGTAGGGGGCTCATGTAGCCCCGTCCTACCCTAGACTGTGCAGAAATTTCCAACCGACACTCGTCAAACGGTGAAGGTTGGTCAGCAGTGAACCTGTGGGTGAACGCCCATACGACCGCCCTGAACTTGCGTGAGGTGAAACGAAAATACGTCACATTTGATTCACAATCACAACGGGCTCCTAAAGCTAAAGCTGGCTCGACATCGGTCGTCGTCATTCGCATTGACGGTAGATGTGAATCCGAGTTAAACAAATTACTTTCGTTTAAATTAGCATACCGTTTGGGTGTGAGCTTTTATTTCTGCCGACGGATGCTAATTTTCCCGTTAGTACAATAATGTTTTTTGTTTGACATTGAAAGTTTTCTGTCACATCCATGGCATGTGCTGTGCTAAATGTGTTGGTGACGGTCGGTCAACAGACAAAGTTTTTTTTTCATGTTCATATTGAAATAGGTAGTTAGTATCTCTCGAATGAAATAGCTTTTGTCTAAAAATTCAAAAAGTCAAGGACTTGATTATACCAAAAAATGAGGGTTTTCATTATTCACAATTGCAATGATTTTAATCTGGGTTTGTTATTGGCCAAGACATAAACTTATGTAGTTCAATACACAATTTTCGTCATAATTGTTGAAAAGATTAACTGGTCCGGATATAATTTACGCCATAGGACAACGAGGCCATCGAAAACACTCAAATAGATTCATGATACAGACATATACCCGAAGGAACAGCTATTTAAAGAATTCAAAAATCTTACAAAAAGTGTTCGATTCATAGTGAAATTCTGGCTTTTCGGTTCAATTTTGTTGTTAGGATGGTAAATTTTATTAACTGTTTGTAGTTTAGATAGTATGCAGTAATATTTGCTTCATCATTTGCTGTAGTAGTAAATAAAAAAACAAATATTGCCTTTCGTTCTGTTACAATGATAAGCATATTGTCTAATAGACAAGGCAATCGTAGATAAGCGAAACTGATAACTGGCTATAGTACGACAAAATTGGATGTGAAACTCAAAATTGTTCCAGCGAACTACGACAGGGAGTTTTTGATTTGCGGACATTTTAATAATCCGAAAAATGTCATGACCTACCGATTATACCCGTTATACTTTGAAAGAATCTATTTTCATTTTAGTGATGAAAATCATTTGATCAGAAATACCATCACACAGATACGCATATGATCCCTGCTTCAAACTAAAATCCTCCTTTTTTGCGCTTTGAAGGTTTTTTCTGCTCCTACATAAAGTGGTTGCTCACTAAAAGCCCACATGAGCAGTCACGTATAGTCATTAGAGACGTTTCCAGTAGGCTAATTCCTACAGGATTTGTCATATGTGTCCTAAATAAATGATGCCACCGAGGACGGCAATGTTGATGAAAACCAGGAAGCACATCTAGTTTACCTCATTTACTGGGACTAGAAGCGAAATCCTTCCGTGGCTTTCGCTCTGCTTGGCAAAGCTCTTTGCTGTGTCTAGTCGTGCCTATAACCAACGATGTTATGAACAGACACTGACTGTGATGATGATGATGATGATGATGTCGAGCAGACAAAATAGTAGTGTGAAATTCCATTATGTGCTTGTCTCGCTGAAAACCAACAACTTTGACAGATTGCTTCACAGTTATGGTGAGATGAGTTCTCCTTTCCTCAGGGTAGCCTCCAATCAAGGTCTGGCAACATTACTAGGCAGTAACCGATGAAGCCACGGATCTACCCTAATGGAAATTCCATCGAGAGTGCACAACAACCCAATGGCTCGGCTCAGCTGTAGCTTTATGTGCCGGTATAGGAAAATAGAATGTTACATTCGCCACGGCATGTCAAACGCAAAAGTCGCTCTGCTGTGTATCCTTTCATAACTAAAGGCCGCCGTTGACTACCCACTCTTCTGCTATTTCCAGCATCCCAATCGTTCCAATAATGGAGAAGATACACGTCTGAAACACGCGACTCTATGGTATTGCAGCAACCGTCGACTAATTGAGATATAGAAAGAAAAGATTGATTTGTGCCGACTGCTGCGATTGTCACAAGAGCGCGTCAACACAACTCAGTCAGTAGTAGGCGTTTGTTTGCCGAAGGTTAGCTCTGGCTATGTGAATTCCCACGAAGCAAAAAAGGGAAATTCTTCGAACCCGGCAGATTGGCTATGACGGGAGTTATAAAAAAAACACACAACAACTACGGTTTCAAGCGAGCATTATTTGCGTCACTTTCAGAACAAGTCCTCGGGGGCGGCGGGCACACATCGTTATACACGATTTGTTTGTCCAACATTCTGCTCTCCGAGGCGACCGTCCTTGCATTCGCTGCCAGAGCCAATGAATTGAAGCTGAACATCATCTGGTCTCGGTATTCCACCACACGGGGCCATTCGTCCCATCATCCGTCCGTCGGCGGCAAACAGGGCGGAAGTACATACATCTGTAACTGTTGATAGTTATCATCGCAATGGACGCACATGTTCGTACGTTTGACCGAGGTCATCCGATGGGGGTGCTCATATTCAACGGATTGAGGGCACGTGCCATTCTTGTGGATCTGACTGTCATCGCTGGGATGTGGAAGTACATGGATTTGCATTTACAATTAGATAGTGAAAGATTGAAAAAATGTCTATTGCCTCCATATCGATTTCTGTCAGTTTTTTTAACCTGATTCTTATATTATTACCTACATAGGTAGATGTCTTTATAGTACATATATTAGAAAAGGTCTTGCGAGCAAAGGTATGATATGCCTGTCTATCCGGTGATTCTCGGTCTGGTTCAGGATGTTTATGGATGAAAAACAAACTCGACTCCCCGAGCGTTGTGTAAAGTTCAAACATTTTGAAATTCAATCATGACAGTCTTCTACACTCAGCGAACTGGACTTTCCAAATTGACTGACTGATTATTTCACTAAGGGGCATCTCGATAACTTTTGATTCACCTGTTTCCTAATAAAAATCATCAAACTGCGTGATTTTAATAGAAAACATAGGCAACAAACCATATATTCAAACTTTTCTAATACATTGGTAGAACATTTTAAACAGAAAGAATCTACACAATAATAACAGGGTGTCTACTACCTGGAAAAACCTGGAAAACCTGGAATTATCAGGGAATTTCTTCCCACCTGGAAAATACCTGGAATTATCAGGGAATTCCTGACATAATCAGGGAAATTTGAATACCCGGTGATCATGAGTGAGAGATAAAAAGATTTTAAAAATATTTGAATAAATATACCAATCAAATCTATTGAAAATGTAGTGAACGTTATGGGATCGTTGTTCCGCAAAAAACGTTTTGCCATCTTCTAAGGAATTCCTGGAGAATTTCCGAAGCTATTCTTGGTGGAATCTAGGAATTTATTCGGGAAATCAATTAGGGATTGCTTTGTAAATTCTTTTGAGTATTCCCTCGGAATTTTTTTAGGAATATATTAAAAAAATACTAAATTTTTCAAAGCAATTCCTGGAGGAACCTCCGAAAGAATTTCGGGATCAGTTTTTCAAGGAATTATTCAAAGAAATCACTAAAAAAGTGTTCATAAGAATGATTAGTAATTTTCTATATTATTTCTGGAGGAATTTCCAAGATAAAAATCGAAAAGAATTCCCGGAGGAATTTCAAAACGAATTTCCGGACGATTTTTCGTATGGCTTCTTTAAGAAATTTCCGGTCCCCTACCAAAGGAATTTAAAAAAAAATCCGGAGCATTTTCCGAAGGTTTTTACAGTAAAGCAGTAATAGAACGCTAGTGGCGCTGTAACCGTTGAAATGTTTCTGCCAAAATATGCTTCAATAAGCTTAATAGCCTATTCAGATTACGATTAGATTATTTATCGTAATAAATATCGTGTTAAGCCCGCAGTCCACTGTTTGTTATAATGACAAATATTTGTCAAGTTGATCCGGAAATCTATCAAACCGATTAGAATTCGACATGGGCTGACTTGACAAATATTTGTTATTATGACAAACAGTGTACTGATAGCTTTAAAGCGGAGAAAGAAAATTGAATGTATGGTAATGGCATCAGGTTGTTGTTCATAATGATATTTATGATCATAAATGGCGTAATCTGAATAGGCTATAACTTGGCCGTTTGACAACGGTACCTTGGCTGCTAGGTCCAAGCAAACTAGATGTTGGTCACGCGAACAGGTATAAAGACGTTAGGCAAGTAGAAGCATAAGTACTAGTAGGCTAGTGGCGCTGTAGTCAATAAAAGTATTTTGCCAAAATATGCTTTCATAAGCATAACTTGTCGGTTTGTTATGTATAATGTTGTAGTGCATGTTTTGTTTCATTACTAATATTGGTTTGACACTTGTAGTACCGGTACTTTGGCTGCCAGATCAATTTGACCTAGATGTTAGTCACGCGAACAGGAACGACATTAACAATCTAATACTTATGCATCTACTGTTAGGCATGAGTACGTTAGGCATAAAAGATGTTAAGCATAAAATGCCCCAAAAACAGCCTACAACATAAAGAAGGTATTATGCCTAACGTCATGGACCCAGCGATCTCATATTTTTGCATCAACAGATTTCTTGAAGTAGTTTTCGTAAGAAGTTCTGAAGGATTTCCTGAAGAAATTTCCAAACATATTTCCGTAGTTTTCTAGTTTTTTTAAGTTTATTTAAAAAAAAACAGCTGAAATAAGATTCCTAAGGGAATTTAAAAAAAATCGTAAAGAAATCGCCAGATGCATCTCTAAAAGAAATTTCCGGAGATGTTTTCTAAAGTTTTAGCAAAGAAATTTTCAAATTAAATTCTGGAGGAAGTTTTTGAAGCAATTCCTAACATACGGAGGATTTTTCGATTGACTTTATGGAGAAATTTTCAAAGGAATACCTGGACACGAATTTTCTGATATTCTTCAAATTGAAGTGTTTCTAGTGCTGTGTAGTGTCCATTCTAGATAAGTTCAATAGTAAAATAGCATATAACCTTGGAGAATTACGAAAGGAAGCGGAGCTGGCAATCAATCCACCTCTTTTGCTGAAACGGAAGTTCTCGCCGATTTCCACTTACCATAACGTGGGTGTAATGGATAGTTTCAAGAAGATCTCACACAAGTCTGTAACAAAACGCATGTCAGCCGCTAAGTTCATAAAAAAAGGTAATTGAACAAAAAAATGTTTATCATGGTGAGTAGAAACAGCTTGAATGAAATTTTTTAACAAACATCATGGTGAGTACAACACTCCTCATTTCATATTCCTCATGTTAAACGTTCTAGTTGTTGTTTTTTCGGTATTCGATGTACTGTCAATATATTACTAAGACTTCTAATAACATTAAACGAAAATCTTATGATTTCAACGTGAGCTTAGCTTTTAACTTACTGAGTATTCTAAATTAATGATTTCCCTCCCCCTTCATACGGGAGCTTGGCAGAAGGAAGGTCGTGTGATATGTGCCATCACAAATATTGCCCTCCGCTCGCTTTCAAATCGACTTCTATAAAAACATTCTTCATGCCTGCCGTATCCTAACGGAACTATCAATTCTATACTTTCGCCTCTAATGCTATCATGAACATGTACGTCCAAGTTTGGAAGATGATATTAGCATTTCCATATCATTACTGAGTATTGTTATAGGAGCATTTTGATGTAATATAACAAATTCTATTTGATACAATATGATCGAAAACTTTTTTTTTATTATCGATTAACTCTCATCATGCTGCGATTATTGAATCCATGTGAAGCTTATCCAAATAGAGATCTTACGCGAGCATTACATTGCTGATATTATATTACACAAACTAAGCCGTTTTGAGAATTTAGTGAATATTACATGGTATTTATAGTGGTACTGTTTGATAACCATTTTGTAGGTTTTTACAACTTTTTCTAGTATTCACTAGAGGTCTGCAAAATGTGCGAGGTCTGAGATTTTCTCAAATTGTTAAATGTTAAAATGTACACACATTTATATAATTTTGGGCAGTATTATGGTTTGTTCCAAATTTTTGATTATATACCAAACACCTTTGGTGAGTTTTTAATTCAAATTTCTTTTATGTTTCTTTGTAATTTCCATCACACCAGTTTATTTTCTTAGAATTATGTATTCCTACTCAATCTGATAATTTTTTGTATAGTTTTCAATAATTCAATAATTCCGAACCACGTGGACCGAAAACATATTAAACAAAGAAAATATCCTGCAAACCCATAATTCATAGGCTAGTTTAATCGATAAGGGAATTTTTATTATTAAATTATTTGCATCAATTACGATACATTGTGAGGGAGTTACATGTTTTACAATTTCAGCAAAGTTTTGGTGTTTTTATTTTTTTTAAACCGTGCGACAATCGTGGTGTTTTGCAGAGTTTCGATGCCGATATCAAGGATACACCTCTATTATATTTACCGCTTTATATTCCGGATAAATTGTGAGATCGCATCATTTTATTTATCCAAAAATTTTAACTTGTTTACTCTCTTAACGATAATTTGATTATTACCTCGGTTCATAGTAATTGCTAACAGGAGAAAATTCACCACAAATTATTGGATGGAAGAATCACCACTCACCAGTAGATAAAAGTGAGAAACATCGAAATGGTAAGATACAACAACTATTTTGAGGCGGGTTTGCTTCTGCTACGACAATAGAGGCTTGTTTGCAGCCGTTTGATCATTTATTCATCCATTTAGAATTCATTTGTTGATCAAAATCATTATCATATCAGGGGGGAAGGGGAATTTAATTTCTTTTTGCTCTTTTTTCGTTTCAGAGAGCGAGCAAAGGCGCTTAAACCTAGGCTATTAGCCAGGGCAAGGCTAATACCTTCGCCCCATCCGAGGAAAATCATCGGCAAGGATAATGGAGTGACATAAATTTCTTAGCAAAGTCACTCCCAACGTATTTCCACAAATTTTCTATCATTTGCTTATAATGATACTCCTAAACCACATACCCTACCCACCATCCAATTCCTTGACATCTATGAGGGCGTCGGTGAGTCGCTGGCCTCTCGTTAAGTAGATGTCATATCATCATTTCCTTCCCTTTCCTAGTAACGGAAAAGATGGGCGTGGCCGGCAATGATAACTTTCATGTTTTATCATTTTGGACCCCCAATTGGATTTCCATTGAATCCCAAATGGAAATCCATAAGCAATTGGGGTAAGAAAGGTAAAGAATATACATGACAACCATCAGTATGCAATCTACGAAATACTCCGTTACAACGCAACGCAACGCAACGCAAATTTTCAAAGGAATACCTGGAGAAACTTACTATGTGATTCCTGAAGGAATTTTGATTGAATGGCTGAAAGCAATTTCTGGATGAACTTGCGAAGAATTCCTGGAGGAATTTCTTAAGTAATTTACAACATTGTTTTTGTGAAGCCACCAATTTTTTTTTAAATAATATTTTTCGCAATATTTACTTTTTTGAAATGATCATTTTGCTGCTAAAATCTATATATGGCACGTTTGTTTTTTTCTGGAAATTAATGTAAAACACCTGGAAAAATCAGGGAATTTTGTTTTCACAGATGAGTAGACACCCTGAATAAACAGGCAATTGGTTTCTATTGTTTCAATAATGTTTTAGAATGAGATGCTTTTACAATCTCAAATATTTTGTTATTGCGAAAGAATTTTATTAGCCATTTTTCAGTTCAAACTGTCCGAATGCCAAAATATGTTTTGTCAGTTATTGTTGTTCAGTACAACTTCAGTTTTTGACGATCAATGAGTTACATTTAACAGCTGAATTGTTTTGCAGTCATTTACTGTGGCAAATTTTGTGGCAATATATAGCTTTACTTTGTGTTTTTATATTTGAAGTATAAAGTTATGTCCAATTTGGATTATTAAAGCATCGTTTGATGTCTTTTAAAAGAGTTCGATTCTCCTACCACTGGAAAACAGATTCTTTCCAATCGAAAGGTGTTAGCGTCTCTCCAAGAAAACCCCTAATTACCTGCTCTTGAAGCAACCAGATTCCGTCCTCTTTAATTGCTTTGTTTAAATGTAAACACCATTTAAACCGATTCCGAGCCATCCCGGTGACATCGTCCTATGCTACTGATACTGTTTTTCATGCAAATATATTCAACACCCTGCTCAGTGCGCAATCCCTCTGATGGTCTGATGCTGCAGGCGGGACCTTCTATGTCTCGCAGCTCAGAACCGCACGCCGGGAATCTTGTACCTATGTAGATTGGAAAAAAGAACCAACAAAACGAGCACTCCAAATTGCACGAAATGATTGGGTAAATGCTCTAATAGTGGAGACCGTCACCAATAATTGAAACATTTCAGGCAGTTAGGCATCATTGATAGAATTTGTTCAATTCTATACTAATAAAGCCTCAATAAAGAAATAAAAGAAGTCGACCGAAATCTAACCTGGCAACAGGTTAAAGCGATAGCCGGGCATCGCTCAGGATGGAGATCTTTCAAGTCGGCCCTTTGCACCACCGGAGGTGTACAGGATCCATAAGTAAAAGTAAGTATACTAATTAATTTTAGGGCCTCTATTGAGTAATGGTGGAAAACATTTCACGTTCATGACAAATGAGCAAGAACGAGGCGTTTTATCATAGCTTGTCAGTGGGGGCTGCTTCTTCGATTCTGTTTTGATCGAATTTGTATCAGTTTACGATTCACTTTTTTCCAAGTTCATTTATTTGGTAGGCAAATGCGTGTATAATACTTTACGAATCCACGATTCTTTGCTTTATGTACAATCGATTTCTTGTTTTTATGTAGTAACAGAGGGACTCAAGCCAACGTACTCGTGGTTACTCGAGATTTGGTTTACAATATTTAAGGATGGACGGAGCTTAGGATTCGGGATCAGGGAATTTCAGCTTCTCATTCGGGTATTTGGGGAGGATCGGCGCCTCGTCTTGCTCGAGAAATGGTTCGACTGGGAGCATCTTCTGGGTGGCCACAGCTATGCTGCAGCGAGTCGCAAGTCAGTCCCATATGTAAAAAAGTGAAAACGATACAAAAAATAAAGTAAATAAACGCTTCCTCCATCTTCTCAAAGTTACGTGCCATAATATCAATATTATCAATGTCGTCGGAACGGAGTTCGTTTTAATTGTACCACTCCTTTCAATTCCTGCCCTTCGAACGACTCCCTCCAATTTATTTATTTATTATCAGACTAAGGCCGGAGTGGCCTGTGCTGCACATAAAAGTCTTCTCCATTCAGCTCGGTCCATGGCTGCACTTCGCCAACCACGCAGTCTGCGGAGGGTCCGCAAATCGTCCTCCACCTGATCGATCCACCTTGCCCGCTGTGCACCTCGCCTTCTTGTTCCCGTCGGATCATTGTCGAGAACCATTTTCACCGGATTACTGTCCGACATTCTGGCTACGTGCCCGGCCCACCGCAGTCTTCTGATTTTCGCGGTGTGAACGATGGATGGTTCTCCCAACAGCTGATGCAACTCGTGGTTCATTCGCCTCCTCCACGTACCGTCCGCCATCTGCACCCCACCATAGATGGTACGCAATCCTTTCAAAAACTCCCAGTGCGCGTTGGTCCTCCACGAGCATCGTCCAGGTCTCGTGTCCGTAGAGAACTACCGGTCTTATAAGCGTTTTGTAGATAGTCGGTTTGGTACGGCGGCGAACTCTATTCGATCGTCTTGCGGAGTCCAAAGTACGTACGATTTCCAGCCACTGTGCGCCTCCGAATTTCTCTGCTGGTATCGTTATCGGCGGTCACCAGTGAGCCCAACCACCTCGATTTCGTCACCACCGATAGAAACTCGTGGTGGGTGGCTTACATTGACCTCTCTTGAGCCTCTTCCTATCATGTACTTCGTCTTCGCCGTGTTGATGACTAGTCCAATCCGTTTAGCTTCGCTTTTCAGTCTGATGTAGGCTTCCTCCATCCTCTCAAAGTTACGTGCCATGATATCAATGTCGTCGGTGAAACCAAATAACTGGACGGACTTCGTGAAAATCGTACCACTCGTGTCAATCCCTGCCCTTCGTATTACTCCCTCCAAAGCGATGTTGAATAGCAGACACGAAAGACCATCACCTTGCCGTAACCCTCTACGCGTTTCGAAGGGACTCGAGAATGCCCCTGAAACTCTAACTACGCACATCACCCGATCCATCGTCGCCTTGATCCGTATCAGTTTATCCGGAAATCCGTTTTCGTGCATTAGCTGCCATAGCTGGTCCCGATCGATTGTATCATATGCGGCTTTGAAGTCGATAAATAGATGATGTGTGGATGGGCACGATCTATTCGCGGCATTTCTGCAATACCTGACGTATGGCGAACACCTGGTCTGTGGTAGAGCGTTCACCCATAAATCCCGCCTGGTACTGCCCCACGAACTCCCTTGCAATTGGTCCTAGTCGACGGCATAAAATTTGGGAGAGTACCTTGTAGGCGGCGTTCAGCAATATGATTGCGCGGTAGTTGCTACAATCCAGCTTATCGCCCTTTTTGTAAATGGGACACACGACACCTTCCATCCACTCCTGCGGCAGAACCTCATCCTCCCAAACCTTGGCTGTGGCACGTAATAAATGCGCACATTCGCCGTAATACCAGTCGTTTCTCTAATCCGGGGGCACCGTGACTAGTGCAGCGGTTGCGGTGCTTCCAATGGTGAATCGAATATCTCTCCAGCCATATTCAAGAGTGTCACTTCCAGCTGCTGCGCGTAGTCTTGGGCTAGTCTACAGTCTTTTAACCGCCCAATGTTTAGCCGCGGCGAATGACTTCGATTTGATTTGAGATTTGAGCGCAGACATACTGCAACGAGGTAGTGGTCGTATTCAATATTCTCAATTTCCGTTTCTTGATTAGGTGATTTCTATGTAGCGACCCGAGTAGACGAAAATAGCTCAATAATATCAAATGTTGATAAGATAGCAAAATGAGATATGTATATGATTGATACAAGAGATAAAAGATCAGACGATAAAATCAATATTTTGCACTAAAATATCATAAGAAGATCATGTTATGCTATTTATAAGAAGTGATCAATATCATGTGCCATTAGTTTGTTCTTATCCATAGCATATCTTGATATTCAAATGATATTTCGGTGCAAATTTTTGATATTGTTACCTATTCTTTTATCTCTTATATCAATCAAGTCCATATCATTGGGGCAGCAGGGACTATGTCCAAGGGCTTTACGACCCCTCCCCATGGCCTCTGTGAGTTAGGGGGGCTGCCTAGGATGTGGTGGGGTTTGACAGTGGGCTCTGTTAAACCTCTACAAAAAGCTGCATGTGTCCATAAGCAGGCCCTATCAAACCCAGTCAACACATGAACGTATATGGTGTCGTGTAGGATGCTGAAGTGCAGGCGATAGAGATACTTTTCCACACAACATGTATGTATATCGTCTCCAATTTAGCATCTTGTATTGCACCATGTGCGATTTTATGTAGACTGGGAAGCGACCGTGTGCCGCTCAAAGCGCACAAGCCCAACACGAGTGCCAACCGGCACATCAGGATTAATACCAGTGAGATCCTGATTACGGTATACTGGTCAAGGCAAGTGACACACACGCGCGCGCGAAAGTAATGCAAAATAAACGACATGTAAAATGAACGTAAATTTACATTCTTACTCAACGTCAAATAGAGATAAAATAAGGGTTGCTGAATAACATTAGCTTTCCGATTACTACCAATTATTTTCAATCCCGTTTCTTTTTTACTTTTCTTACGTTAATGAAATGATAACGCGGGCGCCTAATCCGAAATTCAAATGAACAATCACGAGCGATTGATTGTTTATTCTCGCGAAGAATGAACAATTGAACAAATAAGGAAATGCTAATACTGCTGTGTAGAAGTTTCATAGGTCACATCACTTTCCATGGTGAATCCCGATCTATGTTACTGATTACCCCACCCAACTAACACTACTTCCTTCCCGTGGTAAATGTGGAGATGCAGAGGTATTCTCGGTCTCTAGTAGCAACAATTACCACAGACTTACATTCCCTCCGTTTCCCAACTGACTGTAAGGACTTGGCCGGCGCCGATATTGATCAATATTTGCGAGCTGCTGAAACGTGCACTTCGAGAATAGTTGGTAAATCCCAACCACTATTTACTTGGATCGTAGTGCAATTTGCACCAGTTCTAATCAATCACGGAGTAGCAACCATTGATATGTACAGTCAGTCTAAGCTAAGCTAAGCTATATCAATCAAGTCCATATCATGTTTTGTTATTCTGTTCATAGCTTCTGCCCGGGGATGTAGCCTTGTGGATATTCTTGCGGGGGAAGAAGGTGCTACCATTCCGCGGGAGGCTGCAAAGTTTATGCATCGTTGGCGTTGTCGTTCGATACGGTATGCGGTATCGGTACGGTATCCGGTCCGATGACCGGTCTATAAATTTCTTCCCTTCCTACCTGAGCGTTCATGTCGCCGATGACGATTTTGACGTCCCGCAGTGGGCATCCATCGTATATCTCTGTGGTGCCACAGCTTTGGTAGAAGGTAGTCGCCCGATGCCCGCTTTTCCACACTTTCTGTCCTGTCCAGGAGATTTCCAGTAGATTATCCTGTCGCAACCTGCGAAGCCTATCGCCTTGCAGTTCCATGTTCCAAGCTTCCAATCGTTATCCTTTATTCGACGCCTAGGTCATTGCCGATTGTATCGAGTCGTATTATCTTCTATATCATTCGTAATGGTTGTTTTTAAAGACGGCCTGCGCCTGTGCAAACCTCCTGTCTCGTCGGAGGGCCGTCGTGTCAGGTCTGTTTAGCGTCCCACCTAACACCAGGACATGGGATTGTGCGCTTTGAGCAGTACACTGTCGTTTTGGGGAAGCCTTCTTGCTTTTTATAGAAGTTTAACAGTGCCCACTGTCAAACCCCACCACATCCTAGGCAGTCACCACAACTCGCAGATGGCGTAAGGAGGGATCATCAAGTCCTTGGACATAGTCACTGCTGCCCCCAAGTAGAAAATACTAATCAAATGCAAATAAAATGTTTGTCGTTGATACAGTTGCTTGTGGGCCTTTATTTTGTATGTTTTCCACGTTTACGACGGACTAAAAACCACGAAACATAAATAATGAACAAAATCAACACCTTCTGAATCGAAATTCGTTCAGAGGATTTCTGAACCATTTAAAATCCGAAAAATTATAAAGAAACTTCTGTGAAAGTCGCAAGAATGTCGCCTGTTTCCAAAGTATAACCTCTGCATGCTGGAATTCGCTCTGTTGGATTGGCAAATATACTGACGTCATTCCACCTTCTAGGTCTTTCCCCAATGTCCCGGCCGTTTTAGCCGTCCAAATCGGAACTTCTTTAGCTTTCCGCTGGCAATTACCAATGAACCGTAGAACTAATGCCGTAATCCGCACTAGCTTCTTCCATCGATTCGTTACCCTCACGTCGAAACCTTTCCGTCCCCAACGTCTGTTTTTAAGGGCTTTCAAAAATCCAAACTGCTATAAAAACCGCATTTCTTGACCGATTCTTTCGCAACAAGTTGCATTCCATCCGGATGGATCCCAATTTTTGATTTATACTAGTTTCGAGGCTATTCACAGTGTAGTTCCAGAATTATTCCAGATTCCGTTGGGGTCAGTTGTCCCCGGAATATGTGGCCATTTACAATTTTAAGTCAAAACAGGTCGTGCGACACCTCAAACTTCATGATTTTACAAAGCAATGATGCGAATGATATTTTTGGGGCTCCTGGCCCACTCGCATTCAATCTGGCCACATCGGCCACAATCCGGGGACCAACGGAATGGCCATTTCCAAAATTGATTCAAAATAGGTCGTGCGACACCTCAAACTTCATGATTTTACAAAGCGATGATGGGAATGATATTTTTAGGGTTCCTGTTCCACTCGGATTCAATCCGGCAACATCGGTCACAATCCGGGGATCAACGGAATGGCCATTTTCAAAATTGATTCAAAATAGGTCGTGCGACACCTCAAACTTCATGATTTTACAAAGCAATGATGAGAAAGATATTTTTAGGGTTCCTGGCCCACTCGAATCCATTCCGGCAACAATCCGGGGACCTACGGAATGGCCATTTTCTAAATTGATTCAAAATATGTCGTGCGACATCTCAAACTTCATGATTTTACAAAGCGATGATGGGAATGATATTTTTAGGGTTCCTGTTCCACTCGGATTCAATCCGGCAACATCGGTCACAATCCGGGGACCTACGGAATGGCCATTTTCTTAATTGATTCAAAATAGGTCGTGCGACACCACAAACTTCACGATTTCACAAAGCAATGCTGGGAATAATATTTTTGGGGTTCCTGTTCCACTCGGATCCAATCCGGCCACATCAGTCCCAATCCGGGGACCAACGGAATGGCCATTTTCTAAATTGATTCAAAATAGGTCGTGCGACACCTCAAACTTCATGATTTTACAAGCAATGATGGGAATGATATTTTTAGAGTTCCTGGCCCACTCGGAAAGTAATCCACAAATTCCTCTGAAAATCGTTCGAAAATCTTTCTCATGTAATTGTAATTTCTCCTTATCTAGAAACCCCTCACTAAATTTGTTTTTTAGGAAATTCATGAGGAATTCCTTGAAGATTTCTTTTCTTCTCCAATTTTTCCTTTCTTTCCTTTCCTGAGACACCTCAAACTTCATGATTTTACAAAGCAATGATGAGAAAGAAATTTTTAGGGTTCCTGGCCCACTCGGATTCAATCCGGCCACATCGGTCACAATCCGGCCACATCGGTCACAATCCGGCCACATCGGTCACAATCCGGGGACCTACGGAATGGCCATTTTCTAAATTGATTCAAAATAGGTCGTGCGACACCACAAACTTCATGATTTCACAAAGCAATGATGAGAATGATATTTTTAGGGTTCCTGACCCACTCGGATTCAATCCGGCCACATCGGTCACAATCTGGGGACCAACGGAATGGCCATTTTCTAAATTGATTCAAAATAGGTCGAGCGACACCTCAAACTTCATGATTTTACAAAGCAATGATAAGAATGATATTTTTAGGGTGACCCTGACCCTTACCCTGACCTACTCGGATTCAATCCGACCACATCGGTCACAATCCAGGGACCTAGGAATTCCACCGAAAATTTATACAGAAATTATACCATAAATGAAATCAACTATGGAATTTTCAGAGGAATTTCTAGATTAATTCCCAAAGAAATTCTGATATAATTCCGGTAGAAACTTCAAGGTTTCTACTGGGACATCCTCCAGGAGTTTTTTTTGAAAATTCCTCTTGGAGTTCCTCCGGGAATTCCACCGGCAGTTCCTCGAAGAGTTCCTGCAGGATTTTCTCCGAGAATTATTCCACTAGTTCTATCGGTAGATCCTACGGGGGTTCCTCTTCCGGGAATTTCTCCAGAATTTCATCCAGAAATTTATTCAAGCTTTCTTTATGGAATTCATTAAGGCTTCTTCAGGAATTTATATAGAAAATCCTCCTGAAGCTCCACCGAGAATTTCTCTGGGAGCTCCTGAAGGTAATCTCCGGGAGGTCCTCTGATGATAATGATGATGCAGCTCAGCTACATACCCCTAGAAAGGTTTCAGCTAGACGAGATTTGTGTATAAGATGAATTATCCAAGATTTTTTTCGAGCATTCTTCTGATAATTTCACTGGCAGTTCCTTCGGGGGTTCATTTCAAAATTCTCCCGGGAGTTTTTTCAGAAATTCCTCCGGAAGTTATTTCAAGAATGCCTCTGGAAGTTCCACCAGTAGCTCTTCCAGGAAATCATGCAGGCTTCTTTCAGGAAATCATTTAGTCCTTCTTCAGAAATTTAACTGGAAATTCCTCCCAAAGTTCTTCCAATAGTTTCTCTGGGAGTCCCTCTAGGAATTCTGCTAGGAGTTCCTCCTGAAATTCCTCCGAGAGCTCTTACGGGAGCTCTTTCGACAGTTACTACGAGAATTCCTCCGGGAGATCCATCGGCAGTTTCTATGAGCATTCCTCTGGAAGTTTCTATGGCAGTTCCCCCCAGTGTTTGTCTAATAAGGAACTCCTGGAGTAATTTCCGGAGGAGCTCCTGGAGGAATTTCTGGAAGAATTTCCGGAGAACTTCCGGTGGAACTTCTGGAGGAATTTCTTAAAGAACTACAGGAAGAATTTCTAGAGTAACTCTCGTAAGAACTCTTGGATGAACTCCCAATTGAACTTCCGTAAGAATTCCAGGGGGAACTCCTGGAAGAGTTCTCAAAAGATCTCTCAGAGCAACTCCCAGAGAAATTCTCCGAGGAACTTCTGGAGAATTTTGTAGATAAATAGTAAAAAAGCCAGAATTAATTCCCGGAGGAGCTACTGCTGGAACTCCCGGAGAAATTTTCAGAGGAACAGTCGTTGGAATACCCGGAGTTGAATTTCTAGAGGATCTTTCGAAATCCCATTTCCCGTATAATTCCTGCCATATATCCTCCTGGATTTCTCTGTGAAGTTCTTGGAGGGATTCCCAGAGGAACTCTTGGAAAAACTCCTGGAGGAGGTCCCACAAGCACTTTCGGAAGAATTCTCACAAGGAAGTCCTGAACTAATTCTTGGAGAAGTTCATGGAGGAATTTCTGGATAAATATTTGAAGGAATTCCCGGAAAAATACCAGGAGAAATTATTGCAGAAATTCCCAGATGAAATGCTGAAGAAATTCACGGATGAATTTCCGGGGATAGTTCTGAAAAAATACTTGGAAGAACTCTTGAAAGATATCTTGAAGGAACTCTGAAATTAATATCCGAATGAAATTCTGGAGTGAATTTCTAGTGAAATCCGGAAAGCATTCCAGGACAATTCCGCGGAAAAATTTCGGGAGAAATTGCTGAAGGAATTCCTGGAGAAGTATCTGAAGCAATTCCCGGGAAAATACCTGGAAGAATTTCCGAGGAAATATATGGACGAATTCCTGGATAAATTTCTAAACAAATTTTTAGATGAATTCTTGAAGGATATTCTGAAGTAATAGCGGAAAGAATTCCAGAATGAAATCCTAGGGGATTTCGCTATTAAATTTATGGAGGTATTACCGGAAAAACCCCTGAAAGTTATCCTGGAGGAATTAAAGGAAGAGTTCCTGGAGAAATGCCCGGAGAAGTTCCTAGAAGAATTTCCGAAGGAATTTCTTATAGATTTACAAGTGAAATTGTGGAGCGAAATCGGAGGATTTCCGTCATAAATTTCTGAAGAAACTTCTAGCGGAATTTTGGAAGGAAATTCCGTTTGTATTCTTGAAGGAACCCTCGAATGTATTCCTGAAGGAAATGCCGGGAGTTTTTTCTGGAAGAATAGCCAAAGAAATGTCTAGAAGGAAAAATTGGAGAAGAAAAGAAATCTTCAAGGAATTCCTCATGAATTTCCTAAAAAACAAATTTAGTGAGGGGTTTCTAGATAAGGAGAAATTACAATTACATGAGAAAGATTTTCGAACGATTTTCAGAGGAATTTGTGGATTACTTTCCGGAGGAATTTAGAAGTTCCCAGGGGAGCTTCTAGAAGGATTTCAAGGACAATTCTTGATCCCGAAACTTTTCGAGTTATATTGCCCCAACCTGACCACTCTGGCTACGCCCTTGTATCATTCCCATCATTGCTTTATAAAATCATGAAGTTTGAGGTGCCACATGACCTATTTTGAATTAATTTAGAAAATGGCCATCCCGTAGGTCCCCGTATTGTGACCGATGTGGCCAGATTGAATCCGAGTGGGCCAGGAACCCTAAAAATATCAATCCCATCATTGCTTTGTAAAATCATGAAGTTTGAGGTGTCGCACGACCTATTTTGAATCAATTTAGAAAATGGCCATTCCGTAGGTCCTCCGGAGTGTGGCCGGAACGGTTCCGAGTGGGCCAGGAACCCTAAAAATATCATTCTCATCATTGCTTTGTAAAATAATGAAGTTTGAGGTGTTGCACGACCTATTTTGAATCAATTTAGAAAATGGCCATTCCGTTGGTCCCCGGATTGTGACCGATGTGGCCTGATTGAATCCGAGTGGGTCAGGAACTCTAAAAATATCATTCCCATCATTGCTTGTAAAATCATGAAGTTTGAGGTGTCGCACGACCTATTTTGAATCAATTTTGAAAATGGCCATTACGTTCGTTTCCGGATTGTGACCGATGTGGCCGGATTGAATCCGAGTGGGCCAGGAACCCCGAAAATATCATTCCCATCATTGCCGGAATGGATCCGAATGGGCCAGGAACCCTTTGAATTGCTTTGTAAAATCATGAAGTTTGAGGTGTCGCACGACTTTATTTGGATCAATTTAGAAAATGGCCATTCCATAGGTCCTCCGGATTGTGGCCGGAATGCATCCGAGTGGGCCAGGAACCCCAAAAATATTCTTATTCCCATCATTGCTTTGTAAAATCATGAAGTTTGAGGTGCCGCATGACCTATTTTGACTCAGTTTTGAAAATGGCCATTCCGTTGGTCCCCGGATTGGAACCGATGTGGCCGGATTGAATCCGAGTGGGCCAGGAAATCCAAAAATATCATTCCCATCATTGCTTTGTAAAATCATGAAGTTTGAGGTGTCGCACGACCTATTTTGAATCAAATTAGAAAATGGCCATTCCGTTGGTCCTCCGGATTGTGGTCGGAATGGATCCGAGTGGGCCAGGAACCCTAAAAATATCATTCCCATTATTGCTTTGTAAAATCATGAAGTTTGAGGTGTCGCACGACCTATTTTGAATCAATTTTGAAAATGGCCCTTCCGTTGGTTCCCGGATTGGGACCGATGTGAATCCGAGTGGGCCAGGAACCCCAAAAATATCATTCCCATTATTGCTTTGTAAAATCATGAAGTTTGAGGTGTAGCACGACCTATTTTGGATCAATTTAGAAAATGGTCATTCCGTTGGTTCCCGGATTGGGACCGATGTGGCCGGATTAAATCCGAGTAGGCCAGGAACCCCAAAAATATCATTCCCATCTATTTTGGATCAATTTAGAAAATGGCCATCCCGTAGGTCCTCCGGATTGTGGCCGGAATGGATCCGAGTGGGCCAGGATCCCTAAAAATATCATTCCCATCATTGCTTTGTAAAATCATGAAGTTTGAGGTGTCGCACGACCTATTTTGAATCAATTTTGAAAATGGCCATTCCGTAGGTCCCCGGATTGTGACCGATGTGGCCAGATTGAGTCCGAGTGGGCCAGGAACCTCAAAAATATCATTTGCATCATTGCTTTGTGAAATCATGAAGTTTGAGGTGTCGCACGACCTGTTTTGCCTTAAAATTGTAAATGGCCACATATTCCGGGGACAACTGACCCCAACGGAATCTGGAATAATTCTGGAACCGTAATTTAGATAGCCTCGAAACTAGTGTAAATCAAAAATTGGGATCCATCCGGATGGAATGCAACTTGTTGCGAAAGAATAGGTCAAGAAATGCGATTTTTACATCAGTTTAGAATTTTGAAAGCCCTTAAAAACAGACGTTGGGGACGGAAAGGTTAATGACTCGTTAAAAACTCAATCATGAAATAGGAAACGAACTTTCATCTCCTCGACAGTATTCGTCGCCGGTTTGTTCGAAACAGGCCACGCGTCCACCGATCGGGTCCCTTGAACCACTGACTGTCTGATACCAGAGGAGAACCTTCATTCCACTTCCTTAAAACGTCCGCTATATTCAACTTTGTAGGGACCCACCGTCAATCAGCCACGCTTGTGCTTTCCAGGATTTCACCTATCTTGAACGCTACAGCTTGCTTATATTTATACTGATCTGACCTTATCCAGCTGAGGACTGTCTGAGAGTCGGACCACAAAATTTGACGATGAACATTCAGAGAATGGTTGACAGAGCCCGTTGACATCAATTTAGCGCCGAGCACGGCAGCCATCAGTTCAAGCCGTGGAACAGATTGTTGCTTTAGTGGTGCCACCTTCGATCTAGCCATTAGCTCATTACTAGGGATACTCGGATATGATCACCTACAACAACACGGAAATAAGCCACACACCCGTACGCGTTCTCGCTGGCATCGGTGAATACGTGCAGCTCTACCGACCGGAAGGAGGCAGAAATTAAATTTCCGAAATATGTTCTTGGAATTCTTAAAGCTTCTACCGCAGGCAGCAAGCTTATCCACCTGTTCCAAGTTTCTAAACAGTTCCCACCAATTTCGTCATCCCAGTCACAACCAACACGCCAAAGCTCCTGCACTAGAATCTTCCCGTGTACCGTAAATGGGGCGAGTAATCCAAGCGGATCGAAGAAACCCATAACGCAGCTGAGAACTGCTCGCTTCGAGGGGATCTTTCCATCGCGCAAGTACTTCTGCATACCTTCTCGGTGTTCTGTGGAAAATGAAAACACGTCTTGCTTTGGACTCCATATTGTTCCCAGCACCCTTTCGTTGCCCGACTCCTTGTCTTTATTGAAGTGTACTGCCTGTTCAGTTTTTCCTTCACCGAGGCTGCGGAGAACTTTCCCGGAATTCGAAACCCAATTTCTGATTTCGAAACCGCCTCTCGAATGTACAAATCTCACGTCATTAGC
This sequence comes from Armigeres subalbatus, assembly GCF_024139115.2. Classification (NCBI taxonomy): domain Eukaryota; kingdom Metazoa; phylum Arthropoda; class Insecta; order Diptera; family Culicidae; genus Armigeres; species Armigeres subalbatus. Next base: position 7,808,750 of record NC_085141.1, on the reverse strand, counting down.
TCGGCGAACAGCTTCCTCCTCCGTATCAGCACTATCGTAGTAGTCGTCTACATAATGTTTCTCCACAAATGCTTCTACCGCTTCTGGAAATCTCCCGGCGAATTCCATCGCATTCTTGTTTTTGATAAACTGTGCGGAGCTAGGCGAGCAGGTTGGCCCGAAGGTGGCAACGTCCATAACATATACTTTAGGTGCATCTCCCTCCTTTACTCGAAACAGGAACCGTTGGGCCTGCTTATCTTCCTCTCTGATCCTAATTTGGTGGTACATTTCTCTTATGTCCCCACCAAATCCTATTCTCCGTTCTCGAAAACGGTTAATTACCGCTGGCAATGATGCTAGCATATCCGGCCCTTTCATCAGATGTGAGTTTAGGGAGACTCCATTTACTGAGCCTCAGCCCGACCGTCCCAAACTAGTCTAACTTTCCCTTTCAGATGATTCACAACGACGTCCAGTGGAATATACCAAACTTTCCTCGGGTCAGCATTGGACAGTTCTTCCGGTGTTGCTTGATGAGCGTATCCTTTCCGCTGATAGTCCTCTATCTGTTTGCAGACATTCTCCTGAAGTATCGGGTCTCTCTTTAATCGGTTCTCAAGCTGTTTACATCGCCGAAAAGCCATCGGGTAGCTGTCTGGAAACTGTAGGTTATCTGATTTCCACAATAACCCGGTTTCGAATCGGCATCCTGTTCGGATGGTAGTTGTCTCCATTATTTCTCGAGCTCTCGTATCTTCAGGCGACTCCTTTACTTTACAAACTACCGATTCTTCTAGCGCATACTTATTTTTTTTTATCAAATCATGCAGCTCTTGATTTGTTACCTCCTGGTGGAAACTCACTACATGTGAATTGGATAGTGCTACTCTATTATTCGGACCATAAACTGTCCATCCAAGTGGCGATTTGACCGCAATTGGCTCTCCTAATCTACCCAATCTCGCATCTGTGGGAGCCATAGTGTGCAGGTTATTCAAACCTATGAGAATTCGTGGACGACTCTTCTTGTATGAGGTAACCGGCAAGTCACGGAGGTGTGTTCGTATCGCTGTATCATATCCCGTACATCGAGTGACTTCTCCGGTAATGACAATATTTGTACTGTGCACACTTTGTTCATCAGTAGCTGTTCCGATTCTCCCATCGCAGATATTTTCAAACTGATCTTTCTCTATGCGAGCTACATCCCCGGTCCACCGAATCTCGAGTTTCTGCCGAACACCCTTGGCACCCAGCTGATCCGCTAATGCCTTCTCGATCATCGTCACAAATGCACCTTCGTCTAAGAATGCCAAAGTAGAGACGGATTTGTCGCGGAAGAATAGCGTTACCGGTAGCATACGGAAGAGTACGGTGCTATTTAGCCGGATGTGAGCATTCATCACTAGAGGCCCTCCTTACCCGTGCGGTAAGACACGCGGCTACAAAGCAAGACCATGCTGAGGGTGGCTGGGTTCGATTCCCGCTGCCGGTCTAGGCAATTTTCAGACTGGAAATTGTCTCGACTTCCCTGGGCATAAAAGTATCATCGCGTTAGCCTCACGATATACGAATGCAAAAATGGTAACCTGGCTTAGAAACCTCGCAGTTAATAACTGTGGAAGTGCTTAATGAACACTAAGCTGCGAGGCGGCTCTGTCCCAGTGTGGGGATGTAATGCCAATAAGAAGAAGAAGAGCATTCATCACTACCATTCCTGACTTCGGATGTAACAAAGGATTATGCCGCTCCGTACACCTGCCAATCATGCAATGCATCCTGAATTTGCATTCCGCGCTGCCATGGTCGTTAAGGCACACTTTGCATAGCTTCCATCTTCGCACCACGTCCAGACGATCCGCGATTGGTAGTTTTCGAAATTCTTGGCAAAAGCGTAGTCGATGGTCAACTCGGCCACATACTTTACAATCCTTTTTTCCAGAAATCATGTCGGATGTGGTGTCTACTGACTAGGAAGCAATATGACTATAAACAGCGCCCTTCTCCTTCCGACCTCTTACAATATTTGAGCATCCTTCTTTTTATTCGGCTCTAAATTCGACTGATACGTTCGCTTCGCAGGCACTTTCATTACTATAACATTGGCAACCCGTTAATCAAGACGAACCTCAGCCATAGAACCTAACACCAAAATTCCAGTTAAAATTCCGCATGAACTCGTGACGAATGCAGACGTGTTTGCATGTGATTGCATGATCAATTCCTTCCCATCCCCGATAGATCGTGAGGACGAGGCCAGCACCGTTATCGACCATTTAAAAGTTCTAGAGCTCTCGGATGGAGAGTAAATTCCATGCTTCCATCCATTGGTTCCTTGTGTAATTGTGATTATTCGGGTCAATCACGAAGTAGCAAAATGCACGGTCATCTTGCTCATGCTCAAGCGATTTACACAGGAATTCATGGAGGAATGTATAGAAAGTATTTCCGGAAGATTTTTGGCAGACATTCCAGAGAAATTTCCGTATTGCGATTTTCTCAGAAATTCTAGTAATGATGATGATTTCCTGCAGGGGTTTTCGGAAGAATTTACGCTCAAACTCAGGAATCTGACTTGCAAATCAACGCAGCTTGAGCAAATTTGTTAGATTTTGTATTATAGTATTATATGTTTTTTGATACGGTTTCAAATAATTGTTTTAAAAATCAAAGTTGCATTGTCTAATTCCGTAATCTCAATGCAAGTTTGTCTTGTGATCAATAATTACAATGAATTACAGATATTTTATTATTTTCCAATGACCAAGAACAAAACATGTCAAAACCATCATCTCATCTAGAAAGCGGTGCTTATTGGAATAGCTTTGGTTGCTTAGTTCTTGTTCACCTAACCTCAGTACTTCTAGTGGTGAATAGGGCCAGGGTTGTACTACTAACTGCGGTTTTATTAGTCCTCTTTTCAATTTGGTACAGACATGTGTTTAGTTGCAGTTGCAGGATCTCCGTAACAACCCTGTACGCTTTCATGACATACTTCAAAACTCGCATGAACCATTAACGATTAACTAACGAGATACACACACGGATGAGATTCGAGTTTTCCTAGCTCAAGAATCAGAATGACTTCTCATGGAATTACAGTTAAACCTCCATGAGTCGATGTTGAGTCAATACATGGAAGTAAATTATGCCATATTAAAAAATATTTTGTGGGTTACTGTGATGGTCCCTTCAAACAGCTTTCCAATGATTTACTATTCCACATCTCGATATTTCCATGAGTCGATAGTCCCTTCAATATCGACTTATGGAGGTTTGACTGTATCTGAGATTTTCTCACATGACATATTCCGTGTCTATTCGCAAACCATATAAAAACATGTTAATCTTTGCAAAAATAACTTAGTGAATGTTCGTTTTTGTTGCTCTTTATAGTAAGCATAAAGACATCATCATCAATAAGTGAACCGTCTAAGACGAGTTTAATACTTTCCATTTAATTCCACTACGTTTTGTTATCTTTGCAGATACGTATTTCGACCTCAACTGTGAGGCCGTCTTCAATTTCTCGTACTTGACTCGACTCGACGAAGTCGAGTCATGTACGAGACACTGAAGACGTCCTCACAGTTGAGGTTGAAATACGTATCTGCGAAGATAACAAAACGTAGTGGAATTAAATGGAAAGTAATAAATTCGTCTTAGTCGGTTGAATACATTCCACTAAAAAAGCTTAAAATATTTTTTCTATAAAGTGGATTTTTTTATTCTTCAATATAAATTTAAGAATAACGCTCACTATTGGTAAGCGAACCTTAGTGTCGTCGGCGTCCCCTTTTGCGATTCGTGTGCAGTGTGGGCCATTTGTGGCGCGATTTTCCCACAATGTGTCCACCTCGCACACAACATGCAGCCGACACCGACCAAAAGCGGAAGGAGCGGACAACTTGTTGCGCCTATTCCGTTCTCCCGGTCGGTGTATCATTACCGAATTAATGAAGCTATTCATCCTCTGGGAGATGACAGTCGTGATCCCGATGTCGTTATGGAAGCCCGCACGCTGACGGGGGGTGGCTTTAATGGGCACTTCAAACTTTTAATCCCGTGTTTGTATTGGGTTGACAAAGACGAGACAGATGGAATCCCAGAATTCCCATGATGGATGGGTAATAAGCTCTTTATTTAGGTCGCCCACGATGACGAACTCAATTTCCCTCGGAATAATTGCCATGTCAGGATTTTACTTATTGAACTAAAAATAAACTCACCTCCTTGTTTCGATTTCAAAATTCATCCCAGTTGAAGCGGAAAGGAATCGAATGGAGATTAATAAAAAGGAAGGGGGAATTAATTTAAATCACATAAAATCGACAGGCTTCCGCTCTGATAAATTGTGACCCGAAAATGAACTTTCCAGATGAAGCATTTTGAATTAGTTCAATTAGTTGATAAGAAGGCTATATCGCTATATCAGATACAAATAGGGTGTAAATGCGAACTCGGTTTACTTTGAAAGAATGACAACATAATCATGGCGACAAGTTGCAATATGAGAATTCGGCACCAACATTTAAAAAGGGCAAAACTGTTTTTATAAGCAAGGGCTTCTCACGTCGCTGATGGGCTAATTTGTGCCCACTCACACAATCCAGCGCCATTAAATAAAAGACGATAATTCGCTGCGTCTATCAGTGGTATTGAATTGCTTGACCAGCGACTGACTTGTTTACAAAAATCAGTTTCGCCCTTTTGAAATGTTGGTGCTGAATTATCGAGCGATAACGACATTGCTCTTACATGCATAATCGTACCATGGTTTGTTTGGATTTCTATGATTTCGGTACAGTTGTGCTTAGAAGAGTAGTTATGTCGCTTTCAAAATACTTTATCAAGACTGGCTAGTTTTATCAGTACGTGCTGAAGGGCACTACATTTTTATAGTGAACATTATGAGTAGCCCTTTTCCCTCACAGTGAGTGCCTCACTCATATTGATTATTAAAAGCATTCCTCTAATCACCGTGTTTTCATATTACCTACCATAAAATATTATACACAGCCCTTCATTTTTGCCCATTTGTTGCATTGACTATAGAAGTACTTTTAGACTTTGCAATTCTATAGTATCGTATAATAAACTACATCGCATTTTTGTGAGAATAAGAAACGTTTTGAATCTGGCATTTTCTGTTACATAAATTCTAATCAATGATCCTTCTCTACTTCCAGGGTATATTCGTGGAAAAGTATGATCCAACGATAGAAGACAGTTATCGCAAGCAGGTGGAAGTGGACGGACAGCAATGCATGTTGGAAATTCTGGACACAGCGGGAACGGTAAAAATCTACAGCCACTTTTTCAATTCCACATTGCTCATTGTTCATATCTGCAGGAACAATTCACGGCCATGCGAGATCTGTATATGAAGAACGGTCAGGGTTTCGTACTAGTGTACTCCATTACGGCACAATCGACATTCAACGACCTGCAAGACCTGAGGGAACAGATTTTGAGGGTTAAGGTAAGTAAGCACACATTTGTTTTATTGAAATAAAATCGTAACAATGCCACGTATCTGCAGGACACTGACGACGTTCCGATGGTGTTGGTCGGCAACAAATGCGATCTCGAAGACGAACGGGTGGTCGGCAAGGAACTCGGCAAAAGTCTCGCCAACCAGTTCAACTGTGCATTCATGGAAACGTCAGCCAAAGCCAAAATTAATGTTAACGACGTGAGTAGTATTGTAAAGATTGAATTCTTCAGTTTATAATTTTCCAGTGATAATTTATCCAAATGGTTTCAATATTTTCATCAATATTTGGTTCCCGAAGAAGACCATCGTTTATATGATTATAATTCATTTTGAAACTAAGGGTCCGTGTAGTACATAAAGGTTGTCTTCATTCTGCATGTATGCAGAGTCAGACGGTCTTCAAATCATCTTCCACCTCTTCTTGTAGCCCTCAAAGCACAATTTGGAAACCATTTTTGTTGGTTCAACGGAATGGTAACGAGCTCTATTCAATTGCAGTCGTCCGATTTTCGCGGTATGAATGATGAATGTTTTCTTCATCAGCTACAGCATTGCATGGTTCAAATGTCTCAAAACTTCATCTGAGCATTGGTCTTCCACGAGCACCGTCCGGATCTCGTATCCGTAATTTAATTTTTATGAACTTATTTTTTTAAAGTACATTGTGATGTGTCCGTAGAGTCTACAGTCTAATGAGCGTTTTGTAGGTCGTCAGTTTGGTACGACGGTGGACTCTTATTGATCAAATCATCTTATTAGCATTAGCAGTTCGCACAAATTCGTAGGTGGTACAAGCCAAGACTATTGTATGAGAGTAGCATCACTTTCATCCGTTACCATAGATATTGATTTGGGACTAATCACTAACTTTTAGATGGAAGCAATGTACTCTCCAATATTCGAGACCTGTCCTGGCCACGTCCTTGCGAATGCTGAGGAAGGGGAATGATGGTTTGTTGGACACCTGGAAGGTGGAAGGTTATAACAGTAGGAATCGTTTTGGTATAACGTGAAACACAGGAAGAACTAAGATAGAAATACAAAGTAGGAAAGGGACGAGCCTGGAATTGAACCCACGACCTCCTGCTTATAAGGCAGAAGCGGTAGCCACTAAACACCGAGCTCGTCGTTGATCAAAGCATCTTATTGAGTCCAAAGTAAGTACTGCTTTTTCTCTGCTAGTTTGGCGATTACCAATGGACCCAAGTACATGAACTGTTGAAGCATCTCGATTTCGTCACCACTGATTCAAACATTTCTAGGTAGCAGGGACATTGTGCAAGGTCGTGGCGACCCCTTCCCAGGCCAATGCGAGTTGTGCGGCTTGCCTAGTAGGTGGTTGTATTTTACAGTGGGCTCTGTTAACCCTTATGCGGCCAACAAAAAAAACACACGTGGATGGCCTACAGGGTACCCGTGTTCCCATAAATTGATATTCTCATAACTTCAACAATTTTCAACCGATTTGGATGATTTTGACAGTTTTGGAATCAGAAACTCATATATTTTTTGCCCATTGTCAAGGTTTACAGCTTATGTCCATGGTTATACAAGAAATCTTTGAAGTAAGGCTTAAGAGTCTACACGCGTAACCAAAGGCCATTCAACCAGTTTCAAATATGCTACAAGCACTTTGCGCTTCTTAGAATTGAAGGTGTTCACAGTATATGCTTCGGGTAATGCAAAAATCCCTGAAATGAGGTCTTAGTCATCCGAGAAATCTCTGGAGTAAAGCCTAAAGATCTACTCGTGTAACCAAAGGCCTATTATGCAAATCCAAATACGGTACATGCTCTTTGTGGTACTTAGCATAGAATGCGTTCACAGTATACTGCCGTAATCTGAAAAAGTGACGTATACGCCATTTTCCAAAAATGGTGTTAACGAGTACTATTCATCGAGCTCTTTAACAGAAAAATGGAAAACATGCATGTTGTAAAATGGCTGTTACGTCACTTTTCCAGATTACGGCAGTATATGTCATCCAAGAAATCTCTGAAGTAAGGCCTTAAGGTCTACACTCGTAACCATGGGTCTATGGACTTGTCTGAAAAGTGGTACATGCTCTTTGCGCATCTTGAAATCAAATGTGATCACTACATATGTTCTGCGCTATCGAAGAAATCTCTCGGATAAGTCCTCTGGTGCCTTCATTGCATATGTTCATGGTCATCCAAGAAAACCCTGGAAAAGGCCTTCAGGTCTACACGCGTAACAAGAGATCTTTTAGATTGTTTCAAAAGTGGTGCATGCCCTTTGTGGTACATAGAAAAGAGCGCTTTCATTGCATATGTTGATGGTCATCCAAGAAAATCCTGGAAAAGGATTAAGATCTACACGCGTAACCAGAGATCTTTGAGATTGTTTCAAAACTGGTACATGCCCTTTGTTGTACATAGAATAGAACGCCTTTATTGCATATGTTCATGGTCATCCAAGAAAACCCTGGAAAAGGCCTTAAGATCTACACGCGTAACCAAAGATCTTTCAGATTTTTTCAAAAGTGTTACATGCCCTTTGTGGAACATAGAATAGATTGCCTCCATTGCATAGGTTCATGGTCATCCAAGAAAACCCTGGAATAGGCCTTTAAATCTGCATGGGTACCCAGAGATCTTTAGGCTTATTTCAAAAGTGGTACATGCCCTTTGTTGTACATAGAATAGAATACGTCCATTGCATATGTTTATGGTCTTCCAAGAAAATGCTAGAATAGGCCTCAGGGTCTTCACACGTAACCAGATACCTTTCGGATTGTTTCAAAAGTTATTCCATATTCCCTTTGTGGTACATAGAATATACCGGTTTCATTGCATATGTTCATGGGTATCCAAGAGAACATTTGAACTATCCTCAAGAACTTCACGCGTAACCAGAGTTCTATCGGCCTATTTGAATAGTTATACATGCCTTTTATGGTACGTAGAATAGAATGCACCCATTTCACATGTTCATGGTCATCCAAGAAAACCCTGAAGTAAGGCATTAGGATCTACACCAGAGATATATCAGCCTGTTTTAAATTTGATACATGCCTTTGGGGTCCATGAATAAAATGCGTTCATGGCATATGCTAATGGTCATCCTAGAAATTTATGGAGTAAGACTTCTAGGCTTACACGAATATCTAGAGCAGCGGTTCTCAACCTGGGACCCCTGGGGGTACCTTTGCCGGGCCCAGGGGGTACCTCCTACAAAAATCCGTAATGGCGGATAAATTACAATTTTATTCAAAACATATTGATATAGTTTTGATAATTTAGAATTTTTGTGTTTCAAAACATTGTCTTTTACATAATATGCATGGCGATCAGCAAATCACTGTCTATTGAATCCTGCCCTTGACAACCAGTACAATGAATGAAGGGCTGTGGGACATAAAGATCAAAAAGACAAAACCTCGAATGAACAAATTTTAAAAATCTTCTATGCAATCTACCTGATAAAAACAGAATGTTGAATAATATGTTAAAAATAGGCTTCTTAACTAAAATATAAAGTCTTAAAATGCGGAAGCCTCCATTTGAGAGACATGAAAGCTTTTCCCGAGAAGCTCAGTTGCTTCGTTGCAAGAGAATTGGAATCATCCATCTTCGCTTCTCAGAAGCCGCCTTCCAAGCAGCTCGGAGGACTCATTTCAAGAGGTTCGGAATTCTCCTTTTAAGAAGCCCGGATGCTTCCTTTCAAGTGACCCGGAAGCCTCATTTTAAGAGATCTGGAAACATTCTTTCAAGAGGCCCGGATGCTTTCTTTTATTTTTTTTTTATGAACCGGGGCTCGAAGGGGCTTGGAGGGCATTTTTAACAGGCTCGAAAGATTCCTTTTAAAGGCTCGAAAAATACTCGGAAGTCTACTTTCAAGAGGCTTGAAAGCCTCCTTTCTTGAGTCCCTGAAGCCTTCTTTTAATCTATCTTCTTTAAACATTATTTTTTCTTTTCTTTTTTTTTCAAAAAGCTCGGAAAGCTCTTTTGAAAAGGCTTGGACGGCTCATTTCGAGTGGTTCGGAACCCTTCCTTTAGAAGGTCGGTATTCTTCTTTCAAGAGGCTTAGAAGCGTCCATTCAAGATACTCCAGTGCCTCCTTTGAGGTGCCTAAAAATCACCATTCAAGAGGCTCAAAAGCCTCCTTTTAACAAACTCTAAACTTTAGCATCTTTTCAAGAGGCTTGGAAGCCTTATTTTTAAAGGCTCGGAAGGCTTCTTGCAAGAGGCTTGGAAGCCTTCTTTTAAAAGGCTCGGAAGACTCTTTTAAATAGACTCGGAAGGCTCTTTCAAAAAAAATCGGAAGCCTCCTTTCAAGAAGCTAAAAAGCCTCCTTTAAGAGGCTCAAAAGCATAATTTCAAGAGTCTTCTCTTAAAAGCTTGGAAGACTCTTTTAAAAAGGCCCGGAAGAATCTTTTAAAAAGGCCCGGAAGGCTTCTTTCAAGAGGTTTGGAAGCCTCATTTCAAGAGGCTCGAAAGCCTAATTTCAATAGGCTCGAAAGCCTCCTTTCAGAATGCTTGAAACCCTTCCTCGAAGGGGTTTAGAAACCTTTTTTTTTCAGAGGCTTGGAAGTCGGAAGCCTTTCCACAAGGGGCTTGGAATTCTTTTTCCAAGATGCTTGGAACTATACTTTCGTACTTTCAAAAAGCTCGAAAGTCTCGAAAACCACCTTTTAAAAGACTAGGAAGCCTGTCTTCAAGAGGCTCGGAAGGTTCTCTCGGAAGAGGAGCGAAACTCTACTTTCGAAAGGCTCGGAAGCCTTCAATAGTCAAAAAAGTTCTGTAGGAAGCTCGATGTATGCACTTAATTTGAATTGGAAAGTTTTCGCGGAAAATGAAAATTACAGAAAAGTTCATGGAGAGCCATATATTCCGCTAGTTTTCAGGTCCATTTTCATATATCTTAAGAGATACGCTTACTTTCATTTACAGCAAAAAAAATATTGGGGGTACCTCAATCCGTACCGTACCGTACCTCTCAAGTAAAAGGTTGAGAACCGCTGATCTAGAGGGTCTTTAAGGTCACTCCTTACGGAATCCAAGTTTCAAAGTGCTCGCGTTTTCGGGGGCACACAACTCGATTCGGAAGCAACGCACAACTGTCATTTTTATTATTTCACGCATGCTGTGACCAATTTATTTACATTTTGCATTTCCAAAGAATAGACAACTTCATATTAGTGATATGAATGAAGTTTGTATACTACCTGGAACCAACAACAACAAGACAATAATAACTACTTGGAATGCTAATATATCAAGATGGGGTTTCACATCTTGTTTATTCTTCAATAACTGCCCAGAGCTAATGACAACAACTTGAACTACTTGAAATGCAAACATATACCAATAGCCTTCCGTTCGTGGGTTGTTATCGTACGGCTACTGTACTAGGAATGCGTACATTCACTCAGATGAGGTTGACCCGATTTTGTCACTCCCAGATTTTGTCTACCCCTGATTTTGCCTAACCCGATTTTATCACGTTTTCGACCCAATTTGCCGCAAACAATAAAGATTTTCATTAAATAACTTTCACTGCCTGTAGCTTATAATGAATCATTTATGAGTACCTGTTAATAAGTTTATAAGTCTCTTCGACAAAAAAATACGGATTCCATTCACGTATTTTGCCTTGCCTTCATTACGGAGCCCACGACAATGAAAATAACTACTTAAAATACAAACATATACCAAGAAGGGGCCTCACAACTTGTTTATTTTCAAATAACTGCCTCCATTAAGGAGGTTGATCCATCGACCTTGACTCTATTTCATAGACTACCTGGAGCTCAAGACAACAACAAGAACTACTTGGAATACAAACATATAGAGTAGAGTGGGGCAAGAGTGCGCGTGGGGTAAGAGTACGTTTTCGAATTTTTGAAGTAATAAAACAAGATAAACTAGCAACACTGCATCAGTTTGACAGGTATTCTGGCCAACTATTATCACGTGTAATTGTAAACGATTTGAATAAACAACAAGGGAGATATGGAGTTAGATAACTTTTTGGTCATTTTGCTAAAAATAATTGGGTTCCTGCAACTAGTATTTCATTACCATATATACGTTCAATCAGGTGAACATTATACCATTTCAATAACCTATTGTATAGAGTACTTTATGGTACAGAACACCAATCCGGTTGGTTTTCCAAGAAGTCAAAACCATTACTTGAATAATTTTTGGGACTGTAGGGTAAAAGTACGCAGGAACCGGTGGGGCAAGAGTACGCATATGAATCGTCAAGTTATGATGTCAACCCCGTATCTCCGGCCGAAATAAGACTTCTTCCAAAGCGTAAAGATCCACAACTAAGAAAAAAGGTTTCACAAGTTTTTAGGATAAGTTGAAGTAATTCGGTGTTAGAAAGGACTTAGCGAACAAAGCACTGAAGCGAAATAATGAAATTGTATTAGGACTTGTTGTACACCTAAACATAGTACGAAAACACAATTTCATCTTAAAGATAATTTCATTTAATCAATAGAAACATTCATAAATTACGCAACGTTTAGCTGGGAGGGGTTGCGAGATGTGTGACGGTCCATATATTTTTTAGAGGATTCATACAAATAGTGTAAGATAGGGGGGAGGGGTGATGAAATTACCAAAATTTACGTTACGTGATTGGTGGACTTTCTTTAAGGAAATGCCTTTGTATACGCCACGCGAAACCTGATATATATTTTTACCTATGTAGTTTTTTGTATATATAAAAAACAATGGTTTTTCGTATGAAAGTGCACATTTTTAGGACCCCCTCCCCGTTTAAGTGTTATGTAATCTTTAAACATTCCCTAATATATGTTCATTAAACATCAGTTAAATGTTATTAACTCTTATTTGTGTTAATATATACTCAAAGCCAGGGTTTCAACTTTTCGTTTCAATGAGACCAAAGCAAGCGTTTCTCGGGCCAAGGGAGAATCTTTTTTCGTTGTTTATGTTGAGGATCATCTTTCACCCATTAATCTTTCTCTGCAATTAGCCTTGGATGATAAACGAAAATCTTGCCTATTAGATGAAAATCCTTTTTCGTTTCATCACTTTTACCCACTCACTCACTTTTCGCGAGAATTATCGCAGAACAATTACAAAATTGTATGGCCGCGCCGGGATTCGAACCCAGAATAGTAACAATAATAGCCGTAGGGATGCGCCTACTCTAGCCACACCACCACGCTATCTGTATGAAAGCATTAAGTTATTTGTTCTACATAAGCTACTACCATCTGCATTGAAGACGCAACGAAAAGACTCGAATATGAAAGAAAAAGAGCAAACTAATGTTTGGCGGCAATCGAAGTGAGCGAAAAATGGTTATCACTCTCCAGGCTGTTTTTCGTTCCCGAAAAACGATTTCTCCCCGAAAATTTTCGTGAGGGAGCATCCTGTGCTCCTGAGATTGAGTGAGCGATACGAACCCTGCTCAAAGCACATGATTGGATAAATGCGTACTCTTACCCCACCCGATGCGCACTTTTACCCCACCGGTGGGGTAAGAGTGCGTTTTTCACTTGTCTTGCAATAAGGGTTCTACTAAAACGAATATCAACAATTTCAATATTTTTTCCACTGGGTAACATAAAGGAAGAGTATATGAATCATTGACACTGATTTGATATGCAGAAGCTTGCCTCATAAGGGCCACATGATTGATTGAAAACTAAGTGCGTACTCTTGCCCCACTCTACTCTACCAAGATGGGGTCACAAAACTTGTTTATTCTTCGATAACTGCCTCCATTACGGAGATTGATCTACAAAACTTCGGTGGGGTTTGATCCCACGAAACCAGTACGCTAGACAGATGTTTTCCCTACTAATCTACGAAGGACCTCCGTCGTCCTCCGCAGCTTAGCGGGTACTGATGAAACCAAATTCACAGCACCGGGCATGTAGCCGAACTCTCGCAATACATTCTTAGAACTAACTCTCTCATATATGTTTTTGTACAATGCCAACCAATTAGGATGAGTATTTAGTATTATTTGGCTCCTACACATTCGGTTCATTACCAACGGCGCTCGATGAAGTAGGGTTATGTCGTCAGATCCCAACCCGACCACATAAGCGAAGAGAGATCGCATTTCGAGTTCAGTACATTCAAAGTTAATTGCCTTTGTTCCGGGTATTGAGTCACCCGGAGGGGAAATTAATTACTATGTCTAAAACTCGTTTATGCATATGCACAACATGTGATAGATTAAGTTCGGAAAAGGTATTGGAGGAAAACCGCTACCTTCCGTCCCTCCCAGTTGTTCTTCAATAACTGCATCCGTTACGGAGGTTGATCCACCGACCTTGACTCTATGGAGTTCGTAGACTACCTGGAGCCCTCGACAACAACAAGAACTACTTGGAATACAAACATATACCAAGAAAGGGTCACCCTTCTTGTTTATTCTTCGATAACTGCCTCCATTACGGAGATTGATCCGAAGATCTTGACTGTATGGAGTTCGTAGGCTACCTGGAACTCACGACAACAACAACAAGAACTACATGGAATACAAACATATACCAAGAAGGGGTCACACAACTTGTTTATTTCTCAATAACTGCCTCCATTACGGAGGTTGATCCTCAGACCTTGAATCTATGGAGTTCGTAGACTACCTGAATCCCACGACAACAAGAACTACTTGGAATACAAACATATACACCTGTGTGCAGAATAATAGCAGCGGAAGCCGTTTTTCATACAAAATGGTCAACTTTGACAAGCTGTAACTTTGCACCCCGATGACCGATTGAGCTGATTTTGGCTGTGAACTACAAATATGATGAATTTTACACATAGTATCATTTTTTTCGAATGACGCGTTCAAAAATTACGCACTAGGTCAAATTGTTCAAAATAATAGCAGTTTTTGTTTTGGAAATATCAATCAAACAATTGATTGGAATGTCATGAATTTGTTGTCAGGTGCTGCGAGACACTAAGTTTAAAATTTAAAAAATATAAATTGTGACATTTGAATTGGCCAATATAACAAAAATAAAAACTGATATTTTTTTGAACAATTTGACCTAGTGCGTAATTTTTGAATGCGTCATTCGAAAAAAATGGTACGTAGCATGTGTAAAATTCATCATATTTGTAGTTCACTGCCAAAATTTCAGCTCAATCGGTCATCGGGGTACAAAGTTACAGCTTGTCAAAGTTGACCATTTTGTATGAAAAACGGCTTCCGCTGCTATTATTCTGAACACATTGTACACCTGTGCCACAAAGGGGTCACAAAACTTGTTTATTCTTCGATAACTGCCTCCATTACGAAGATTGATCCACAGACCTTGAATCTATGGAGTTCGTAGACTACCTGGAACCAATGACAACAAGAACTACTTAGAATACAAACAAATACCATGAAGGCGTCACACAACTTGTTTATTCTTCAATAACTGCCTCCGTTACCAAGGTCGAACCCCATACCTTGACTCTATGGAGTTCGTAGACTACTTGGAGTCCTCGACAACAACAAGAACTACTTGGAAGAACTACTACTTCGATAACTGCCTCCATTACGGAGATAGATCCGAAGATCTTGACTGTATGGAGTTCGTAGACTACCTGGAACTCACGACAACAACAAGAACTACATGAAATACAAACATATACCAAGAAGGGGTCACAACATTTGTTTATTCTTCAAACGCTGCCGTCGTTACCGAGGTCGATCCTCAGACCTTGACTCTACGGAGTTCGTAGACTACCTGGAGTCCTCGACAACAACAAGAACTACTTGGAATACACACATATACCAAGAAGGGGTCACGCAACTTGTTTATTCTTCGATAACTGCCTCCATTACGGAGATTGTTCCGAAGACCTTGACTGTATGGAGTTCGTAGACTACCTGGAACTCACGACAACAACAAGAACTACATGAAAAACAAACATATGCCAAGAAGGGGTCACAAAACATGTTTATTCTTCAATAACTGCCTCCATTACGGAGGTTGATCCACCGACCTTGAATCTATGAAGTTCGTAGACTACCTAGAGCCCACGACAACAACCAGAACTACTTGGAATACAAACATATGCCAAGAAGGGGTCACACAACTTGTTTATTCTCCGATAACTGCCTCCATCACGGAGATTGATCCGAAGACCTTGACTGTATGGAGTTCGTAGACTACCTGGAACTCACGACAACAACAAGAACTACATGAAAAACAGATATATATATATATATATATATATATATATATATATATATATATATCAAGAAGGGGTCACACAACTTGTTTATTCTTCATTAACTGCCTCCATTACGGAGGTTGATCCACAGACCTTGAATTAATAGAGTTCGTAGACTACCTGGAACCAATGACAACAACAAGAATTACTTGGAATACAAACAAATACCAAGAAGGGGTCACACAACTTGTTTTTTTCTGAAATAACTGCCTCCGTTACTGAGGTTGATCCACAGATCTTGACTCTATGGAGTTCGTAGACTACCTGGAGCCCACGACAACAACAAGAACTACTTAGAATACAAACATATACCAAGAAGGGGTCACGCAATTTGTTTATTCTTCGTTAACTGCCTCCATGACGGAAAGTGATCCGAAGACCTTGACTGTAATGAGTTCGTAGACTACCTGGAATCAATGACAGCAACAAGAACTACTTGGAATGCAAACATGTTTTAAGAAAAGGTCATTGGATGACCCGGAACATATAATGTGAAAGCATTATATGCTAAGCACCATAAAGGGCATGTACCGTTTTTGAATTTACACGATAGACCTTTGGTTACGTTAGCAGACCACAAGATCTTATTCCAGGGATTTTTTGGATGACTTAGGCCTTACTCCAGGGGTTTTTGGAGACCCAGAATATATACTGTGAACACCGACTATTCTAAGAAGCGCAATGAGCATGTAATATATTTGAAACTGGTTGATAGTCCTTCGGTTACGTGTGTAGACTCTTAAGCCTTACTTTAAAGATTTCTTGTATAACCATGGACAAAAGCTGTAAACCTTGACAATGGGCAAAAAGTATATGAGTTTCTGTTTCCAAAACTGTCAAAATTATCCAAATCGGTTGAAAATTGTTGAAGTTATGAAAATATCAATTGATGGGAACACGGGTGCCCTGTCGGCCATCCACGTGGTAAAAAAATCAGATGCCGCTCCCCACGCCCCTCCTCACTGTATCAACGTGATTTTCTCACAGATGCTATATTTTATGGAGTTCTTTGATGTCACCGAGTTTCAGCTTTCAGCTATAAAAATTCATTGAAATATCACAACTTGAATTTGAAAAAGGAACACGGGTACCCCGTCGGCCGCATAAGGGTTAAACTTCTATAAGGTTCCACCAAAACAACCATGTGTTGCTCAAAGCGCACTAGTCCTGGTGTTAGGTGGGACACTACCCAGACCTGGTACGACGGACCTCCAGCGAGACAGGAGGATTGCACAGGGCAAATAATCCGTAATCATTGCAACAACATAAGAGATAACACAAGTTTTTAATAACACGTGTTTTTTGCTCGCGCATTTTTTCCAAGTGTTTTTTATCGTTCGTTCGCTGTTTACCCTGTTTACGTTTTCGCTTCGTCGCGTTGTCGTTATTTTCTCCCGGATCCGTCATGGGAAACACGGTCCACCAAAGAAGCGCAAGAAGCAGCGCTGCCACAAACTCAACCAGTGCGGAAGGAGAAGTGCCCGCCGGTTTTCATCAGGGACGACCTGCCGGAACTGCTACCAAAGCTCCGGGAATTGATCGCGAAAGGCCTAAACTGCACATTCCGGCTCTGCAGTGAAGGCGTTACGGTGATGCCCACCAACACAGACCATCACAAGTCAGTCGTGGAGTTCCTCCAGAACGAAAACGGCTGAAGAATCTGCTTCGCTATACACTCCGGAGCAGCTGATGCCGATCTTTGCACAGCTAGCCACTCGGCTGCGCGGCTGCAAAACCCTTTCCGACCAGGCCTTTACTCTTGGCATGTTCATTATTGAAAATGGCTGCTAGGGTGGGCCTGGTCAACTGGAACGCTTGCTCGCTCAAGAGTAAAAGCATCGAACTGGCTGATTTCCTCGAGGAAAAGGAGATCGACTTGGCGTTCATCACTGAAACGCACATTAAACCGGAGGTGAGCGTCCACATCCCGAACTTCCTCATCGTGCGACTCGACCGACCGTCCAGGGGAGGTGGTGTGGCCATCGCACTTCGATATAACATCAACTGTCACCTACTGCCAAGTTTCCAGCTGAGTATGATCGAAGCCATCGGTGTCGAAGTGACCACTTCCGTCGGCACAATCACGCTCATCGCGGTGTCCAACGCAAGCCAAAGCCGACGATGGATCATCAGCTACCCATCGAAGGGACATCGTCAAGCTTACGCGGAGGCAAGGCCAGTATATCATTGCCGGCGACCTGAATGCCAAACATCAAGCCTGGGGCAACAGTCGCGGCAATCGAAACGGCACCATCTGGAGCAACGACATGGAGGAAAGCCACTACACGATCTTGAGCCCGGATTCACCCTCGGCTGAGTCGGTCCGGTGTCCACGTAACCCTCGACCTATACATAACTAACATGAACGACCACGTCTCGCAGCCGATCGTTTACCAGGAGCTCAGTTCGGATCACTATCCGGTGGGGGCGGAAGTTGGCTTCTTGGTCTATTGACATCAGTAGTACCAGCAAGTACCACCGAGTCGAGTGGGGCCGGTTCCAAAGATACGTGGACAACAACGTCGACTACGAGGCGCGGCCGGTATCGCCTGAAGCAATTGATCGGCAGCTGGAAAATGACCAAAATACTAAAATCCAATCCTCGGCCCAATACTGGCTCTAAGGATCGCTTGATAACTCCTGCAGAGAAGGTCGCTGAAGTAGGTTGTCACTTCGTCAGCTCACACAATCATGGGCAGAACATCGTCAGTCCACACGAAGCAGTTGTCAACGAGCATGCTAACAACATCTTTTTGATTCCCAACGACTTTTCGGAGGAGTTGGAGATCTCAGCTGGCGAATTGATGGCCTATATCAAATCATCGAAGAACATGAAGGCCCAAGGCTTCAACAGTATCCTGAAACTCAACCGTCGGTTGGCTGTGTTGGATTGGAAGTAGATGCTGCAAATGACCATATTCTTGGAGGAGACGAAATCAATTAGTCGTAGGCTGTTTCGCTTGTCAGCCGGTGGGCGCTGAACTTTCCAAAAGTCGGTCTAAACTCCTCCAATATTGGGCAACCTGCGCGTTCAAATCTTCTATAACGTCATGGCTTGGGCAACTATCGAACTCACGTTCCAGCTGCGTGTAGAACGCGTCCTTATCATCATCAGTGCTTCCTAGGGCGACCACATGGTATCCTAAAAGAGGACTTGTCCTCCTTTTTCAACAAAAATCGCTTGTCCTCCTTTTTAGCCAAAATGTCCTCCTTTTCCGATAATTTGAGTACATTATGGAATTTACTGTGAAAATTTCATCTATTTTATTAAAAAATGAACGATAATCGTATTTTCATATTACCCTTCCATATCTAATAATAAGCAAAAGACACTTATTCAGTATTCGCGTATGAAATCCTAGCATCTTATGGACTGGTGTATAGTTTAAGCGATTCCTGTTGATCTAGTACTAGTTGATCTCCATATTTTTTTAAAGATGGTAATACCTATCCACAAACTATCGACGAATGATATACGTACATGTTGTATAGAGAAGTACCTATATCGCCTCCAATTCAGCATCCTTGGGGTTGCAACTTTTCACTCACATATTCTCTGCTTTTGCCACTAATATGTTAATTCTAAGACAGTATGCCACTCAATCAGTTGCATTATATATTAAACAGCTCTTTTCACTCTTTCGTTTCAGATTTTCTACGACTTAGTTCAACAAATTAACAAAAAGTCCCCCGAGAGAAAGCCAAACAAAAAGAAGAAATCGTTGTGCGTGTTGCTCTAAGTAAGCTATAACTACTACTACTATTACTTCTAATTAACAAAAAAAGAAAAGGTAATAATAAAAAAAAGCTGAGTAAAACAAACTTGCGGGAGAATGGAAAAAGACGAAGTAATAAAAACGCAGTTCGTTCAGATGTAAGGAATTAAGAAGAAACGTTAAACCTTTATTAAATTAGTGATTGATAACAGAAGATGAAAATAAAGAACGTAATGTGGAAAACACAAACAAAATCGGGAGGAAATAAATCAAAGGAATTAACTGATTAATTCTGCACATGTACTGACCATGTGTGGGCAATGTGCGATTTACGGTATGTTAGCGTGTGAGAACAGTGGAAGAATGCAGAAAAAAAAGAACCGAAAGAAAGAAGCATCATTTCATAAGAATTTATTACTTATCTGAGAGTAATTTAAGGAAGGAAATATTTTTCTTTCATGTTTGAAGCACAGTCAAAAGGATAGACACAAAATGCACAGGTTGCACCGGTGAGGAAGTGAAGTTCGGGAATTGGGCAGGAATTTATGAAACCGATGTCGGGAAAAAATAGTCGAGAGAAAATGTTACATTGTTTGCTTTTTATTTGTCTAAGAATTTTCTCTTGCATAAATGCAGACGTATCATTATTGTTAGTTTGGGATTCATTCGATAGACTCTAATTTCAGGAATTTAGTAGCGCACTCAAACGTGTGAATGTGCTGTGGTGGTTATTAAGGTGTTACGTCGGAGGTCATACATAAACATCATATTCAAGATTGAAGACGATGGTAACATAATTAATTAGGTTGAGTCACTTTAGTAGTGATAATGATTTACAGGACGATCTAAGTACCCGTGGAAAAGTTATATTGAACGGTGTAATAAAAAGCATGCGTATTTGACATCGAGCGCTTTATTCAACTGAGGTACCTAGCGACAGTCGATGTCGACATTGCGATGATTTAAAAAATATATTGCAGTCGAAATAAACGTTTCATGGTTACTTAGATTGCAAACTATTAAAATTGATATCGAGTTGACCGCTTGCTACCATCGTATTTGAATCTTATATTCATTTATTTTTCTCTAAATCGTGATTATTTGGCTTCCATTTTGTAAACACCCTAGAAACATTAATTGCGTTCAATCTCATACTTTCAAAAACACTCGCCAAGCTCTACCTATGAAGGAAACGCAAATATCAATAGAAAAAACAATAGAACACGAACAAAGTGGAGCGAGCTAACTATGATGATCTGTGTCGGTGTTTGAAAAAAAAAGCAGAACACAACACTGTGAGCGAGTGTTAACTAATGGAATCAATGAGGGAGAAAACTTTATGAGACTTTCTTGAGAATACAGAAAAAAAACAATAGTTGTTTAACATACACTTTACAAAAGGTTCACCGCAAAACAAAAGTGAAACATATTATGAAGAAAATTGTCGTTCATTCAGATAGAAAAAAAATATAAACTGCTGTACAACTGAAGAAAAGTATTATGAAGGAAACTTTCAACTGATATGAGTAGTAGAAAAAAAGTAGAATAGACAAAACGCGTAAATCGTATGATGTGAATTCAACCAAGTTAGATTTTGTACTATTTTTAACACAAAATTGTATTGGATTTTTCTACTGTCATATGCGGAATCCTTGCAGCACATTGGTAGACAGTGATCGTTGCTCTTCTCTTTCGCTGTGTTCTCATCTCTCATGTGGAGCCACCAGTTTAAATCATCCAAAAACTCTCACCGGTTTTTGGAGTGCCAAACACATACACACAATCATCACCCTTTCACTACTAAAGAATTTTGTAACACGCTAGCTCATCGCATTTGAAATTGCAAGTTGTTGACTATATAATAGGATTTCTACTCCTCTAAAACACTCCTCACGCTTTCTAAAATCAAGTTTCGTTTGTCTTATTCGAATAGTACTTTCTCTTAGAATTTTAACCCCTTACCCAAAATCGTTCACTTTATACTAATTCTGAAAATTCTGATAACTAACATTCGTTTTAGGTGAATAATAAATATGAAACGAAACAATTTATTAAACATAAAAATTGAGGTAGGGAATGAAGCATAATCAAACTGGACAAAACAAACTATGCGAGTTCGCCTTTGTTCGAGTTTTTAAAAAATTAAATAGAAACAAACAAAATTGCTGCATAACGTTAAGCCAAATCGTAATCAATCAAACAAAAAAGCTCGTCATCGTGTCGTTGTCGTCGTCATGGAAACAAAGTCACTCACCCGTAGACATCCCTCACTTCCCCGAACGCTAAGTTTTAATGTATGCGTGTGGGTACCAGAAGTAGATAGTCCTCTTCCAATTCACAATCCACTGTACGAAAACAAAAAATAGAATAATGGCCCGAACACAGCTGCAAGTGTGTTGGTGTTAAGGAAAATAAAATTATTAACGGGAATCAAACGATAAGAGAGCGGTTGCACAATTTTACCTAATCCATCCCAACTCCACTTTTCCGTTTCCGCGCACAATCAAAATGGCTGAAACTGCCGGTTCTCATACATCCGCCCCCACTCACTCACACAACCGCGCCAGTCGAATAAAAAAAAATGTTATCGTCATTTTCATTTATATCGACAGTAGAGTAATCAATTTTTACCCATTAGTCCACGTAATGAGAGAAAGACTTTCCTGTCCTTTTGCCTCTAGCCTAGCCGTTGGTAAAATCGCCATTTCCTTCTCCAACGAAAAAAAAACGCCATCGCCATCTTTATCCACCATGATGAGAGTGGAAATCATTTACACATACCCCCGAAACAGATGCGCTCTTCACCCTTTCAACCATTCAAAAGTAATGAACTTTCAAAATGGAGACCTAAAATTCGAACCAACAAACATCATTTAAAACGGACGGTCAAAACCAAGAAAAATATTACTGTGTAACCATGCAAAACAATCTATTTTCTAATGAATAAAAAGTATATATATACAACATACGAAGTATGTTTCTTTATTATGCCGAAATGCTTCATGTACAAAAATATTGCGGTCGAAATTACCATATCGAGGGTTATTTTGAAGATATTCATCGACGATTTTCAGGCTATCTTAGGGCCGATGCCCACGTTTTCAACGCTGCATCCAAAAAGCGGTAACGCAGCGTCGCCGCTCCGAAGCACACCTGTGGTGACGAAATCGTGGTGGTAGAAGAATTTGTGTACTTGGGCTCACTGGTGACTGCCGAAAATTATACCAGCATAGAAATTCGGAGACGCATAGTGGCTGGAAGTCGTACGTACTTTGGACTCCGCAAGACGCTCCTATCCAATAGAGTTCGCCGCTGTACCAAACTGACAATCTACAAAACGCTCATGAGACCGGTAGTCATCTACGGACACGAGAGCTGGACGATGCTCGTAGAGGACTAACGTGCACTTGGAGTTTTAGAAAGGAAAGTGCTGTGTACCATCTATGGTGGGATGCAGATGGCGGACGGTACGTGGAGGAGGCGAATGAACCATGAGTTACATGAGAACCATCCATTGTTTACAATGCAAAAATCGAACGACTGAGGTGAGCCGGGCACGTGGCCAGAACGTCGGACAGTAATTCGG
Organism: Armigeres subalbatus; assembly: GCF_024139115.2. NCBI lineage: Eukaryota > Metazoa > Arthropoda > Insecta > Diptera > Culicidae > Armigeres > Armigeres subalbatus. The sequence goes on along the minus strand of NC_085141.1, from coordinate 7,785,773 downwards.
TGAAAATGGTGCTCGCCAACGATCCGACGAGCACAAGAAGGCGAGGTGCGCAGCGGGCAAGGTGGATCGATCAGGTGGAAGATGACTTGCTGCCCCTCCGTAGACTGCGTGGTTGGCGACGTGTAGCCATGGACCGAGCCGAATGGAGAAGACTCTTATATACCGCACAGGCCACTTCGGCCTTAGTCTGAATAAATAATAATAACAGTTGTCTGCCACATCGCTCAGGTGCTCTTCGTATTGCTGCCGCCATCTTTGGATCATGGAGATGGTGTTCGCTTCCGATCTGGCAGGTACGAGACGGCGTGGAGCGCAGCGAGCGAGATGGGCAGACCAGGTGCAGAACGACTTGGCGAGCGTGGGGCGTATCCGAGGATGGAGAGATGCGGCCTCGAACCGTGTATTGTGGCGTCAAATTGTTGATTCAGTGTTATTTGTTTAGATGTTAACTAAATAAATGAATGAATCTTTGGATTACCTCACGCTTGTTCGTAAAAAGACTCCCGTTTATGTTCTTCATAGGCTGTGGTACGTGGCCCTTACGTGAACGTTTTAATCTCTCATAGAACTTTCGGGCGTTATTAGTGCGGTACAGTTGCTCTTCATATTGCCTTGTGGATATTCTTTCGAGGAAAAAAAGTATTTGGGGCTACCATTCCGCGGGAGGCTGCAAAGTCTATGCATCGTTGGCCGTTGCTGTTCGATACACGAACTAACTCGCTTGCGATTCTGTAGAGAGAGCATCTCGCTAGAGTTTCTCGGACATAATCGCATCGCTTCGCTCACTCGCCGAAAAATGATTTCGCTCTAAAAAGCATCAAAATTCAATCGAAGCGTATATTTTGTTTACATATGGATTCATTAGTCAATGTTTTAAGTGAAAAATCATAAGGGTTGTGTACAAGACACGACCGCCCGACGTAAACTACGTAAAACAGTTTGGTGAAATGAAGAATCTAGTGCCAGTGCAAGAATACATGTTTGCAGCAGCTCTCTACAATACGCGCTCGTTATTCTGCTACGAACGGCAACGTAATTCTGCTACGACGTCGTTTGAAATCTATCCTAATTTTTCATCTCGGAACCGATTTCTTTTTCAATCATCAACAGGAAAAATACAAAATTAAAGTCTCACGGGAAAATTTCATGTTGTGCCGACAACATCCAAATCGTTGCAAACGTTACATTAGTGAATAAATTGCTTTAGCAATCTTCCGATGACAGCCTATGCTCGGACCGGCACTAATGCTATGATTCCGCTACCGATGCCAAACAATTATGCTTTGTTCTATGAAGAAAGTTCGTCTAATATCAACATTCTCAATCACTAAAATCATACAACTCCGAATTACGCTAGAAAATTTCACCGAAGAATTTTCCAGTTCCTAACGGTTGCACTTTAGGAAAATTATTTCAACTTAACCTTCCTCTCAAATATAATGATGGTCCTGAAAAGAACTGATTAATTTCCACTTATGTGCCTTATTAACAGCAGCCACTGGGCTGCGCGACCGCCATCCGATGATTCGGCTCAACGAACGCCGTCGATTGCCAGATCCGTCGAAGATGGGACACGGATGAAAATGATGTGCTGCTGCTTCCACGACCGCTACCACCACCGACCGAAAAAATTTCATCCGCACCACCACCACCGCTGAGACAGCCGTTGGCACTGGGACCGCTTCTAGACGCCCTGGTCCGCTCGCCGTGACATCCAGAATAAAAATGATGCGCGCACGCGAAACACGGGGCTTTGTATACACAGGGAAAACGAAGCAGTGGATCAAAAGGCCCGTACCTTACTGCAATCTGATGTCCGTGTTGGGGATTTATGAACGGAATTGAATTTTTCACCCGGTTTGGATAGAAACAACATTTTCAATAGTTTAACGTTGATAATCAATAGTATCAATAGAATTGGCAAATTGCTGGAGAGTTTCTGAATCGATTGATAAGCAAATGTCGAAAATCCATCGAAAGATAAAGACGCTATTAGCGTTTGAAATCTATCCTAATTTCGTGACGGTCTCGAATTTGGAAATTTCGGTTTTACACCCTGTATCTGAGTCTTCCCCTTAGACGTAGTTTACGTCAAAAATGTTTGCAGCTCCTCCGTTAGACGCGCGCTCGTGATTCTACATACATACAGTGATTCTACATACATACAGAAAACATACGATCGTTCAACTCATCCATGAGTTTTTAGGTGCTGCAATGTCTCGCGCGTAGTAGTAGTAGTAAAATGTCTCTTTATTTTAATTTTTCAACTTTTTGTACATAGTTAATTTTACATTTCGAGAGTTATAACCTAAAAGTTCTTCAGCTCTGTTTTTTATTTTTGTTTTTGAGTTTGATTTTTTTTATTGCGTTGTACATTTTTTACCTTTTCTGGCATCTGGTTTGGGATTTAAATTTGAAATTTTCTTATCCTACCTAACTACACTAACTAACATAAAATTGCCAGGACAGCGCACTGGCGTTTCGTATATCCGCTCAATCCTCTAGATGCCGTTCTCGATTACAAACATGCCCAGTGACACGATTTGGTCCATGCGGGTTTTGCAGCTACGCAATCGAGCTACCAGTTGGTTGAACATGGGAAGCAGTTGTTCCGGAGTGTACAGTGGGGGCGCGTCTTCGGTGGGTGCGGGTTTTGATTCGTTATTCTGTCGTAATCCAGGAGGAACAGCTGGCCATGAATTGACCGGTTGTGATATTTTTGTTGTTGTGTGCCGTGGAGGTACGAGGCTCGGAAAGTTCTGGTCGTTGATGACCGGTGGTTGTCTTCTCGTAAGATTCTTGGAGCTGGCTTATTTCCGTATTTCGACGAATTCCGCTCGTGCGGGACATTCTTTAGCGGTGGCCTCATGTTTCGACCCGCAATTCGCACACTTGACATCAATTTGGTGCATGTCGGGATTTTTGGCAATAATAAACCATAGGTTCTTTTCCGTTTGATGCTTATCGCCACACTTGACGCAGCGAGGGGCCAACTGGCAATTTCTGGTACCATGGGCGAAACTATAGCAATTCGTACACTGTGTGACATCACGCTGCACTAGTTTGTACCGCTGCCACTCAACAACGATACTATCGATCACATTTATTCTTCTTAAAGCCGTGACGCAGATGAATCAGGTACAACTGGTCACGGTACCATCTTGATTTGTCCTGTCTGGCAATCTTGAACACGCCGGTAACGATCAATCCGCACTCTACCAGCAGTTGTTGTACTTCATCAGTTTTCCTATAATCGAGGCCACGCAGTATCGCCTTAAAAGGCTTGTCGCTGGGGATGTCGTGCGTGAAGTATTCACACACCTCCTTATTCAAAATATCCAGCAGCTTCTGGTACTGGTGTTTCGATTCAGCCATTAGCTTCAGTCCTCCAGAACACAGCTTGAGTGTGCACTTAAGAGTGCCGTTTGCTATGCATTCTCGCAATGCGGTCCGCAAAGTAGGAGTGTCCCCCTTAACAAAAATCGGCGGGCACTTCTCTTTCCGTTCTAGTTGACTTTCTTGTTTCTCCAGTTTCTGTCTCTTGGTCACCAGCTTATCGCCGGCATCGTCGTCCTTCAGGGTGGAATAGTAATTGCTCAATGGCACTTTCTTCTTCGCACCCCTATTCGCAGTCGATATGGCTGCAGCGTCACCCATAACGGGATCGAGAAAGGCACTCCCCAACGCGCAGTGCTTTTTGCACGAACGAATCGAACTATTAAACACAGTTTACCAAAGTACGACCGATCCGATCGGTTGTCTGGCATCGACTGATGTCTCGCGCGCGGGAGAGCAGTTTTCTTATAATCAATAAAGATGGCTCATTAGTCCCGCCTCTTTGTTGCCCGGTAAGGCTGCAAATATTGTGTAACCGTCACACACTCACCAAAGGGGCGTGGCTACAGGTTCAACTTTATTGATTACAAGAAAGCAGCTCTTCCGCGCGCGCGAGGCATTTCGTTCGTGATATCGTGGAGAGCAGACCGTGATACCACCTTCGGCATCGGCGGAGCTCCTACCGGAAATTTTATTCCCGGCGATGGTGTGGGTCGCGCGATCGTCGTCGTCAGCATCAACAACACTGAGATGGAATTTTCTTGCGTGTTTCTCTACGATGGCGGCTATGGTGGTGTATATTTCTGCAACGGTGGCGTCTGAAGTACCATCGATTAGCTGTCATCAGTGAAAGCAGCTCTTAAGCCATAATTTGAGGCGAGACGAATTTTGATCAAAGTTCATATTAATCTGATATATCCCTGATAGTTTTCGTCGGTGGCGGAATCACGACCGTGCGTCAGGGACGCTACAAAAATTTATTCGCATGGATAGCATCAATACCAGTGAAATTTCCCGTCAAGATTATAATTTTAGTAGATAGACTGTTACTTGTTTCAGGTTTAATTTCCATCCATTTTTGCAGCTTCTCCTTCTGACGCACGCTCTTCGTTCCCACTGATGGCGTAGGTAGCGCTCGTAACAGGATCGTCGCGACAGAGAATCCAACGATGGCAATATGTTGCAGTGTAGCGGTAAAATCATAGAGCCAGCATCTGCATTTAAGTGAAATACTCTTGTGATATTCTGACTATCGAATGGTTGCTGTTGTGTTGGTGATTAGAAATCCGCATGTTCTGAAATCTGTCCTTTTCAGGGCATTAAATTTTTCATTGGAGGAATTTGGTTTGATTGAGAGTAAATTCATGAGATGGTTGCGTTAAATCGGCAGCAGTTACGCAAAAATTCATTAGAATCAATCCATCATTTTACTTCTGCAGAGTTAGTGATTAAAAATCCATCGAAAGATAAAGACGCTAATAGTTTGGAATCTATCCTAATTTCGGGACGATCTCGAATTTGAAAATTTCCGTTTTACACCCCGTATCTGAGTCTTGCCCTTAGACGTAGTTTACGTCAAAAAATTATTTCAACTTAATCTTCCTCCCGAACATAATGGTGGTCCTGAAAAGAACCGATGTAGATCCACTTATGTGCCTCAACAGCACGGCGTTGATTGCCAGATTCAAAGATGCTGTTGGGAACACGGAAGTAAAGATGTACTGCTGTTGCCACGACCGCCACCACCACCCAACGAAAAATTTCATCCGCATCATCACTCATAAATTTTAATCAACGAGCCCTCCCGTGCGCACGAAATCATCTGTGGAATGCATCATCAGGAATGCATCACGCTTGAATTTGTAATGCTAAAACGCATCATTCCGCTCATTTGCCAAAACATCATTTTGGTTTAAAACGCATTCGAAATTAATTTGGGGGCAATTTATTGCTTATACATGAAAGAGTGTCTAATATTTTATGCGAGAAACGTCAAATCACTGTTTTTAACAAAGGAGAACAAAAGAAAACATACGATGATTCAACTCATCCAGGAGTTTTAAGGTGCTGAGTTGGGTGCGTTTCAACTCACGCTTGATTAGAATCGTCCATGAGTTTTGAGTTTTTACCACTACAGACCAAACCACAGGCGTTATCGCTTGAACCGCCCTGGTCCGTTCTCCGTGACATCCAGAATGAAAATGACGCGCGCACGCGAAACAGGGGGCTTTATATACACAGGGAAAAAGAAGCAGTGGATCAAAAGGCCCGTACCTTACTGCAATCTGATGTCCGTGTTGGGGATTTATGAACGGAATTGAATTTTTCACCCGATTTGGAAACTTTTACTTAACTTAAGCTTAACTTTTCAAAAGGGTCTAAGTAACATTTTTTCATGAATTAATTTGAATAGCGCAATCAACAGAATAACATGAAAGCTATTGATTGCAGTATGCAGTCCTTTTGAAAAGTTGAGCGAGAAATCATCTATCCAAACTTTATATGCCAGCGAACAATATTTTTGAAAAATACTAAATACCACTTGTGGGGTAAGTGAAAAAATAATTTTTAAAGAGGATTTTTCGATATAAGAACACATTTTCTGTTCATATATTTCATGCAAACGATAATTCTACTGAATAGACCATAATTGTGTTCTGTTGTGATGCTTTTTCGATACTTCAAGAAAGTCGAAGGGCACTGAAACGCCTTCATTAAATGATTTTTTTTTCTTTACTTGAACTTTTTGAAATCTAACATTTCTCGCTTAACTTTTCAAAAGGTCCTAAGTAACATTTTTTTCATGAATTAATTTGAGTAGTGCAATCAAAAGCTTTCATATTGGTCTGTTGATTGCGCTATTCAAATTAATTCATGAAAAAAATGTTACTTAGGACCTTTTGAAAAGTTAAGCGAGATTTCATCTCCATTTGTGTCACACATTCCTTTTGTTTCAGGTTCAAAGTAAGATAATGAACCTTATCGATAGTGTTGTTTTATGTATGCAGAGAAATTATCTTTGAAATATTAATCAAACCTGGAATCATCAGTGTTGTCCTTCATTAACAATCCACTTATGATTTCAGTAGAAGAGTCTACATTAGCAAATGGTCTTCTAAATCTCGACTAAATAAATCATAGTTGTTGATATATTTGCAATTGTAGTGCTTCTTGTATTTAAGCTCTATAAATACCATTTTTCACGAATTATTTTGATAAGAAAATTATTTTGAGCTTTTTAGTGGAATGTTTTTACCTGTCATAAGACGAGTTTATACAATCCCATTGAATTCCACCACTTAATTGTAATTGTAAAACAACTTGTGCAAAAGTTAAACATGGCAGCTTTTACTCTTTTTTTTACTCTTTTACAAACTTTTACTCTCGCATGTTGAAATGGTTCATTATTTCATGTTTCACTCATTCAACACAATGATTTAAATGGCATTGTATGATTGTGAAATGGAATTGAATAATTCTGTGCTTCATTAGTGAAATATTTGCGTTTTTTCACTTACCCCATTTACACACTTACCCCACTGTACCTTAATTAAAAATTTGAAAAACATGATTGGAACACTGCTGGGGAAACCAGCGAGTTTGTTCTATTTGGTCCAGATTCAAACTAGAATAGTGGTCGAAAATATGGAATGAGACTGAATCACTCCTGATTTCACTCTAATAACCAAAAGTAAGCATGTCGTCTCTAGTTAGGCTTGATAGCAAAGGTGTAGTATTGACAATCCGGAGATAGCGAGTTCGATTCTGTTTTTTACAGGTGGGAAACATTCGCTCCCTACGCATATTGTATCGATTATACTTGCAACACAATATACATGCTGATGCAATGGCGGACATAAGAAAGCTGTTGATGTTATGTTGTTATCTTGATCTTTCTCAGGATTTTTTTCGGATGATAATCAAATTTTCTAATATTATAATTATTTTGCATTGGATCATCAATTACTTTTTTTTTATTAACATGTAATATATTATATATACTTTTAGCTGACTTCGAGTAAGATAAGCGATCCGTGAACAATCCACCTGAGCTTAGGATGCTTCGTGAACATTTTTTAGCTGACACGCTGAACTGTCGCTAGAACCTGACTTTAAATTTTGATTTTTTCATTATTTCGCTCCTTTTCCTCTTCCCTTATCGCAACAGCAGGGAAAAAACCTCCACTTGTTATATTAATCTGTTTAAACTTTAGTTTTGAGTAACATGTAAAATTGGAAAATGTCGTAGTTGTGTAAAAAGTTGATAGCAAATAAGCGCTGACATGACAATCTCGTTGGCTTCTTTTTTTTTCTAATAAATTTATTCGTGATGCCGCAGGCCACAAATCGAAATAAAGGTGCTAAAGTTTTGCAAATGGCACGCCGGAACTACGGTATACGCAATCCGGGCCGTGTTGGACGGTAAGCTAAGAAAACTTTCGATTGCTTCCACTAGCAGCTGGACGGACGCAATCGACGAAACCTGATAGAAGAAGCGCAAGTGAACGGTCGGTTTGCCGCATTCGGTTTTTGGTTCTGCTCCTTCCGTTCTGTGGTGACTCACTTGATGATGGTACTGTGGGTGATGACTGTTATGGTGGTTCTGTTCGTCCGATGATGAAGAACCGGACTCGTTCGTCGGGCTGTTCCCCACTGGATAATCTTGGAGCAGTTTCCGCAGCACGTAGGCTATCGTATCGTGGATTTGCTCTCGACTGAAGCTTTGGGCAAGTTGATGGTGGTGCTGAAGGAAGTCATCGCTCAATTCCGCCAGTTTGGTCGTTGATGTTGCCAGGCCTTTAAAAGTGTAACTGAAACTTAGTTCATTGTCAAAGTTTTATCTTTAAAGGAGTTACCAGTAGATACATAGCAGACTACAGATGCACAATTATTTTCGTAATTCCAACGTCTTCGTATAGAAATTGAATAATCTCCTATGGAACAACCAGTCTCCTCATCTGTAAACCAAAGAAGAAATTTCAAGGTATAAATTATTTTTTAATACAATGGTTTTTGATTCTTGGTCCACAGTAAATTCTCAAGTCGTACAACAGTGCAGAGACTTGGTCCGTCGATGTATCATGTAATACAGTCAAGATTCCCATGTTGGGCTACATCCTCGACCCAACTAACTAACATGTAGGGGCATTATGAGACACCATCAACTTGTGATTATTGACAAGTTTTATCATGTCAAAGTTATATAACCTTTTAAAGAATGCTATAGTGTGTTACACAAAGAAGGACTGGCGATTATGTACGGATTGAACAAATATTATTTGTATTTAATGGGAAATCGGTTCACCATTAAAACGGACCATAATCCGTTAGTATCCATTTTGGGACCACAGAAGGGAATCCCTGTGATGGCAGCAGGACGAGTACAGCGCTGGTCTAATTTCATTTCCGGATTTGATTACAAGTTGGAATATGTCAAATCACGAGACAACGTAGCAGATTACCCATCACGAGCCGCAGTGGAGTCATGGGAATTATGGAAGGAGGACGGTACGTACCTAAATTTCATGAGTTCACAGGAGCCGAATTTGGTCGATAGAAATGCGCTTAGGACGGCCACAGACGAGGATTTGGTGCTTTGTAAACTACGAGACTGCATACTTGATGGAAGCAAAAACGTAAGTTCCGAGCTAATGGATTTTAAAAACGTCATGGAAGAATTGTCAGTGGAAGATGGGGTTGTAATGCGAGGTTATCGAGTGGTAATACCAACGAAATTACGCCGACAACTTTTGGAAATACTCCACTCATCGCATCTTGGGGTAAACAAAATGAAGAGCGTTGCCAGGGGTTGCATCTGGTGGCCCAATATAGATAAAGCTGTGGAATTATTAGCGGGGCAGTGTGAACCTTGTGCACTGGAACAACCGGCACCTCCATTGGCCAAACTGATCCCTTGGAAAGTCCCTAACAAACCGTGGTCTAGGGTACATGTAGACTTCGCAGGTCCAATCAATGGCTTTTGGTTCCTGATAATAATCGATGCCTTTACAAAATGGCCGGAAGTGTTTCACACGAAGTGCATTACGTCTGATTACACTATTGAAAAGCTTATGGAATGTATGGCTAGATTCGGTCTGATGGATGAATTGGTCAGCGATAATGGAACTCAATTCACGGCGGATAAATTTCGCCGCTTTCTGAAGGCCAATGGGATTAAGCAAACACTCACAGCACCTGGTCACCCAGCAACAAATGGAGCGGCTGAAAATTTCGTAAAAACCTTTAAAGTATCGTTAAAGAAAACACTACGATGCAAGACAGCAGCACCGATATCAGAAATAATTTCGAACTTTTTGATGGGTTACCGCAAATCAAGACATTGCTCATCGGAGGTATCACCAGCGGTTGCTATGTTAAACAGAGACATTAAAACTAGGCTCGACATAGCACGTTCTCCAATCTCTGCATCTTCAATGGACGAAAGTGGCGTCAAATGTAATCTGGAAAAACATCAAGCGAAACAAGTTCAACAACACAAGGGGAATCGAGAAGTGGACTTCGATGTGGGTGAATCGGTATTGGTGCGCGATTATTCAGATCCCAACAAAGCTTCCTGGCGAAAGGCAATTATTCTTCAAAAAACAGGAAAAAGAAATTATTTGGTAGAGCTGGCAGTTTCTCGGAGAACAATCAAGCGGCATACTAATCAAATTGTTAAAAGCAAGGTGCCGACATCGAAAGACACCGAGCCGATTCCATTCATAGAGGAGACAACGGAAACCAGATCCACAAAGTGCCAGCAACATAATCGTTTGATGTCGGACAATGTGTCATTCAAAACGGTATTGAGTAACAATCAGTGCTCTGAAGCTAGATCAGTGGAAGCAGAAAGAGAGGAGGAAGTATTAGGGTTCGAAGAAGGACACTGGTATACCAAACCAGAAAATCGTCGCAATAGGAAACGGAAGCAACTATTTGATCTCGGCTTGTTGGGAAGACCTTCGAGAAAAAAACATAAAGGGCTAGTTGTTGACCAGTGTGTTTCATCTCGTTTATAGAAATCGCATTGTAGGACTTCAGCAAAACGCAGCACAAACGTTCCTGGTATTCCGATGTAATAGAAGGATGTAGCGGGTGCATCATTTAGCTTGTTGTGGGGGTGTTCAGTGTGGGATAGTCGAAAGTGATCAACCTTCAATGTATTATCTTGTTCTCTCAATAAAGCAGTTTGATTCCAGCACTCACCCGAAACACACGTTTATTACAATATATTAGAGTGGGGCAAGAGTGCGCGTGGGGTAAGAGTACGTTTTCGATTTTTTGAAGTAATAAAAAACGATAAACTAGCAACACTGCATCAGTTTGACAGGTATTCTGGCCAACTATTATCATGTGTAATTGTAAACGATTTGACGATTTGGTCATTTTGCTGAAAATAATTGGGTTTCCGCAACTAGTATTTCATTACCATATATACGTTCAATCAGGTGAACATTATACCATTCAGGGTTGGTTCGCTCTGAGGAGTATTCAAGAGAAGGTGTAAAAACTTCTCTTTTCTCGATCTGTTATCCGAGTGTATTGTGCAGAAATACACTTTATCTTTGAATGAAGGAGCGTGCGTAGTATCCACTCTTCGTCGCACAAGTCCACAAGTGTAAAGAGTACAGGAAAATGGTAATTTGCTGTTTACCAAAATGCATACATTTAGGCTATATTCTAAATCTTCCATGTAAATACGCTGTTGTGAGCGCCTAAACATAGGCCATTTTGTACACAATATCAAAACACACGCGACCGAAAATGTTCTCACTCTTTATCGATCATGTTTCTCTTGGCTTCAATCACACGTACGTGTGAACGCTCTCGAGTGTGAATCAATACACTTCTCTTTATTTGTAAATTCTCTACACATTTCAAGACGAAGTGTGAGAAATGACCAACCCTGATACCATTTCGATAACCTTTTGTATAGAGTACTTTATGGTACAGAACACCAATCCGATTGGTTTTCCAAGAAGTCAAAACCATTACTTGAATAATTTTTGGGACTGTGGGGTAAAAGTACGTAGGAACCGGTGGGGCAAGAGTACGCATATGAATCTTCAAGTTATGATGTCAAACCCGTATCTCCGGCCGAAATAAGACTTCTTCCAAAGCGTAAAGATCCACAACTAAGAAAAAAGGGACAGAATTCGAAATTATCACAAGTTTTTAGGATAAGTTGAAGCAATTCGGTGTTAGAAAGGACTTAGCGAACAAAGCACTGAAGCGAAATAATGAAATTGTATTAGGACTTGTTGTACACCTAAACATAGTACGAAAACGCAATTTGATCTAAATGATAATTTCATTTAATCAAAAGAAATAATCATAAATTACGCAACGTTTAGCTGGGATGGGTTGCGAGATGTGTGACGATCCATATAATTTTTAGAGGGTTCATACAAATAGTGTAAGATAGGGGGGAGGGGTGATGAAAGAGCCAAATTTTACGTTACGTGATTGGTGGACTTTCTTTAAGGAAAATGCTTTTGTATATGCCACGCGAAACCTGATCTATATTTTTACCTCTGTAGTTTTTTGTATATATAAAAAATAATGGTTTTTCGTATGAAAGTGCACATTTTTAGGACCCCCTCCCCCTTTAAGAGTTACGTAATCTTTGAACATTCCCTAATATATGCTCATTAAACATCAATTAAATGTTATTAACTCTTATTTGTGTAAATATATACTTAAAGCACATGATTGGATAATGCATGATTGGATAATGCGTACTCTTACCCCACACGATGCGCACTTTTACCCCACCGGTGGGGTAAGAGTGCGTTTTTCACTTGTCTTGCAATAAGGGTTCTATTAAAATGAAACTCAATAATTTCAATATTTTTTCCACTGGGTAACATAAAGGAAGAGTATATAAATCATCGACACTGATTTGATATGCAGAAGCTTGCTTCAGAAGGGCCACATGATCGTTTGAAAACTAAGTGCGTACTCTTGCCCCACTCTACTCTAATTATTTCTAAAGATTTACGATTACTTACAATCAAACTTGTCGTTATGTGTGTGAGCCCAGACCTGCCACTCAACGAGGGCTCCTCGAGGTAATGCTGGTACTACGATGTAATCTATGATTGCGTTAGCTGTCCGCCGTTCCCATTGCCTCCGGGCTTCATAAATGTAACTCGGGTGAGTTACAAAACAAATTCCCTGAACACAAAAAAAGTTATAATGTACATATAAGATTTGAGTACAACTCGTCTGCATACAGTCAGTTGTGATCAATTACCTGAACGACATCCCGTAGCTGACCTTGACCATGCATTGCTTTCGCTATCCGGCTAACATGGCGCAACGTGAGCTTGCATTGCTGCTTGATGCCACCCTCAATGATGGTCATGCTACCCGGGACAAGCGCAATTTGACCCGATATGTAGGTTATATGACCCACCTAGAAGGAAGTTTATTGTATTTTAAGATTATTTAGAGCGTCAGCAAGCCCGTGTGGGTTACCTTCGTCGATTGACTATAAGTACCAATGTTAGCAGGAGCCCAGTGAGAGATACCCTGGACATGCATTGTGTGTCTTTTATGTTCCAGTTCAGATACTGTAATGAGTCGTGGGGTGAATATTAAATATCTCAAAAAGGGACCAAACTCTTGCAATACTTACTAGATTTTTCGGGATTGAATGCGACCGCTTCCAACACAACGTGGCAATTCTCGGGAAGAGGACATTCTACGCAAACCTACAAAATGATCATAATTATTTGTTATATTCTTCACAAAACATCTTCCTTATATGATTATTTTCTCTGAAAGCCAGGATACTGATTGTCAAACATTTTGATAGATGATTTTTGAAAAAAGTGATCGTTTAGCAAAAAAAACAACAAACTTCTATTCTATATGAAATCGAACGTTCCTTAGCTGCATGATACTTTTTTCTTTTTTTATTGGCATCACATCCCCCACTGGGACATTGCGTTGCTTAGTGTTCAATGCGCAGATTTACCTAATAGCTAATACAACGCCCATGGAAGTCAAAAAATTCTCTCTTAAGAAGGAGTTGTGTGCAAGTCAAGTTATGAGAAGTATTATAATACCACGGACTAGTCTCTTTGACATGTAAAAATGGTCCATGCTGAATATATTACCTCTTTGGAAGAAATTTGCCATATTTTATTATCATTTTAACCCACTCACCCTAGTTGGAGGATTCGTGAAGCCGAATTTTTCCGAATAAATTTCGTTAAGATAGGAATATTCGTTCATGTCTCTCACGTACAAGGTAATGTAGCATATCTGGCGTAGTGTGAACGAATTTGAGGTTACAAGGTCTGGAAGAAAAATAAAATATTATAAATTTTGAAGAACAACAAAACAAAAACGCATCTGATGACAAACCTTCCAGCGATTTGAGGGCGATTTCCATCGCTTGACTAGATGTTTGGGCCACCCCTTGAACTCCAGCCACCCACATCCACCCTTTGGAATTCACGATTGCCCGAGGTTCATTCGTCAGTGGCTCCTGTTCCCGTTCGTACACCAACTTGGTATCTTGAGTAGCAGTTCCACCACCGCCGCCGCTCCCACTGTTTCCATCTATGCTAAGTCGCTTGGTGAGTATCTTGACTGGTGATCGCGGCAGCTGAATCACTTCTGTGGCGAAATCTTTGGTAATGCTATTACTGCGGGATACTCCGGTAGGACCATCCGCCGTGAGATCGTCCTTGCTGAACGAAGTACGCATCGTAACCGCCTTGGCATTGGTCACCTTCTCTATCAGTTCCAGCTCTGTTTCACTTAGATCTGGATCGCTTAAGTCACTATAGCTACTCTCGTTTAGATCAGCGATGAAGTCGAGTGAATTCTTCACCACTACCGTCTCGGTTCGGTCCTTTGGCACCAGTCGGAGTTTGGTAAAATTAAGGTACCCTACCGGACAGACCGGATCGGCGGAACTTATCACCGTCTGAACGTCGTCTACAACGATGCGGCTCTTGAAAAGGGGACAATCCAATGTGAAGGTCTCGTATTCGCCACCTTCGCCGCAAACGTTTAACCCGTATTTGTCCTTCATACTCAGCAGATGGGGCTGCATCTCTTTGAGCGATTTACCCAGATGTCGATCAGGGATGAGCCCCAGGGCGGCCACCTTGATGATGATTGCGTACACCTGACAGTCGATCATTTCTTGTAGCAGTTCGGTTTGATCTCGTCGCCACAGGTAGGCCAGTGATATCAACTGGAGACGATTGCACCTGTTGAGAAAGGAGGAACATTAACTTTTTTTTGTTTCATCAATGTGAGTCGTAAATATGTATGTATATAAATAAATAAATATATTAGACACCGTAAACTGTAAGAAATATTTGTTTCTTAGTTTCCTACGAAGAAACCATCTGCATTTTGAACAAAACATTATAGTACATTCAAAGTTAATTGCCTATATGCCGGGTATTAAGCCACCCGGAGTGGAAATTAATTACTATGTCTGAAACTCGATTATGCATATGCACAACATGTGATAGATTTAGTTCGGAAAAGGTTGTTTATGATCATACATGCGTCGACCCCTCGGCGCCAACCAACAATTTATTTTCTGAAAACCCATGTATACATTTTTATATGAACAAACATAAATAAAAGGTTTCTCGTTGCAGTTGGTCGCGTTTTCAATTACGTCTTCCGGAACCCCGAAAGTATTCCGCGGAACGATTTACGGTCGTCTCGATTACGTTGCCGGTCCAGGTTCGCCCCTCCTGTTTAACTACGGTACATTTGGTCCTTCGCGTCCGGGTATCATGGACAAAAATGAGCTTGAAAAGCTACAAACGAAAAGGGAGGTTATGTTCGCGAAAGTGAAATGGGAGTTATCCATCGCCGAAACTCTTCGCACGAGGAATCCTACGATTGAGGAAGTGCAAGAGCGAAAGGATAAGCTCACGGAACTTGCTGGCCACTTCGAGAAATTGCAGACCACCATTGAAGAAAACACCAGCAACTTGGAAGATGTAGCGTCGGTATTCAACTACCGCCTGCAATTCGACGAAGTGTATTACCAAGCGGGGGCCCTCCTTAGCCGTGCGGTAAGATGCGCGGCTACAAAGCAAGACCATGCTGAGGGTGGCTGGGTTCGATTCCCAGTGCCGGTCTAGGCAATTTTCGGATTGGAAATTGTCTCGACTTCCCTGGGCATAAAAGTATCATCGTGCTAGCCTCATGATATACGAATGCAAAAATGGTAACCTGGCTTAGAAACCTCGCAGTTAATAACTGTGGAAGTGCTTAATGAACACTAAGCTGCGAGGCGGCTCTGTCCCAGTGTGGGGATGTAATGCCAATAAGAAGAAGAAGAAGAAGAAGAAGTATTACCAAGCGAAGGGATTTTACACATCGTATCTGGAAGATAATCAGGATCGGATGTCAAACTACAGTGCCGGTACAGGTGAATCGACTAATGGGCCAAACACAATTGATACGTTTGCGTGCGTTTTGACAGTTTCTCCATGGGAAAACTGTCAAAACGCACGCAAACGTATCAATTGTGTTTGGCCCATAATGATCTTCGGGATGCGATTAGAGCGCTTGTGGAGACGCAGCAGGCAATGATTTTAAATCAAATGAGGCCAACTCCACCACTAGCTGCCGGACAGGTGTCGAATCCGTATCATCCACTCAACGTAAAACTTCCGCAGCTGAACATCCCAATTTTCAAAGGAGAAAGGAAGAACTGGCACTCTTTCAAGGACTTGTTTGTGAGTACCATCCACAACAGGGCTGACCTGAAAGATTCTCTCAAGATGCAGTACCTATTGTCGTAGTTAGACGGCGATGCGAAGAAAATGGTAAGCTCATTTCCTATCAGCGATGCCAACTATACCAGGAAGCCTGGGACACTCTAGAAGCACACTACGATAAAAAAAGAAGTATGCGGTTTTTGACCTGATCCGAGAGTTCATCGATAAAATATTAACGTCAACTGTGAGCGGACTGAAGAAGTTAGTGACCACATCCGATGACGTAATACGTCAGCTCAAGGCACTCGGAAACGAATTCGAATCAAGAGATCCTTGATCATTCACTTGCTGCTGGAAAAGGTCGACAAAGAAACACGATCACTATGGGCCCAGAAAATAATTGATGTCGATAATCCGATGTTCGCAGATTTTTTGAAGTTTTTACAAAAGCGCTGCGACGCACTTGAAACGTGCACAGCTTTCACAAAGCGACCAAATCAAGCAGACAACACAAAAAGGGACTGCGCAAAGGCACATATTAGTGAAAAGGTGCAATCATTCCACGCCAATACGTCATCGTCAGGGTGCGTCAAATGCTTGAAGGATCATCCGATCTATCACTGTGATCGATTCAAAGAAATGGAAGTGGCGGAGCGCAGAGAACTGGCACAAACAGCAAAGCTATGCTTTAACTGTTTGCGCTCTTCCCACACAGCAAGGAAATGTCCCTCAAAATCTGTATGCCGTTCTGCGGACTGCAAGCAACGTCACCATACACTGTTGTGCACACAAGAAGCAAGCCAAAAGGGAAGGAAATCGGAACAAGATCAGTCAAAGCAGGAAATTGGAGAGGATTTAGCTACGGCATCGGTGAATGTGAACTCAACACAGACTCACGAGGATGGACGCGAAATCACACTGCTGCCGACGGTGGTGACACAGGTAGCTGGAAGTGACGGTAAATTGTACGACGTAAGGGCTCTTGTTGACAGTGGCTCGCAGGTATCGCTCATCACAGAGGCGTGCGTAAAGCGCCTAGGTTTGAGGCGTAGCAACGCCACATTGGAAGTCACTGGAGTAAACGCAGAGGTTGTCGGCAAAACCGCCGGCAAGGTTACACTGGTGATCACACCACGCTTCGAGAAAGCAAGAAAGCTCGTCACACAAGCCTACGTACTGGGAAAACTAACGGCAACCCTGCCGTGTCAGCGATTTAATGTGTCAAATATGTCCTATTTGGAAGGACTGCAACTAGCCGACCCACAATTCAACAAGCCTGGGTCAATGGACATTATTCTTGGGGCCGACGTGTTTCTGTCCATCCTACAATCTGGACAGGTCAAGGATCACTACGGAAATCCTGTGGCACAGCGTTCCGTCTTCGGGTGGATGGTTGCAGGGAAAGTCTCAACAGACGAATGTGCCCATTCGTATCACTCGGTCATCAATCTGCATCAAGAGGTTGATATCGATCGGACTCTGCGGCTGTTTTGGGAAGATCAGGAGCTCCGTGAACCCAGGCAGCTAACTAAGGATGAACAAAAAGTGGTTGAGGGTTTCAATTCCACTCTCACACGTTCTCAGGAAGGTCGCTTCATCGTCCGCTTACCAATGGATGATTCGAAGCTCAAACTTGGAGACTCTCTGGTCGCTGCTACCAGGCGATTAAGGTTCATGGAACGCAGATTTGACAACGATAGTGGTTTCAAACAACGATACGTATCCTTCATGCAGGAATATCAGGAACTGGGACATATGAAGATTGTTCCACAAGAAGAAATTGACGTTGACTGCTCCCAGTCATATTACTTGCCACATCACGGAGTTATTAAAGAGGAGAGCGCCACTACCAAGCTCAGGGTGGTGTTCGATGGCTCAGCCGTTACCACAAGCGGAACATCACTGAACGATGTATTATTAGATGCCCCAAACATCAATGCGGATCTCTTCGAAGTGCTGCTACGATTCAGATCGTACCCGGTGGCATTCATAGCGGACATCGAGAAGATGTACCGCCAAGTTTTAGTTCATCCTAGCGACACCGACTACACGCGCATCGTATGGCGGGATTCCCCGGACAAACCCATCCAACATTTCCGACTGCTCACTGTTACTTATGGCTTAAAGAATTCAGGATTCCTGGCAATGGCAGCGTTGCACAAGGCAGCAGAAGCATTCGAGGTTAAGTATCCAGAAGCGGCAGAGCGAATTAAACGACACACTTACGTTGACGATCTAGCATCTGGCGCGGACTCTGTGGAGAAGGCTAAGCGAATAATCAAGTAAATCAACGAGATACTTGATGCTGCAGGTTTTACTCTCCGCAAATGGAGTTCAAACTCAGCTGAAGTATTAGAGTCTCTATCAGACATCAACAACAACTCGATGGCGATACAATTTCCGGATGAACGAAACACCGTGAAAGCCCTTGGGACGCATTGGGTTCCAGGAGAAGATGTCTTTACATTTAAGGTGACTATGGCAAACGACGGACCGAACACAAAACATCAACTGCTATCGGATTCTGCCAAACTGTTCGACCCATTCGGATGGTTTGCACCAGTGATAGTACGAGTCAAAATTCTCTACCAAAGGTGTTGGCTCTACGACCTTAACTGGCATGACGCATTACCTCCTGTCATCGGGGAGGCATGGATGGAAGTGAAAGAAAACCTACATCAGCTGGAGCAAATCAAGATACCAAGATGGGCGGCAAACTACAACGGCCGCATTGAACTACACGGGTTTTCTGACGCTTCAGAGGAGGCGTATGCTGCTGTGATATATTTGAGGTCAGTGGACAGCAACGGCGAGATCAATGTTACTCTACTGGCTGCGAAGACGAAGGTCGCTCCAGTTCGTCAAGTTTCAATACCGCGTCTGGAACTGAATGCAGCTGAATTGTTGGCAAAACTGATGAAGCACGTAGCAGAACCTTTCAAAAGATTCCACATCGAGCAATATGCCTGGACTGATTCAACCATTGTACTGCAGTGGTTATCCGGTCATCCCCGCAAGTGGAATACGTACATAGCCAATAGAACTTCTTCGATTTTAGACATCTTGCCTAGAAAGCACTGGGCGCACGTCTCATCAAAGGATAATCCAGCAGACTGTGCTTCTCGAGGCATTTCTCCGCAAGAGCTTGTCAGCCATCCGATCTGGTGGACAGGTCCCGCATGGTTGTATGCCGCTTCGTCTAACTGGGGTCGAAACATGCCACACGACACATACGACGAGGAAACACTGGAGGTAAGAAATTTCTCGAGTTTCGAGTTTCCTCGATGTAGCTGAGAATTTGGAAATCCACCGACAGGTACAAACAGCGCTGTTGAATAAGGATCAGGGAAATGGCAGCTCTTGGCTCTTCAATTTTCTACCTAAGCAATAAAGTAATTTACTGTATAGGTAAATAAAGTAGGCAAATAAGATTAGATTAGGTACCTAGCGTAGTATAAATAGTGTAAGTTGCGATTGTTTTCTTCAAGTCGAGTCAAGTACAAGACACTGAAGACGACCACACAGTTGTGGTCGAAATACGTATCTGCAAAGATAACGAAAATTAACTGGTGGAATTAAAAAAATGGACAGTACTTAATTCGTCTTAGACGGTTGAGGACCATTTGTTTGAAAAATTAAAATAATATTAATAATAAAATAATAAAGAAATTCAAAAAAATACGTTGTTACCTGGTTTAATAACAAATTTAAATGAAGTTTTTGAGATATTGAAATCGACGAGAGAAATTCTTATTGGCATTACATCCCCACACTGGGACAGAGCCGCCTCGCAGCTT
This sequence comes from Armigeres subalbatus, assembly GCF_024139115.2. Taxonomy (NCBI): domain Eukaryota; kingdom Metazoa; phylum Arthropoda; class Insecta; order Diptera; family Culicidae; genus Armigeres; species Armigeres subalbatus. The sequence goes on along the minus strand of NC_085141.1, from coordinate 7,765,930 downwards.
AGTGTTCATTAAGCACTTCCACAGTTATTAACTGCGAGGTTTCTAAGCCAAATTACCATTTTTGCATTCGTATATCATGAGGCTAACACGATGATACTTTTATGCCCAGGGAAGTCGAGTCAATTTTTAATCCGAAAATTGCCTAGACGGGCGCCGGGAATCGAACCCAGCCACCCTCAGCATGGTCTTGCTTTGTAGCCGCGCGTCTTACCGCACGGCTAAGGAGGGCCGCTAAAGCGGCTTTAGTATTAAAGGTAATTAAAAATAGGTGGACAAATAATGAGTAAGTTATTAACAAAAACAGAATCTTTTTATAGAAATGTGATATTTATAGTGGCTTGTCACATAACTTGCTCTACAACCATTACAACAACCATTTAACAATCATAATGTACTTTCAATGACGCCCTCATTGCTCATTATTCTCCCTGACGTTGAGAAACATCAAATATCATTGTCATGTGATGAAACTGAAGCTGTTCCCTATCTTTTATACCGGAGGGTATTGACGCTCACCAACAGACGTGATTCTGGTTCCAATACTACTCAGTTATGTACTCTTTACTTGAGGTTAGCCTTTCGCATTAAAAAAAATCCATTCGTGAAGAAAAAGATCATAATTGACATGAATCGGAAATAACCATACGATTTTCACAACATACTTGGAACTTCTTTGGTGCATACTTCCCAAATTTAATATATTGCTTTATTTAAATTTATTCAGACTAAGGCCAAAGTGGCCTGTGCGGTATATAAGAGTCTTCTCACCTTCTTGTGCCCGTTGGATCGTTGTCGAGAACCATTTTCACCGGGTTACTGTCCGACATTCTGGCTACGTGACCGGCCCACCACAGTCGCCCGATTTTCGCGGTGTGAACGATGGATGGTTCTCCCAGCAGCTCATGCAACTCGTGGTTCATTCGCCTCCTCTACGTACCGTCCCCCATCTGCACCCCATCATAGATGGTACGTAGCACTTTCCTTTCGAAAACTCCAAGTGCGCGTTGGTCCTCCACGAGCATCGTCCAGGTCTCGTGTCCGTAGATGAGTACCGGTCTAATGAGCGTTTTGTAGATACTCAGTTTGGTACGGCGGCGAACTCTATTCGATCGGAGCGTCTTGCGGAGTTCAAAGTACGCTCGATTTCCAGCCACTATGCGTCTCCGAATTTCTCTGTTGGTATCATTTTCGGCAGTCACCAGTGAGCCCATGTACACAAATTCTTCTACCACCTCGATTTCGTCACCACCGATGCAAATTCGCGATGGGTGGCTCACATTGTCTTCTCTTGAACCTGTTCCTATCATGTACTTCGTCTTCGACGTGTTGATGACCAGTCCGATCGGCTTAGCTTACCTTTTCAGTCTGATGTCGGCTTCTTCTCAAAGTTACGTGCCATAATATCTATGTCGTCGGCCAAATAGCTGGACGGACATTTTTTGAAAATTGTACCACTCGTGTTGATCCCTGCTCTTCGTATTACCCCTTCCAAAGCGATGTTGAATAGCAGACACGAAAGACCATCACCTTGCCATAACCCTCCGCTCGTTTTGAAGGGACTCGAGAATGCCCCTGAAACTCGAACTACGCACATCACCCGATCCATCGTCGCTTTGATCAACCGTGTCAGTTTATCCGGAAATCCGTGTTCGTGCATTAGCTGCCATAGCTGGTCCCGATCGATTGTATTATATGCGGCTTTGAAGTCGATGAATAGATGATGTGTGGGCACGTTGTATTCGCGACATTTCTGCAGTACTTGGCGAATGGCGAACACCTGGTCCGTGGTGGAGCGTTCGCCCATAAAACCCACCTGGTACTGCCCCACAAACTCCCTTGCAATTAGTGCTAGTCGACGGCATAAAATTTGGGAGAGTACCTTGTAGGCGGCGTTCAGCAATGTGATTGCGCGATAGTTGCTACAATACAGCTTATCGCTCTTTTTGTGGATGGAACACACGACACCTTCCATCCACTCCTGCGGCAAAACTTCCTTCTCCCTAATCTTGGTAATGACCCAGTGCAGCGCTCTAGCCAGTGCCTCACCACCGTGTTTAAATAGCTCTCCTGGTAGTTGGTCAACCCCAGGGGCTTTGTTGTTCTTCAGCCGGCGAATCTCCTCCTGGATTTCCTGGAGATCCGGAGCCGGTAAAATTATGTCCTGCGCACGTTCTTCCAGGTCCACCATACCGCCATCTTCGTCTGCCACAACGCCATTCAGGTGTTCTTCGTAGTGCTGCCGCCACCTTTGGATCACCTCACGTTCGTTCGTAAGAAGGTTCCCGTTTATGTCCTTACACATATCAGGCTGTGGCACGTGTCCCTTACGTGAACGGTTCAACTTTTCTTAGAACTTTCGTGTGTTATTAGCACGGTACAGTTGCTCCGTCTCTTCACGGTCTCGATCTTCCTGCTGGCGCTTTTTCCTCCGGAAAATCGAGTTTTGTCTGTTCCGCGCTCGTTTATATCGTGCTTCGTTCGCCCTCGTGCGGTGTTGCAGCAATCTCGCCCATGCTGCATTCTTCTCTTCTACTAACTGCTCACATTCGCCGTCATACCAGTTGTTTCTCTGATCCGGGGGCACCGTGCCAAGTGCAGCGGTTGCTGTGCTACCAATGGCGAATCGAATAGCTCTCCAGCCATCTTCAAAAGACGCTGCGCCTAACTGCTCACGCGTTGGCGCATCTTACCCAGCACTATGAAGGCGGTTCCCAGCTCGTTGGTGGTGCCACAGCTTTGGTTGAAGGTAGCCGCTCGATGCCCGCTTTTCCACACTTTCTGTCCTGTCCAGCAAATCTCCTGCAGCGCCACGACATCGAAGTTGCGGGGATGTAATTCATCGTAGATCATCCTGTCGCAACCTGCGAAACCTAGCGACTTGCAGTTCCATGTTCCAAGCTTCCAATCGTGATCCTTTATTCGTCACCTAGGTCTTTGCCGATTATATCGAGTCGCATTATCTCTTATATTGTTCGTAATTATTGGTTTTCCAGGCGGCTTATTGGGCCTGCGCAAACCTCCTGTCTCGTCGGAGGGCCGTAACAGCATTGTTGTGATTTCTAACCGAAACATTAGCATATGACTTAGCTTTAGCTTAGCTTTAACTCTGTTTTTGAAATCTGCGTACTTTCTATTATGATAGTTGACTGTGCACATATGTATCATGATATTGAAATAATTCGGATGTTTTGGAATGTTTGCCTTGAAAAAAATGTAATCAAATAATCAATCAAACGCGATGTTTCTTCTTTTTCAATGGCTCTACATTTCAACTGGTACTTGGCGTTCTATTAGTTCTCTTCGAGAATTTCTTTTCTTACAAGACATTTTTTGACCGGAATCCGGCTGCAGGTGTGTAGAGAGATGAATATTGTTAAACTTATACAACACAGCCTACCACAGTGGACTGGACATGTTGTTCGTATGTCGGAAGAGCGTTAAGCAAAACTAATTTTCAGTTGAGTACCATCAGCAAGAGGCCTTAGGCTTCGTGGTCAACCGTGTACAATATGTTTTTTTTACAGTTGAAGATTCGCCGTAGGCTCATAGTGGAGGAGCAGTAACCCATCGAGTATCAAGTAACTATCTATATTTTGTCAACAGTTTGACTGTCTCAACTTTTTTTGTACGAACCATTATGAATTATAAAAAATATGAATTATTCATACTGAAAATGTCAAAGGAAATCAGACGTAGCTGATACGTATACTGATGAAATCGAATCGTTGGTTGCCGAATTTGTTTAAAATAATCACACGTCCTATCTAATTACGCTAAATGTAGAATAAATCGACTGATGATTTGGATGTTTGTCAGTCAAAAAGATTGCCTCGAAAATTGTTCTACTTACACATTCTCAACTCGTACTCGTTGGTAATCGGACAGGATAGCTCCAACTGCGACCGCTTCTACATTCTGCTCTTCTTTGACCTGCCGGAGCAGCTCGTAGAGATCTTCAACCTCATCGTCTTCCGTTGGTTCGTAATTGCCCTTGGTGTTGATAGAATTGCCTCGCGTTATTTTTCGGTACAGAGGTAATTCCATGGCTTGAGCCAATTTCTCTATGCCTTGGTGTCCTACCGTCTGGTACATGTAGCTATCCAGTTCATCTTAAAGGGAAGAAGAAATTGTGTTATATAGTTGTTACTCATTAGACGGGAGTATTACCTTTGTCTTTAGGGTGCAGGTTGGCCAGGGCGATCACCTGATGCCCTTCGGCAGTCACCTGCATCATATTGTAGGTGCTGTCTTTGCCACCGCTCACAAGCGCCACGACCCGCATGGTTTTGTGCTTCTTTTGATCTACCGAAACTCACGATTCGATTCAACAAAAATAATAAACTACATAAACTGTCTAAACATAACACAAATCGATAATGAACTTTATTCGCAAACAATGTGATACGGAAGATCGACAACACTAACGAAAACAAAACTGTTCCTAGAAGTAATAAATATGATGAGCAAACGAAACAAACAAATCAACGAACAACCAAAGCACGACCAAAACAAGTCAAAGTTCTAACACTCGCGGTAATTCGCATTATTCTTTGGAGTTCACAGTTCGGGCGCTGCCAGCTGTTTTCCCTTCAGGCGTGTTCTACCCGTTTCTTCGCAGTTAGCTGCACTCACTACCGAAACGACCTTCACTTGCCTTCCCTCGCGCGGTTCTTTCGCTGCTCGGCGAACGACACTTCTATATAGTGACGACCGTGATGACGGCAAGAAGGCTTGCAAATCACTTATGCAGACAATCGCTGCTCCTGCTGCTACACCTCATTTCTGGTGCTGCAGATGCCTGCGGCTGATATAAATTCGTTACTCAGCCGTCACTGACTTTGATTTGGCAACGAGAGCCGAGGGGAGATAACACTCTTATCACCGCATGTAGTGAAGATTCCCTTCTTATGTAGCTGTAAAGAAATGAGAGGGTTTGTCTATGCAGTTGGAACGCGTGATCTCCGAGATGCTATCATCTGCACTAAGGAACTATGCACAACTTATAAAACCAGCTGGTTGAAGCAGTCACTTTTTCTCTGGATTCACTAATATGGCACTATTAGCAATGTTTTTGATCAAGGAATGTCCGCAATTTACACTATACTACACAGGGAGATAGAATCGTGACCAAAAATAATGAAAAAAGGCATCGTGAGCTTTATTAGGGTGTCCCAAAAAACTTGTGATACACATTCCATACTTCTGATTCAAAAATATACATTAGCATATTTGAAACTTTTGAAAATTATCATTTTTGTTTGAAAATGTACGGGATGTAATGCGGAAAAAGAATGCAAATGAACCGTTTCCAGAAAAAGTGATACAAAAACCATTTTTGTTGCTTTGTTTCTTTTTCTAGCAACTAGCAAGATCTAGCAACGGAAAAACGGAAAAGTTATTTCTGATAGCTAAATTTGGAACTTTATTTCTGATACATTGGTCGTGGTTCTGGTTCAAAAGTATAAGAATGCTAATGTCACTTCATTTTGCGTGACCAACATTTAGTTCACCGCGATCTAGCAGCCAAAGTACTGTTACCACAAGTGTCAAACTTGCGTAGGCGATAAAACAAATCATTCCCTAAAAAATATGCCTAATAAAAAGCCATCATCTCAAGAAACTGACTACAGTGCCACCAGCATACTAAAGCTTATGCTTATACTGGTTCTGCTAAACCACACCACACTAACTAGCGGCTTTTTAAATTTCTTGTGACGCTTTGTTCTATAGGTATGTTTTGCCTTCTTTAAATGTTTGAGCTTGCCCGGTGCCTTTCCGGTGTTGAACTTAATCTAGAATTAAAAAAACACCTAAATAAAGAATAAAAAAAATATTCCCCGGTGCCGGTATAAAACGAAATGTATTGTTTCGATTTCTGCGATCGTTAAAAAATTACGTCCAAGGTTTGAGAGGGTTCTAAATTTTGTAACAGTTTCCGACAGGGGGAGACGGGTGGGCTCGTCTTGTATTACGTCCAACAAGAAAATATACCTTATTACATTTGAGCAACAATTTGATTAGCTAAAAAATATTTTAATTTGTTGTTAAGCGAGTTAATTCCCAATAAATTTCTTGTAAAAGTTGTGTACAAAGAAGACGAACCATTATATATTTTACAGTTGTACGTACAGGGGGAGGGGGTTCCAGTGATTTGTGGCAGATTGTGACAAGAGGGGGGGGGGGGCGAAAAACAATGGACGTAATTTTGTAAAGATCCCTTTGAACATTTGCAATGTTCGCTATAAGGCAAAATGTGTTGTTCGCCTTCTTTAAAATGTTTAAATTTGCCCGATATAAGGCGAAGTGTTTTGTTTCACTTTATTTAAATTTATATTCGCATTTGGCCGGTAGAAAACATAATATGATATTTCGTTTCCTTTAAATGTTATTTTTGCCCTGTATAAGACAAAATGTGATGTTTTACCTTCTTTAAATGTTCGCATTTGCCCGGTATAAGGTAGAATGTGCTTTTTAGCCTTTTTTGAATGGTTGCATTTGTCCAGTATATGGCAAAGTGTGTTGTTTCGCTTTTTTTTAATGTTCGGATTTGCCTGGTGAAATATTTTTTGCTTCAAAATGTTCGATTTTTTTGACGTTAACTACGTCTAAGGGGAAGACTCGGATACAGGGTGTAAAATGAAAATTTCAAAATTGGGGACCGTCACGAAATCATGTAAGATTTGTAACATTAATAGGTGCTGTATCTTTCAATGGATTTTAAAGATTTATATAGCAATCCATTTCCAAACTCTCCACCAATTTGCCAGTAGTATTGAAACTTTTGACTATCGACGCAAACTATTGAAAATTTTAGTTTTTTCATGCAACATGCATTTCCTATGCAGCGCTTTTCAATCCTTAGTAATTGCCTGCTTTTAGGGTATTATCAATTGTTGAACTGGGGTGTATGAATAAGGTGGCCCAGCTGCTAGACAGTGTGGTCCCTACTCCCTGCTGAGTAGTAGTGTCGATGGGATAGTTCCTCCTCTTCTATATAGAGCGGAATAATTGGTGCTGTGTACTATATTTGGTTTTACGCAGTGGCGCCGGGAGTGGGTGGGACAAGTAGGACATGTCCTACGCATGAAAATACCTGGGTAGGACAGTCGAAGCATTGTCCTACCCATGATTATGGTAAGAACATACCATATGGATAACTAAAATATCTCATACTATCAATACTAGATCTAAAAAAATATCACTAAAACGTTTCAAGGTTAATCAGAGGCTTAAAAGTTTATCAGCGGTCTGATAATCTTGGAGGCTTCCGGGATTGTAAAGGAGAAATCTATTCCGAAAAGATTCTCAGAGTCTATGAGGAATTCATTCCATTCCAAAAAGTGAAATTCAATTCGGAATTCAATGATGTATCGAGATTTTTCAAGAAGTCTTGAAGTTTCTTATAGTTTCTGCAATTTCATAAAAATGTTTAAAATTTTCTGGAAGTACTTAATTATTTCTGCTAGTTCAGAGAGGCTGACACGTGAGTTAATCAAAAGTTGAATATCTAAACAAGGATATAGCTTAGCTTAACTGAGGAAAAACTGATTGTACCTATTTGTCAATGGTTGTTTCTACGTGACTGGTCAGAACTGATGTAAATTGCGCTACGATCCGAGTGAATAAAGGTTGGTATTTACTACCTGCGATCCAGTCAGTTGGGAAAGAAGAGGAATGTTAGTGTGTAGTTATTGTTGCTACTAGAGACCGAGAAAACCTCTGCATCCCCACAATACTACAGAAAGGAAATATCGATAACTCGGTAAGGTAGATAAACAGAAGTATAGATCGACGATACAATTAGAAAAGTGATTTAGTCTATGCGACACTATTAAAGGTTCTTGGACGATCATAAGCTTTAATGGAAGATTGTAGAGATGTTTCTGAAGATTTGCAATGGTTCGAATTCCTTGAAGCTAGTAATAATTGCTTGAAACCATCCAATATATTATAAAATTTACAGGAATCCATAAACACTGGAATTCGTTTGGAATGGAATGTTTGTAGAAATGCTTCTTGGAAATGTTCTATGAACACATAGGGAGATATATGATACTGAGGATGCCAGAAAAAATCTCTTGAAATCTTCGGAAAGTTTCTGAAATGCCATAGAAAGTATTCTATAGATTTAGAAATCCAGTTTTTGTCCTACCCACGTCTCGGAACGTGGCCGCGCCTCTGGTTTTACGTAGTTTACGTCGAGCGGTCGTGTCTTGTATACAACCCTAATTTTTTTAATTCAAACAAATATAATGAAAACTCAATGATTGTTCGCTTTACATAACTTTGTAGATTTAGAGGCTTTACGAAGCTAAAAAAACACACTATAGAACTACTGGTAACATTCGTAAACGTAAACCTATGAAATTATTATTATTATCTTTATTAGTGAGATTTTCGGCCCTGGGCCGGTTCACCTCGCGTCCTGCGAAATTATATTGGCCGCTATATAGTTCAACGCGAAACAGTACTAATCGCGAAAGGGTAATGAACGCAAATTGGTGCATCGCGAAATGATTAACCGTGGGATGTTTTACCGCGAAATGTAGTACAGTCCAATAACGTGAAATTTTTTAAGAAACTTTACATATTTTTCAATTACCTACTATTCACAGGCTTATTATTCATAACATGCTGGTAGGATTATCGCAAATTTCATATCAATTAGTACATATCGAAAAACGTGCTGTGGATATGCACAGCCTAGATATTCAACAAAAAAATTATTTTCGTACGGACGAGTTCCTACTAGGAGGTTAAGGGTTCAAGTTCTCTAAGACACGTGGATTCTTTTACGCAAATTTGATAAGAATTTGTCCGTATCGAAACATGTGCTGTGCATATGCACAGCCAAGATATTTAACACAAAAAATGTGTTATCCGTTTTTTCGCTTTTGAGTTGAATTTTTTTGAGACACCCTAACAAACATCCAAGATCAATCCTGATTCTAATCTCGCAGCACGTCGCGTGCGAAAATTAAATACATACTGTACCAAGGACACTATCACTATAGATCAGAGATCCGCCTTTGTATGACCGTCTGATTACTGCAATGTTGGTTCTAGTCTAGTTTCTTATCATTTCCACGATAGTGATATTATGGTCATAAATCTGTTGCCCGCTGCACAATTTGTTGCGCGGTTCTTTGATAACATTTTATCCCTTATTAAACCAACACACTACGGTCACTAATCGGTATGCATTTTGGTATATTCGAATGTTCACTTAGAATGCGTCTTCCTGGCGGAAATAAGCACCGCAAAGGGATCAATACCGAGCTAATCGTCTATTGCCAACCAAAACAGTTTCCAAAAATCTTAATTTTTGACACTTTGATAAAAAGAACACCACGGTGCAATCGAAAAATAGAAAAGACTGATGAATCGTTTTTTACCAAGGGGTCGTTAACAAATTACGTAAAACCGTCCCTAAAGGGCGGGAAAAATATATTTCAAAACAGTACGGTTATAATACAAGTTTTGAATTTTCATACAAAAACTTTAACGAGAGTTGAACATTTTTAACTTTCGGTTACATAATTTGCAGATGGGCCCCAATATTCTTATCTTTGTGTTGGAATTTGTCAGCAAAAGCGCAAAAGGGACGAAGTGGGTGGTGGATCATTGTTTTGACAGCGCGCCCGTCGATTCCAAGCGTTTTCGCTGCGACAAAACATCTTACATGCGACTACACACGTACCATTAGGTCAACTGCATGCAACACGGTAACATGACGTGCTGCATACACAGTAATAATTAAGTTTAGATTTAGAGAATTATCAAAAGTTAAAAAAATAATCAAGAGCCTTGATAGGAGAAATTCGGATACGAATGTGCAGCCAATCTTCGTCTACATATATACGTAAATGTCCAAGGGCTTGACGATCTCTCCCCAGGCCATCTGCGAGTTGTGGGGCTTGCCTAGGATGTGGTGGAGTTTGACAGTGGGCCCTGTTAAATTCCTATAAAAAGCTGCATGTATCCGTAAGTAGGCCCCACCAAAGCGACCGTGTGCCGCTCAAAGCGCACAAGCCCAAGTTCTGGTGTTAGGTGGGACGCTAAGCAGCCCTGACACGACGGCCCTCCGACGAGACAAGAGGTTTGCGCAGGCCCAATAAGCCGCCTGGAAAACCACTAATTACGAACAATAAGAGATAATGCGACTCGATATAATCAGCAAAGACCTAGGCGACGAATAAAGGATCACGATTGGAAGCTTGGAACGTGGAACTGCAAGTCGCTAGGTTTCGCAGGTTGCGACAGGATGATCTACAATGAATTACATCCCCGCAACTTCGACGTCGTGGCGCTGCAGGAGATTTGCTGGACAGGACAGAAAGTGTGGAAAAGCGGGCATCGAGCGGCTACTTTCTACCAAAGCTGTGGCGCCACCAGCGAGCTGGGAACCGGCTTCATAGTGCTGGGTAAGATGCGCCATCGTGTGATTGGGTGGCAGCTAATCAACGCAAGGATGTGCAAGCTGAGGATTAAAGGCCGTTTCTTCAACTATAGCATCATCAACGTGCACTGCCCACATGAAAGGAGATCCGACGACGAGAAAGAAGTGTTCTATGCACAGCTGGAGCAGACATACGATGGATGCCCACTGTGGGACGTCAAAATCGTCATCGGTGACATGAACGCACAGGTAGGAAGGGAGGAAATGTATAGACCGGTCATCGGACCGGATAGTCTGCACACCGTATCGAATGACAACGGCCAACGATGCATAAGCTTCGCAGCCTCCAGCGGAATTGTAGTCCGAAGCACCTTCTTTCCCCGCAAAATATCCACAAGGCCACATGGAGAACACCTAACCAAGAAACGGAAAACCAAATCGACCTCGTTCTAATCGACGGTAAATTCTTCTCCGACATCACGAACGTCCGCACCTACCGCAGTGCGAATATTGAATTCAGTATGCCTGCGCTCAAAACTCGACGTTGTACAATTATACGCGTCGAAGTCGGACGCCGTGGCTTAACATTGGGCGGCTACAAGACAGTAAACTAGCCCAAGAATACGCGCAGCAGCTGGAAGTGGCACTCCCAACGGAAGAGCAGCTAGGCGCAGCGTCTCTTGAAGATGGCTGGAGAGATATTCGATCCGCCATTGGTAGAACCGCAACCGCTGCACTTGGCACGGTGCCCCCGGATCAGAGAAACGACTGGTATGACGCCGAATGTGAGCAGAAAAGCAGAATACAGCACGGGCGAGAGTGCTGCAACACCGCACGAGGGCGAACGAGGCACAATATAAACAGGCGCGGAACAGACAAAACTCGATTTTCCGGAGGAAAAAGCGCCAGCAGGAAGATCGAGACCGTGAAGAGCAACGGAGCAACTGTACCGCGCTAATAACACACGGAAGTTCTATGAGAAGTTGAACCGTTCACGTAAGGGCCACGTGCCACACTGATATGTGTAAGGACATAAACGGGAACCTTCTTACGAACGAATGTGAGGTGATCCAAAAGGTGGCGGCAGCACTACGAAGAGCACCTGAATGGCGATGTGGCAGACGAAGATGGCGGTATGGTGATGGACCTGGAAGAACGCGCGCAGGACATAATTTTTCCGGCTCCGGATCTCCAGGAAATCCAGAAGGAGATTGGCCGGCTGATGAATAACAAAGCCTTTGGGGTTGACCAACTACCAGGAAAGCTATTCAAACACGGTGGTGAGGTACTGGCTAGAGCGCTGCACTGGGTTTTTACCAAGATTTGGGAGAAGGAAGTTTTGCCGCAGAAGTGGATGGAAGGTGTCGTGTGTCCCATCTACAAAAAGAGCGATAAGCTGGATTGTAACAACTACCGCGCAATCATATTGCTGAACGCCGCCTACAAGGTACTCTCCCAAATTTTATGCCGTCGACTAGCACCAATTGCAAGGGAGTTCGTGGGGCAGTACCAGGTGGATTTTATGGGCGAACGCTCCACCACGGACCAGGTCTTCGCCATTCGCCAAGTACTGCAAAAATGCCGCGAATACAACGTGCCCACACATCATCCATTCATCGAATTCAAAGCCGCATATGATACAATCGATCGGGACCAGCTATGGCAGTTTATGCACGAACACGGATTTCCGGATAAACTGACACGGTTGATCAAAGCGACGATGGATCGGGTGATGTGCGTAGTTCGAGTTTCATGGGCATTCTCGAGTACCTTCGAAACCCGCAGAGGGTTATTTTCAATAAGTCCGTCCAGCTATTTGTCTTTGCCGACGACATAGATATTATGGCACGTAACTTTGAGAAGATGGAGGAAGCCTACATCAGACTGAAGAGGGAAGCTAAGCGGATTGGACTCGAAGACGAAGACGAAGTACATGATAGGAAGAGGTTAAAGAGAAGACAATGTGAGCCACCCGCCGCGAGTTTGCATCGGTGGTGACGAAATCGAGGTGGTAGGAGAATTTGTGTACTTGGGCTCACTGATGACTGCCGAAAATGATACCAGCAGAGAAATTCGAAGACGCATAGTGGCTGGAAATCGTACGTACTTTGGACTCCGCAAGACGCTTCGATCGAATAGAGTTCGCCGCCGTACCAAACTGACAATCTACAAAACGTTCATTAGACCGGTAGTCCTCTACGGACAAGAGACCTGGACGATGCTCGTGGAGGACCAACGCGCACTTGGAGTTTTCGAAAGGAAAGTGCTGCGTTCCATCTATGGTGGGGTGCAGATGGCGGACGGTAGGTGGAGGAGGCGAATGAACCACGAGTTGCATGAGCTGCTGGGAGAACCATCCATCCTTCACACCGCGAAAATCAGACGACTGCGGTGGGCCGGGCACGTAGCCAGAATGTCGGACAGTAACCCGGTGAAAATGGTTCTCGACAACGATCCGACAGGCACCAGTGGTGGAAATACTCGCTTCACGAGTAAGAAAAGAGTGTAATTGGGCCTACCAAAAATGCCACACTCGCACGAACCTACTGCCTGCATTTTTCTGGCGCTTCCTTTGTTCGCGAGTACGGGCAGAGCAAAAACAAAAAGCTGGGCTGTATTTTGTTCGGGAGTAAAAACTCGGTCGCGAGTTTTTGTGATTACTTCGAATACAATGGATAGATTTGACTTGACATAAACACAATAACAATAAACAAGTGTGTTCTTGCTCGAACATCTGTGAGAAATAAGTTCCGAGGTTGTTTTATGACTTTTAGCAAACTAACCCGAATGACTCGCGAAGCTTCACGAACATTTTTCGGGGTTCGTTTTTTTGTTTTCTCTGCGAGAAGTAGGTAGGCAAGAAAAAGGCAAAACAAATGTTCGCGAGTCATTTGCATTGCCTACTTCTTGTTTTGTGAGTAAGGTTCGCAGATTTCCACCACTGACAGGCACAAGAAGGCGAGGTGCGCAGCGGGCAAGGTGGATTGATCAGGTGAAAGATGACTTACGGACCCTCCGTAGATTGCATGGTTGGCGACGTGTAGCCATGGACCGAGCCGAATGGAGAAGACTCTTATATACCGCACAGGCCACTTCGGCCATATACCTATATATGAATGTTGGTGTTATTTCGTGATTTCATGACGTGGATAGTCACGTTCAAGTTATTGTAACTACAAGTTAGTGATCTGCTGAATCAATGTTCGGGACCCTGAAGTCTGAATGACCTTACATCTATTACATCCGTGGTCTTTCTGTGAGCAGATATCGCCACTCGGATTTTACCAGGTGTGTTAGCGAATATTCTTACGTGCGAAATAGGTACTGCTGATTGCCATCCCTCCAGCAGCAGCAAAGGTCGCAAGTCGCAGCCCATTACCGTTGGTAGCGGAATAAAGGATGAAAATGAAAGAATCTTTTTCTTCCGTTTTGGGTGTTTGCATCCCCGATGACAATCTTTACATCGTGTGTTGGGCACCCTCCGTAGGCCTTATCAAGGAATTGATAGAACGGATCCTCTCAGTGGCGTAGCCAGAAAATTGGTGAGGGGGGGGGGGGGGGTTTCCGAACATTTTTTTCTTAAAAAAAAAAAATTCTTCTAAAAATTTCGTCTCTTGGGGGGGGGGGTATTTATGCCCAAACCCCCCCCGTGGATAAGCCACTGCATCCTTTATGTTATCAGGTCTTATCGTTCGTTAAGGCGTATATGCAGATCAGGCTGTAGATGGAGAACTAATTGTCCTTCAATCTCAACACGCAAATGCGGTCGTTTATCGGCTTCCACCGCTAACCACCTCCCGTTCTGAAAACAAAATGAGAACACATCGATGTATGAATATATTCTAGGAACCAATAGTCGCCAAGCGTAGTAACTTACCTAATGTATTTGAAACGTCCAACAATGGTGAGAAATTAATGTCAAATCTGTTTCTTTTTTAGATAGTTTTTACATTTTATTTCTAAAATAAAACAATGAATTACAATTGTATTAATAATAATAAAGAGTTATGCAATTTTCAGCCCCAGGCTCTTAATAACCTTGAATTACTATTAATCCTTTTTCCCAAAGGCTTTTCGCGAATTCAATTTTATCTTCCACTGGCAAATCTCGAATGGTCAATGGTTGCGGATACATCTTGACCAGCAGTTCTACACCCAGGGCAGCATCTTGATCGATTTCAAGGAAGTTTGGCTCATACTCGTGATACTCACGTGAATTATCCGTGTGGTAGTAAATGCGAAGTTTCTCTTCCTCGCTCACCAACCGAAGTACATTGCGGCGCAATAGGGAAACGGTACTGTTCTCCGTGAATGGTACCCGAAGACTAACGGTGCCGTTAGAATTGAAACTGAAATTGGAACCATACACTGTGCTGGATTGTTCAACGCTGGAGACGGATGGTGGAAGGGCATCATGCTGGAAGCGCTTAGCAAGCTGATCCACAGCGCTATCGATTGCTTCTTCACTGAATACCTTGTCGACAAGCGATTTTATCTGCGTTATCAATTGCTTGCGAGTAGGGGTATTGCTATCCGAGTGTACAATGCCGAAGTGTTGATGAAGGTCCAGAGGAATCCCTCGTCGTAGCTCAAATGTATTTTCAGCCGCTTGAGCCAGTGCATGCGGAAAAAAGATTTCTAGCAGGTCGGCCCAGCAATTTTTCTGATAGACACTCATCGTGACGTGCAGGGAATGGTGACCTGGTACGGTGCTGGCTTGATGAATGATGCCGCGTGGAAAGTACAGCAAATCTCCGGGTTCCAAAATTACTTCCAAAATAGGACTACCGATCTCTTCTTGTGTGAAGTTTGGTGATGATATTCGTGCGAGCATCTCTGCCGGTTCCCGTGGACTGTATAACTTCCAGTGTTTGCGTCCTTCAACTTGAAGAACAAACGCTTCGATGTCATCGTAATGCGGTGCAAAGCCTTGACTGTTTGGAGGCGTTAGATAAAAATTAGCTCCGGTCATACAATGGAAAAATTCTTGCAGTTTCACGTTCATTTCGTATACTCCGGGAAGATATGTTTGTGGGTTGAGCATTCGAATGCTGCAACCTTCATTGTAAAAAGACCACATCTCCGGAGGCAGGACCCTCCCGTCCGGATTATGTGTCTCTCGCAGACCATCACGATACGAAGTAACGTCTATATTTTTGGTGTACTCGATATTATGCTGCCGTAGCATTTCATCGATCTTCGCGCGAGAAAGCAAGTTTTTGTAGTATGATTGGTCCTTTCGCTGGATGAGTAGTGGCTTCTTTTCCCAATAGTTGGCCATAAATTCTTCGACCGGAGTAGGATAAATCACCCAACCAAATTTTTCACGGCCAACATTACTACTGTCCTCGAAGATAGAATTATTCGCGCCATTTATGCGTGGAGTTTGGGGCTCTTGTTTAACTCTTACTTTAGGGGTGTCTGTGATTGGTTGCGGCATTTGTTTGTTCTTTTTCTTTGATTGCTTGTTGATGGGTGACTGGTAGTTGGATGTATTTTTGAGCGATTCGCCATTAAACGGTGCCTCGATTAATGAATCATTGACCTGTTGCTTGGCGCGATTAATGCCCTCCAGGTTTTTCTTCAACTTTCGCTGGTGTTGTTTAGCGTCCTGTAATTTTATTTTCAGTCCAATTTTGGTTTGTTTCTTAGCGGCTTTGTTTTTCGTCAAACTAGCATTGTCATCGACAGATTTTTTCTGAAAATGTATATTGTTTAGTGAATTATATATTCTGAATGTTCTTACTGTTATCGATATGGGCTACTGGCGTTTATTTGCATCAGTGTACAAGTGACTTACCTTATTCTTTTTTGCCTTTTTCGAAGATAAACCCACTGATTCACTGGAATCTTCTTGATTTAATTCTCGGACGTGTTCCTGCACCAACAAATCTATCATTTGCTGTTTACTGGCCAATGCTTTCTTAGACTTTTTCGACTGTTTTTCCGCAGATAAGTTCCCATTTTCTACCGCTATTCTTTTGGTTCCCAAAGGCGATGGTTTTGATGTCACCGGGACAGCAACAGGGGTATCGAAAATCGATGGAACGGCACTCATTTCTGGGAGTAACATTTTAGCATTTAAAATTGAATATTAAATTATTTTAAATGTACTTCGCTTACCTTAATTATAATTATTTTTCACGAAAAATGCAAAAATCCAATGCAAGCACATCGGCTTTAGAAACCCGCTTCTAAAAACGTGCACTTGTTTACATTTCCTCGCGATGTATTTAATGCGTTGCGCCTGTGACGTGACGAATATTGACGATTAAAGGTTGCATGAAGAAGAAGAAGTCGAAGGATGATATCTGAAAAATATTGCACGGGGAAGCATACGGGAAGTTTTTTAAAACTCTTCTCAAAAATTCTAGGAGCAATTTAATTAAAAACGGTTAGCAGTACGGGGTTGGACTTTCCTTCTACTGCATAATAAACGCAATTTTTCGATTTCAAATTTTATTTTATGATATCATACTTGATACACAGTATAAGGAAAGTCCAACCCCGTACTGCTTTCCGTTTTTAATTAAATCGTTTCTAGAATTTTTGAGAAGAGTTTTAAAAAAATTTCCGTATGCTTCCCCGTGCGATATTTTTCTAATATCATCCTTCGACTTCTTCTTCTTCATGCAACCTTTAATCGCCAATTGACCAGTGCATGATGACGTAGGTTGACAGTTCACAGAGCTTTTTCTCCGGGACTTAGCCTCCGGCGCAGCTTCCGATAAAAATGTTTCGTCATTTTATTCGCATGTAGATGTTCTTTGCGATTGATTTCTTGCTGAATGCAAAGAATAACACTAAAATATTCGGATCACAGCAATTTTAAACTAAAAATATGAATTTTAATTTTCCCTTCATCGATTTTTCTTCTAACACCTTGTAAACAAGCTCTGTGAACTGTCAAAATAAGTGAGGTTAAGTTAGAGTTTGCATTGGTCTATAGAGAAACGCTTCAATAATGGCAGTTGACCTAATCGTGCGAGCTCGTTTTCGTCAATCTGCAACTCCTTTGAAGTGTAAAAAAACAACAGAAGGTTGCTGATCACCAGGGGATTTTTTGCGTAATACTTAATCAATTGCAATGTTTCTCACGAATATTTTACTGAAAAAGGCAAAAAGCAAGTAAGTAAATTGTAAAAAATCGATTCATTTAACCTTAAGTTCAAGAAACAGTGATCACGACTTGATTCCATCCACATTTTATTATGCCAATGCATGCCGTATCAGACTACAGTACTAGCTCGATATTTCAACAGCAGTTTATCGCACCATATCGATTTCTACTTTCAGAAACATCCTGGTTCTGATGGAAAGTGCCGTCAGTGGACATCAGTTTTTGAAGATTCGAGAGCGACTGGCCGATAAGTTGGAACTCATTCGCTTCGATCCTTACAGTAAGTAGTTTTGTTTTTGAATCGGTTGTTTCAAAAATACATACGTCGAATTCTTGATTTTTAGTTCAACGTAACAGTTTATACAAGGAACGAAAACGTGTGCGAAGTATGAATTAATATAATGGAATAATCATTTATATTACTATAATAATATTGTGTTTATAGTTAGACAAATCGCTAGATTCATAAAATATTTCTTCGAAAGCCTTTCCCGAGTGACCATGTTCACAAATTCATGGTTGCAACGGTTCTATACTATTCCCAAGAAAGCCATACCCCAGAATTCTTTTTCCCAGAATGTACCACTTCCCAGAAAATCATTCCCCAGAATTACCGTTTCCCAGAAAATGATTTCATTTTTGTTTGTTTTCCTATGACCTTTGGGTATACAATTGTAGATGGGGAAGCTCTTATAGTATAATGCTGTTTTGCATAATTCATTTGTATTAATTTCACATTTCACAGGCAAATCGGAAGACGGATTTGCTTGGCTACGACAGTTGATATTTTGAAACCACGTTTATTTAAAATTTTCGAAAAACATTGGATCTTGCCTTTAACACTTAATTAACAATTTGATGCCACAATCAGGGCTGTAAATATTTGGCAGCACTAAATGAAGGTGATGTTTTTGCCTTTCTCGTACAACAAAGTTGTACCGAAAGGCTATCATTTCACTCCGAAAACGAACTTTTTATAGAAGCCTCTGAGACCCATAGTATTATATACCAATCGACTCAGCTCGACGAGCTGAGCACATGTCTGTCTGTCCGTGTGTATGTATGTGTGTATGTGTGTGTGTATGTGTGTGCACAAAAGCTATAAAAAACATTAGCCAACTTTTCGTATAGTAATCCTTAACCGATTTTCTCGCAACAAGTTTCATTCGACAGGGGACAAAGCCTTGTTGATCACTAATGAATTTTATAACGATCGGTCATTGCGTTTGAGAGTTATGAAGAAAATGGTACATCGGACCATACATATAAACATCATATAAGGTTGGTGTCTTAACTAAAGGCGAGAAAGGCATCACCAACGCTAGGTGGATTAATCTGGGTTTTTATATTTAATTTTTTATTGTCTTCGTTCCTTGAAATCGATATCATATTTTCGAAGAAAGAAAGGAGTAAACAACAGAACTCACATCACCCAGTGCACCACGAATATGAAATTCACCACATGTATGTACACATTCACCCAGCAAATGACAAAAAATCACGCGATGAAATGGGCCATTCACATTCATGCAGTAATGCACAAACTGGACAGCCTGTCAGAGCAACTTGTGTTGGGATGAATGCTAAATTGAATGGTTAGTGCTGGAATGATTTTTTGGCTGCCCTACAGTCGCACTCACGACGGTGGCGATGAGATTGACCGGAGAATATGCTGAGATCCATGTTTTTCACTGCATTGACTTTGACATATTCCAACCCTGGCCATAATACCACCGACGAACCGACGTGTCACTTCATAGAAAATAATTCAAATTTGCTGCCCACGACGCCATGATGAAAAATCATCGAACACTACCGCCACCCCCTATAATGGCTCGCGAAGTTTTCATAGCTCAGCCAGCAACCTACGTGTGTTAACATTGCAGCGGAGTTGTGTCTTAGCTCATTTGACAGGAGCGATCGCCTGCAAAAGCGAATGACCGTTAAAAAGTGTGAGACAATCAGAGAGCGCCAGTGACACGTCGGTTCGTCGGTGATAATACCTCTCGTGTTGATTATTCGTTGCGTGAGTTTTTTAAAGGCTGGCATGCAGAGCCGCACATTAAACCTTAAAAATGATTATAAACCACTCAGGGTGTTTCTATGGACCATAATGGGGCTACTCCATTAGAAGCCACACATGAAAAGTGCATAGTTACGCTGGTTGATCCGTAGATCTATACTCCAAAGAGTTCCAGTGAATAAAGTGAATAAAGTGAGTCTGAAAAATGCATTTGCATTTGTTGGTTACATTGATGGATAAAGTGGAACGTATTTCTTATTTCATGATAAAAATAATGAAATAAACTAAAATATTTAAAAATGACAATAATAGAAAAAATCATAACGAATTTGAAATTCAATCGTAGTTGGCATTTGAAATGCCAGCATACTAAGAAGCTAATGAGAAGAAATTTGAAATTCAATCTCAGTAGGCTGACAGGAATTCAAGATTATTCGAACGGTGAAAATAAACGATGATTCAGTGTTCTGTTTTTGATGCGTGAACATGCGAATTATCCTTCGGTGTTCCGCGCTTGTTTTCGTTGGTAAAAGGCAAATCGGAAGACGGATTTGCTTGGCTACGCACACTACGCTTCGTTGTAGATCGTAGATGGGTAAGAAGCAGGCGCCGGTTAGTTGTAGTTGCTCTTTGGTATATATTAAGAATATTGTTATTGATGATTGTATGATGTGTATATACCTGTTGTTGAATAAAGAGAGCTGCAGCTGCTGGCAGAATTATCAATCAATAGCCTTATGTGTGGTGTGAGTAGTATTTGTTGTTCTTTGTGATGTGAGGGACAAAATCCAGCAGTGAAAACAGGAAGAGTGAATAGCTTCTAACGTTAAAGCACGCATTTTCCCGGCATAAGGAAAATAAGTAGATAATTCATTTAAAATTTTAGAGATTTAATACAAAAAGTGTGACGAAGGGGGAAGGGGAGGTTGAAAATAATCAATTTTTGCTTGACGTCTTTTAGAGATCTTCCCAAAGTACACTTCTTTTATTTCTCAATTGAGGCTGCGCCGCAATGAGCCTCTGTATTTGCCTTTGCTGCAATGTTCCGTTGGTTTCCAGTTTAATGCTTGTTTACAGATTTCGTTTTTGTCCCTTCTAGGGTATGGTTGACCAGGCCCACTTCCGATCCCTGCTATCGGCCTGACTTCTTCTTATTGGCATTACATCCCCATACTGGGACAGAGCCGCCTCGCAGCTTAGTGTTCACTTCCACAGTTTTAACTGCGAGGTTTCTAAGTCAAGGTAACATTTTTGCATTCATATATCATGAGGCTAACACGATTATACTTTTATGGCCAGGGAAGTCGAGAAAATTTCCAATCCGAAACCAGACCGGCACCGGAAATCGAACCCAGCCACCCTCAACATGGTCTTGCTTTGTAGCCGCGCGTCTTACCGCACGGCTAAGGAGGGCCCCATATCGGCCAGACTAGAATAAATAATAAATACATATTTGTCTTCCTTACTCTAAATTCAAGACACAAACGAGTAATATTTATCTATGTCTCAGACTTGTAATAACTACAAAGAGGATTATAACGAGGTGGATACCAAAGGAGTTAATAGACACCGTATAAAACTATAATTGGGTTTCAATCTTTAAGAAGAAGTAAACACGTCAGGCTAGTAAGGTGTACACAAGTTAACTCATCTTTATTTCAGATCTGTTCATAGGCATAGCATTTATATTCCCTTTTCCTCTCTTCAGCAATAGGCTCTCTCCGAACCTCGCTCAGAACGTGCACTAACACAACAACTCCTCCTTCCTTCAAGAATGAAACTAAATCAATGTTAAAAAAACTTCGAAATCAGACCCTGATAAACATTTCGAATGGTCCTGAATGATTATATAAACTTAATAATAATAAAAATCACCTTTAAGTTTTTTTTTAGAATTTCGACTGGATTTCCCAATTTGCTTGGTATCCTGATTAATTTCATGCCTATCTATTTGATCTCCGATCAGAGAATCTTCTCTAAAAAAAACGATTCCGTTGGGAATCCATAAAAATCAGGCTCTTGATCGAATGTGCATCCGTCATCTTCAGTATCGACTTCTCTTCTTCGCTTTCTTGAATTAATATGCTCATTTTCTCCGCTTAACACGAAGCGTGGAACGGATTTGCGGCTATGATCGTTGGAAATCTTAATCTGTCGTTTGTGTGCCGCAATAAACCTTCCTCTGAGCGATATCTGAAAAACGGAGAAATTCGATTAATATACTTTGCTGGTAACCATCGTCTGATGTCACTTTTATTAGCGTTTTTGTAATAGATCAGGTCACCGCTTTTGAGATTAACGAATTGGTCGTTGAATTGTCAGTAATTGCAGAGATAACGGGTGAAGAGTCATGCCTTGCTTTTGAATTGTGTTTGTTGTTAGTTTTGGGATTGATCAAATCCAATAGTGTCTTGGGTTTGTATGAAAGGAGTTTTTCGGATGGGGAATGGCCCCCATCCTCTTGACAAGTGTTTCTATAATTTAAACGGAAATAGGAAACTTGTAAATCTGTTTCGAGCTTCTTCATCTCCGGGTCTATTAAAAATTTCTTAAAAACATCCTTCACTAATCGAACCATGTGTTCTGCCTGCCCGTTGCTTTCCGGGTGATAAGGCGGACTTTTCATCACATACACCCCTTGCTTTTCGAAAAATTCAACGAACTACTTAGAATTAAATGGTGGCCCACCGTCTGTGACCAACACATCAGGCAATCCGTACCTGGCAAATACATTGAGGAAAACCTTAATCACACTTTTACTATCCGTACTAGTCCTCATGTATTCCAGCTCAATCCACTTCGTGTAACTGTCTACAATCGCCAGAAATGTTTCGTGGTCCAGATGAAAGAAATTTGCATGCACTGTGCTAAACGGTTTGTTGGTCGGGATCCATTGAGAATATGTTGCTGGTCTCGTAACTGGGGTCATTTGATTGCATATCCTGCAGCATACAACGTACTCCTCCACATCCCTATTCATCCCGAACCAATACATCGTTCTGCGGGCCAGTTGCTTCATTTTGTTTATGCCGCTATGGTTCCTATGCAGCAGTTCCAACGCATTTGATTTTAAATTGACTGGAATGATGACACGGTCCTGAAACAACACGCATCCCTCTACTTCCTCTAATTTCTGGTGGTGAGAGTAAACATTTCTGAACCTTCTATCCATGCGATCTGGCCAGCCTTGCCTAATATATGCCATAATTTTCACCAAAAACTCATCTCTTACGGTCTCTTTAGCAATTTGTTTATAGTCAAGGGGAAAGTTTTCTGTAAAATTTAAACTTTTTATATATTCACGATCCAAGACTTTCGGAACAGGCTGTGCAAGGGGAAAACGTGAGCAAAAATCTGCATTTGCCATTCTGGAAGAAGGTCGGTATATGATTTCATAATCATAAATAGAAAGTTCGTTAACATAACGTTGCAGCTGCGTTACTGAAATTTGATTTTTGCCCTCCTTGCCAAAAATTCCGATCAATGGTTTGTGATCACTGTAAATTACAAACTTCATCCCAAAAAGAAATTTATGAAATTTCTTAACTGCACAAACAACCGCTAAAGCTTCCAAATGTAAGATGGGGTACTTTTGTTGGGCATCATTTAGGCTGAAAGATGTAAAGCAAATAGGGCGTTCCTCTTCACCTACGATATGTGCTATCACCCCTCCTAGTCCATAACTCGAGCCATCTGTGGTGACAACTATTGACTTCTTGGGATCAAAATACTTCAACAAGCAAGGCCGAAGAAGAAATTTCTTGCAATCCTCAAAAGTTTGTTCACACTCGTCCGTCCAAGTATATCTCACATGTTTCTTTAAAAGACCATAAAGGCACTTGATGCGGGAAGAAAGATTGGGGATAAATTTAATATAATAATCCTTTATTCGTCAAAATGTGCCTCAAAAATGGCAGTTCTGTCACAAAAAACTGGCACTTTTTCAAATTAACCTTTCTATTAGCTCTTTCCAATCTCCCCAGTACTAGGTAAAGTTTTCTTTTACAATCCTCCCAATCAGTTCCCGCAATTAAAACATCGTCCAGATAACAAGACACATTTTCCAGGCCTTGAAGGACTTGGTCCATAACTTTTTGAAAAATGGATGCACTTGATGATGCTCCTTGTGGCAGACATATAAACGTTGTAAGCATATAAACCCTTAATTGTGTTTATTATCATAAACTTTTTAGAGGCTGGCGATAATAAAAGCTGCGTATCAGCACCAGCTAAATCAAGTGAGCAAAAAACTTTAGATCCTGATAAAGAGGCAAAAATGTCCTGCGCAACAGGTAATGGGTAGGTATTTGGAATTATGACCTTGTTTATTGAAACCTTGCAATCGATCACTAAACGGATGTTTTGATCCTTCTTCATCACAATTACTACCGGTGAGGCCCATTCGCTGGTTTCTACCTGTGTAATTACCCCATCTCTCTCTAAAGAATCTAAATGCTCATTGACTTGTCTCGCAGTCTTAGCGGTACCCCATATGCTTTTCTAAAAATAGGCTTATCTTCTTTCAAAACAAGATCTCCTTCATACCCAACTATTGGAGTTGAAAAATCCCCATCAAATACAGTTGAAAACTTACTTTTCAACTCTTCGATCACGCTTTCTTCTTCGAGCTTATAAATGCCTTCGTCTTTAATCCTCGGATTCGAAAAAATGTCCCGCCGTCCAGCATAAAAACAATCCAACCAGGTGCGGCCCATCAATGGTATAAAATCGTTGTCAAATCGAAGCACGATCATGAAAAGCTGCTGCCTTTTGCCTTTCAGGTGAACCGAGACGCTAATTTTCCCAAGAACTTTTAATCTCTTGTCATCAATCACTGCCAATTTCTTGTTACAAGATGAGAGCTTACTATGTTCAAAATTCCTCAAAAATAGTTCTTCGGAAATAACGGTCTCTGCCGAGCCACAGTCAATCTCAAGAAATACAATTCACGAAATCACAATACAAGAAATACCAAAACTAGCAAAAATAAAGTCACGTACCTTGAAAACTGTAGTACTTCACCTTCAAAGAATTCTGCGGCGGCAAACCAAAATAACGTTCAAGAGAACACCCGTGGCAAAGGTCAACCTCTCACAATATAAAGCACCAACTCAGCTTGGTCGTCGTCGTCGTCGCAAACAGCTGATCTATTGAGGCAAGTCGATCCAACCCGAACGAACAATCAGAGTACAAAAACCCGCATGGATACATCGTCTGGAGACCGGCATCACCACACTGCGTTCAAAGGTTAGTCGATTAACAAAGTACAAGCAGGGGAATCGATAAACTAGGCTAGTTCGGAATGTTGCTGAAATAGTGAAACCCACAGAACTGCGTGATCTCACCGAGGCGAACATAACTGAGATCCTCGACACCCATGTACAGCGGTTGAGTGCTCTTGCTAAACGACTGCGACGTTATGGAGAATGTTCGAAGAGGAAGGAGCAAAATCGAATATTCAACATCAACGAAAGGGAGATCTACAACCACATCCGAAACGACAAAGCCGATTTTGACGAGGGCCTTCCGGAGATTGGAGAAGTCACGCAGTTTTGGTCCAATCTACGGGAGAACCCCGTCATGCACAACGGCGATGGGGTGTGGATGGTAGAAGAAGAGCAATATTGTGGTGGAATTGGAGACATGACCGCTATCAACGTGACCGCCCAAGACATACGTGAGGCTACTCGGTATACCAGGAATTGGGCTGCACCAGGACCCGATTTTGTGCATAATTTCTGGTATAAAAAACTCACAACGGTCCACGAGCGGATGGCGGAATGCTTCAACACGGTACTAGATAACCCCGGGCAGCTACCGGAATTCATGACTAGGAGTGTCACTTATCTTCTGCCGAAGGATCGGGACACTTTGAACCCAGTACAGAGCAATAACGTGCCTTTCGAGTCTGTACAAAGTGCTGTCATCGGTAATAGCGAGGATGGTGCAGAACCATTGCGACGTGAACAACCTGATGACCGAGGAACAAAAAAGGTTGTCGACGCAACACTCGAGGCTGCAAGGATCAGGTCATCATTGATGCAGTCGTTGTTGGGCAGGCCGACTATAAAAAGGCATACGACTCAGTACCTCACTCGTACCTTCTTAAGGTACTGCAGTTGTATAAGATAGACGGTAACGTCATCAGGCTAATGCAGCACGCTATGGGGATGTGGAGCACATCCCTACACATTACCGATGGAGAAAAGGTGTTACGGTCCGCGACTCTCAGCATCAGGAGGGGCATATTCCAAGGCGATACCTTTAGTCCTCTATGGTTATGCCTTGCCATGAACCCTCTTAGCAGAGCACTCAACCAACACATCTATGGCTATCATTTGAAGAGTGGGGAAAGGAGTACAAACATTACCCACACCTTCTTTATGGGCGACTTGAAGCTGTTTGCGGAATCTGTGGAGAAGCTGCACCAATTTCTGCGGCTTGTAACGGTATTCAGCAACGACATCCGGATGGAGTTTGGTATCGATAAATGTCGATCCATACATCTACACCGGGGTCACCTGGTGGATGCCGACAGTTTCCGCGTCAACGAACAGGAGGAGATTCGAAACATGGTTACATACAGTTTCGGGGTGGTGAAGTGGACCAAGACTGACTTGGAGGCGTTAGAACGAGCAGTACGAGTGGCGTTCACTAAGCATCGCATGCGCCATTCAAACTCATCCATTGAGAGAGTCACCCTGCCACGTACAGTAGGAGGAAGAGGCGTCACCGATATACAAACACTATGTGTGTCCCAGATTCAGCAGTTGCGAAGATACTTCGTGGAAAGCCAGAACCGCCACGAAATCTATCGCGCTGTGTGTGAAGCTGACCACGGATTCAGTGCCCTGCATCTGGCGCACGAGGACTATCAGCTGAATTGCGACATCAAATCTGTCGACGAGATGATCGTATCGTGGAAGCAGAAGGAGTTACATGGGACGCACCCCCATCAACTGGAGCTGGAATATATCGACAAAGTGGCGTCGAATACGTGGCTGGTGCGGGGTGAACTCTTCTCGGAAACAGAAGGATTCATGGTAGCCATCCAGGACCGGGTAATTGCGACGAAGAACTATCGGCACTATATATTGCACGAAAACGTAGAGGACCGCTGCAGAAAGTGCAATTCAGTAGGAGAGACGATTGAACATATCGTGTCCAGGTGTTCAGCCTTAGCTGATTCAGCCTATCTCGGTCGTCATAACGAAGTAGCCAAGATTGTGCACCAACAGCTTGCTTTAAAGCACAACTTGGTTAACCAGTTTGTCGCCTACTACAAATATGTGCCTGTCCCGGTTCTGGAAAATAGTTTCGTGAAGCAGTACTGGGATCGCGAGATCATAACGGATGTCCTCATTCGTGCCAATCGGCCCGATATTGTGGTCTACGACAAAAGGATGAAGCGGGTAACCCTCATCGACATTGCTGTACCGCTAGACCATAATGTCCAAACAACATTCTCCAACAAGATAACGAAGTACCACGACTTGGGGGAGGAATTGAAGCAGATGTGGCACCTGGAGAACGTGCGTATAATTCCGGTTGTTATCTCAGCAACCGGAATCGTCCCGAAATCTCTTCTGAGATCCTTAGGAGAGCTGGAACTATCTCATAACCTCCATAGCATCCAAAAGACAGTGGTTCTTGGAACTTGCAGCATCGTAAGAAGATTCCTGAACCACCATAATTAATACATCCGGTGCAAACGTTTATTATAGGATTTTAAGTCAACCGGCGAATGAGATCCACAGAGCCTAATCCCCTTTGGCATTCAGATTGCCCGGGGTAGGTGGAAATTCCCAGCACACTTGCTGAGGAAGTGCCAAAACTCTATAATAATAATAATAATAAACACATCAATTGTTTTGCTAATGTATGTTTCATTACACATTTTATTTTCTGTTTTGCTTTGGTTTGTCTAAATTTCCTTGTATTTTTTTTTTCAACTTTTACATGTGATGAATGCTTACTGACTGTTACTCTCTTTCATCTACATAACTAAATGCTGGCTTCCCACACGGACTGATTAGAATTGGAATTGTTTAAAAATAAAACACAACAATGCGATCCATCATTAACTCTTGCCCTTTGTTACAGTTTTGATTATATCTTTCCTAGCCTGCTTTCCTATTCTATATATTTTTTCTGTTTAGTTATATTTCTGACGGAAATTATAATACTTCTTCTTTAGATTATAGGGAGTTTCCTTTCGCACAAGGTGTTTTTCATTTTTATTTCTATCGTGATATTCTTTAGGAGCTCTGGAGTCAGTTTTTAACGTGCCTCTATCAGAAGGCTTCCTTAACATGTAACGACTAGAAAACGTGTTTGTCTTGTTTCGGGGGAAAAGACC
Source organism: Armigeres subalbatus (assembly GCF_024139115.2). Classification (NCBI taxonomy): domain Eukaryota; kingdom Metazoa; phylum Arthropoda; class Insecta; order Diptera; family Culicidae; genus Armigeres; species Armigeres subalbatus. Next base: position 7,738,029 of record NC_085141.1, on the reverse strand, counting down.
TACTTAATAGTGGTTGAGTGTATGTGTGTATGTGTATTCATGTTTGACATGAGTGAGGAGTTCGTTGAATGAATGTCTTTGTATTTTAGTTAAAACACTAATCAGTTGAGATGGGAAACTACAAAAAGATGCGGTCACGTAATGTGTTAGTGTCGTCTATCAGGTTGGCTACACGATAAAAAGTATAAAGGGATGTTTTCGTATTATAGGCACTCATGATTCTTGTAGTTGCATATATTTAAGTTTCCTATATTGTTTCCGGTTTGCTGTATCAGCATTTTGAATTCAGTTTTTTAATTGATTTTATTTGATTACAAGGAATGGGCTTATGTTGGGATAGTTTGAATTCAATGGAACAGACTTGTCGCTTCAGCTGGAAGGAATTAACGCTCAGGGGAGGGAAGAGGGTTACAATATCTATCTCATTTATTTGTTTTACTCATGTTTTCTAAAATCTAAATATTAGGTTGATGTTTTTGCGGCCTATAGATTCTTTAAAATTTGTTTCTTATTCAACTCTTTACATGGTTTGTTTATATAATTAATTTAAAAAAGGACTATGACATAAACTTCAATGTTTATATATCCATACATTTTGGGGTTATCATTGTTTCCACTTGTTATTTGTTATTTCTCTTTCCAGTTTAATACACTGGTTCAATTAAATAGAACAGTTGATTGTTTGCAAAATTTAAAATAGTTTTTGATTGCTTAATAAATGTGACAAAAGAGTCAATACCATTTTTTGACATCATGCTTTTAAATTTAGTTCAATGCCACAATATTTCATTTAGTAAAAAGAACTTGAAATAGGCTTTGGTCGTTTCCTAATTGACTCTCTAATTAACGCATAATTCATAGTGAAAAATGTGATTTTCGGTTTGAATCCAACGAAATGCGCAATAACAAGAACATATTTTCGTTTCTAGAATTTTACAAAAATAAAAACAACCATATTAAAAATCCTTATCAGTATCTCTAGCACGAACATTATAAAACTTGATTTATCGATCACATAAGAACCATGCTGAACATTTGAAGTTGAATCGAATTTGATTAAGCTGAATAACAAATCATTATATTATTTATTGTATGGCATTTTTGGTTGTCACATAGTTGGTGAACAGTCTCAGTTTTCTACATGTACTGTGAGTGAGTGTCTGTGAATGTCCGAGTCTGTGTATGAACTTCGCTACTCTTCCACTTTCTGATAGAAGTTTAATTCATTTGATCCCGCTCATTCCTAGTTCGATAAGTATGTGTTGCTTCCATTGTTCCGTGTCATCCCTAAAAAGTTTTCCACTGAAAAGACAGCACAATAAAACATCTATTTTTCCTCCACCGCCCGTCTGCCTTCACTTCCTTGCCATTTACATCATGAATAATGATCTATAGGAAACAAATAATCTCACTTTGATTTTCCCTTTATTTCATGTGTTGCCCTAGAATGATGCTACACTTTGATAGGTTCTGTTTACACTTCTGCTAATACTAGTTAGTAATTGTTTCTTACATGTTTGGTTTTTGGTTCACCTAGTTTTTGTTTCGCTCAAAATGATACATTTCTTACTTTGATAATAGAGCTTCTTAGTACGTCTTAACTTTACTAATTATATATTCTAAAATATGGGGTTTTTCGTATTTTTAATACATGTTTCACTGGTTTGTTTCCGTTCGATCTACATTGTGATCTGCGTTTGATGTTTATTTCCTTGTTGTTACTTTATTCTTACATTACATGGTTGTTTGCTGTATCCTGGCCTTAGCTGTAGACATCTAAAAAGTTCAGTTCTTCTGTGGTGTGATTGTTTACATTCACTTTCGCTTGGGCTATTTTTTGGTTCCGTCCAGGGGAGGCGAACCGTTTTCCAACATTCAGGCATAGAATTCCATCTTGCTGGTCATCTTGTACTCCTCCTCGTCGACTTTGTACATGTCAATCAGCTGTTTCGGTAAATGAAAAAGGGGTTCAATATGTTTAGTTGATTTGAAGCGGTTAGTATTACAATTGGATTGATTAGTTAAAATTTTTACTATTAGTTTTTTTAAATGTTTCCATGATCCGCAATTTTATTTATTCTGTTAAAAAATGGTTAGTCAATAACATAGAAGAAGTGTTCATGCAAGATTCTTCTTCAATACTTTCGCGGATCAGATGATGACAAATGACCCCTAGTTTTGATATTGACTGCAAAACTATAAGCGCCACCGGGAGCACTTAACTTATTGTTCTTCTGATTTCAATTGACCTTTCCCGTAAAAAAATGTATCTCGATTTTTTGTCTCAGTCGATTCTTTGGCTTATTGGTCAACTTTCCCGAAGAACCCATATTTCTTAAGCCTCTAGCTATTTAGAAATAGAAAACTATAACCGAAAAAGTGCTGCACGTGTAAACGTGGGTCTGAAAAATTCACCTGATGTTCGTTCACTTTTTTGAAGTTTTGTTAATTTTTTTACCCTTCTTACATCCTAAGAAGGGTATAAAGATCGCTTGAAAAACCGACTTTTTATCCGAGGCTCGGAGACCCAAGTCGTATATACCAATCAACTCAGCTCGACGAACTGAGCACATGTATGTATGTGTGTGTGTGTGCGTGTGTGCGTGTGTGCGTATGTGTGTGCGTTACAAAATCTCACATCAAGATCTCAGCCGTCCGTGGACCGATTTGCACGATTTTAACACTAAACGAAAGATATGACTTTGTTATTGTACGAGTTCAATTTTTTGCAATCGGACATTTGGTTCCAGAGATATGTGAGAAATACGAACATGAAGTGCATTTTCAGAAAACTAACATAATAATGTCACATGAATATCTCAGCCGTCTGTAAACCAATTTGCATGATTTTATCTTTAAACGAAAGCTATGACTTTGCCATTGAACCCATTGTATTTTGTTTTTGCAATTAGACATTGGGTTCCGGAGATATCTCTGAAATACGAACATAAAGCATTAGACGTATCAACTTCACACATTGGTAAAATATGTCCCATCAAGATCTCAGTCGCCCTTGGACCGATTTGTGCGATTTTATCTTTAAACGAAAGCTATGTTTTTGTCATTGGACCCATTCATTTTTTTCTGCAATTGGAAATTCGGTTTCAGAGATATCTGTGAAATACGAATATGAGACATATTTTCAGACTACTAATGAAGAATTGTCACACCAATATCTCAGCCGTCTATGACCCGATTTGAACTCTTTTGGGCTTAAACAGAAGCTGTAATATTGCCATTTAAGGCGGCAAATCAAATCTGCAGTCTTTTTGTATTTTTTAAAAATTGTTAAATTTCCAGAAATATCCCTTTTTACCCTTCTTACATCCTAAGAAGGGTATAAAGATCGCTTGAAAAACCGACTTTTTATCTGAGGCTTGGAGACCCAAGTCGTATATACCAATCAACTCAGCTCGACGAACTGAGCACATGTATGTATGTGTGTGTGTGTGCGTGTGTGCGTGTGTGCGTATGTGTGTGCGTTACAAAAATCTCACATCAAGATCTCAGCCGTCCGTGAACCGATTTGCACGATTTTAACACTAAACGAAAGCTATGACTTTGTCATTGTACGAGTTCAATTTTTTTTGCAATCGGACATTTGGTTCCAGAGATATGTGAGAAATACGAACATGAAGTGTATTTTCAGAAAACTAACAAAATACTGTCACATGAATATCTCAGCCGTCTGTAAACCAATTTGCATGATTTTATCTTTAAACGAAAGCTATGACTTTGCCATTGAACCCATTGTATTTTGTTTTTGCAATTAGACATTGGGTTTCGGAGATATCTCTGAAATACGAACATAAAGCATTAGACGTATCAACTTCACACATTGGTAAAATATGTCCCATCAAGATCTCAGTCGTCCTTGGACCGATTTGTGCGATTTTATCTTTAAACGAAAGCTATGTTTTTGTCATTGGACCCATTATTTTTTTCTGCAATCGGAAATTCGGTTTCAGAGATATCTGTGAAATACGAATATGAGACATATTTTCAGACTACTAATGAAGAATTGTCACACCAATATCTCAGCCGTCTATGACCCGATTTGAACTCTTTTGGGATTAAACAGAAGCTGTAATATTGCCATTTAAGGCGGCAAATCAAATTTGCAGTCTTTTGTATTTTTAAAATTGTTAAATTTCCAGAAATATCCCGTTTTACCCTTCTTACATCCTAAGAAGGGTATAAAGATCGCTTGAAAAACCGACTTTTTATCTGAGGCTTGGAGACCCAAGTCGTATATACCAATCAACTCAGCTCGACGAACTGAGCACATGTATGTATGTGTGTGTGTGTGTGTGTGCGTGTGTGCGTGTGTGCGTATGTGTGTGCGTTACAAAAATCTCACATCAAGATCTCAGCCGTCCGTGGACCGATTTGCACGATTTTAACACTAAACGAAAGCTATGACTTTGTCATTGTACGAGTTCAATTTTTTTTGCAATCGGACATTTGGTTCCAGAGATATGTGAGAAATACGAACATGAAGTGTATTTTCAGAAAACTAACAAAATACTGTCACATGAATATCTCAGCCGTCTGTAATGGTTTGGTAAACACACATTGGTAAAATATGTCCCATCAAGATCTCAGTCGTCCTTGGACCGATTTGTGCGATTTTATCTTTAAACGAAAGCTATGTTTTTGTCATTGGACTCATTAATTTTTTTCTGCAATCGGAAATTCGGTTTCAGAGATATCTGTGAAATACGAATATGAGACATATTTTCAGACTACTAATGAAAAATTGTCACACCAATATCTCAGCCGTCTATGACCCGATTTGAACTCTTATTGCTTAAACAGAAGCTGTAATATTGCCATTTAAGGCGGCAAATCAAATCTGCAGTCTTTTGTATTTTTTTAAATTGTTAAATTTACAGAAATATCCCTTTCTTTATTTTTTTTATTTTGAAATCGATAAAAGCATGATAATATCAGTTATTTTATATACAATTGAAGGTCATATGCATAGAAATTGTAATATGCACTGGGCACACACAACCATTCAAAAGTGTAAGAAGGGTTGCGTTCACTGTAGGTGGATTAAGTCGGGTTTTATTTTTAGAGGCGACAAAAAAATGGCTTCTTTGGGAAATTTGACTTTAAATAAAATAAAGAATCGATTAAACGAATAAAAATTGTTGACAAAAAAGGTTAATTCTCGCTTAACTTTTCAAAAGGTCCTAAGTAACATTTTTTTCATGATTTAATTTGAGTATTTCAATCAAAAGCTTTCATGTTGTTCTGTTGATTGCACTATTCAAATTAATTTATGAAAAAGATGTTACTTAGGTCATTTTGAAAAGTTAAGCGAGAATTGTACCGCCCGCAACATGGGAAACTTTGCAACATGGCATGGGACCAAAGCTGCCGTAATCTGAAAAAGTGACGAATACGCCATTTTCCAAAAATGGTGTTAACAACGAGTAGTACTCATCGAGCTCTTTAACAGAAAAATGCCAAACATACATGTTGTAGTTTGGCGCTTACGTCACTTTATCAAATTACGGCAGAAAGACTCGATAGAGACAATTAGGGATCCTACATTCAGAGCGCAAGTGATGGCAGCGTTTGTTTACGAAAGTAACAGCGTTGCTAAATCGTCTGTAAAAGTATTCGCACATCTCTTAATATAGGATCCCTAGAGACAATAAAACGAGATACTATTTTTGACGGGAAAGGTCAATTAGATTCATAGCGAGTGACCTAAGGCTTTCTGACCTATATAGCTATACTGCCGTTCTACGCATAACTGTCCCATGTATATAGGAAATCCCAGCAAACATGGGACAAATATGCGTATGACGACAGTATACGACCTACAAGAAAAAAGACGTAACCAGACATTGATTCGTTTAAGAAAATGACAATGGCACGTTTACTGAAATAATTATAAAACCACTACTTTTATATGGAGCTTCATACAAGTGGAGTGTGGCCGTTGTTCAATTAAAGAAGAGTCCTAGTTGGAAAACGCATTATAAGTGAAAAAATGCGCTTTTGTTCCCAAGGGGGACCCTTGTAAAAAAACAAAATTTCGTCTAAAATCCAAAAACCAAATATACAGAAAGGCAAAGCTTTTTCATGCTAATCACGCCATAATCAACACAGGAGATTCAAAATAATAATTACCAACGAATAAAACTATGTATTTGTCGTTTTTTTAACGAATTATAAATGAAAATCCTTCTTCCACTCGAAACTTACGATCTGTTCGTAAAAAAAAGATATGTTCTGACATTGACATTTCATTTTTTATGGCTCAAATTCATCTGGAGTGTTACTAGGTAGCCACTACATGGGAAATAATAAGTAGAGCTCTTGTTAATAAATAGAAAAACATATAATTATTGTTGGTGGCAATTTAGTTGCCACTGCCTTATAAAGGGTTAACACCGCAGCGTGTCAATTGGTGATCAGCAAGCCATGACTCTTGTCAGACGTCCGTGGCGTGCACACGTACCGACGGAAAGCTGTCATCGCATTTCGCACCGGGGCCACACATTTTGGCGATCCTGCCAGGTTATTTTTTGGTTCCTGATGCTGATTTCAATAGGTGAGTTGCATTCAAGGGGTTAATGTGCTAATTAGCAGAGTCTATTATATATAGAGTTACGCAAAGAGTGAAGCCAAATCTACCTATTGAACTGTCAAACCGTCTACCTATCGAGCAAAGTAAACAAATGATTGTGGGTAAGGCGGAAGTATTGTTATCGCCTGATGATTATTATGGCGAATTAAAACTCATAAATTGAAATGTATTAGATTTGTTCTAGAAACAGCTTCAAAAAACTTCAATACACCCCCCAATAAAGTTGCAACAAGAAACTCACGTGTTTGCACTCTGTAGGTGACTTTGGTTATCGAATTAAAAAGCTTTAGAAGTGATCACTCCCGTGAAGTCACTTGAAGGGTTGAACAAAAATTAAAGTTTTCAACATAATAACAAGAGCATCATTCAGAATAAGAGTAAGAAGATCCTCTTTGCGCAACTCTATATAATAGACTCTGCTAATTAGTAAAATATTGGATGGTTAAAAAAACACAAGGCAAGGTGGTTTGTATTAGAAATACTACAATAAGAGATCGGCGAAGAGGCCATCTTGTTTCCAATCGAACCGTCAAAAGCGGTTCCAATTCGACTTGTTTACTTTTTGCATCCATAAGAAGCAAGCAAAAAGTTCAAGTGATGCCGGTATTATTTTCACTATTTCATGCATTTTCATACGTTGCCATTCCGACAGTTTTTCACTCTGCCGGTCTCTGGTTATAGGGTGCCTAGTTTGTATTACCGCAAAGGTGATTTGGCACAAAGCGCATCGAGACGACCGCTGGAAAATGGATTGTAGTTTGGTAAATCACAAGGCGTGTCGGGACGACCGTTGAAAAACGGATTGTGGATAAGAGAAACACAAAGTGCGTCTAGAAGAACGCTGGAAAACGGATTGTGGTTTGGAAAATCACAGCGCGTCTGGAAGACCGTTAGAAAACGGATTGTGGCTTGGAAAAACGCGTCTGGAAGAACGCTGGAAAACGGATTGTGGTTTGGAAAATCACAAAGCGCGTCGGGACAAACGCTGGAAAACGGATTGTGGTTTGGAAAATCACAGCGCGTCTGGAAGACCGTTGGAAAACGGATTGTGGCTTGGAAAAACGCAAAACGCGTCTGGAAGAACGCTGGAAAACGGATTGTGGTTTGGAAAATCACAAAGCGCGTCGGGACGAACGCTGGAAAACGGATTGTGGTTTGGAAAATCACCAAGCGTGTCTGGAAAACGGATTTTTTTGGAAAATCACAAAGCGCGTCGGGACGACCGCTGGAAAACGGATTGTGGTTTGGAAAATTACAAAGCGCGTCGGGACGACCGCTGGAAAACGGATTGTGGTTTGGAAAATCACAAAGCGCGTCGGGACGACCGCTGGAAAACGGATTGTGGTTTGGAAAATCACAAAGTGCGTTTGGAAGACTGCTAGAAAATTTATTGTGGTTTGGAAAATCAAAAAGCGTGTCTGGAAGACCGCTGGAAAATTGGTTGTGGTTTGGAAAATTCCCAAGCGGCTTTTTGACTGACTTGTGATATTTTGTTCGTACAAGGAGAACGGAAATCGTTTCATATCAATTCAAGCGTACATTTGCTATGGGATATCCTCATTTATTGGATTGAGGGATATCCGATACGATTTGCGATCAATTAAATCTGCTAAACGAAAGTTTGGGCAAAAAAATGGGTAATTTTTCGTTGGCACTTGGTGCGTTTTGGCTGAAACCCGACCACATAAGACATCAATCTATGAAATGGTGTGATTTCCGTTTTTATCAAACGTGTCATTTAATAGATATAAGCAGATATTGGTAAGCACTTCCTCTAGGGGTCTAAGGTAAGATATTTACCCTACAACCCTTCCTCGTGAAGGCATCAAGGTACAATTCACAGTGCCAGTCAGTCTGCAACAAAATGATGTGGCAGAGCGACGGAATCGTTATCTCATCGAAACAAGTAGGTTTCTACTGTTTTATGTTGGACTGGATCAGTGCTACTGGTCAGAAGCTCTGGATACTGCAGTGTATCTGCAAAATATATTACCATTAAGCTAGGGGATGTACAGGGTGCGACGGAAAATAATGCGAAAATGTTTAAACTTAAATATTGGGTTAATTCGAGTAGCTGGTGACCCTGGTGACTAATTTCTGTTGAAAGTATATTTGTTTATGTTTACTTTCAATAGCCGCTCCGAGAGATTGTAATTGTTGTATTGTAAATTTGTAAAAACGAACGCAAAAGAAGTGATTACTGGTTTGTTGCTCGCCCAGAAGACGCCGAATGACATTGCTATGGTGGTAGGATTGGCCACAGTTTATCGCCTTAAGGTGATTATAGAATGAAGCCCGTGCTGAATTTCAAATTCACCATACGTTTATCCACATGCATTTCCAAAAGCCCAGTTCTGGCGTAATAGTTTTCGTACAGTGCCGAAACTCAAATTATGATTGTTCAGCATAACTAACAAAACGATCTACCATTATTTCAGCCCCATACGCGTTATGGTTCTTTCATCTCGTGCTCTTGAAAAAAATATTGGAAAAGGGCGTGGTTTACAAAATGGCCGATGTCTGACTTTATTGTATAATCACCTTAAAATGTCTCTGCATGATGGGTCCAAGTAGCGGAAGCCGGAAAGTGAACGTCCGTGTTTTGAACGTATGCCAAACGCGATCAAATCGGCTCGTGGAAAGATTAGTCGCTACCAGGTGCGTTCCATCAGAAAACTTGCCAATGTTGCCAACATTTCTGAGTAATCCATGCGGAGACCATCAAAGAACACTTGCATGTATCTCCCAAAGCTTGAGTGAAACGCCTGATAACGGACCGGGTATATGAACTATGAGTGACTCGCTCAAAAAGATTGCTTTCTTTGTTGAAAAAAGAAAAAAATATAAACCTTTTTTTCCGACGTGAAAAGCTTTTCAGAATCGATGCTGACGCCAACGGCCGCACAGACGGGTTTATTTCACCGAAGAAAATTGTGGAAGTTCTGAAGAAAGTGAAGTTTGAATTCCAAACTAATCCAACTGGTGTCATGATGTTTGGCTTGGGGGCGTCGAACGGTTTGAAACTGCCGCCTGTTTTCATTGATGTTGGGGTTAAAATCAATACCGAATTATTTATCGGTATTTTAAAGGACCAAGTGCTTCCCTGGGGGAAGGCCAAATTCTCCGAGGATCAAAACGTTGTTCTACGGCATGATGGAGTGTCATGTCGCGCGTCCAATCGACCAAACAATGGCTGAAGAACAACGTAAAATTTTGGTCGAAAGATTTGTGGTCCCCTAGCAGTCCGGATCTTAATCCTTTGGGTTATACTATTGGGGCGTATGTTGAAGCACGAGCTGCAAACCATCGCACCCTTGTGTGAAGATCCTAACGTCAGCCATAACATGCACATGGCAGTTGATGTCGGAGGACTAGGTTCAAAAGACGTGTTCTAGCTCCGGCGTCGTCTTGAGGATACTATTAATAAAAATAAAGCACACATTCAGTAAATTTGTTTGAAAGGACCTTATAATGACAACTGAACTCGAAAATGTTGAGATTATTGCTTGGAGCAGTTCAAATGGGATTTATAAGAAATAGAACCAATTTTCGCATTATTTTCTGCCGCACCCTGTATGTTTCCCATTGCAAGAGATGCACAATACACATTCGCATGCACGAGTCAGTTATGGGCCAAACACAATTGATACGTTTGCGTGCGTTTTGACAGTTTTCCCATGGAAAAACTGTCAAAACGCACGCAAACGTACCAATTGTGTTTGGCCTATTACAAATCATAGTAACCATTGAACTCGACAACGTGGTAGCCTAGCAATGGTGCTCTTCCGTCGTCAACCTTCGTCGAATACGCACGCATAGGTAAGTCGCTATCATCAGTGACCCAGGGGATTATTCGGGTGGCCGTTCAGCTGGAGCTTCCAGTGGAATTCCATAGAGATCAATTGCAGTCACTTTGTATAAGTTGTGGAATAATCGAAAGCCTAATGTCAAACACCTGTTAGTATTTGGCACCAGTGCTTGGGTAGGGTAGGACGGGGCAAGATGGGTCACCTAAGGCGAATCCTCAATGCCTCAAAATAGAAACATTTTAATTTAGCATTTCAACGTGGATCTATAAAAATAGCTCATAATCTGTAAGCTAGGGGTATGAAATAACAAAAATTCTACTTTTTGTTTTATTTTGAGTCATTAAAGTAGAAGTCTATTTTTATGTCAATCAAAAAATGCCGGGGCAAGATGGGTCAAACAGCGGGGCAAGATGGGTCACCATTAATTCTGCAATTAACATTGTTTTTATTCACAATATTAAATTACACACAGATAGATAAGTTTATTGCCAATGATTCTATTGAATAAAAGAGGGTTTTAAAGCTTTGGGTTGAGAAATGGCACTACATTTAAAAATGTCTGCAATTTCTTATGAAAACAAGCCGTCCGTGTATTACTTTTTTTAAGACAAAAAATATACATTTTTAATTAACAAATTAACATCATTATGCTCAAAAGTAACCTTAAAATGATTGAATCAGCAATGGAAAATATGTTTTGAATACGAATTATACACGGCCGTGTAAAAAAAATCCCATACAAAATTTTTGCAAAGTTGCTCCATTTGCATGATTCGTCGAAAAACCATAAAAATTTTTTTACACAGATTTTCGAATTTTGAACTGAAAACTTTTTTTACACGGAACGCATCCCCCGTGTAAAAAAAAAGAATCGGGTGTATTACTAAAAGTGTTTGAATTTTAGATTGCTCGACGAGATTACACGTTTTATAGAAAGTGTGTTTCGCATAAGAAACAATGCTGAAAATATTTTACCTTGCCATACTCTACCAAAATGAAATTTTATCATCAAATCGAGTTACAATAAAGTAGAACCAAATTATTCCTCCTACAAAGTCATAATCTCCAAATTAAAATGTATACGATGCTCAAAAACAGCCCTGACCCATCTTACCACGTGCCCCATCTTGCCCCGCCTAACCCTACATATTGCAAATCAGCTTTATCCAGCAGTTCAAAAATTGATCTTCGTTGAATATTCTTAGTAATACTACAAAGAGCGTATTCCTAGAATACGAAAGGTGTACATCAGACGTGACGCAAAGTTTATTGATTGTGAACCAGAAGAACCCACCGAAAACATTCAGGAAGAGAATACGATCGAGTACGATGGCAGAATGCGATGCAGAAAGAAATCCAGTAATAATCAGTTTAAACCTTCAAAAAGAAACAAGATGGATTCGAAGCACCTCGTGCACGACAAAGTTTAACAAAAGCATTTACGGGCTTAAGCAGGCCGCACGGGTCATCCTGTGCCGTATCGGATATCTGTTTTTCTGTAGACTTCCTAGAACGATTTCAACAGAAATCATCTTTTCCCCATTGGCAATGTTTGAAAAATTAGTTCATTTGAAGGGAACTAAATACAAATGTGTGGACTCCAAGCGAAACATTGGAGTGGAGCCGTTAGTTATCTTCGCTGATGCTGACTGGACCACAGATAAGAAAAACAGGGTGTCGACTACCTGGAAAAACCTGGAAAGTCAGGGAAAGTCAGGGAATTTCAATTTGGACCTGGAATGTCAGGGAAAGTCAGGGAATTTTGATTGAGGTCAGGGAAAAAATCACAAAACCCAATATTGAAAATTTATAGTGATTTTCTTAATTCGAGCAAAATGTTAAACTAAGGACACGCTGAATTATTTTAATCCATTGAAAAAAGACCAATAATGGTACCAAAACTTCGGAGCAAAATTAATCTAGCGTTTTAACTGGTCATAAGACTGCATAGCCGATAAACAATACTCCGAGGCAGTTACAGTCTACAATCACTTTCACTATCAAGCTATAAAGCTTTTTCTTGTGACCGGTGGCAGTCTCTAGACTAAAAGTCTACTCCGGACCCATTCCATATACACCATTGGTAATCGAGTTTGTTTCACTAAGCAATAATACAGGTGTTAAAGCTACGCTTTTCAAATGGTCACTGTTGAGGCCTGATCCAAATATTTTTTTTATAAAAAGTCTCCTTCAATATTTTAGATTATTTAGTTTGAGTGGTTTTGTGTCGAGGTCGTTTTGATTTTTTGCAGTTTCCTCAGTAGCGTTCAAGTCATGTTCCCATTAAACAAAAGAAGTTCTGAAAGTTCGTTCAAATACTGGTCATAAGACGAGTTTGTACAATTCCACTACATTCCACTGCTTTATTGTACCTTTGACAGATACGTATTTCGACCGCAACAGTAAGGTCGTCTTTAGTATCTCGTACTTGACTCGACTAAGTCGAGTCGACTAAGTAATTTGTTTCCACTGACTCGTACCTGACTCGACTAAGTTGGAAATTGAAAAAAATGCGATCTATCTCGATAAATTTAAATTGCTTATTAGTAGCCAACTCTAATAATACCTTTTGATGAAAATAGTTCAGATTCAGAACTGATCCACAAATAATCATCAAAAATGTTCAACCTAAAACCAACAACTATATTTTTAGAAGCTTGTTTAAAGAAAACACCGAATCTATCTATCCGAATCTAAAACACACTATCTCTGTGGACCTTCGACAACACTACACAGCATCGGCATCATCTCCAAACAAGATTCTGTAGGTTTTAAAAACATTTCGTGAACTTCCATTTGATGATAGGCTTATAAAATCATCGGCCGATCCTCATGTCCTTAGGTGGTCAAATTATTAGTCATGTAGAAAGAAAGCATCATATGGTCTACCCCATGCACGTAGGTGGCGGTGGTCTTATTAAAATGTTTTCTCGAAACTCCATAACCATACTCGGACGCAAGTGGAGGAAAATGTTGTTGTCAATAATAATGTGCACAGCCTTATGTGCCGACACCTTCCTAAAACAATTTTAAATACTGATGGCAGTGAGATATTGTAAAAAACAAGGCCGAATATATTCAATTACTCAACGCAAAGTAATTTAAGCAATCAACATAAATTAAAAATTTTGCATATAGGAATTGTTGGGTTAATTTACCTTTCATCAATTTAAAAGTTATGTGAGATATCGCATACCCTTATCACGGTTTGGCGAAACCGTCGAAAACAGCTTAGTCAGATTTACTTAACTGGAGCGCGGTGGGTGACATGTTCAAACGTGCTCACATATTGGACAGTGCACGATATAGCGGTACATAACCGCGATCGTCATTGATGATGATGCATTGGCGCATATGTATAGGACACTAAGGAAAGAATTTGTTTGAGTGAGGAGCGTAGAATAATAACTTAGCCAAAATGATAGAGACAATAAGAGTCTTCATTGAATCTACATACACGTATACAGGTGTATTGATCTAAAGGGGTTTGTTGCCCAGTGTGAAAAACAGAGAGAACATGATTTTGTTCTTACCAATATAAACTTGAAAGGAAATATTGATATTGGGGTCTGAGTGTTTCGGAAAAGGAAGAGCCGACCCGAAGGGGTAATGATTCTTTAGGGAAAGGGGATTTCAAAGCCCAGTTGAAAGAAAGAGAAAACAATTGATTGATTTATTTTTAGAGTATACTTAAAATCAAAGAGTAATACAAGCGGTAGCTGTTAATAGCTCGGCGGTATGGTGCGCTGTTTACAAAGAACCCATGCTGGGTTCGAATACAGATTTTTAAGTGAAGGTTTTCACAACTCCGTTGGTTTAGTAGTATCATGCATTATGAAACATTTGGGACTTGTTGAACATTACTCTGTGAGACAGCAATGGTCAAGTTTAGGTGTAAAGAAAGGGGTAGGACTTAGAGATACTCATTTTATACAAAAGATATACGAAATAATACATTAGTAAATTGAAGTAGCCACTTGAATGTGTGCTCGAAATAAGAGAGTTTTTGAGAGTGGAAAGAGAGCAGAATTTTTCCAAGAGAATTTCAGAGGGGACATCCAAAAAAGGGGGCAAAGTTTCGTAAAGTATGGAAGTCCAATATTAAGGCTGAATTAGCTAACTTATGACAAGAAATTAAATAACTATTGTAAAAATTTGGAATCAAAAGGAAGTTGTTTCGGAATTTATGGATTTTCAAATAAGCTGATGAAGCGTTACGTGCAAAAGAGCTTTAGGGAGCATCCATAAAGAATGCAAAGTTGAGTAATGAATGGAACCTCAAAATCGAGGATATTTACGAAGTTAAAATTAAAACCACATAGTCTGAATAGATAAATGTGGGATGAGGAAAATGGTTACGTTACTTAAGGATTCTTGGACCTTTCGTGGGGTCCAAAGTCCAGTCTGATGCAATTCATGAAATCATTATGAAATTCAGAACTCGGATTGACTATAAATACCGTGCGCTTTTCCAAGCTCGGGGTCAGTCCCAAATATTCAGCAGCACCTTTATTGGAATTCGGCGCTTTCTAGGTTTCCCTAGCCGGCCTACCGAATACTCCAATTGGGTCAGTCCCAAATATTCAGCAGCACCTTTATTGGAATTCGGCGCTTTCTAGGTTTCCCTAGCCGGCCTACCGAACACTCCAATTGAATCAGCGTTGTCCTTAGACACCTCGACACTCGTGACTAGTGCACGAATCGAGATCTAAGTTTAAATTAATTAACTTCTTGAAAAAGATAAAAGTGAACAGTTAAATAGTCCGTCGTGGTAAAATTGAAAATCGGTGTTAGAGTCTCAGAATAAGTATCGATAAACAAAAAGTGTTAGTATCTCTGGGAAAGACATTGTCATACGGGAAATAGTGCAAAAGTTTGAAAAACGAAAATATTCGAGTTTATAATTATACGAAAGTGTTAATTGTAATGAGTGTAATGAAAGTTTATAAATGTAAAAAAAGTTTATAAATGTACAAACAAGTGATACATAAATAATAAAGTTTTATTCTAACCGTAATTGAGTGTTTGAACTAAAAACCCGAAAAACCAGTGCCGCGCCGTCGGCATAGAACGCTTCATATATCGTGGTAGAAGCGTCTTAATATTCCGCTCGGGACATTTCCACTTCGTTACATATGGTGACAGCGGAAAAAGACTGTTTTCGCAACAGAGGAACGCTAATTTTTGATTAAGTGAAAATCAGTGCCGAAGAAAATAAGAACAAACATCAGATAAGTAGAAGTGGTTTTGCGGAGAAAAAATACAAAAAAAAAACGAGCACTAGATCGAGCACCAGGTCTTAGATATGGAAAACAACCGTTTTTCTTAAGGAACGCTATTTTTGATTAAGTGAGAACCAGTGCCGGCTAGATCATTGATGAACGGAAGAAAAATGAGAAGAGCATGGCATTCAAGGATCAAAACAGTATTATAAAATGGAAGAAGTGAAAAAGACAAGATGTATACAGGCTAGAAATTAAAGTGTGAAATTTATTAATGGTAATAAAAAGTGTACTGTAAAATGAAGAAACGGAAAAAGTGACAATTTTAAGAATGTGATCAAGTACACGGACCAGTACCAATGCACTGCGCTTGTGGGTTCTAGTGTTCAGAAAAGCAGCAAAAATGATGATTAAACAGACAGAAAACCAGGGTGTAATGGAAAAATAAATAAAATTTGTTGTACGAGAAAGGCAAAACAGCGGAATTTGGTTGCGGTTAACTAACGAAGAATTGCAAAAAGACACCAGAAGATCGATTGACAGAGATGAAGCTAAGGATTGCACCTCATTATGGCAAGAACAAAAGGGCGAGTGTGCCACAGGAACAAGAAGTAGTGAGTATGTATAACAGGTTTGGGTGAGTGAAAGTTTGATAGTTTCATATGCATGTACAAGAGGGTAATGTTAATAATGTTGCAGGAAATTCCAACTAAAAATATGAGCATTTATAATTGTAAAACGTTATCACAAAACAAGAGTGAAATTAAATATTTTAGTTGATCATTCACTACAATAAAGAAGAAAAATTATATTTAAAACATTCAGTACGAACAGACGAACAAAAAAATGGGAATGGATTACGAAGCATTAATTGAAATACGGACGATAATAGAAAAAAGTTTGAAAAATAATACTGCATAACACTCCATAGGGCTAATTTTTTTTAACATTGTATGAAATCATAATCTAAAATGGCACTAAATGATGTACATGATTTTTGGTCTATGTCGACTGGCAGCCAAAACGGAAACGGAGCTGGTACCCAATACCAGTTCCCAATGAAAACTATAATAAAATGCATCCCAGAATATCATGGCATATCCGAAGAACTAGGACCATTTTTGGGACAAATCCAATACTTTTTTGATCTTATGCCAGATAACACTTATGAGAAAACACTGCTGAATGTGGTTCTCATGAAACTTAAAGGAAAAGCTGGAAAATATATTAATAGAGTAAAGGCAGATACATGGGCAGAGATGCAAACAAATCTTAAGAGGCAGTTCAAGAAAAAGATGAGTAAGGAAAGTGTAATGTTGCAGATTGAAAACCTAGAACAAAATGAAATAGAACCACTTCCCACGTATATTGACAGAGCACTAGAAATTCATGAATGCATAAATGATTTAAAGCAAGATGATATAGAAGCTATATTTGCAGAAAAAGTCTTAGAATACACTTTTTAGCAGGTTTAAGGAACACAACCTTAAAAGAATCAGCGAGAAAGCAGAAAGTTATCAATTTCAGAAACCTTGTACAATATGTTGAAGACGAATGTGTTAACGATGAACTAATACGACAAATTGAACAACGACTAATGGCTTATAAAGGGAGATTTATACAGAAGGAACGAAGGCAAAGTAATACAAATCTCTATGATAGCAGTAATAGTTGCAAATATGAAAGATACATAAATAACAATTTCAATAATAATTTTCGGCATTACATTTATTGTAATTCAAAGAAACAGATGAATAATATAAGAGCTGAGAATTCCTTTTATCCAAACATTTACCACGGAAGATGCTATCAATCAAGCAATGCTTATAATAAATTCAACAAATCATGGGATCGTGGGGATGATCAATTTAGCAACATGAGAACAACACCGCATGAGAAATTATATATTCATTATACGAAAAGCAATCAATTTATAGTGAGACTGGAAGCAGTTTCAAAACCTAATACAGCTTTTAAATATTTATTAGACACAGGATCTTTCTGTAATATAATAAGGTGGGATATAGTGGCCAAGCTCGGCACAGAAGATATAGATTATTCAGAGAACCTTATAATAACAGGATTTGATAATACTCAGTCAAAAGCTATTGGATCCACAGAAATTACATTTAGAATTGGAAACTCTCATTATAGAATTAAGTTTTTCATAGTCAAGCATTTAAGTGTTCCAGGAATTATCGGAGCAGAATTTGTTCAGCAATATACGTTGTATATTAACAAGAATTTCAAATATATAGTACTGAAAAAGCCAAGTTATAACATGAATTCTCTAGGAAATGACAAAAATAGAAAAAAGGATATAGGTATAGTACATTTGAATGGATGCTCAAACAAAAAGAGTCCGAATATTTTTCCAAGCAAAATAAATAAAATAGGCACAAGCATACTTGTTGAAAAGGGTTGTCAAACGGAAATGAATGAATTTACAAAGGAAAACAATGAATACTTGGATGCATCAATTGAAAGTAACGGCCAAAATGGATTAAATAAATCAATGTATAATGATAACATTTCAGGAGACCAACATAGAGGAAATAGTAGGGTTTCAGAGGGTAATGGAAACGACTATATTAGTAGTATGATTCCGGAATATGGTTCTGTTATTAGGGAAGATTTAAACTCCGGCCCAAAGTATAGCGCTGTAAAGAATCGTGACACTGAGTTAGATGAAAGCATCAGACATCCTATAGAATATACATTTGACAAGCGATTCTACTTAGAGCTCAAAACACAAGAAAATCCAAGTAAAGCTACAAAATTTCTCTTAGATACCGGAGCTGAAACGAATTTAATAACTGCCAAAAGGGCAATACAAATTGGAGCTTCATCCATAAACACGAAAAGTCATATGGCAGTTACTGGAATGACAAAAAACATAATTAAAACTATAGGAACAACGTGGATACATTTGATTATCGGGAAAACAATAATTCCAGTCAAATTCTATGTAGCAAACAATCTAAGCGTACC
The DNA here is from genome assembly GCF_024139115.2 of Armigeres subalbatus. NCBI lineage: Eukaryota > Metazoa > Arthropoda > Insecta > Diptera > Culicidae > Armigeres > Armigeres subalbatus. Next base: position 7,719,400 of record NC_085141.1, on the reverse strand, counting down.
AGCATTACTAGGCGCTAACTTCATTAAAAAACATGTACACACCATTGAAGACAACTTTGCAACTGTTATCCTTAAAACGAATGCTGAAGCTGGAAAACCATACATGGAAAAAAATCGCGTACGATGGAACATCGTGGACTATGTAACAAGAAATATTGAAGACCAAGAAAGTTTAAAGAAACACATAGACGAGAATGAACAAGAACCATGGGTACCAGAGGAAGACGACCTGTACACGGATGAAGAAGAATATTTTCAAAATACTTTTGTAAACGATGATCTGGCCAAACTAAATGAAGAAATGGGAGAAGTATTTACAATAGCTGCTCTGAACGATAATAGCAATTATTATGTGGATAATGAATATTGGGAAGAAAATTTTGAAGATGAATATATACAGAGTGAACAATGGAAAGCAGAAGATTTGGACTCGAATCAAGACTACAGTCTAGTTGAAAATCGAAATCAAAACGAAATACAAGGTAAGGAACGTTTAGAAAAACTACTCGATACAGTTCCTTTACAGCACTTGAATCGTGAAAACTTTGATGAAATGGAAAGAATTATGGCAAATTATTGTGATGTATTTTATCTGAAAGGAGATCATCTTACAACTACAAATGCGGCAGTACACGAGATAGAAACCACGACCAATGTACCAATCAATAAACGGCAATATAGGTTCCCCGAATCCACAAAGAAACATATAAATGAAGAAATTGACGAGATGTATAAACAAGGAATCATTGTACCAAGCAAAAGTCCGTGGAATGCACCCGTCTTGTGCATACCAAAGAAAGATTTAGATGAGGACGGTAATAAGAAATATCGAATTGTAGTTGATTTTCGAGCTTTGAAATTAATAACAAAGCCATTCGTATACCCGATTCCTTTAATAAACGAAATTTTAGATAATTTGGAAGACAGTAAATATTTTTCAACTATTGATTTGAAATCGGGATTTTATCAGGTTCCAATTAACCCAAAAGATGCCGCCAAAACCGCTTTTTCAACTCCAAGAGGTCATTTTGAATTTACAAGAATGCCTATGGGACTAAGAAATAGCCCATCGACTTTTCAAAGGCTAATGAATACTGTATTATATGAAATTAGGGATGTCAAAGCTATTGTTTATCTAGATGACATAATAGTTTTTGGTGCAACAGTTCAAGAGCATAATGAAAATCTAATAAAGGTTTTAAATACTCTCAGAAAACATAATTTGAAAATAGAACCAACAAAATGCCAAATTTTGAAAAGAGAACTTAAATTTCTAGGACACACTGTAGACAAAAATGGTATACGGCCATTGGAAGTTAATATTAAAACTATAAAAGAGATGCCAGTACCAAAAACAGTTAAAGGAGTACGATCATTTTTAGGAACAGTAAATTTCTATGGCAAGTTTATCCCAGGAATAGCCGATAAACGAAAACCATTGAATGAATTGTTAAAGAAAAATGTTAAATTCAATTGGACTGATGATTGTCAAAAAGCATTCGAAGAACTCAAGAATTTCCTAACATCGGATTCACTTTTAGCGAGACCAAACTACAAAGATACATTCGTACTCACAACCGACGCGAGTGAATATGCCATCGGAGCAGTCCTTTCGAATGAAAAATCAATAGACAGACCCATTGCATACGCTAGCAGAAATCTTATTGGAGCAGAAAGAAAGTATCACACGATTGAAAAAGAGTTATTGGCAATCGTTTGGGCAGTACATCATTTCAGACATTATATTTATAACCAAAGATTCATTGTATACACAGATCATAGGCCACTGATTTCTTTATGGCATTTAAAAGAAACTTCACCAACTTTAACAAGATTGAGATTAAAATTGCAAGGATTGGAATGCGAGGTCCGATACAAACAAGGTAAAGAAAATATTGTAGCTGATTTCATGTCAAGACTTAATCATGATGATGAATCAAAAGAAAGTCCAAATATAATAACTGTTGTCACCAGACAACAACAAAGGGTGAAAGAAAAAACAAATCAATCAACCGCGGAGCACAGAGCTAATGAGACATTACCAGATAAACCCAACAGGCACAGGTCAAAAAATTGCAAGCCTTATGGAGAGGACCATACGAAGTAGTTAGTCTACCTAGCGAACAAACAACCATTATCAAAAACGGAAAGAAATTGGAAAAGGTTCATAATAACAGACTACGAAGGTATAATGATTAGCAATCTTATTAATATATTGTAGATAAATATGTACATAATTTTATTATGACTTAGGTTTAATGAGAGTTTCCATTTGAATTAAATTTTGTATTGAATTAATATAGGTACAAATACTCACTTATATATATAGAATAATATCATATAGAGATATTTATGGAGAAAAATATTCAAATAATAATTTAACGATGGTGGAATGATAAACATAAAATATAGACAAAAAGGTACAGCAAAATTGAAAATTTATCTAAATATAAGGATTAAAACAAATAATATAAAACCGGAAATTGAAAGCGCGTAGTTAAAACTGGGAAATGGGATATAAAAATCAAGCACAAATAAACGAAACAGGGAATGCCAATGTAATACAAGATCAGCGAAAATCAAGAAAGCTGAACAAAAAAGGAGTCGAGAAACAGAACCTTGAATATTTTAACTATTTCTTTAAATTCGAGGACGATAGGTATCATCAGAGTTGGGAATTTACCAATGAACATTGACTGCTGAGAAAAAGAATTAAAATATACCAAGAATAATGAAGGGAAATAAAGTATCATGGGGGGAAATGAACAATTATCAAGAAGTGATCAACAGAAAAAAAAAACTAATGAGTAAGAAAACAGTATACTATGAACAATTACACAATAATACACTAAACAAAGGGGCCCCACGACTGAACATAAGAATGGACAAACTGTAGACATACGAATATGATATTTAAATTTAATGATACTATGAATGTGGATAGATGTGTGATTGGACAAGAGGAGACGTCCTCAGAATGTATGGATATAGTACTCATTGTGTGAATGAACTACATTAAAAAAAAACAATAATAAATAAATAAATAAATAAAACTTTTAAAATAATTGATACCAAGCAAAGGAAACGGGAATCATGGAAATTGCTAGAAGGGGACTGGGTGTGAAATGGAAACAAGAAGAGAAGTGAAGTAAAACTCAGGGGAATCAATATCTAATTGAATTGAAAAGAGGAGTTTAAAGTTGACGAAATAAAAACAAATAAATGGGAAGGTAATGATTTTTTACGATAGTAAGACCGGTAAAGAGAAAGGGAAACCGGAAACGAATTAAAATATGAAGAGAATTAAGCTTGGGTTGGAATATGGGACGATGAAAAAAAATAAAACAAAGGAAATTCAATGCATAAACTAACAATAAATAGTTTATATAAAGCTTTGAGCTAGAAAGCCTGATATAAATAATTCTTTTAACACATTATCTTATGAACAATATAAGAAGTAAATTAAACCCGAGGTCTAAGTTTCATTTCAGAAGCACGCCGAAAAACCATATTCGGAAAAAGGGGGAGGGGCTGTAGCAATTCATCAACCAAAACCATCCTAAATACTAAAGAAGTAAGTATAACACGATAGACGTAGCAACAAGTATTTTGCAGGAAGAAATTTTTATTTAATTTATACGTCCCCACAAACCTGCAGAAGACATTCATTGCTACAACACAAAGATAAATTTAATGGGAATAATACTGGGAAAACAAAACAATCGAAAAAAAATGATAATAATAGTAAGTAAGGTTCATAATAAAATGTGATAAATATAATAACTTAAACATGTAAAAAGGTAGCAAGGAATAACTAAAGTATCGAATAACTAAAGTAAGTGAAAAGTAACAAAGACTATATGAGCAGGTCCTTATATTTGCAAAGTCTAATAAAAATTATAGGATAGTGAACTATTCACAATAATTTGAGAAAATTTAAATACGCACAACTTACTCGAGAGACGGTCGAGATAGCATCTATTGAAGACGAACAGACGACATCGGCAGAGAAGTAAGACATCAACAGTTCACGAAATACATACCATAGTTAATTGGTATCACCGGAACGACGGGTCATACGGTGGGTTGAAGATCGAGAGTGTGGGGGATCAGGAGACGGAAGACGAATTATTCGGAGGTTATCAATGAAGGCGAACTCAACCAGGAAGTGAAAGTGTTAAATACATCATACGAAATCAACAATACGAATTAAAGTGACAAATAACAGGCGAAGACGGATGTGCATCATACGAAAACAAAAAGGCGGATTCAACAAGGCGATTGGAGATAAGTGAATGACAAGACATTATACAAAGCTGAAAGCAAGGACATATTCAGGAGCATCATCATACACAACTGAAAGTGCGAGAAGAGATTTAAATTCATCCCAAGAAGAAGTTCAACAAGAAGATTTTAATGTGGAGACGAGCAGTAACAGTACAAGCTAACTCACGAAGATATAAACAACGTTAGAACAAGCAACAATTCAACAGTGTTCATCAATTTAACCAGACGGCCCCAAAAAGTCAATTCAAAGCAGAGGTCCTAAAACTACAGCGGAGGCGGGTCTAACACAAAGGCAACTTATCAAGTAATCAAAATTTCCACAAGCTGAAGCCAATACACAGCGAAATTCAAAAAGCAACAACAAAGACTTCGAATCAAACACAAACAATGCGAACATCATGATAACGGTACAACATCTAAGAATCCATACATTTAAGCAGTGTGACACACGTCAATTCATCACGACTTGCTAACTAGCAACTTATCTGAACGGAAGCAGCTTAAAACTATTGAAAAAGGCACTGTAATAACGTCAAACTATTACAATGTTACATGCAGAAAATCATTGAAATACAACTAGAGCAGAGCTACTTCTACTCCTCTGGAGATATCACGTCAGATTTATACAAGTGGCCGGTACAACAGCAATTTTTGCACACAACAAACAATAGACATCATTTACCAAAACATCATCATGGCTTGGCCAAAACAATTTCATCGAAGATTACAAATTTAGACGGCAGTACAAAGGAACCCACACGAGAGGAGCAGCTTAAGCGGCGAAACAAGTAAGGCATCAGAAAGCACAAGACGATACGGAAGAATCAAACAGCAGACTAGGAACACACCCTGCACTCGAGATTTACAACCAACCAAGTGATCAACAACACTAATGATTACGAGGACGCAAGAGCAACACCAAGTAAAGGCGAGGCGATTCGAGAAGGCATCATCAGGTAAGAAACTCTCGAGAAAGTTTATGTGCAAATATGAGAATACTTAAAAGATTAGAGGAAATAAAATGGTCACACGACGAAAAAAAAAAAAAAGAAAAAAAGGGATATAACAGGGTGATTTGATAGATTAGAAGAACACGTAATAGATGCAGTATGGTCAGAAAACAAAAAAAAAAAATTTTTTTTTTTAATAATAAAATAAGTTGATATAACACTAAGATACGGGTGAAAAATAATTTTGAAATAACACAAAGAGTACGAATTAAATTAGAAGAATAATAGGGATATAATAGAAGGGATAAATTAGAAGAATAATAGGGAACATGAAAATTACTGTGGAATAATTATATATATTAACTCAGAAACGTATCAATGTATTTAAATCTTGGTCAAGAGAAGCGTTGAAGAATAACAAAAAAATGTTAGCTGAACCATATCAAAGATCCAAAAGTAAACTTTGTAAGAAATTATTATTAAAAGAATTTATAAAAACATATACAGAACGAATAACATCAAGAGATTCTAACACTAAACTCCACCGAAAGTAAAATTCAGATATGACAGATAATAGTTAATGATTGATAAACAACGGACCATTGAATGATTATATAATTGAAAAATATATATGTTTTTGGCCTACCCTAACAAGCGAAGGATCATTTTCTTAATGAACCTTCACCTCGTTTTGTGGGAGGAGATGAACGGCCTTGAGATCCTTCATCACTCCTCATATCGGATCACGGGATATATCGTAGGAATCTTTAAACCAAACATAGAAGAAAGCGTAAAACTTTGAGACAGACTCAGCTGACCCATCTACTTGCGATCAGCTGATCCAAAACAAATTAAAATAAACGATCGTGCATACGAAATAATATACATACAAGAGGGCAAAAACATTGCCACTGATGAGGGACCAACGCCCGGCGATTCACATACGGAGCATCATATTTCAATTTTATTAGTGGCAATTATTGTACGCAGGGAAACGTTCATTACCTTTCCCAACGTAATGGAACGACAAGTACGTTATTAAGGGTCAATGTAGCATAAAATCACTATTGACAATATAATTCATGTTACTTTTGACCGTTTGACCGATATATTTACTCGGATTTTCCGGCGCAAACAATTGAGCATAATCTACTATATATGCTCAACTCGATGGGATGGAAGGATATGCACAGCCTTATGTGCCGACACCTTCCTAAAACAATTTTAAATACTGATGGCAGTGAGATATTGTAAAAAACAAGGCCGAATATATTCAATTACTCAACGCAAAGTAATTTAAGCAATCAACATAAATTAAAAATTTTGCATATAGGAATTGTTGGGTTAATTTACCTTTCATCAATTTAAAAGTTATGTGAGATATCGCATACCCTTATCACGGTTTGGCGAAACCGTCGAAAACAACTTAGTCAGATTTACTTAACTGGAGCGCGGTGGGTGACATGTTCAAACGTGCTCACATATTGGACAGTGCACGATATAGCGGTACATAACCGCGATCGTCATTGATGATGATGCATTGGCGCATATGTATAGGACACTAAGGAAAGAATTTGTTTGAGTGAGGAGCGTAGAATAATAACTTAGCCAAAATGATAGAGACAATAAGAGTCTTCATTGAATCTACATACACGTATACAGGTGTATTGATCTAAAGGGGTTTGTTGCCCAGTGTGAAAAACAGAGAGAACATGATTTTGTTCTTACCAATATAAACTTGAAAGGAAATATTGATATTGGGGTCTGAGTGTTTCGGAAAAGGAAGAGCCGACCCGAAGGGGTAATGATTCTTTAGGGAAATAGGATTTCAAAGCCCAGTTGAAAGAAAGAGAAAACAATTGATTGATTGATTTTTAAGAGTATACTTAAAATCAAAGAGTAATACAAGCGGTAGCTGTTAATAGCTCGGCGGTATGGTGCGCTGTTTTACAAAGAACCCATGCTGGGTTCGAATACAGATTTTTAAGTGAAGGTTTTCACAACTCCGTTGGTTTAGTAGTATCATGCATTATGAAACATTTGGG